>NC_133143.1:36331430-37531430 GCF_048418815.1 Hemitrygon akajei | reverse complement strand
TATGGACTTGCCAGAGAAAAAGTGTTCCCAATCAACTCTTCTTAATTCCTGCCTAATGTCACTTTAATTTGCCCTACTCCAATTTAAAACTTTCCCACAAGGACCATACACATCTTTATCTATAGATAAAGAGTTATGGTCACTGTTCCCTAACTGTTCAGCCACTGAAAGTTCAATCACCTGGCCAAACTCATTACCCAACACAGAGTCCAGTACAGCCCCTCCTCTCATTGGATGATCCACATATTGATTTAAGAAATCATCCTGGACTTAACACTTAACAAATTCAGCTCCACCTGAGCTCCTTACACTGAGAAAGTCCCAGATTATATGAGAGAAGTTGAAATCCCTCATGACAACAGCACTACTTTTTATGCATTTCCTTTATCTGATTACATATCTGTGCCTCAATGTCCTTGTTGCTATTAAGGGCTCAGTGTGATGCACGCTTCCTGTTCCTGAGTTCCACCCAAATGGACTCAGTGTCATTATTTCCCCTCTGAATACAGCTCTGATATTGTCCCTGAATAGTAGTGCAACTCCACCCCCTCTTTTACTTTCTCCTCCATCTTTCCTAAAACTTCAAAAAAACTGGTATATTAATCACCCATTCCTGCCCCTTTCTCAACCAAGTTTCAGTAATGACTACAAACTAATAGTTCCATGTATTGTTCCATGCTCTAAGTTCATTACCCTTACCCATAATACTCCTGGCATTAAAATATGCACTCTTCAAACTATCTGACCCATCATACCTGTTATTTTGATTTTGCCTTAATAGTTTTCCTGACATCTACCTTCTGGTCCGATCTATCCCTTTCTGACCTAGGGCTCTGGCTCCCGGCCCCATGCAAAACTAGTTTAAACTCTCCCAAGCCGTATCAGCAAACCTTCTGGTCAGGATAATGGATCGCCTCTAGTTCAGGTGCAACCTGTCCCTCTTGTACAGGTTACCCCTTCACCAGAAAAGGTTTTAATAATCCAAGAACTTGAAACACTGTCCTCTGCATCCACTCATTCATCCGTGCTATCACCCCATTCCTACCTGCACTAACCTGTGGCACAGGGAATAATCTGGGAATTACAACCTTGGGCATCCGTCTCTTCAACCTCTTTCCTAATGCTATACACTCACTGCATAGGACCTCTTCCCTTTTTCTGCATATGCCATTGGTGCCAATATGCCCCACAAACTCTGGCTGTTCCCCCTGCCCCTTCCTAATATCCTGCAGCCACTCCAATACATCCAAGATGTAACACATTTTGGAATCTTTTACAGCCACGGAATCTCCTTTCTGTCCCTCTACCCATAAAATATTGTCAGGTCACTCACCTGAGTGCTACTGGTACCATGTAACCCAGTACTACCTGTCGCATGGCGGGGTGGTCAGCGACTAAACTGGCTCCCCCACCAGGCTTGCCTGGTGAGGAGGGTGGCTAGACATGCTGCAGGATGAAAAACAAGACCTGTCAAAGGGCGGATGAACTCTCTCACAGAGTCAATGGCCGTCTGGCAAACGTGCTGTGAAGCGCGGAAAGGGCATCCCTTGCATCGAAGCTTGGTCTGGCCACTCACTGCAACAAAACTTCCCCCAGCCGTCTCGGGCCCCACCATGCCGCTGGATCCGGGAGGGGATGTAGAGAGGGTGGGTCTGGACCTGTGCAACGCCCTACTCACCTAAAATCATTCACGCACACACTGTTCCTTTCTGCGGAGTGGGGTATCACCCCACTAACTGACTGAAAGGAACCATCATCATCCTATGGGATGGATAGCCAGAAAGAGAAAGGGAGAGGCCTACAGAGTCCCCTATAACTACTGCACGGCCTGACTTTACCCGTCTCTGCCAAGTCAGCTACAGTGCCACCAACCTGGCAATTGTTGCTGTGATCTGATGGGTCATCTCACTCCAGCCCCAACAGTATCCAAAGGGGTATACATGTTGCTGAGGTGAATGGCTACAGAGAAACCTTGCTCTGACTTCTTCATTACCTTTCAGCTCCTGGTAGTCACCCATCTACTGTCTGAAGCCTGTACTCTGGGTGTTACGATCTCTGCAGAAGTCTTGTCTGTAATAACTTCAGCCTCCTGAATGATCCTGAGTACATCTAACTCCTTGACCTGGTCAGCGAGCGCTGAAGTTGGGTGCACTTCCTGCAGATGTAGCAATCAGGGATGCCATCAGCTACCCTAAATCACCACATCTAACACGAGGAGCATTCAACCATACAGGAATATTCATGAATACAACCAAAGGAACTGTGTTACTCCAGAGCCAAGGTGCAATACACAGTACCAACAGTCATACACAGTACAAGGCACATTTAAGATATCAATAAAATAGAGTCACAGGGAAAAATATATATTCCAAGACCCTGAATCCATGAATGTTGCAGCAGTCTGCAGTTGAGCACAATACAGTTTGTCGTCTGCTGAGCGAACACTGTAGGGCAGCACCAACTCCAGCTTGGATGCTACACCACTCCGCCTCTGGTGGAGAGTATCGGCTCTGACACCTCTCTCCTGGACAGGTGTAAACAGAAGTCACTATGACTTGAAGTCTAGTCCTCGCTATAACCGAAGCCATGTGGCTCCCCAGCCATTTGCCAATAAATCAGTGAACTGGATGTGCTGCATTTCACATTAGCAACATCCAACAGGGTCTTGCGATTAAAAGGAAAATGACTAAGACAATCGCTCGCTGTTGGAAGGGTGCTGCAGGGGGAGAGGGACCAAACGCACACTTTAGATAAGTGTTTGGAACTGGGTGTAACTTGAAGGGTCTTGTCCTATAAATAAATTGTTAACAGACTTACCAGTACAGAGTGCTTTCTATCCCCACTTCGAGCCTACAAAACTGATTTCACACAACATAAAGCAATCAAGGAATATGGATACATGGCAGAAAAGGACAGCAAAGTAGAGGATTGACCCTGGATTTGATGAATGGCAGAGCAGACTCAAAGGGCCACGTATTCTATTCCTGTTCTTCTTTTATAAAACACATGTGGGACCAAAATCACATCAATGGTTTGCTACTGTCTATTTTTTGCTATAATCAATAAACGATTTAAGCTCTGCTGCACCTGAATCCAAGTTGCACTCAATACTTTCAGATGTTTCCAAAATAGCTAATCACAGATTTAATTCTTATTTTTATTTCAAGGATAGTCTTAAGCAGGAAAAGTCAAAAGACTAGTATCCAAGTATGGCAAGTAAACAGAAAGCTAATAGAATTTTATTGTTTAGGGCTGGGGGAATTAAATGCAAAAGCAGCAAGGATGCGGTCCAGTTACCTACACATCGGAAGTATTGTGCATAGTGCTGATATTCTGTTTAATAAATTGTAAAGTTTGAGAAGTTTTATGAGAAAAAAGATTAGACAGGCTAGGCTTGTATCCACTGAAGATTAGAATGGTGAGAGTGGACTTGACTGGAACATTGAACCCTGAGCAATCCTGATGGGTTGAATATCAGGAAGATATTTCCTCTTGTAAGAGAATCCAGAAATGAGGATTTCTGGTTAAAACCACGGACTTTCCTGTGGGGGAGATGTATCGAAAAGCTTTTCATTCAGATGCAGTACAGGAGTCTTTGGAACTCTTGTCTTCAAATGGAGGTGAAAGCACAAATCCCAAATATTTTAAAAGCAATAATAGATACACTCAGTGGCCACTTTATTAGGTACACTTGTACAGTTGCTCATTAATGCAAATATTTGTTCAGCCAATCATGGGCCAGTAACTCAATGCATAAGAGCCTGCAGACATGATCAGGAGTCCTGCCGAAGGGATTTGGCCCAAAACGTCGACTGTACTCTTTCCATACATGCCGACTGGCCTGCTGAGTTCATCCAGCATTTTGTGTGTGCTGCTTGGATTTCCAGCATCTTCAGATTTTATCTTGCTTGTGATCAAGATGTTCAGTTGTTGATCAGTCCAAACATGAGAATGGAAGAGAAATATAATCTAAATGACTTTGACTGTGGAATAATTGTTGGTGCCATATGGGGTGATTTGAGTATCTCAGAAACTGCTGATCTGGTACTTTCATGCTCAGTAGTCTTTAGAGTTTATCAACAATAGTGCAAATAACAAAAAAAATCCAGTGAACAGTAATTTTGGCGGTGAAAATGCCTTGTTAATGAAAGAGGTCAGAGGAGAATGGCCAGACTAGTTCAAACTGACAGCAAGTCAACAGTAACTCAACCAACCACACATTTTTCACAGAAGTGTGCAGAAGTGCATCTCCGAATACAGAACACGTCAAACCTTGAAGAGGATAGGCTACAACAGTAGAAGACCACAAACATACACATATTGACCACTTAATTAGGTATCTAATAAAGTGTCACTGAGTGTCAATTCTTGATATGCAACAGGGTGAAAGGTCCCTATCAACCTTCCCTCTAATGTGTAATGACCAGTGTACACAAAAATCTTGTGCTGCACAAATTTTTGCCCAGTGACAACAACTTATGCACACTGAATTTTTAACTGGAAGTAAACCTGAAGCTATTCGAAAGATGATGAATTACCAAGTCCAGTTTGTTGTTCATTGTTTAAAAGAACTTTGATCTCTTCTGATTTTATTCATTTTCACACTCATTCATTTGCATTCTCACAAACATACAGAGCAGGCCTGTTCTGGGAAATGAAGGATTTTCTCATCGGAACTTTTGCACACTGTCCATATGGGATTTGCTTGCTAAGTGATGCTTTAAAAAGTCAGTTTTCCAAATATCACACCATTTCTTCCTACTTGCAAATTCTCCAGAAAATTTTGCATCTCGCTAATACAAAGAGGTAACACCAGTTTCTGTATTGTACATAATTATTTCTCGTAGCCGCACGTTCCAGACCTCATGAGCTTTCAGTGTAGTAGTTTCAACTGATTCATTAAGCCATTCCTCTTTAAATGAACTGGCAGTTCTTTTGCGCTTCATGTCCTTTGCTTCTTTGAAATCCAATATAGTTAATCAATAATTTCTTCAATAAAAACAGTATGAATACGCCAGTTCTAAAATCTGCAGACAATTCATCAGACTCCAGGTCGTCATCATCAACCACATCAGAAACTGGAAAAGGAAATGTGATTGTGTATGGTTGTGAAATATACTTAACATGCCAACAAGGTAGAGAGTGACAATCTTTTGAGCGCTGTTAAAATTCCTTTGTGCACTAGTGGCAAAAGATATGTGCACATGCACACCTTAATAGGTTCAACTTACTGTCAGAGAAATGTATACAATATATACCCTGAAATTCTTGTTCTTCACAAACATCTATGAAAACAGAGCAGTGTCCCAAACAACGAATGACAGTTAAATGTTAGAACCCCAAAGCCCCCCCCAGTTCCCTCCTCCCACACATAAATAGCAGCAAAGCATTGACCCCCCTCCCCCATCAGCAATAAAGCATCTGGACCCCACCACCGAGCACTCAAATATTTAGGAAAACATCAACAAAGACACAAACTTGCAGTAGCCTGAAGATTACTTGTTGACCCAGTAATTCTATGTACCACAGGCTCTCTCTCTCTCTCTCTCCCTAATAAGGGAGAAAGAGATAGCCCCATTTCACAGTGAGAGGGAATATTGGTTACCATATATAGATAGGAACATAGATTTGAGGGTATGATCAGGATTGCCATGATCTTATTAAACGGCGCAGGATTGAGGGGCTGAAAATGTGTAAAGAATGAGAGTCAATGCCTGTTTTTTATTGTGAATTGTTTTATTGTAAATAGGTTTTATTCTTGACTAAGGTTTGAGAGTCTACGAATAATTTTTTTTTGTAAACATCTTTATTTTGAATAAGGACAATGCATGATTTATTGTAAATAACTTTATTTAGTGAATAAGGACTCAGAGTCAACAAATGTTTTTTCGTAAATCATTTTATTTTGTAATATTTCTGAATAAAGTATATTTTTGGGAAAAAAATTACTGAATTCTTTATCCTTTTCTCCAAACGTTTAAATGAAAAGTAAAGATTTTTAAAGAATCTTACTTAAGCTCTATAGCCTGGTGCCTGATTTATATATGACTTCTTTCTTTGACTTGACACAACATTTGGGTTTTGGAGGTTCAGGTGCATTGGGCTTATTAATCTGCTCAGCCAACAACCTCTGAATGACAACACACACAAAATGCTGGTGGAACACAACAACCTCTGAATGAGGTGCTTTTCCCATGGCTTTGTCCAGTGTTTGCTTCATGTGTTTTAACATCATCAAATACTCTGACAAGATTCGTCGGATAGTTTGAGCTTCACTGCATCTGTTGTTGGGTAGGATAACTTTCTTAATAGCTTTTCTGCATCAATAAAATTGAGTAAAGTGGTAGATTTAGGAGATCAGAAACCTGAGATTTGAGCAGTTTACTGTACAGTTACATCTGTTTTATTCCACTATGATTACACTTGTGCAATGAGAAGACACATTACAAAATGGAATATGTTATCCTAGACATTCCTCCTGAATGTGAAATAACCGATTATGATAATCAAACAACATCTTTCCATGAAAAGACCATCAATAATAATAATTTTGAAGAAAAATCATTTGACTTTCTATCATCATAAGCTGCATCACTGAGCTTAACCTGATACCTCACTGAGTAAATCTGTGACAGTGTTTGCTGTCACCTGTTGAATAACGTCCATTAGCTAAATCTCTTTCTGAATATCCCCAGTATCATTTTTTCTCAATCATGTGATATGCTGTGTGCAATCGACTGCTATCTCAGTCCTTTTACAAATACATGCATGGACTCCTAAATCTGCTTATGTTGCTCTATTACTAGATCTAGCCTTTAAATATCACTACTTGTTGTAATCAGTTGCATTAAATTCCAGCTTTCTCTGTGACATACCTATGCCCATCCCCACTCAGATATTGCCCCTTCTTTACTCTGCTCCTATTAAAGACATTCTGTTATCAACCAATTGTCCTGCACTTTGTGATCCGTTTATTCACCATGCAGAGCTTCATAAGGGAAGATGTGAAATTCTTTTAAACTAAATCATTTCAATTAATTGTACATCAAAAACCTTCAATTTTGTCCAGTGAAGATGTAATCACTGCACTGAGATAGATCAGTTGCATCGCGCAACTTGGTATCATGACATATTTTTGTTATGCAGGAGATTGGATACTAAACTTAAATTTTTAACAATCTGAATCTTGTTAGTGCAGGCGTTGGGAAGATTTTATTTAAATGTCAAAAGTACAAAGTACAAAGTCATTAATGTATACCGAGAAGCCATTCTATTATGTACATTCTGTAACTAGTAAAATGGCCGGTAACTGTATGCTCATGGTCTTCTGCTGCTGTAGCCCATCCACTTCAAGGTTTGAAGCATTGTGAGCTCTGAGATACTTTTTTCTAACTAAAATGTGATTATCTGAGTTACTATCGCCTTTCTGTCAGCTTCAAAATTCAAAGTTCAAAGTAAATGTACATATACTGTTTGTCACCATATGCAGCTCTGAAATTCATTTTCTTGCGGCATCCTCAATAAACCCAAGCAATAATAGAATCAATGGGAGACTGCACCAACAGGACAGATAAGCAGTATGCAAAGGATAAACTGTTCAAATACAAAAAGGGAAAGTAATAGTAAGTAAATAATTAAGCAATAAATACTGAGAGCATGAGATGAAGAGTCCTTAAAAGGGAGTCCACGGGTTGTGGGAACATTACAGTGATGGGGCAAGTGAAGTTGAGTGAAGCTATGCCCTCTGGTCCAGGAGCCTGATGGTTGAGGGGTAATAGCTGTTCTTGAACCTGGTTCAAGCTGTGAGTCCTAAGGCTTCTGTACCCTCTTTCTGGTGATAGGAGCAAGAAGAAAGCATAACCTGAGTGGTGGGTTCCCTGATGATAGATGCAGCTTTTCTGCAACACTCTATATAGAGGGGATGTGGTGGGGAGGGCTTTACCCATGATGCACCAGGCGGTGTCCACTAGATATTGCAAGATTTTCCATGAAAAGGCATTGGTGTTTCCATACCAATGTGTGATGCAGCCAGTAAATATACTCTCCACCACACATTTATAAAAGTTTGTCAAAGTTATATACGTTATGCTGAACATTCACAAAGTCCTAAAGAAGTAGAGACACTGCTGTGCTTTCTTTGTAATTGCACTTACGTGTTGGGTTCAGGAGAGGTCCTCTGAAATGACAACACTGAGGAATTTAATATCACTGACCATCACCAACTCTGAATCGCCGATAATGACTGGCTCATGGACCACCAATTTCGTCCTCCTGAAGTCAATAATCAGGTCCTTGGTCTTGCTGACATTGAGTGAGAAGTTGTCGTTGTAGTACCACTCAGCTAGATTTTCAATCTCCCTCTTATATGCTGTTTCTTCACTACTTGTGATTCAGCAGCTTGAACCAGTCTGGCCATTGACCTTTCTCATTAACAAGGCATTTCCGGTCACAGAACTGCTGCTCACTGGATATTTTATGTTTTTCACCATTCTCTGTAAACTCTAGAGACTGTTGTATGTGAAAATCCCAAGAGATCAGCAGTTTCTGAGATACTCACACCACCTGTGTGACACCAATACTCATTCCTTGCTCAGGGTCACTTGGATCACATTTCTTCTGCATTCTGATATTTGGTCTGAACAACAACTGAACCTCTTGGCCATGTCTGCATGCTTTTAATCATTCAGTTGTTGCCACATGATTGGCTGATTATATTTGCATTAAGGAGCAGGTGTACCTAATGTAGTGGCCACTGAGTGTAAGTTTGTGGTTAATAAATTAGATAAGGCATTTGAAGAAGCTTCTTCATTTTGTGAATTTTTAGAACGTGATTGGCCGAGGTACATTGCGGAGGAATTAAACTGGTTGTAGTGGTTTATGTTAATGAGGCAGATCAAAGATATCTGACAGGAGGCTCACGCAAAACACAAACAGTGACAGGGTTCAGTTGATTTGTTTCAATGCTGCATGTTCCAAACTGTTCTGTGAACAATTGAAAACTGGTATCAAGTTAAGTTAGATCAGATAAATGATAATTTTATACTAAGATACACACAGTATTCATTCACTGAGTGACTTTTAAAAGTTTTCTGCCATCAAGTAAATTCTTGGTGGGTTTGTGCTTGAATGCATTTACCTATTTTGTACCCAAATCCCTCAAGCCCATCTGTAACAAGAACTAGTATTCTCTGTCCTTAACAGAACCCAGCAACAAATATCCTTTGGGAGAGAGAGTTTTAATTCTTAGCATTTTATATTATGTTTTTAATTAGTTAAAAACATCATAATATAGTTCTTGTCCTAAATGTGCAAATGGCAAAGGATTCCCTGCAGCTATGGTTTACTTGAAGAAAACAGTGATTACTGTAACTTGTTAATAGCTTTTTAAACCAGCTTCAACATTTCTTAGATTAGGTTTAATGAAAGTAAACTGACTAATTTAGTTTAAATATTTCAAATTGATAAGGTTAAAGAAGGAGCAGACACTAATAAATAATCCATTTTTACTATTTCTACTTCTTTACCAACAGAAATATTAATCTAATTTGCTTTTTGAAAGAAGCATGAAGCCAACTCTTGGAATATTTCTGGTACCAGTGGCTCTGAGCAGGGATTTGCATCTGCAAGCTATTTCAATACAGCAGGCTCTGGTGGTCCACAGTGCTTATGAACCTGAATGGATGCCATGTTTTTTGGATACTTCAAGAAGGCAGTATCCATCATGAAACATAGAAAGCCTACAGCACAATACAGACCCTTAGGCCTACAATACCGTGCCGATCATGTCCTTACCTTAGAAATTACGTAGGATTACCCATAGCCCTCTATTTTTCTAAGCTCCATGTACCGTAGATTCCGGATTTTAAGCCGCTACTTTTTTCCCACATTTTGAACAGCTTTGAACTTTGCGGCCAATAATCCGGAGCGGCTAATGCATTTTTTTTTTCATGCCGCCTCGTAAACATTTTGCCTCGTAACAGTAGACCAATAAAATTGATGAGTAGTTCACAGAGGTCCAATGAAATTGTACGATAAATCAAGCGCACTTTCACAATTAAATTATTGTAAATCAGTCATTTGTACTCACCCTCATCAACATGGAAAACACTCGAAGCATTGTGCTACCTACCCTCTTAGTTTAAACTATATTTGTTTTCTGTACTACATCGCGGGATGCTATGACGACACACCCGGTTTCGCGGCGTCTTGTGGGAAAATGCCGTTTGCGATGAAACGGAAAGGAGGGGGTCGAGCGGCGGAGCGGCTTTGGATCTGAGCGAAATCTGCTTTTAAATGCCGTTTGCGATGAAACGGAAAGGAGGGGGGGAGCGGCATTACGCGAGCGGCTTTGGATCCGAGCGAACTCTGCTTTTAAGTTAAAGGTATCAATAACTTTTCCTGGTAGGCTGCAGTATATATATTTTTTACCAGTCGTTAGGAGATATTGGAATGTTGTTCAGTAAAGAAGTATACGCAACGTATATTTAAAAGTAGCCGCGTACGGGCACGGTTCGAAAAAAAGCATTTGCAATATGTATTTGTTTTTGTTACCATATGGATTTAATTAAAAGTTAAAAAAATCCTCACGTGTAATATCTTTCTGTGTAAATATCTCATATTACAACGTGGGACACCTGCGGCCGAAAATCCGGTGCGGCCTAAAATCCGGTGCGGCCTTTACATTTAAAAAAATGATTTTATTTCTAAAATTAGTGCCAGCGGCTAAAAATCAGGTGCGCTCTGTAGTCCGGAATCTACGGTACCTATCCAGGAGTCTCTTAAAAGACCCTATTGTTTCACCTCCACCACCGACGCCAGCAGCACTTTCCACGTACTCACCACTCTCTGCATAAAAAAACTTAGCCCTGACATCTCCTCTGTACTGAGTTCCAAGCATCTTAAGCTGTGCCCTCTCGTGTTAACCACTTCAGCCCTGGGGAAAGCCTCTAACTATCTACACGATCAATGCCTCTCATCATCTTATACGCCTCTGACAGGTCACCTCCCATACTCTGTCGCTCCAAGAAGAAAAGGCCAAATTCAGTCAACCTATTCTCATAAGGCATTCTCCCCAATCCAGGCAACATTCTTGTAAATCTCCTCTGCACCCTTTCTATAGTTTCCACATCCTTCCTGTAGTGAGGCGACTAGAATTGAGCACAGTACTCCTAGTGGGGTCTGACCAGGGTCCTATATAGCTGTAACATTACCTCTCGGCTCCTAAACTCAATACTATGGTTGATGAAGGCTGATGCACCATATGCCTTCTTAACCAGAGAGTCAAGCTGCACAGAGGCTTTGAGTGTCTTATGTACTCGGACCCCAAGATCCCTCTGATCATCCACACTGCCAGAAGTCTTACCATTAATTCTATATTCTGCCATTATATTTGACCTAACAAAATGAACACCTTGCAATTATCTGGGTTGAACTCCATCTACCATTTCTCAGTTCAGTTTTGCATCCAATTGGTGTCTGGCTGTAACCTTTGACAGCCCTCCACACTATCCACAATGCCAACCTTTGTGTCATCAGCAAATTTACTAACTCAACTCTCCACTTCCTCATCTAGGTCATTTATAAAAATTACGAAGAGTAAGGGTCCCAGAACAGATCCCTGAGGCATTCCATTGGTGACCAACCATTATGCAGAATATGACCCATCTACAAACAGTCTTTGCCTTCCAGCAAGCCAATTCTGAACCCACAAAGCAATGTCCCCTTGGATCCGATGTCTTCTTACTTTCTTAATAAGTCTTGCATGGGGAACCTTATCAAACGCTTTGCTGAAATCCATATGCACTACATCTACTGCTCCACCTTCATCGGTGTGTATTTCATCAACCTTCACATTCTCAAAAAATTCAATCAAGCACGTAAGGCATGACCTGCCTTTCACAAAACCATGCTGACTATTCCTAATCATATTATGCTTCTCCAAATGTTCATAAATCCTGCCTCTCAGGATCTTCTCCATCAATTTACCAACCACTGAAGTAAGACTCACTTGCCTATAATTTCCTGGGCTATCTCTACTCCCTTTCTTGAATAAGGGAACAACATCCACAACCCTCCAATCCTCCGGAACCTCCCCTGTCCCCAAAGATAATCACCAGAGGCTCAGAAATCTCCACCCTCATCTCCACAGTAGCTTGAGGTACATTTTGACTGGTCCCCGTGACTTAATCAACTTCATCAAGCTCCAGCACATCCTCTTTCTTAACATCTATATGATCAAGCTTTTCAGTCCACTGTAAGTCATCCCTACAATCACCAGGATCGTTTTCCGTAGTGAATTATAAAGCAAAGTATTCATTAAGTCCCTCTGCTACCCCGTCCGGTTCCATACACATTTTTCCACTGTCACACTTGATTGGTCCTATTCTCTCACATCTTATCCTCTTGCTCTTCACATACTTTGGGTTTTCCTTAATCCTGCTCACCAAGGCCTTCTCATGGTCCCTTCTGGCTCTCCTAACTTCCTTCTTAAGCTTCTTCCTGATAGCTTGATAATCTTCTAGATCTCTATCATTACCTAGTTTTTTGAACCTTTTGTAAGCTTTTCTTTTCTTCTTGACTAGATTTACAACAGCCTTTGTACACCACAGATCCTGTACCCTACCATCCCTTCCCTGTCTCATTGGAATGTACCTATGCAGAACTCCATACAAATATCCCCTGAACATTTGCCACATTTCTGCCCTACATTTCTCTGAGAACATCTGTTCCCAATTTATGCTTCCAAGTTCCTACCTGATAGCCTCATATTTCCCCTTACTCCAATCAAATGCTTTTCTAAGTTGTCTATTCCTATCCCTCTCCAATGCAATTGTAAAGGAAATGGAATTGTGATTACTATCTCCAAAATACTCTCACCAAACAGGATATGCCCTGTTACTACCAATGAAGTGGGTTATTGTTAAGGAACTTGAAGATACACACTCAATATTTTAGGAAACATTTCTTCCTTCTGCCATCAGATTTTTGAATGATCCATGAACCCATGAACACTACCCTACTATTTTGCTCTTTTCCTTTGGCAATATTTATTTATTTATTTTATACATTCTTATTGTAACTTTTAGTAATTTTTATGTGCTGCACTGTGCTACAACTACAAAACAACAAATTTCACAATATAAGCCAATAATAATAAAATTGATTATGATTCTGATTTAAGTCATCTTTTCTTTGATAATTAGCTTATTCATTGTAATTATGCTCTATCTGTCTAATAGAAGGGACACGTTTTGATAGAAAACTTTACTTGACCAATTGATTCAATTAGGTTATTGAATTTAACAATCTATACAAAATAAATATGGTTTTCAGCTTATATGATGAAATACTTCATTGCCAGAAAGCCACATGCTTAAATTCAGATCACTTTCAAAGAATCAAATTTATGTTTATCAATTAAGTGATCTTTCCCAGTTCCTTCAGAAGATCTGCAGTAGTGAAGTGAAAAGCATTCATCTGCAGAAAAAAAAAAATGAATATCCTGGTCCTTGAACCAATGTCAAAGGCCTTCCCTACACTCCTTGTCAACTATACCTATACTCAGAGATCTTAAATTTCATGTATCAATGTTGGTTGCCAGATCTTCTTCATATGATAATAATTATATTTTAATTAGACATAATTTTTTTGAATTTTGTGATTTGTCATTCATTGCAAATGTTCTAAATGTCAATGTTGGCATTTAAATACTGAACATCTTAAGACACCAAAATAGATGGTTTGGGGCTTGGTCACGAGTTAAAATTGAACAAATATAATGTAAGCACTACAGTTTTATTTCTAATACAAGTGGTTCCAATGATGGATAATAAATGTTGGCTCATTATTTTAACAATGGCCCATGATCATCAAAGATCAAAGGACCTAATGAGTATTAACACTTTGCCACTGCACATGAATCATTGTGATTCTAGACTATATTAACATTGGGTTTAGAAGACCATGGTATATTTCAGATTCCATAGACACATAGAAAAACTACAGCACAATACAGGCCCTTTGGCCCACAAAGTTGTGCTGACAATGTCCCTACCTTAGAAATTACTAGACTTACCCATAGCCCTCTGTTTTTCTAAGCTCCATATACCTATCCAAAAGTCTCTTAAAAGACCCTACCGTCTCCACCACTGTTGCTGGCAGCCCATTCCATGCACTTACCACTCTCTAGGTAAAAAACTTACCCCTGACATCTCCTCTGTACCTACTCCCATGCACATTAAACCTGTGACCCCCTTGTGGCAGCCATTTCAGCTGTGGGAAAAAGCCTCTGACTACCCACACAATCAATGCCTCTCATCATCTTGTACACCTCTATCAGGTCACCTCTCATCCTCCGTCGCTCCAAGGAGAAAAGGCCGAGTTCACTCAACCTGCTTGCATAATGCATGCTCCCCAATCCAGGTAATATCCTTGTGAATCTCCTCTGCACCCTTTCTTTGGTTTCCATATCATTCCTGTAGTGAGGCGACCAGAACTGAGCACAGTACTCCAAGTGGGGCCTGTCCAGGTTCCTATATACAGTAGCTGCAACATTACCTCTCGGCTCCTAAATTCAGTTTCACGATTGATGAAGGCCAATACACTGTATGCTTTCTTAACTACAAAGTCAATCTACGCAGCTGCTTTGAGCATCCTATGGACTCAGACCCCAAGATTCCTCTGATCCTCCACGCTGCCAAGAGTCTTACCATTAATACTATATTCTGCCATTAACCTACCAAAATGAACTACTTCACACTTATCTGTGTTGAACTTCATCTGTCACTTCTCAGTCCAGTTTTGCATCTTATCAATGTCCTGCTGTAACCTCTGACAGCACTCCGCACTATCCACAACACCTCCAACCTTTGTGTCAACAGCAAACTTACTAACCCATCCTTCCACATTCTCATCCAGGTCATTTATAAAAATCACGAAGAGTAAGGGTCCCAGAACAGATCCCTGAGACACACCACTGGTGACTGATCTCCATGCAGAATAATACCCGTTTACAACCACTCTTTACCTTCTGTGGGCAAGCCAGTTCTGAAACCACAAAGCAATGTCCCCTTGGATCCCATGCCTCCTCACATTCTCAATAAGCATTGCATGGGGTACCTTATCAAATGCCTTGCTGTAATCCACATACACTACATCTACTGCTTCTTCTTCATCAATGTGTTTAGTCACATCCTCAAATAATTCAATCAGGCTTGTAAAGCATGACCTACCCATGACAAAGCCATGCTGTCTATACCTAATCATATTATATCTCTCCAAATGTTCATTAATCCTGCCTCTCAGGATCTTCTCCATCAACTTACCAACCGCTGAAGCAAGACTCACAGGCCTATAATTTCCTGGGCTATCTCTACTCCCTTTCTTGAATAAGGGAACAACATCCACAGCCCTCCAATCCTCCGGACCCTCTCCCATTCCCATTGATGATGCAAAGATCATCACCAGAGGCTCAGCAATCTCCTCCCTCGCCTCCCACAGTAGCCGGGGTACATCTCATCTGGTCTTAGTGACTTATCGAACTTGATGTTTTCCAAATGCTCCAGCACATTCTCTTTCTTAATATGTACATGCTCAAGTTATTCAATCCACTGCAAGTCATCACTACAATCACGAAAATCCTTTTCCATAGTGAATTTTGAAGTAAAGTGTTCATTAAGTACCTTTGCTGTTTCCTCAGGTTCCATACACACTTTCCCACTTTCACACTTGATAGGTCCTAATCTTTCACGTCTTACCCTCTTGCTTTTCACATACTTGTAGAATGCATTGGGGTTTTCTTTAATCCTGCCCGCCAAGGCCTTCTCATGGTCCCTTCTGGCTCTCCTTATTTCCTTCTTAAGCTCCTTCCTGTTAGCCTTATAATTTTCTAGATCTCTAACATTACTTAGCTCTCTGAACATTGTAAGCTTTTCTTCTTGACTAGATTTACTACAGCCTTTGTACACCTCGATACCCCACTATAACTTCCCTATCTCATTAGAACGTACCTATGCAGACCACCACACAAATATTCCCTGAACATTTGCCAGATTTCTTCCATACCTTTCCTTGAGAACATCTGTTCCCAATTTAAGCTTCCAAGTTCCTCCCTGATAGCCTCATAATTCCCCTTACTCCAATGAAACAATTTTTAAGTTGTCTGTTCCTATATCTCTCCAATGCTATTGTAAAGGAGATATAATTATGATCACAATCTCCAAAATGCTCTCCCACTGAGAGATCTGACACCTGACCAGGTTCATTTCCCAATACCAAATCAAGTACAGGCTCTCCTCTTGTAAGTTTATCTACATATTGTGTCAAGAAACCTTCCTGAACACACCTAACAAACTCCACCCCATTTAAACCCCTTGCTCTAGGGAGATACCAATCAATATTTGGGAAAATAAAATCCCCCACCACTACAACTGTTATTATTACACCTTTCCACGATCTATTTCCCTATCTGCTCCTCGATATCCCTGTGGCCTATAAACAACACCCAGTAGAGTTATTGACCTCTTCCTGTTCCTAACCTCCACCCACAGAGACTCCGTAGACAATCCCTCCATGACGTCCACCTTTTCTGCAGCCACGACACTATCTCTGATCAACAGTGCCCCGCCCCCACCTCTTTTGCTTCCCTCCCTGTCCTTTCTGGAACATCTAAAACCCGGCATTTGAAGTAGCCATTCCTGTCCCTGAGCCATCCAGGTCTCTGTAATGGCCACTACATCATAGCTCCAAGTACTGATCCACGCTCTAAGCTCATCTGCTTTCTTCACAATTCTCCCTGCGTTAAAATAGACACATTTCAAACCGTCAGTCTGAGCGTGTCCCTTCTCTATCATCTGCCTATCCTCCCTCGCACACTGTCTCCAAGCTTTTTCTGTTTGTGAGCCAACTGCCTCTTTCACAGTCTCTTCAGTTCAGTTCCCACCCCCCCCAACAATTACTAGTTTAAACTCTCCCCTGCAGCCTTAGCAAATCTCCCCATCAGGGTATTGGTCCCCCTGGGATTCAAGTGCAACCCGTCCTTTTTGTACAGGTCAAACCTGCCCCAAATGAGGCCTGAATGATCCAGAAATCTGAATCCCTGCCCCCTGCTCCAATCCCTCAGCCACGCATTTACCATCCACCTCATTTTATTCCTATACTCACTGTCACGTGGCACAGGCAGTAATCCCGATATCACTACTTTTGCGGTCCTGCTTCTCAACTTCCTTCCTAACTCCCTGTAGTCTGTTTTCAGGACCTCTTCCCTTTTCCTACCTATGTCATTGGTATCAATATGTACTATGAGCCCTGGCTGTTCTCCCTCCCACTGCAGGATATCTTGGATGCGAACTGAAACATCCTGGACCCTGGCACCTGGGAGGCAAACTTCATGCACTTGCTCCTCCAATGCCTCCCTGACGCAGGCAGTAGCACGATCCACACTGAGACTGGCTCACTCACTTTCTCCACCAATGAGTAACTCACTTTCTCCACCAATGAGCAACTCACTTTCTCCACCAATGAGTAACTCACTTTCTCCACCAATGAGCAACTCTCTGATAGGGTAGAGGTACAGTACTTTAAATTCTTAATGTCTAGCATGGGTCTTGTGATCATAAAAAAAACGTTTAAAGAGGACAACAACACCTTAGGTTGACCCTGTAGAAGCCACTGAGATTGAATGCTCCACCATCTTATTGAAAATAATGTCTCTTGCCATCTGCTGATATCCAACAGATATAGAAACTTTTATTTTTGTTCTGTTAGTGGGCATGGGCATTGCTCACAAGTCCAGCATTTATTGCCTATCCTTCAGCTAAGTGGTTTGCTATATTATGAATAAATGAGTTTAACCCTCTATCATGTTTCTGGGTGTTTGTTTTTAATATTCTTCCATCTAATCAAATAAAGAGATATTTTGTTATTTGCCCTGTTCAATTAATTCACAGCTGTCCACTACTCATTGATGGGAAACTTTCAGCTTCCACGTAAACAAAAGACCAACCAAAGTAATTAAAAATTCAAATGAGCAAGAGGAACTCGGATGCACAGATGAGGTATTTTGCTGATAAAACTTGGCATTTCCTGACAAATTTCTTTTTTTTTCAGTAGTTATATGAAATGATAAGTCGCTGTTTGCCATTGGTACAACGGAATACAATGAGTCCTGTTCAATAGTTTGTTGGCGACGCTGAGAGTTGAGGAGTTGCTTGGGTGCGGGTTGTTGTGCGACCAGGACCTCATGCTGCAGTGTCATTGTTGCAGACACCCAGGGAAGAGGTGCTGGAGGTAGTGTGGGAGAGAACAGAGGCACAGTGGGCAGCCGGTAATCCGTGCTGGGTTGGGAACTGGCTCTCCTGTTGGTGCTACTCCCCAGTGTTTGTTCCCTGATAGGAAAGCTAGATTGCCTTATCTGCAGCTGACCCAGCGTGAGATCAGAAATTGCTGCATGCTTTTTTCTTGCAGAAAGATGGCTCATGTTCTCATTGCTACTATCCGGATGGAGGTACAAAAACCAAAAGGCACACACTCAAAGATTTAGGAACAGCTTCTTCCCCTTTGCTATCTGATTTCTGAATAAACATTACCTCACTACTTTTTATTTCTAGTTTTGCATTACTTATTTAATTATATGTGTGTGTGTGTGTGTGTGTGTGTGTGTGTGTGTGTGTGTGTGTGTGTGTGTGTGTGTGTGTGTGTACACACTTATTGTAATTAATGTTTTTTTCCATTATTATGTATTGCATTGTACTCTGCTACGAAGACGACAAATTCCATGACATATACCATTGATATTAAACCTAAGTCTGATTCTGATTCTGATTCAGTGCAAATTCCCCATGCACCATCAATCTACAGGCCATGTCATTCAGGGGCTCGTGCTAACATTAATTTGTGACTGTATGTGCCATTGTAACTTCATGTGCTGTATATACACTGAGTTTTGCAACTTGACACCAGAAGAATAATATTTTGTTTAGCTGATTTAAGCTTTATATGTGTATGGTTGAATGACAATTACACTTGAACTTGAACTTGAATTTAACAGGTGCAAGATCATAAAGCAAAGGAGCTGAGAAATTGCTAAAATAGTCAAAATAAACTACCTTTAGAAAGCCTTTGGGTTGTTTTCAGAAATTGAATGGACGATTTATGCCAGAATAGCAAAGGTCATCAGGTTTATATATATATATATATTCAATTGTCCTGTGATAAAATATGCAGTCATACTGCACTCAGTGACCACTTTATTAGGTACACTTGTTAATACAAATGTCTAATCAGCCAATCATGAGATAGCAATTCAAATCATAAAAGTATGCAGTCATGGCCAAAAGTTTCAGTTGTTGTTCAGACTGAACATCAGAACAGGGAAGAAATGTGGTCTTAGTAACGTTGACTATGGAATGACTGTTAATGCCAAACAAGGTATTTTGAATATCTCACAACTTGCTGATCTCACGTGATTTTCAAGCTCAACAGTCTTTAAAGTTTAGAGAGAATGGTGCTGCTATGTTTTGTAACTTCAAAACATGAAACTAATTCAAAGGAAGATGAGGGACTACAGGAATGTGGGCCCAACTTTGTATTTACTTGAACCAAGGTGTGCAGATGTGTCATGTGGTAGTGTGATGACGTATGCAATTCACGTACTATGCATATAACTTGCAAAGAATGCTTAATCAAAGACATATTTTGAAGATTACTCAAATAATATTGAATTATTTAATATACAATAGGTGCTAAGAGCAAAAAATACTCCGTGAGTAGCAGTTCTGTGGGGGAAAACACCTCATTAAAGAGGGAGCTCAGAGGAGAATGGCCAGATTGGTTTAAGCTGACAGGAAAGCAACAGAAACTGAAAATGCAATGCATTACAACAGTCATCTGCAGAAGAGCACCTCTGAATGCACAACACATCAAACCTCGAAGTGGATAGGCTACACAGTAGAAGACCACGGGCACACTACCTTCATTAGGTACAGGAGGTATCCATTAAAGTGTCACGGACTGTACTTGATGGTTGTATGTGGCACAACAAGTATTTCCATTATGGACCAGCCATGAGCGACTATTTATGTGATCTGAAATCTGTGAAGGAAAATACAATGCTTTGTGGTGGCGTGTTGGGGAGGAAGCATTAAGAAGAGGGACGCCTCACGTCTTAATAAGCTGGTAAGGAAGGCGGGCTCTGTCGTGGGCAAAGTACTGGAGAGTTTAACATCGGTAGCTGAGCGAAGGGCGCTGAGTAGGCTACGGTCAATTATGGATAACTCTGAACATCCTCTACATAGCACCATCCAGAGACAGAGAAGCAGTTTCAGCGACAGGTTACTATCGATGCAATGCTCCTCAGACAGGATGAAGAGGTCAATACTCCCCAATGCCATTAGGCTTTACAATTCTACCGCCAGGACTTAAGAACTTTTTAAAAGCTATTATTAATGCTTTTTGAGATAGTGATTTAGATGCATATCATATTTTTTTACTGAGTTAAGTATTGTATGTAATTAGTTTTGCTACAACAAGTGTATGGGACATTGGAAAAAAGTTGAATTTCCCCATGGGGATGAATAAAGTATCTATCTATCTATCTAAAATCAAGAGTGGGCCAGAAGAGAGAATAAAAGGAAGACCAGCAATCAGAGTTATAATCATTACTGGATGTAACCTATCAGGGATTGTTGTTTGGGCCCTGAGAAGGTCCTAAGTCTTCGGTGGATCATGACTGGGTCTGTGATTAGGCATTAAAGATTTGGCTATCAGGGTGATCATGGCCTCAGTCCATTAGTGAACTTTGCAAATATGACACTAGTGCAAGGACAAAGTGAAATGTCAGTCAAGAGTAACTGCCGGTTGGGTTGGAGATTTAAGTAGGGTCAGAGATCCTGACCTGGGCCAAAAAGGGAGAAGGTTAGGTTTAAAGTAGCATATTGGTGGGCAATGTGAAGGTTGTTTGGTTGAGGTAGTTGTGCTGTGTTGGGACAGTTAAAGGAAGAGATTGGAATGGCTTGCACTGTGCGTGGGAATCCTGATGGACAGATAGCTTCAACCTAATGAGTTTTCTATAAAGTGCTGTACTCAGAGAATGTGGTTATCACTATGAATACTGTTGTGTTATAAATCATACCATTTAGTGTCTATGTGAGGTGGAAATTCTGATGTTTGCAGGGTAATGCAAAATGGCCCTGAATGTGTTCAGTAAAGCGTCTAATTTCATCCAAACTGTATTTTCAATCATACAGTACAATGTTGCAATAAATAGTCTGTTTAATAAAATAATCAAGCCACTAAATAAGAGAAAGGACAAAATATAAGAATGAATATTCTCACAGCCTGTTCTCAAGTTCCTCCTAAATCTTCCTCTTGCCTGAAACCTTCGCTTTCTGGTTATAGACACCAAAGCAAAGCAGATGTGTTCATTATTATCTTCTCTTTCAATGCTGTTCATATTTTCTTGTCTCTTCACAGACTTCTCTGCTTTTAGGTAAACAAACCCAGTCATTGAAATCTCTCTTCATAGCTGAAATATTCTATCCTAGGCAAATAGCATGAATGTTCCAAAGGCGTTCAGCAGTATTCAAAAGATATTTGTTTAAGAAAATAGATCAGGGGAGTTCAGAGGGTGATTGGCCAAACAGAGGTAAATGGGTCTAGCATGGTGGGCACCATGGTCAGCAGAGACAATTTGGGACAAAGGGACTGTTCGAATTCTGTATTACTCAATTACACTATGGCTCGATTACATCATTATAATGTATTGTCAATGTAGAATTTATATTGAAAAGCTTAATTCTTTTGGAATGTATCTTCTGTTTCCTCTTCAATTGTTTTCAACCTTTTTTCCTTATTGGCCTAGTGTTGCCACGCCCAGAGCTGATATGAATTTCCATGACTGTTTGCTCTACACATACTTGAAGATATTATATGGTTTGAAAATCTGTACTTAGATACGCTGTTGACATTGAGTCTCAGGGAGATGAGTTTGTGCATTTTCTGTTTATATTGATTACCACATGAGGTAACACAATTTTGGCTCATGGTCACTCATGCAATGGAAAAATCCAGCTGGTTTGTAAATGGTCTGGTTTATGGAAATAATTAAATGGTCTTTTCATTCCAGTGGAGTACAGAAATTAATTATTTTCCACCAAAATTTACTCTTTTGAGAAGTGTTATTAAATGCAAATATCCACTTGAGATAGATAAATAGTCATTACATTTAAAACTGAAGTTATAAAATACTACTTGACGTAGATTTTTGGCATTTTATAGTATGTTATAGTAGTTCTATACTGCACTGATTTTGAAAGACATGTCACTCATTTCTTGCAAGTATTTTACTGTAATTGTCCTGCATTTCTAGGTTTCACCAATAAAAACAAACTAGTGAGAGTTTCTTCTGCTGTCTCTTAAAATGTTAAATTCTGTCACACCAGCTTGAAAGAATCAATCATTTCAAAGGTTAAAATGACTCAATTTTATAACTTTCTATTAACTAATCTGCTGAAAATTTTAATATTAGTTTGATTTTTATTTGACATTTATGTGCTAGTACAATAAGTGTCATGTTATTAATAGTTTCTTCACTGTTCATCACAGAGGAACAGTACCTTTACCGTAGCTTTTATTAATCCTGCATTCCTTACTAGTGATCAGTATGATGGAATGTAAAAAGGATATCAAAACAAAAATTATCTCTGAGCTGTCAAACACCAGTTGGATCCAACAATACTCAAAGCAAATGCCTGACAGAGTCCTGATCAATTTTGTTTCAAACTACTGTATGTTATCTGATTTTTTTTAAAGAGAAAGATATTAAAGTTTTATTTGTTACGCGTACATTGAAGTACACAGAGAAACACTTCGTTTGCACCAAATCAAACCAGCAAGGATTGTGCTATGCAGACCTCAAGTGTCACTACATGCCTGTGGATCACTACCTTAACCACACAGTCATGGGGAGAATATACAAACTCCTTCCAGAGAATAGCAGGAATTGAAGCCCAATCTTACATCTGGCACTATAAAGCGTTATGCTAACCGCTATGTTACCAAGCCACCTATGCAGCAGAGTGAATCTTCTGGCTTCCTTTTTCCTACCTTAGCTCCTAAGCAGATTCCATGGGCTTCATTTACACAGCCATAATTTCAGCCACCTGGCCCTAATACTTTGGAATTCTCTGCTAAAGTCTCCAAGTACCTCTCAATCCTTTACCTCCTCTTAGAACCTTTATGAAACCAACCTCTATTATCTAGACAAGGGTCAACTTTCTTAATATCTGCATTGTCCAGTTTATTCTTGTGATCTCATGAAGTAGCTTTCAATTCAGGGCCATGGAAAATTGCTTTTGATGACTAGGATGTTGGAATAAATGCAAATTGCTGAAATTTAGTTATGAGTAGATAGACTCGGCACTAACCCAGCATAGAAAACTAAGCATAAAAAAACAAAACTGATTGGCTCTCAGTTCCCTTGGCTATCAGCCTCTGCATCAATCTAATAATGCTGAAAGTTTGGCAGGAAGGTTTCTGCTCAATTTCTGATAAAGATTAGTATCACTGTCAAAGATTATTAGAGGAGATTTAGGCTTGCAGTACCACAAGTGGAATGCCTCTGACCTCTTGGGGTAAAATTCCACCTCTATTCCTGCATGTGATTTAGTTTTATATAGTCATACAATTAAGTTATGTAGTGGTCAGAGAACATAGTTCTATTATCTCTTGTATTGTATATGTATGAGATATAAGCACCACGTATAGAGAGTTTCTTGCTGATGCTGTAGAGCAATGTATACACGATTCTACATAGATCCAATGATCATTGACTGTTGTTGTGGTTGAATATTACTGTAAACAATCTCTGAAGATATATCCTGGGCCAAACATATTGATGCAATTACAAAGAGGGGGTGACACTGGCTATATTTCATTAGGAGTTTGAGGAGAATTGGTCTGTCATCAAAGACTTTCGCAAATTTCTACAGATGTTCTACAGAGAACATTCTGACTGGTTGCATCACCATCTGGTGTTAAGGGGTGACTGCACAAGATCAACAGTTTGTAAACTCAGCCAGCTCCATCACGGGCACTGCCATTCCCAGTATCGAGCAGCATCCGTCATTAAATTCCCCCATCATCCAGGTCATGACCTCTTTTATTTGCTACCATTAAGGAGGAGGTACAGGAGCCTAAAGACACACACTAAATGTTTTAGGGACAGCTTCTTCCCCTCTGCCAACACAGATTTCTGAATGGAAAATGAACCCACGTGCACTACCTCAGTATTTTTATGCCATCTTCTGCACTACCTGGTTTAATTTATTTTTATATATACTTCTTATTATAATCTTTAGTTTTCTTTTATATTATGCATTGCAATGTACTGTGGCTGCAAAACAACAGACGTCATGACATATGCCAGTGACATCAAACCTGATTCTTATTCCGATTCCGAACTTGCCAGCAGAACCCAAAGTCTACCTCAGGATACGTTGCTACTGTCCACATGGTTTCTGCAGTTTTCTGACACACACTGACAGTGCAACAGGAAAAAGCTGAGGGAAAAAATATATTTTCTCCTTTCAAGGTGTTGATTCTCCATTTCAGAAATTGTGATACCCTCCGAAACGGAAGGTTGTGTGGCCTAGAACATTATAACTAACCAACATTTGATCTGCCTGTTTATTACTATTTATTGTTGTGTTTATTATTTAGTGTTGCGTTTGTTATGTTATGATTGCACTGCTCCTGGGAAATGCTGTCTCATTCTGCCCTGCAGAGCTGATGTATGGTTAGAATGACAATAAAGTTTTTTGAATCTTGGATCTTATTAGTGTGAGCCTTCTTCACACACCAGGTAGAAATAATGAGTGACTGGGACATTAAATGCATAGGAATTAGTTTTAACATAAAAGTGAAGTAAGAAAGATAATCAGCGTCTGAACCCTTAGTGCCTAGGTGGCACATGGGGCTTCGAGAAAGATAATGGAAATATGGAAATACTGGAATCAGCTAAGAACATAAATGTAAATATATAGGTAGCTAAGCACTGTGGGTGTATTGGCAGCAAAACAAAGGAAATGATACCTCAAGCACAAACAGGCATCAAATGTAGATGAAGGGTGTGTTGCCAGCTGTGTGAATCATTCACCTTCCAAATGGACAGGATGGTTTTCCTGCCTGATATGGTTTTCATGTCCTTCCTTGACATGGAAGGCAATGGTAAAAAGGTGCAGACATTGAAAGCAGCACTACAGGATCATATAAAAGCAATATTACAGTAATCAGTAGAGTATTACATACTCACTAACTTCAAAGCTCTGCAGAAAGCTATGAATGTTTTGCTTTC
This sequence comes from Hemitrygon akajei, assembly GCF_048418815.1. Lineage (NCBI taxonomy): Eukaryota > Metazoa > Chordata > Chondrichthyes > Myliobatiformes > Dasyatidae > Hemitrygon > Hemitrygon akajei. The sequence goes on along the minus strand of NC_133143.1, from coordinate 37,506,082 downwards.
AGAGGTAGCTCTGAATACTTTCACTTAGCTATTTCAAAGAGCTGACAGCTATAAATTCAGAACACACAATAAAAATCATCGCTCTCAAACAGCTATCAAGTTTTTATGAATTTGGAAAGTTTTAGTTTGTACACCTAGAAGTATATTCTTCTGAGCCCCAAGAACAAAGAGAAACAGGCAAATTTGTTAAGAACACAATTAATTACATTCGGTTTAGCTTGTAGATTTGGAGATGCCAGCTGGCAATGGAAGCAAATTCTCACACATGACAAGATATAATTCAAAGAACCAAAGTTTTGAATCAGGTACAAGGGTAGCATCATAAATCATGAAATGAATGAATTCCAACATCCAAATCATTGACACATAACGTAAAAAAATGAACCACTGCTGTAGATATACTGAAGTAGACATTCTTCATAAATGTGTCCTCTTAACTTCTTTAAGAAAGAGTGCTATTGCAGGAAAGCAGCATCCATCATCAAGAAGTTTGCAACCTAGATCATGTTATCTTCTCGCTGCTACCATCAGGAAGAAGGTACAGGAGCCTCAGAACTCGCACCACCAGGTTCAGGAACTGTTATTACCCCTCAATTATGCTCTTGAATCAGAGGGGATAACTTCACTCGTCCCATCATTGAACTGTTCCGACAACATGTGTATTCACTTTCAAGGACTCTTCATCTCACGTGCTTGACATTAATTACTTATTTATTTATTACTATAATAGTATTAGATATAGGAGCAGAATTAGGCCACTTTGGCCCATCAAGTCTGCTCTGGCATTTCATCAAGGCTGATCCATTTTACCTCTCAGCCCCAATCTCCGGCCTTCCCCATGTATCCCTTCATGTCTGACCAATTAAGAATCTATCAACCTCTGCCTTAAGTAAACATAAAAACTTAGCCTGCACACCTGCCTGTGGCAATAAACGCCACAGATAGATAGATAGATAGATAGATAGATAGATACTTTATTCATCCCCATGGGGAAATTCAACTTTTTTTTTCCAATGTCCCATACACTTGTTGTAGCAAAACTAATTACATACAATACTTAACTCAGTAAAAAATATGATATGCATCTAAATCACTATCTCAAAAAGCATTAATAATAGCTTTTAAAAAGTTCTTAAGTCCTGGCGGTTGAATTGTAAAGCCTAATGGCATTGGGGAGTATTGACCTCTTCATCCTGTCTGAGGAGCATTGCATCGATAGTAACCTGTCGCTGAACTGCTTCTCTGTCTCTGGATGGTGCTATGTAGAGGATGTTCAGAGTTTTCCATAATTGACCGTAGCCTACTCAGTGCCCTTCGCTCAGCTACCGATGTTAAACTCTCCAGTACTTTGCCCACGACAGAGCCCGCCTTCCTTACCAGCTTATTAAGACGTGAGGCGTCCCTCTTCTTAATGCTTCCTCCCCAACACGCCACCACGAAGAAGAGGGCGCTCTCCACAACTGACCTATAGAACATCTTCAGCATCTCACTACAGACATTGAATGACGCCAACCTTCTAAGGAAGTGCATCTGTGTTGGCAGTCCAGTCTAGCTTCTCGTCTAACTGTACTCCCAGATACTTGTAGGTCTTAACCTGCTCCACACATTCTCCATTAATGATCACTGGCTCCATATGAGGCCTAGATCTCCTAAAGTCCACCACCATCTCCTTGGTCTTGGTGATATTGAGACGCAGGTAGTTTGAGTCGCACCATATCACAAAGTCCTGTATCAGTTTCCTATACTCCTCCTCCTGTCCATTCCTGACACACCCCACTATGGCCGTGTCATCAGCGAACTTCTGCACATGGCAGGACTCCGAGTTATATTGGAAGTCTGATGTGTACAGGGTGAACAGGACCGGAGAGAGTACGGTTCCTGCGGCGCTCCTGTGCTGCTGACCACCGTGTCAGACCTACAGTCTCCCAACCGCACATACTGAGGTCTATCTGTCAAGTAGTCCACTATCCAATCCACCATGTGAGAGTCTACTCCCATCTCCGTTAGTTTGTGCCTTAAGATTCACCACTCTCTGGCAAAAGAAATTCCTCTTATCTCCATTCTAAAAAGATGGGCCTAAATTTTGAGGCTGTGTCATTGGACTTAGATACCCCTACCATAGCAAACATCCTTTCCGCATCCACTCCATCAAGGCCTTTCACCATTCAATAATTTCAATTAGGTAACCCCTCAATCTTCTAAATTCCGGTGGATACAGGTCCAGGGCCATCAAACGCTCTTCATATGACAGGCAGTTTAACCCTGGAACCATTTTTGTGAACCTCCTTGGAACCTCCTTGGAACCCTCTCCAGTTTCAGCACATCTTTTCTGAGATAAGGGGCCTAAAACTGCTCGTAATACTCCAAATGAGGCCTCACCAGTGCGTTATAAAGTCTTAACATTACTTCCTTGTTTTATATTCTTGTCCTCTTGAACTGAATCAATTCCAACATCCAAATCATTGACATTTAACGTAAAAAGAATCGCCGTCAACATATACCCCTGTGGAACATCACTATTCACCGAGCACAACCAGAAAAGTCTCTCTGCATCAGAGAAGTAATCCATTAGATGTTAAACATTATACTGCCACTTTGCATGTTTGCCATTTAGATGTAAAAGATCCTCCAGTATATTTTTAAAGAACAGTAGAACAGGCATTTGGTATCAATGTCTCCATGAATTTGGCCAAATCGATGACATTCATTAAAAGGTTAAATTCAGGCTAAGATTTTGTGACTTCTTTATTTCACTTTATATTTATGACTTTTAAAATAATTATTCACAGTAGTTATTTTTTCATTTGTCAAACAAATATGAACTACTAATCAGGAAGGAGATTTAGCATTGCTGACATAGGTAGAGAGGGTGGCGTAGAAGCCTTTTCTCCGCTTGCTTTCAGCTGTCTGGGCGCTAAGTACAGCAGTTGGGACATTATGTTACAACTGTACACAGTGTTGGTGAGACCATACTTTGAGTATTGTGTGCAGTTCCAGTCACCCAGCTACAGGAAGGATGCCATTAAGTTGAAAATGGTGCAGAAAAGATTCACGAGGATGTTCCTGACTTGGGAGGCTTCAATTATAAGGACAAGCTGGATTTCTTGAAGCGTTTTTGCCCAATGCTTGAGAGTTTGAGCGGTGATTTTATAGAGATCTATAAATTCTGAGGGGCATAGAAAAGGTGAGTCTTCATGGTCCCTTTCCCAGGAGAGAGGAATCTAAAACTAGAGGGCATTAGTTCATTGTTGTTGCAGTAAACTAAAGTAAGAATGCAGAGCTTGGGATCTATGACTAATTTAAAATGAGAAGGCAAAGATTTAGACCAGGGGTTCCTAACCTGGGGTCCACAAACCCCTCATTGATGGTAAGGCTCCATGGCATAAAGAAAGCTGGGACCATAGACCATAAAAGATAGGAGAATTGTAAAAGAGATATGAGGGGCAACTTTCTCACACAGATGGTGGTAATTATATACAACAAGCTGCGGGAGGAAGTAGTAGAGTCAAGTACAATTTACAATGTTTAAAAGGCATTTGGACAGTATATGCATAGAAAAGGTTTAGCAGGACATGGGCTAACTGCAGCCAAATGGGACTAGCTCAGATAGACATCTTGGTCAGCATGGAAGAGCTGGGATGGTTGCCATGTTATATAACTCTATTCCCTTTGATGTCCAAGACCATCAGGATGGTTTTGAGATCAGAGCTTTATGGTACAACTGCCTGATGCCTGGTCACCACTTCTGGATCACTTTGGCCACTCTGAGTACAGTAGATCCCAGGAGTGTTGCAGTAGGTATTAGCAGGATGATGGAGAGGGTGGAAATGCAAAATGCTGACAATGGATCTGATCAAGCATGCTCAAGACAGATTTTCACTTTGCTGATTCTGGGATCTTGCATTGTGCTCTTGAGCAATGGTATTTTGTACGCCAGAGCCTAGAGATCAGATAACCTGGCATTATCTATAAAATGCACTGGAAATCCCCATAGGCTTAAATCTTTCTTTGTTTTACGCACTTTTGCTGCACATTCTTTATCTTTTTATTCTCTGGATTCTGCAATAGCGAAGAAAATCCAAAAAGGACTTTGGATTAACTTTTCCTTTCTTAGCTATTAGAATTTGGAGCAGGAAAAATACTGCTGCAAAGATCATCTGGAGTTGTTGCATAGACACCTGGTCATGAATACAAAGCAAATCCTTGATGTTTAATTGGCCCGCTTTAAGATTTTATCTTCTTGTGACAGCAAAATATGTTCCCATTTGTTTTAATTGGTACTAAATTTCTGTTATTTTTCAAACAATTGTTTTACATATGATAATTAAATCTTGCCATTTGCTTCTCAATCTTTTTTTTTTCATTTACTCGTTTCCAGTTATTTTTTTTTCCGCTGTGTCATCTTTAACAGGGAAAATTCTCCACCTTCTTCCCTATAGCTGTGAGTTCTCTTATGTTGAACAAATGCTCACTGTGAAGTTTCAATTAGGGGTCATGTACCCCAGGCACAGTTTAACACCATGAACACAATAAGAGTAATAAGATAGATCAGTTCAGCTAAACAGAGGGAAAGTATCTGCCTGTCTCACCATTTTCACAAAATCTCCAATCCAGTGAAGAACTTGTGTCTTATCTTGTTAGGTACATTCATTTGAGGTGAAGACACTGCAATTTGATTGGCTCATTTGCCAGGTAATTTTGTACTATATAAAGGAATGTTCACCAGGTGGGTATTTAACTTCCAGATGAAGAGTTTCAACCCAAAAATATCAGTTATCTATTTCCCCATAAAGATGCTGCTTGATCTGCTGAGTTTTTCTATCTGTTTGTTTTTGCTCCAGTTTCCGGTATCTGCAGTTTCTTCTGTCTCCAAGGAGTTCACTTCTAACCAGTTTTCCCATGAGAAGGTAATGTATATTGTACCTTGGGCTGATGTGAAATAAAACTCTTGAGAGACTGCAGATACTGGTATCTGGAGCAACTCGTGAGAAGGTGGAGGAACACTGTGGGTCAAGCACCGATGGAGGGAAATGAACAATTAACATTTTGAGTTGAAACCGATTATCTCAAACCTTCATCTGATATAAGTATGTCCTGGAGCAATGCAATGTATTGAGCAATTATGAAAGCTTGAAGATTTGAATAGCAAGAAAACAGCAGAGCATATGCATGCCAAGAACCATTAATACCATTGTTGCAGAAATACAGTGTATAGTCTTGGTATAATGTAACATCTTGAAGCATAGATTTATTTGCCTCAACTCCCCTGAACTGAAATCTTCTCTTAGAGCAGTCAACAGTTTTGTTTCAAGGATGCTTTCAGAATGATGCTTGGCTCAGTGAAAAGGAATAAGATGAAGATCTGATATAGACGAACCTGAAGATCTGCACATTGACAGAGACAATTAATTTATCTGGGAACCTTGAAGGGAAAATAATCTGATATCTTCAAGCAGTGCTCAGATAGAAGAAAGTATTTCCCTTACATATTTAAAATAGCATGTCCAACAATAGCCTCACATCTTGTCAGGGTATTGATGAAAAGAGTTCAATCCTCCAAGAGTTCAAATTAGTTCTGAGGATCAAAATCCTCCAAGCTATTACAATTTTTCCACTTGCTACCAAAGTGTACATGACTGAGGATTTGTATAGAAGATGTAAACCGTTGGCTCCAGTAAAGTCTGACTTTCTGAGGAGTCAGGAATACCTGAGGAGGAAGGTAAAGCTGCGCAAGCGCGGGTGATGTCAGCGACGAGCGCGGGCTTTAAAAAGTGGCCCACTTTCAGGAGCGGGCAGCAGAGTGCGCAGGAGCAGAGTGCTGGGCTTTGGCTCAGCGGGCTTTGGCACAAGAGGACTTTGGCACGAAGCTCGCTTTTCATTTATTCTGACTAATCTGGGATCAGGTAATGGGGGAGACGGTTAGAGCAGTGGTGTGCTCCGTATGCAGTATGTGGGAGGTCAGGGTTAACACAGTTGTCCCTGATGACCACACCTGCAATAGGTGCATCCAGCTGCAGCTCCTATCAGACCGAGTTAGGGAATTGGAGCTGGAGCTGGATGAACTACGGATCATTCAGGAGGCAGAGGCAGAGATTGATAAGAGTTATCGGGAGGCAGTCAAACCGAAAAGACAGGAGGTAGGCAAATGGGTGACAGTCAAGAGAGGCAGGGGGAGCAGACAGAGAGAGAAGAGCAACCCTGTGGCCATTCCCATCAAAAATAAGTATACCGTTTTGGATACTGTTGGTGGGGATGACCTACCAGGAACAAGTTGCAGTGGTCCTGTCTCTGGCACTGAGGTTGGACCTGCGACTAGGAAGGGGAGGAGGGAAGAGAAGAGAGCGGTAGTGATAGGGGATTCTATAGTCAGGGGGGCGGATAGGAGATTTTGTGGGGAAGATCGGGAGTCTCGGATGGTATGTTGCTTCCCTGGTGCCGGGGTCCGAGACATCTCAGATCGGGTGCAGGTTATTCTCGAGAGGGAGGGCAAGAATCCAGATGTTGTGGTCCATGTAGGGACCAATGACATGGGTAGGATGAGTGAGGGGGTCCTGCTTAGGGAGTTCAGGGAGTTAGGTGCGAAGCTGAAGAGCAGGACCTCCAGGGTAACAATCTCAGGATTGCTACCTGTGCCACGTGCGAGTGAGGCAAGGAACAGGAGGATTATAAAGATTAATATGTGGCTGAGAGGATGGTGCAGGAAGGAGGGCTTCAGGTTTGTGGATAATTGGGCCTTGTTTCAGGGAAGGTGGGATCTGTTCCGAAGGGACGGTTTACACCTGAACTGGAGCGGTACTAACATTCTTGCAGGGAAGTTTGCTAGAGCTTCTTGGGGGGGGGTTAAACTAAATTTGCAGGGGCCGGGGATCCAGAATGTGAGAGAGGATAGCGAGAGGATGAATAAAGGACAGGTGGGGACTACACGGTTCCGGAATATTAAGTGTGTAGTAGAGGAAGGTGGGGCGGAACAAGTGATAAGGAGGACTCATGTACAGAGGGATGGTCTGACGGAACATGGAGTTAAATGTGTTGCAAGAATAAGTAAATGTAGGAAGGACAACAAAATTCTAGGGGCGTATAGCCCGATGGGAGTTCGGGGAGCTGGGTTAAGCACAATAGGCAGCGATTCAAACAGAGAGAGGAGAAATGGGTTAACAATTCTATATCTGAATGCACGAAGTGTCAGGAATAAGGCGGATGAGCTTGAAGCCCAGGTGTGAATGGGTAACTATGATGTTGTTGGGATAACGGAGAAATGGCTGCAGGGAGATCAGACCTGGGAAATGAATGTACAAGGGTATACGTGCTATCGTAGGGACAGAAATGTGGGCAGAGGGGGTGGGGTGGCCCTGTTGGTGAGGAATGAGATTCAGTCCTTTGCAAGGGGGGACATAGGGTCAGGAGAAGTAGAGTCTGTGTGGATAGAACTGAGGAACAGTAAGGGCAAAAGGACCCAAATGGGTGTTTTCTACAGGCCACCAAACAGTAGCATGGATATTGGGTGCAAGTTGAAGAGGGAGTTAACATTGACATGTGGCAAAGGTAATGTCACAGTAGTTATGGGGGATTTCAACATGCAGGTGAACTGGAAGAATCAGGTTGGTGCTGGACCACAGGATAGGGAGTTTGTAGAGTGCCTACGGGATGCATTCTTGGAACAGCTTGTACGAGAGCCGACCAGGGACAAGACTATTCTGGATTTAGTGTTATGTAATGAACAGGATTTGATAAGCGATCTCGCAGTAAAGGAGCCATTAGGAGGTAGTGATCATAATATGATAAGCTTTTATCTGCAATTTGAGAAGGATAAGGGCAGCTCGGAGGTGTCAGTGTTGCAGATGAACAGGGGAAACTATGGAGCCATGAGAGAGGAGCTGGCCAAAGTTGACTGGACGGATAGCCTAGCAGAATAGACAGTGGAACAGCAATGGCAGGTATTCTTGGGAATAATGCACAAGGTGCAAAATCAGTTCATCCCCCAGAGAAGGAAGGATTCAAAGGGGGGAAAGGGGCCACAGTGGTTGACAAAGGAAGTCAGAGACTGCATAGCATTAAAAAAAAGGAAATATGACAGAGCTAAGGTGAGTGGGAGGACAGATGATTGGGAAGTTTTTAAGGAACAACAGAACTTAACTAAAAAGACAATACGGGGAGAAAAAATGAGGTACGAACGCAAGCTAGCCAGGAATATAAAGGAAGATAGCAAAAGCTTTTTTAGGTATGTGAAGAGAAAGAAGATAGTTAAGAACAATGTTGGGCCCTTGAAGAATGAATTGGGTGAAATTGTTACGGGAAACAGAGAAATGGCAGAAGAATTTAATGAGTCCTTTAGATCTGTTTTCACTAAGGAAGACACAAGCAATCTCCCAGATGTATGGATGGGCCAAGGACATAGGGTAACAGAGGAAATGAAACAGATTGACATTTGGAAGGAAACGGTGATGAGAAGACTGATGGGACTGAAGGCTGACAAATCCCCAGGTCCAGATGGTCTGCACCCTAGGGTACTAAAGGAGGTGGCTCTGGAAATTGTGGATGCATTGGTAATCATTTTCCAATGTTCCTTAGATTCAGGATCAGTTCCTGAGGATTGGAGAATGGCTAACGTTATCCCACTTTTTAAGAAAGGAGTGAGGGAGAAAACAGAGAACTATCGACCTGTCAGCCTGACATCGGTGGTGGGAAAGATGCTAGAGTCCATTATTAAGGATGAAATAGTGGCATATCTAGATAGCAGTGATAGGATTGGGCCGAGCCAGCATGGATTTACCAAGGGTAAATCATGCTTGACTAATCTGTTGGAGTTTTTTGAGGATGTAACCAGGAAGTTAGACGGGGGAGATCCAGTGGATGTAGTGTACCTCGATTTTCAGAAGGCATTTGATAAGGTCCCACATAGAAGATTGGTGGGTAAAATCAAAGCTCAGGGCATTGGGGGGAAGGCATTGACATGGATAGAAAACTGGTTGGCAGATAGAAAACAAAGGGTAGCGGTGAATGGGTGTTTCTCGGAATGGCAGGTGGTGACTAGTGGGGTGCCACAGGGCTCGGTATTGGGGCCACAGCTGTTTACCATTTACGTTAACGATTTGGATGAAGGCATAGAAAATAACATCAGCAATTTTGCTGATGATACTAAGCTGGGTGGCAGTGTGACATGTGATGAGGATGTTAGGAGAATTCAGGGTGACTTGGATAGGCTGGGTGAGTGGGCAGATACTTGGCAGATGGCGTTTAATGTGAATAAGTGTGAGGTTATCCACTTTGGGAGTAAGAACAGGAAGGCAGATTATTTTCTGAACGGTATAGAGTTGGGTAAGGGAGTAATACAAAGAGATCTCGGAGTCCTTGTTCATCAGTCACTGAAGGTGAATGAGCAAGTGCAGCAGGCAGTGAAGAAGGCTAATGGAATGTTGGCCTTTATTACAAAGGGAATTGAGTACAAGAGCAAGGAAATCCTCTTGCATTTGTACAGAGCCCTGGTGAGACCACACCTGGAGTATTGTGTACAGTTTTGGTCTCCAGGGTTAAGGAAGGACATCCTGGCTGTAGAGGAAGTGCAGCGTCGATTCACGAGGTTAATTCCTGGGATGTCTGGACTGTCTTACGCAGAGCGGTTAGAGAGACTGGGCTTGTACACGCTGGAATTAAGGAGATTGAGAGGGGATCTGATTGAAACATTTAAGATTATTAAGGGATTGGACAAGATAGAGGCAGGAAATATGTTCCAGATGCTGGGAGAGTCCAGTACCAGAGGGCATGGTTTGAGAATAAGGGGTAGGTCATTTAGGACAGAGTTAAGGAAAAACTTCTTCTCCCAGAGAGTTGTGGGGGTCTGGAATGCACTGCCTCGGAAGGTAGTGGAGGCCAATTCTCTGGATGCTTTCAAGAAGGAGCTAGATAGGTATCTTATGGATAGGGGAAGGCAGGAACCGGGTATTGATAGGAATTGATCAGCCATGATCTCAAAATGGCGGTGCAGGCTCGAAGGGCCGAATGGTCTACTTCTGCACCTATTGTCTATTGTCTATTGACTGAAGTGCTTCGAATCATTTCCCACAATGCAGATTAGCTAGGGGTCCTTCTGAGGCCCATCACATTCTGACCACAACAAGATAAGATTTTAAAAATTACTTATTTGAATATAGAATTCTGCAGTGCTTAGCAGGGCTTCTCTTTGTCCTGCTTAAAATGATATAATGCTGTCAGCTATCATCTTCATAATCCCCTTGCTGCTTTCTGTCCTGTCTCCCCGCTTTTCCTAATTTTCCTCCTCCTCTCATTTAAGATGCTCTCATCTCATGTGTCACCTGATCACCTCTGCACCATTGGTTCAATACTGATATGACCATCACCTTCACGTTGCCTGCGGGCAGTCCGCAGATGTTTGCAACTCATCAATCCTGTTCTGGTTCAAAGATTTATCTACAAACCAATTTTTAGTCCATATTGGACTAGAAATATTGTATAGGCACTCTAGCACTTCTAAGGTACTTGAACAAAAGTAATTGTCAGTGCTAATTATTAAGTGAAGTTTAAATCAGAAAGACTGTCCATTAAAAGCCAGAGGGATTAAGGAAGAAGATGGGAGATCAATGAAATTTTCAGTGATGTTTCTGTCATATGGGAAAACAAGTGATATGGATCAAAGGTGTATAGATGATGTTAACGCAATTAAATTCTAATCTGATAGAATGGCAAAACACACTCAAGGGTATAATTGCCCACTCTGTAAAACTCTACTGAGGTCGCTGTGTCCAAGAGAGAAAAGTGATTATATAAATTTAGCACAAAACAGGAGCTGCTTGGGTTACAGCAAGTTGTGAAAGGTTTCAAAATTGAATGATTGCTTTGGAACTACATGCAGGCAGTGTTTACCAAATGAATATGTTAAAAAGTTGCCTGAATGATAATTGCATTGCAGTGAGTCAGGATGAATTGAATTTACATGTGAAATAAATTATGAAAATATATTAGTAGCATTAATCATGAGACTTAATATTTGCCAGTTCATCAATTGTGACTTTCTTTAGAGCAATTTTCTTCAAAAATATTCATCCATGACTTACTGTCAAGCAACAGTGGGGCTAATTTATTTATGCCCAATCTCAATAGGAGCTTCAGATAATCATTCAGTTCTCTATTAAATTTGCTCAAAGTTTGGCTTAATGAATGAGAAAATCGGAGCAGGAGTATTCACTAAGCCCTTCAAGTTTGATCCAACATTCATTGTGTTCATGGCTGATCTATACTGGCCTCAACCCTGCTTCTATACCAGTTCACCATAACATGTAATTTCTTGGCTTTCACATATTTTTCTGCCTCCAGCTTAAGTATATCTACTAATCTGGCATCCTCTGCCCTTGAGTTTGGAAAATTCCAAAGGTTCACTTACTTCAGGCTGTTGAAGTTTCTAGGCATCACAATTCTAAATTGCAGACCTCTGATTTGTAGGTCCTGCTCCTTATTCATCCACTGGTGAAAACACCCCAACATCTACCCTGTCTGGCCCCTTATGTTTGAACAGGGTCAACCATCATTCTTTTAAACTTCAAGAAATGCGGAACAAACTATTTTGCCCCTCTTAATAGGCTATCCCTTAACTTACTCTGTGAATCTCCTGTGGACTGTCTCCCATGCCGCTATGTTCATACTTAGACAAGGGGACCATTATTGTGTACAATGTTCAGGACTGTCCTGACCAACACCCTTTACAATTGTAACAAAACTTCTCTATTCTTAAATTCCAACCCCTTTCAAATGAAAGCCAACATGCCGTTTTCCACCTTAGCAAATTGCTCCCCACACTTGCTGACATTTTGTGATTCATGTACTGGAACAGCTAGATGCTTCTAAACTTTACTCATTTGCATTCTCCGCCTTTAGATAATAATCTACTGTTTTTGTCCTCTTATCAAAGAGTATGCCTTAACTCTTTCCCAAATTAAATTTTGTTTGCTTGTTTTTCACCCACTCATTCAGTCTAGCTATATATCATGTTGCATCTCACAGTATCCTCACCACAAAATGCCCTTCCACTTGTTTTCATTGAATTGGCAAACTTGGAGACTTTACACTTCATTCTCTCCTCACTTTCCCCTCCTTCTGGCTCACTGTTGAAATGTATGGAGTTGTCAAATTTGCAGAGCAGGAAGCATTACAATTGCCACTGAAAAATGCTTTCTGCCTATTTCTGTCTTAACACTCTGGAATCTGAGTGTAAATTTCTGTCAGTTAATATTGCAGGTCCTTAGAGTTAACTACTTAACAACTCATTCCTGTTTTAATTGCTGATGGTAATCTCACAAATTGTAGAAATGTATACAAAATTTAGTGTGTACCACATTTCTTTTGCTAACCTTGAGTTGATAGTTGGTAAGTACAAAATGACATTGAATCAATGGTCTAGAAACACTTATGTGAAGAACAATGAGTTTAAATGCATATATTTAAAAATAATCAGAATCAGGTTTAATATCATCGGCATATGTTGTGAAATGTGTTAATTTCACAGCAGTAGTAAAATGAAATACATGATAGATAAATGTAGAGAAAAAAGCTGAGTTACATTAAGTATATATATCTCTATTAAATAGTTAAGTTAAATTAATTATATACACACACATACATACATAACTGTATATAGATAAATGCTGCCTTTTTGAAGCAACACTTTTTGCAGATGTCCCCAATGCTGGGGAGGCTGGTGCTCATGATGGAGCTAGCTGGGTCTGAAACCCTCCGAGACTTCTTCCAATCCTGTAAAGTGGCTCCTACATACCAGATGGTGATGAAACCAGTTAGAATGCTTTCCGCAGTACATCTGTAGAAATTTGCTAGAGTCTTTGGAGACATACCAAACTTCCTCTGCGGATATGAAAAAGATTGTTATGAAATACCACAAATTGGTTAATAATTGGTTCTATTCCACAGTCAGTGTTTCATCTATAGGAACTTAACATCTGTCTCAGAGTCAAACACGAAATTGCTGGATGTATGCCAGAAGTTCCAATTAAATTTTCCATGTACATTTTTATCACAAGGACCATATTAATGAGGTTATTTATGCACCTGATATTCCACTAAACCTGGTAGTGACAGATAGGCAAAATTTAAACCACCATTTTATGTGGTTAACAATTTCATAAAGTTTTTATTTATGCAGAAATACAGAACAGTAACAGGCCTTTTTGGCGAAAGTGCTGCCTAATTACACCCATGTGACCAATTAACCTACTAGCTTATGCATCTTTGTAATATGGGAGGAAATTGGAGCTGAAAGGAAACCCACATGGTCACATGGAGGACAGACAAACTCATTACAAACAGTGGCGGGAATTGAGCCCCCATTGTTGGTGCTGTTACACTGTTATGCTAACCACTGTGCTAACATACAACCTTAAAGGTTTAATGTGCTAATTTAAAATTTTGATATTTATCTTATTTCTTTTCCTCGCATTTAAATAACATAATTTTTTGTTGATGTTCCTATGCAGCAACGATCACCCAAATGAATTTACATTTTCTTCTCACCCATGTACCTGATAATATTCAAACCAGTTGGGAAAGATTAACAGTGGCTTAATTCATTCATGTTTATCTCAGATACCCACCTTCCTTTGCAATTTCAACAGATTCTCACTGCACATGTATTACAAACCTCTATGTCAACCTAAACCTGAGAAGTAGAAGCAGGATTAGGCCATTCAACCACTTGTGCCTTCTCCACTAACCGATGATAGCAGGAATGGATTAGTTGGGTTGAAGGTTTTTTTCATAGCAGTACTATTCAATAAGTTCGAAGCTGATTGTTTCTCTCTGCAGCCCTTTCCAGAACTAACGTTATATCCTTCGATTGCTTCAGTATTTGACATTCTGTTGGAGTCTGAGACAGCAGGTCTGAATAATGGGAAACACAGGTAGATGTCCTACCTCAAAACTTTATGAGGACAAACACAGGTAGATGACCTGTTTCAACAACTTATGATGATAAACGTGGGTAAATAACCTGCCACAGAGGTTGGTGTTTCTCATTATATGTTAATGATCTGGATGACAGAATTGATGGCTTTATGGAGAGACAGTTGGTGTTGACGAAGCAAGGAATCTGAAGAAGGACATGAACATATAAGGAGAATATTGCAGGAAAGTGTATCATCATGTACTTTGCAAGAAGGGATAAAGGCTTAAACTATTTTTTAAACATGGAGTTAATTAAGAAATTAGAGGTGCAAAGGGCTTGGGAATCCTTGTGCGGGATTTTCTTAAGGTTAACTGCAGGATGAGTCAGTGGTATGAAAGGAAAGTCCAATGTTAGTATTCATTTCCAGAGGATTAGAATATAAGAGCAAATACACAATGTTGAGGTTTTATAAGGCTTTGGTCATACCGCACGGAGTATTGTGAGCTGTTTTGGGTCTCTTACCTAAGAAAAGAAATGCTGGCATTGGAGGTTCATGAGAATGATTTTGGGAATGAAAGGGCTAATGTATGAGATGCTTTTGATGACTCTGCACTTATACTCACTGGAGTTAGAAGAATGAGGGGAGATCTTATTGAAAGGTCTAGATAGAGTGGATGTGGAGAGGATGATTCCTATTGTGGACCAGAGGGCACAGCCTCAGACTAAAGGGATGTCCACAGTTAGACCAGAGATGAGGAAGAGTTTCTTTAGCTAGAGTGTGGTGTATCTGTGTGGTCGTGGAGGCCAAGTCATTGAGTATACTTAAAGTGGAGGTTGATAGGTTCTCGATTAGTTGAAATGTTGTGAAAAGATGGCTGGAGAATGGGATTGAGAGGAGTAATAAATCAGCCATAATGGAATAGCGGAACAGACTGATGGGCCAAATGGCCTAATTCTGCTCTTATGTCTTATGGTCTGATGGTATTCATGGATGAGTGCCCTGTTCTAATAGATTATGGCCTATTTTGTCTATTTTTCCCTTAATTGTACTCTCCTAGCAATACAGTCCTAATACTTGCTTACATTGTTCCCTTTATTTCTTTATCTTGAGTTTATCATCCATCTCTCCTTTCTTTCCCTGTTTATTGCATATTTTTCTTGCTTCTTCGTATTTTTCAGAGTACCTTGTAATTTATAGCAATAAAAATGAATTCTAATTTTTTTAATGTGACTGCAACTGTTCTGTATGCTTTTCTATTTTTAGTGAATAGACCTCTGGCTTGAGATTTGTCAGGTTATCATCATTCTCCTTTTAAAATAAATATGAGATATTAAACTGACAGCATCCCTTTTCATGGGCCATTTACTTAGGCACTATTAATGACTATAAATGTTTAAATACCCAACTTCAATTTGCATCTTTGTAATTATCCAACACTGTCTTCATGAAATTTATTTCATTTGCACATTTTAAAATGAATGAAAATTGGTCGAAGACCTAATGTATTTATCAGTGCGGGAACTGACTTAGTCTGAGTCAAGGCTGCGTTACAGGTTGACCTTTGGGAAGTTGTTTGTCTTCGTTAAGAAGATATGAAGTGAGTCAGATGATGCAGTGCTCACAGGATCTCAGAATTGAGGTCAGTGCTGGCTAGGAAAGAAGCAATGTCAGGCAATAGGCAACTAACAGTAGAAATGGTAGGTATAGAGGTTGAAGTCCATATGGCAAGAGCATGGACCTAAGTTCAATGCTGTCTGTACTCCAGTGGGAAAGAAGTCAGGTCAGACCAAGTGGACAATGATATTATGTTATAGTAAGGTTGCCCTTGTTAGCTGTTAAGGATTATTATACATTATTTTTCTTGGCATGTATGAATAGAAGGAATGAACAACTCTCTTAGTGAACACATACAGTAAGCGTGGAATTAATAGTGGAAGTCCCTAAGAGCAATTTTGATTTGAATAAATTAAGAATGGGGGTGCAGAGCAACTTCAGAATTGTAATAGATTGAGCAGAACAAAGTAGTTGATCAAAATTCACGTATTTAATTAGTGAAGTCATTGCCAGTGAAGTAGTTAACCTTTAGGGCTGCTGTAGACAAGACCGAGAAGAAAGGAAATAGTTTCAAACTACAGTTTATGAATTGTTTCTTTTAAAATTTCCCATCTATCCAATAGAACATAGAACATAAAAGCCTGCAGCCCAGCGACAGGCCTTTTGGTCCACAGTGTTCTGCCAAACCACTTAAATTTATTTATTGATTTATTTAATGGGAGACAGCGCATAATAGGCCACAATAGACCATTGAGCCATACCGCCCGGTAATGCAGCAATTTAATCACAGCCTAATCCGGGGACAATTTACAGTGACCAATGAACCCATCAACTGGTATGTCTTTGGACTGTGGGAGGAAACCGGAGCACCCAAAGGAAACCCACGTGGTCACAGGGAGAATGTACAAACTCCTTACAGGCAGTGGCAGGAATTGAACCTGGGTCTCCTGTACTGTAAAGTGCTGTGCGAACCACTCTTGTACCATACTTCCCTGGTAGTCATATGACCAACTGATCGCTTCTGCCTAAGGAAACTTTCCTGAACACAGCTGTCAAACTCTATTCCATCTATTCCTTTTACAGTTTGGGAGTCTCAGTCAATATGTGGAAAGTTAAAATCATCTACTATAACTACTTTATGTTTCTTGCAACAATCTATGATCTCTCTACAAGTGCGTTCCTCTGACTCCTGTGGACTGTTGGGTCTTCTATAATATTGCCCTATTAACGTGGTCATATCTTTCTTATTCCTCATTTCCACCCATAACGCATCACTAGATGTTTTCTCCAGTCTGCCCTGACTGAACACTGCCAGAGTATTTTCCCTGACTAGTAACGACATCCCGCCCCCTTCAGTTATTCCTGATCTGTCAAGTCTAAAACAACTGAACCACGGAACATTGAGCTGCCAGTCCCGCCCCTACGACAACCTAGTCCCACTAATGGCTAAAATATCATAATTCCAAGTGTTGATCCTTTCTCTAAGCTTAGGTGCCTTTACTACAATACTTTTTCCATTGAAATATATGCAGATCAGAACATTAGTCACACCGCGCCCAATTGTTTGATTCCTGACCTTGTCTGATGTCTTTACATTTTTTGCCACAACCACTCCACTATCTGTTCTGGTGCTGTGGTTCCCCCCCCCCCCCAAAACTCTAGTTTAACCCACACCCCCCAACCCAATGGGGTTTGCACTAGCAAAAGTTTCCATTTAGGATATTAGTCCCCCTCCAGTTCAGATGCAAACCATCTCTCCTGTACAGGCCTCACAATCCTGGGTAGAGAACCCAATGATCTAAAAACTAGACATTCTCCCTCCTTCACCAACTCCTTAGCCACATGTTAAAGTGCGTGATCTTCCTATTTCTAGCCTCACTAGCACGTGACGCAGGTAGCAATCCCGAGTTCACAGCCCTAGAGGTCCTGTCCTTTAACATACCACTTGAATTTGTGAATTCACTTTGAAGACCCACATCATTTTTCCTACCTATGTCATTGGTAACTACATGGACCATGACCTCTGGCTGCTCACCCTGTCATTTAAGAATGCTGAGGGCTTGAGCTGAGATGTCCCAGACCCTGGCACCCAGGAGGCAACATACCATCTGGGAATCTCATATAAACCCTCACAAAACCTCCTTTCTGTTCCCCTAATTAAAAAATCCCCTATCACCGCAGCTCACCTCTTCTCTCCTCTTCCCTTCTGAATCACAGGGCTAGACTTAGTGCCAGAGACCTGACTGCTGTGTCCTTACCTCAACGGTATCCAACTTGTTGAGGAGGAAGGCTACAGGGGTACTCTGCACTGTCTGTTTAACCCTTTTCCCTTTTTGACTAAAGTGCAGTCTCCTATGTCCTCCACCTTGGATGTAAAAACCATTGTGTCCTATCTATCATCCTGTCAGCCTCCCGAATGATCCACAGTTCATCCAGTTCCAGCTCCAGCGCCTTAACGCTGATTGCTAGAAGCTGCTGCTGGATGCACCTCTTGCAGGTGAGTTTGCCTCCTTGCCTTCCCACATCATGCTGGCATTCCCTGCCTGGCATCCCTACGGTTCTAACCATGCAAATATAAAGAATGAAACGATATCTAAACTGGAAGGAAAATCTGACTATAACATTCTCTCCTCTCACTCAGGCCTATCCTTGCTAAAGCCTCAAACAACCACTGTAACACTGTCCACTACAACAATGGCTGCTCCACTTGCTCCTGCCGTATTTTTATTTGTTCTTGCTAATCAAACTCATTCACTGTTCAAACACCATACTGGCATGAATCGATGCCTTATGTACTCAGTCGGCGAAAAGGAGTGAGCTACGTCCTCTCACACTTCCGATCACTGATTGGCTGCTGTTCAAGCACCATGCTGCCATGAATCAACAGCCACTCCATATGCACTTCGTTTTCCCTAGATTCTGACTCTTGACATCAAGACTTATGGCATTATCCTATCACTTATTTATTGGATGTGAACGTGTGTGGACTGATAAGTAAATCTGTTGATGATGCAAAAAGATGGTGCAACCATAGGTAATGACGAAGGATGCATAAGGACGTAGATCAGTTGGAAAGCTAGCTGGAGTGAAGGGAGATGGAGTTTAATCCAGACAAGCATGCTTTAGGACATCAAGTACAGTAAATGACACAGACCTTAGGAGTATTGATGTTCAGAGGAACCTTGGGTATAAGTTTATAGTGCACTGAAAATGGTGTTGCAGCTGGATTGTGTAGTGAAGCAGGCTTTCAAGGTACTTGCCTCCATGGGCAGAGGCACTAGGTATGAGTTGAGATATCCATAAAATGGAGGGCTTCACTTATAAGAAGAGATCGAATAGGTTGGGTTTATTCTTTTCTCACTGGAATATATGAAGCTGAGGGGTGACATTAGAGAGGTTTATAAAATTATGAGGGGTATAGATAGCATAGATATTCTAAGCACCATTCACTAAATTCTAGAGTTCTTCTAGCACTTAGTGTGTGTTGCTCAGCATTTCCAGCATCAGTAGAGTCGCTGATTTATAGATAATCAGATCCTTTTTCTTAGGGAGTTAGAAAGAGGAACCAGGTTTAAGGAGAAAGGGGAGAAGTGTAAACAACATCCGAGTATCAAGTTTTTCAGACAGCTGGTGAGGATTGCATGGAATGAGCTGCCAGAGGAAATGGTAGAGGCAAATACAATTATGGGACATAAAGGTATTTGGATAAGTTCATAAATAGGAAATTTGAGGAATTTGGCCCTAATGTGAGCAATTTGGATTAGCATAGATAGGTATCATGATTGGAAAGGTTGGGTTAGGTCTCAGAACCCATCTCTGTGCTGTACAACTCCATGACGTTTTCATATTTTATACCATATTTAACAAAAAATGTTTTGATATGTGTATGTAATTTTGTAGCTGTAGTTCTGCAGTTGGCTACTTCAACGACAACACCTTATTTTGCTCAATTAGATCAGGGGAAGCAATACACCACTGGTGCAAAGGATTGTTTAACTACAACAAACCAGGGTGACTCTTCAGTGAAGTACGGACAAATCTCTGAGCCGTTGTGGGTGCAGCCTTGGAGTAGAGATGCTAATCTGGTTGTTCTCTCAGATGTATGAAAGAGATGTCATAACACTATTCAAGAATAGGTGGGATCCCTTAAATCCAAGACTAATATTAACCTTGCAAATTACTTCACTAAAACAGATTAACCAGTTACTCATCTCAATGAGATTTGTGACATCTTGCTGTTCTCGAATTAACTCTGCATTGTAGCAATGCTTTAAAAATACTTGACATAATATGCAGAAATGCTATATAAATACAAATTGTTTTCTATACCTTACAGAATATTTTATTCAATATAATGTATTTTTGTC
The DNA here is from genome assembly GCF_048418815.1 of Hemitrygon akajei. NCBI lineage: Eukaryota > Metazoa > Chordata > Chondrichthyes > Myliobatiformes > Dasyatidae > Hemitrygon > Hemitrygon akajei. The sequence goes on along the minus strand of NC_133143.1, from coordinate 37,486,257 downwards.
TTTGCTCATACATTGAACCAGTTAGACTTAGTTCTTATCGAACAGCTGAAATATGTGGAGGTGCTGAACGTCTCCAGACTTTATAATTCCCGATTGAGGTAATCATGCTGTACACTTCAGTATTTCTTGACCCTTTTATAGTTCTCTCAGAAATCTATTCATTAGCTATTAATTGCAAAAATGCTAACCTGGCTTTTCCCTTATATGCAATGCATTTTCAGCAATTTCTTCTTCAAAGTAAAGTTCCCAGCATTTTCAGATTTTCCTTTTTACCTTACAGGCCATTAAATCAATTAAGTGGTTTTGCATAATGTCTGCATCATCCATCTCTTCTTTTGTGGAAGTGACTCATGATGATTGCTCCCATCTTCTAAAAGAATTTGTTTTTCCCTTGCTTTCCAGAGGTGATTGGAAGTTCCGAACATGATATTAACTTGTCTTATTTCTCTACAGCTCACAGCCATTGAGATAAGAGTTTCATCATTTTCTGCTTTGTTGTACTTTGTCCTGAAAGACATTCAGAATGATCCAAAGAAATGCACAATGACTTAACTTTCACTTGGGTAAGAATTCAAAGTTATCTTTTTTGATTATTTAAACATGCAAGGTACATTGGAGATATCTAAATCATTAGGATAGGTAGTACTACTGTGGTCATTTGAGCTGAGTATGATATTCTCTTAATGAGTTATTTACTGGTTGGTCCTCAGGTAGCTGCCAAATCTGATCTGCGCACATAACTAGAATGTTAGAATGAATTATCTTAATAGAGAATGCCTGTGTGTGACATTGTTTTACGTGGGGAGCCTGATGCATGGGCAGCCACCACAGAGTCTTTGACAGATTGGGGTCAGTGTCCAGTGGCATAAAATGCAAGATAAATGGGACTGGCCACTACTGTAACTTTCCTCTGCCTTCATACTCATTGTGACGTGTCATCATCTTCTGCCAGCTCCAACGTTGATGTCTTGGTTGGATCTCTCTTTCGTCTGGAAGCCCCCCCTTCACCTTACTGCCATGGTTGATCCTACCAAGAGCTAAATGGCAGATGGTTAAACTCCAGGCAGCATTGCTCTCAGGACCTGAGGAACTCACAAGTCTCTGCTCTATGACAAGGCGATGATCCTCAGAGGAGGAGGCACGTATATTGTAGGTGGCACAAGCAGTTTATTTTCGAAACATCAGTTGTTGTCTTTCATTTAATGTGCAAATCCACTTCAGTTTGTGTTAAACGCTGCAATAAATATCTTGTCTGAAATTCAGGAAGCTTGTGTGCTGAACTTAAATGCCCTGTTGTCTTTGAAACAGTAATGCTGAATCTTCTTTGAGTGGGTTGATTTTGAATTATGAAAGCTTTTTGTTAAGTGAAACTGAACATATGGACATCACTTTGTGGTGAATTGCTGGAAGTTGTGATGGGTATTGCACAGATTCCTCATGAAGCAGCCTACATGATTGGAATTCCTATGCAGACTTGGAAATCCCAATCAGCTGATTTTTGCCAGCAATTTAGAACTGCAGTCTAATTTTGGATTTTTGTTGGAGCTCCCAGGATTATCCTGAACTTGTACTGGGGAATCTGTCTGCAGAAACTGAATTGGCTAGACCACTGCTAGAATAAACTTTGAAATGGAAGTAAGAAGAATGTCTCCTTTCATTCATATAGATAGGAATGGCTGCAAAGGAGCAAAGTCACGTTTTCAAAATCATTAATTTTATTTAAATTGTTTTAATTGGTTAAGATAGTTCATTAGTATTTTAGATTATTTTTGAAAGCAATAAATGTTTTAAATTTAATTGCTTGATTGATTTTTAAATGTTTTGTGCTTTTTATTATTTATTTTCTGGGGTCTGTGCATGATGAGCAAGTAAAACATTTAATACCCATCCTTAATTATAGCTGAGAAGGAGCTGGAGAACTAAGATCTTAAATGGCTGCAGTTCTCCTTTTGAAGATTCAGTCCTTGTGCTGTTGGGGCAGGAGTTCCAAAACATCACCCTTTGTTAGCAACAAAGGACCAACAATACATTGCAGTATCTGGAAGGCCATTGAAACTTGGAGGCAGAGCTGCAGGAGCTTGTGTTCTTGGTGGGAAAGGACAGGATTTTGGATGTTGATGCTAGTGTAGCCTGTGTAAGTAACTGTGTATTTTGAGTATGATCACCACTGCAGCTACCTGTGGTGGATGGGGTAGGTTATTTTGCAGGTTATTTTGTTCTGGATGGTATTAACCAGGTTGAGAATTATTGGAGCTGCTCTCTTCCAAGCAAGTGGACAGTATTCTAGTTAGAGGTAAAGTTAGCTGGTATGGCATACTGGTACATACATGCCCAATGCTTTCACACCAGATTCCAACAGGCTTTTGACTTATTCCTTGTAGAAATTGGAAAGCTCTTGTGGTTTCAGGAGGTGAGTCACCTTAGGCCTGTTCTTGAATTCACGAAACTTATATGGCTGGACAATGGTGACACACATAATATTAATACAACATTTGGGCTTTGTGATTGTCATTTCATGACAATTGTGCTCCAAATGTCATTTGTTACTTCTCAGTGAATCTAGGTCTTACTGCTGACTTGGACTGCTTCATTTGCTGAATATTTGAAAACTGCATTGATGATGCAATCATCAGTTAACATCTCCATTTCTAACCTTACGATAGAAGGACTGTCATTGTTGAAGCAATTGAATATAGTTGGACCAAGGAAACAGCCCTAAGGAAGTTCTAGGGCTCTGATGATTGACTTCCAACAATCAAAAACATTTTCCACTGTGGCGGACATGAGTCGAATCACTGCAGTTCTTTCTCTTTGATGCTTATTGACTTCAGTTTACCTGTGCGCTGGGAAATGTTGCCTTGACGTCAGGAGCATTTACTCTTAAGTCACCAGTGAAATTTAGCTCTTTGGTCTGTGTTTGGATCAAGGTTATAATGAAGTCTAGTTATTGATGGGTAGGTGACGTTTGATAACTGTGTGGGTAGCATGTACCACAGCAGTTACAGGGTCTGAGTTCAGAGTTCAATCCTGGTGTTCACTATAAAGAGTTTATATGTTTTTCCCGTGGAATGCATGGGTTTTCTTGGGGTGTTCCGGTTCTCACCCACAGTCCAAAGAGTACCGGTTTGTACGTGAATTGATGATTGTAAATTGTCCTGTGATTAGGTTAGGTTATATCGAGGGATGCCGGGTAGTGCAGCTTAAGCCCATTTACCCACTTAAAACAGAGATGAGGAGAAATTTTTTTAGCCAGTGAGTTGTGGATTTATGGAATTCGTTGCCACATACAGCTGTGGAAGCCCGATCATTGAGGGTGTTTAAGGAGGAGATTGATAGGTATCTAATTAGTCAAGGTATCAAGGGATATGGGAAAAAAGCCAGAAATTGGAACTAGATGGGAGAATAGTTTAGCTCAAGGTGGAGTGGTGGAGCAGACTTGATGGGCCGAATGGCCTACTTCTACTCCTTTGTCTTGTGATCTTGTGATCAAAGGGCTGGAATGGTCTATTCTGCACTGTATAGCTAAATAAATAAACAAAACAGTCACCACATTACTGATGACTTAGCATCAATTAATTCAGCAGTAATTAGCTAGATTGGATTTTTTTTGAACAAGACGTGCCCTGAGAAAAACTTCCATGTAAGAATTGCGATTTTTTTAATTGTCACATGCACTGAGATTCAGTGAAAATCTTCTCATGCATACTGTTCATAGAGATCAGATCATTGCACAGTGCATTGAGATAGAACGAGGTAACACAATAATAATGCAGAATAAAGTATTATTAGTAATTCTTGGAGACAGAGAATTTAGATTTAAAAGTGCAGAATGATTCTAATAGAAGTAATGAGTGGATCTGCAGGCAGCAGCTTACAAATTGTTGTCACGCTCTAGCACCATCTTGCTACAACAACTGTCGGGTAGATTCCAGTATTATAATCTTATGGGACAGCTTGGCCAGAGGCAATGCTAGTTTTGGAATCCAAATTTTTGTAATACAGCCGGAAAATTGTCCAATCCCGAAGTGCTTGGTGTATCTAGTGCTTTCAACCATTTCTCGATAGCACCCATATCAATATTTCATTCAGTGAATTCCGAAAATGTTCACATTTTTGAGAGGTTTATGGCCAATGATAATGCTTAGGTTGTAGACAGAGTGATGAACAAGGCATATAAATATGAAAGTTGATATTTTATATTGCAATTTTAAAAAAACTCTGATTAAACTGGTCTTGGAGTATAATGTGCAATTCTGATCACACACTAGAGGAAGGAGTTGGTTGTACTGATGACAGTGCAGAGGAGATTCACCAGGATGTTGCATGAATTGGAGGACATTGGTTATGGGGATAGATCAAGGAGGAATTTTCCTTGGAGCAAAGGAGGCTGAGGTGTGGCCCAGCAGAGGTGTACGAATTTATAAGGAGCATAGATAAGGAAGATATTTAGAATCTGTTTCCCATGATTGGAGTTGCAACAAGCAGAAATTTTTAAGATCAAAGGATGATTTTTTTAAAAAACACTTATATAGATGATATCTGGAATGTGTGATAGAATACCGGAGGAGTCAGGTATGATTACCATGCTTTGGTGTCATTTAGATATGTGCTTGAATAAGTAAGGCATTGAAGAATATGATTCTAATGCAGGCAAATGGGATTAGGGTAAATGGATAAAAACATTAACATGGATGTGACGAGCTAAACGGCCTGGTTCTATCCAAGCTTTTTTCAAATCTTTCATGGGCCGTGCTTGCTGTAACAATTATTCACAAGCATGATGAAAATCAGGTAGATAATTGCCATTACTCAGTGAACAATAGCAGATCATCAGTCCTTGAAGCCTGGCACAAACTAGCCAGAATGTCTGATATTCCAAAAACACTGTGGCTTGTAAGTAGGAAATGCCAAAAGTTACAAGTAGGAAATACGGCACTTCCCAACACATACTGTAGCTCATCACCAAGAACTGACAGCAGTTTGCTAGCAGAAATTCTAGGTCATTATTTTGCTGCTAATTCTTATTCCTTCTATCTCATACTAACTCTTTCGCTTTTCAAAAATAAAGAAGTAACAATATTTTTAAAATATTAAATAGAATACTTGAAACAATATTTCTTAATTATTTCTACAATCTATTGCTTCCCATATGAGTTTTTCATTCCAATATCTCTGGTGTATGATTTGCAGTTCTCAATTGAACATCCAGAGCAAATATTCTTATCCCTAAGCAGCAAGATATGATTAAATAGCTACTCTCCAATCACCTGGTCTCAGGGTAATGCTGTGTTCACAGAGAGGGCTGGTGAAAGAAATGCATCACACAGGTTGAAATGGATAGATAATGAGGGGTTGCAGGTTGTACTCTCCCCAGGGATGATCCCTGCACCACTCTCCAGCATCCACTTGGAACTTCTCAATCATATTTTGATTTTTCTATGAAGGTCACGTACAAGGGGTGATTGATATGTTTGTGGCCTAATGTAGAAGGAGTCAATTAAAAAAAAAAGCACATTTATTTTTCAACATAGTCCCTTCTTACGTTTACACACTTAGTCCAGTGGTCGTGGAGCATACGGATCTTGGACCTCCAGAAAGTGTCCACAGCAGCTCGTTACAGGCACATGCAGTTCAACTCTTTGCGTGATTATGCAGAAAGTTTAATGTTAATAACTCATCTCCTTCTACCCTAGGCCACAAACTTATCAATCACCCCAATGAGTTATTAACTGATGAGTTATTAACTTCAAACTTTCTGCCTAATCACTCAAAGAGTTGAACTGCATGTAACGAGAGCTGTATAACTCATCTCCTTCTACCTTAGGCCACAAACTTATCAATCACCCCTCGTAACTGCCTTTTTCAAAATGACCTTGTTAGACAGCTTAGTTTAGCCTGGTCTTAGCTTTTGTTAAAACATTAGAAAAGAAACGTGCATTTTGATTTACTGAGAAAATATCCCACACATACTTTCAACAACTTAGGAATGTATGAGCATGAGCATCGCCAACAGGTAAAACAATCTTGGTTGTGATTAGGGTTGGGGTTAGGAGAATTCACTGGTAAGCATATTAGCTGGAATTTGACTGAAAATCACTCTTTATTTATTCCCAGGATAAAGACCACACTTAGTATCAGAGGTAAGTTGATTTGTCATTTGTTGCATTAGAGACATAATGTGTGCGAAAGATAGTGGTGGATGGGCAAAACACCGAAGTCAAAGTTAAGAAGACTTGCAAAGCACAGAAGACAGGGGTTGAGGCCTTTGAAAGATTTAATTATGAAATTTAATTTTGAGACCTTGGGAGACCTGAAACTGAAGCACATAGGTGGTGGCAGAAGTGATGTGTGATAGAATATGGAGAACAGAACTTAGGGCGAGTTCTAAAGAGAGGGCAAAGATGGGAAGCAAACCACAAGTGCTTTCAAATTATCAAGCCAGTGAGTAGCAGAAATATAGATTTTAAAGGGAATGAAAATATCGCTTCCTGTAATGGGGAAACATATTACAGCACTACCATGGCAGTGTTGCCACTCTTTTTGCAACACAATCATTAACGTGCATTAAAAATCTCTTGATACTAAGAGAAACATGAATCTGGATCTTCAAATTGGCATAACTCCTTCATCAAACTTTAGAGACTGGTCATCTTGTCATGTGGGTCTTTCGAGTTATATGACCATGTGCGTGCAAATTGCCTGCTGCATTTCCCCTTGCATGTAAAGTAGCTATTATTGGTTGTACACCAATACTCCAATGATATCGTGTGACTGCTCTTGATCCTCTAGTCTGAACATTCACTGGTTCCATTTTCACATCTGCTCAAATTTTGTGTTACTGTGCTAGGAACTCAGCATGATCTCTGCTCTCTACCAGAACTCCCCCAGTGATGGTTTATTTTTTGTTGCAAAATCTCTGGGTTGGGGAAATCTATGAAGCCAAACAACCTGATTATTTTTTCTCCTAAATGGCTTAACTTTTGGGGCCAAGGAGGGAAATTTTGGAATTGTATTTGTGCTGAGAGCATGATCTCAGTCCATGGTGAATGAGAACTGAAATCTCTCCCTGCACGCGTTCCCATTTGGGTCTTGTCACCTGTCCTTTGGCACTCCTCCAGCAACACTTATCATTGACCTTTCTTGAACCCCAGCTTGCCCAGAGATCCAAAACTCTATCACTTGTCCTTACTTGGTCCTCAGAATCAGAATCAGGTTTAACATCACTGGCATATGTCATGAAATGTCATAAGATTCTTTTTGTACAGCAGTACATTGCACTATAGAATAATAAAAACTATACATTATGATAAGAAGTAGAGGTATAGAGATTAAATTAAATAAGTAGTGCTAGAAATACTGAGGCACTGAAATGTTCATGGGTTCATTGCCCATAGAGAAAATTGATAACAAAGGAGAAGAAACTGTTCCTGAAACATTGAGTGCGTGCCTTCAGACTCCTGTATCTCCTCCTTAATGGTAGCAATGAGAAGAAGGCATGTCCTGCATGATGGGAGTTCTTAATGTTGGACATTGCCTTTTTGATGCATCGCCTTTTAAACGTGCCCTGGGTGCTGGGGAGACTACAGCCCATGATGGAGCAGACTGAGATCACGATTTTCTGATGTTTTCTCTGATCCTGTGCAGTGGCCCCTCCATAGCAGATGGCAATGCAACCAGTTAGAATGCTCTACATGGGACATCTACAGAGATTTGCAAGAGTCTTCCCCCTCAAACTTCTAATGAAATATAACTACTGTTGTGCCTTCTTTGCAATTGCATCAGTTCTTTGGGACCAGGATAGATCCTCAGAGATGTTGACACCCAGGAACTTAATATTGCTCACCCTTTCCACGGCTGATCCCTTGATTAGGACTGATGTTTTTTCCCTTGACGTTCCCTTCCTGAAGCCCACAATCAATTTCTTAGTCTTGAGTGCAAGGTTCTTGTTGTGACACCATTCTACCAGCTGATTTTCCTGACTCACCGTCACCATCTTAGATTCTGCCAACTATACCTGTGTCATCAATAGCCTTACAGAGGGCATTTGAGCTGTGCCTCACCATACAGTCATTGGTGTAGAGGGAGTAGAGCAGTGGGGTGCATGAGGTGCATGAGGAGGAGGTATTACTTCAGTTACCCCATTCAGCTTTAAGGCTATGTCCTTTAGAATTTGACAATTTTACCTTGGATAAAATACTACACCATTTATGCCCTTTGTCACTTTATAAACATTTATCAGGTTGCTCCTCAGTCTCTAATGTTCCAGAGAAAACAATCCAGATTTGTGCAGCTTTTCCCTATAGCCAATAATCTTAAATCCAGGTAACAAGCTGGGGTACTTTCCCAGTGTACATGACGAATAAACTTCTTGAGCTTTCAGCCTGGTACAGATATTGATTTTTAACTGTCGTTTCAATGACAATTTGCCATCTTCATCAGGGATGATGCCTGGGCGTGCCCAGTGATGGTATTTATACTCCGGTCATCTGTTCCTCCTGATTGGTTAGTCCTCATCCAATCAGGTTTCCGCTGTCCCACTTTGCTTACAATTGAATTTCAGTCCTTACTTAGAGGGAGTCCTTCATCTTTGTTAAAGTTCTTTTTCTCTAGTTTTATTGCAATGGCTTTCTTCACCAGACAGTCCCAAAACCAGTGGCAAGGCACAGTAGTTTTGTGCCGTCAACGCCAATCCTATGGCCATTGCGAATGTAATGTTTTGCTACCATTAATTTCTCAGGTAACCCAAATGGATACACTTCCCGTGCTCCTTGATGTGGGTTTCCACTGTGCATCCTGTCTGGCTGATATACACTAACCCCAGAGGACATAATGGTCAGTTTTGACATGGTGACCCTGTTCAAGGGAATTCCCACTCGGGACAGCTTGGTCCTCCTACAGTCAAAGGTGGATAAGGATACCATTGACCTTTTGAATACACCCCTAAGTCAACATACTTCCTCACAAGGGGAACTAATACAAACAAACGGACAGAATGTCCATGTGATCACCATAATCACTGGTTTTTGAGTTCATTGCCATTACACCTGAAATGCCTCTTCAGATATATCAATGACACCTTTGTAGTGTGGCCTCATGGACCCCAGGCACTCCAAGAGTTCCACAACCATCTAAAGAGCAGATATCTAAGCATTGAATTTATGATCGTGATGTAGAAGAATGGCTGCTTCCCATTTCTGGATGTTCTAATACGACGGAAACCGGATGGTAGCCTTGGGGGTGGCATCTACCGGAAACCCTCTCACTCGGACTTACACCTCAACAATAATAGCCGTCATCACGCATCCCAATGTAGGGGGATACTGGTGGGGTTGATGGCAGAGCAGAGGTGGCTGAAGTTTCTGGGAATAGTTCACAAGGTGCAGGATAGGTATGTCACACAGAAGAAGTTCTCAAATGGCAGGGCTAGGCAACCATGGCTGACAAGGGAAGTTAAGGACTGCATAGAAGCTAAGGAAAGGACATATACTGTAGCAAAAGTGAGTGGGAAGTTTTTAAATCCAACAAAAGGCAACTAAAAAGCTATCGGAAGGGAAAAGATTAAATAAGAGGGCAAACTAGCCAAAAATATAAATTAGGATACTAAAAGTTTTTCCAGTTATATTAAGAGTAAAAGGGGGGTGAGAGTTGATATTGGACCACTGGAAAATGATGCTGGTGAGGTAGTAATAAGGTTCAAAGAAATGGTGGATGAACTAAATAAGTACTTCGCATCAGTCTTCACTGTGGAAGACACTAGCAGTGTGCCAGAGGTCTGAAAGCATCAGGACGCAGGAGTGATTAGCATCTGTGTGTGACAGGAGAGCACCCATCATCGTACAATAGTCTCTGATTTATTATTTTGTACATTATTATTGCAAATTATTGCACATTGGTAACTTATTATTGTGTATATTATTCTGTACTTTATTATTAGTTAAGTCTGCACACTGCTAAGTGTGGTTTTAAATGTTTTAAATGTAATGAAAGAATTTCTCATTTGGAATCAATAAAGTACTTACTAATATTATTAATAATATATGAAAAGCATTTGTCAGCATTGGGTCTGTACTCGCTGGAATTTAGAAGAAAGTGGGTGGATCACATTGAACCGTACCGACTAGATAAGACTGATGTGGAGAAGATATTTCCTATGGTGGGGTTGTCCAGAACTAGAGGACGCAGCCTCAAATTTGAAGGGTAACCTTTTAGAACAAATGTAAGGAGAATTTTTTTTTTAGCCAGAGAGTAGTGAATCTGTAGAATGCTCTGCCACAGACAGCTGTGGATGCCAAGTACGTGGATATATTTAAGGCAGAAGCTGATCATTTCCGGATTGGTCAGGGCTATGATATGGCGAGAAGGCAAGTGTTTGAGGTTGAGTGAGATCCAGGATCAGCCATGATGAAATGGCAGAGCAGACTTGAAGAGCAGATTGGCCTAATTCTTCTCCTTTGTCTTATGGTCTTTTGGTAGAGTGGTTCTTTCTACAGTCGGCCCTCCTTATCCGTGAGGGTTTGGTTCCGGGACACCCGCGGATACCAAAAAACGTGTATACTCAAGTCCCTTATATAAAATGACATACTATTTGCATATAACCTATGCACATCCTTCCGTAGATTACTTATAATAGCTAATACAATGTAAATGCTATGTAAATAGTTGTTATACTGTATTGTTTACAGAATAATGACAAGAAAAAAAAGTCTGTACATGTTCAGTACAGACGCAACCATCGTAGCTCTTCTGGGAATGCCGATGCCGCCTCAGCATCAGCCGATCCTGATTCTCCTGTGATCTTTAAGTTCTTGAGGCTGTAGCACTTTACACAGCTAGCCAGCCATCCCTTACTAGCCTTAAACTGCTTCCTCTCGCTCACAACACAAATAGCAAACGAGACGCGAGGCAAACAATGCTCAAACAACGAGTAATACTTTTAATCATCTCTAGGTTACAGTACTTATAATAGCAGAGAGATTGGGGATGGCCGGGAGCATTGTCAATTATGAGGAGGGCCTTGAATGGCAGCCTCTTCTCTTCGAGGTATTTCTTCACTTCAGGAATGGAGCACTGGTGGAACCATTACAAGAACAAGTTTGCTGTCACCCAAGCCTTCGTGTTGTGTTGCCAGAACATGGGCAGGCAATTTTTGTTTTCATTCTTAAGGGCCTGTGGATTGTTTGCTCGGGAGATGAGTCCTGGCTTGATCATGTGACCGGCTGCATTGCCACACTTCCAGGTTTTCCCGCTCCGCGGTTGGTTGAATCCGTGCATGCAGAACCTGCGGATAAGGAGGGCCGACTGTACTTTAATTAGCCATATGAAAATTAATTTGGACCCGGAGTGTCTCCACAAGGAAATAAGACAATTATGCATGACATTGCCTGGATCCTGAAGAAATACTGGATTAATGCCATTCACAAACCCATAAGAAAGCTCAAATCACAGCTCATGCAGATCAAAGATGACCTGGGACTCAAGAGAGCTGGTGTTGACAGGATTCCCTGTGAATGTGGAGCAGAAGATATTGGCCACATAAGCTGCATGATGGAAACCCGCATTAAGGAGCACAGGAAGTGTATCTGTTTGGGTTATCTGAAGAAATCAGTGGTAGCAGAGCATTGCATTTGGAATGTCCATAGGATTGGCTGGAAGTCTGAGAACAGTTTATTTGTAGCCTGGTGTACTTCTGCACACTCTCCAAAACCTCTATATTCCTTCCCGTAATGCAGTAACTAGGGAGCAATACGCATTGGTTGCATATCAAATGTATGCTATCTGAAGCTTTATACTGCTGCAAAATGACCATACAACTTTCATATCTGATGTCCTGACTGTGGTGAACTAGATATACCTGTCTGACTGCTCCTGTGGCTCCTCCCACAGACCCTGCTGACTGCTCCTGTGGCTCCTCCCACAGACCCCTGTATAAAGGCGACTGTGGGCTGCTGCTCTCCCTCATTTTCCCCAGGATGTAGTGCTGTTTATTCTTCCAGTCAATAAAAGCCGATATCTCGTTTCCTAAGTCTCTGCGTGAGTTATTGATGGTGCATCACTGACTGAGGAAGGCAACTATACTGAGGGATTCCAAAGAAATCCTCCACCTCTGAAAGAAGCTGCAGAGGGTCATAAATTTAGTCAGCTCCATCTTGGGTACTAGCCTACAAAGTACCCAGAACACCTTCAAGGAGCAGTGTCTCAGAAAGGCAGCATCCATTATTAAGGACCCCTAGCACCCAGGGCATGCCCTTTTCTCACTGTTACCATCAGGTAGAAGGTACAGAAGCCTGAAGGCACACACTCAGCGATTCAGGAACAGCTTCTTCCTCTCTGCCATCTGATTCCTAAATGGACATTGAGCCCATGCACCCTACCTCTTTTAAAATATATATTATTTCAGTTTTTGCATGATTTTTAATCTATTCAATATACTTACACTCTAATTGATTTACTTATTTATTTATTATTATTTTCTTCTTCTATATTATGCATTGGATTGAACTGCTGCTGCTAAGCTAACAAATTCCACAACACATGTCGGTGATAATAAACCTGATTCTGATTCTGATTCTGATTCTGAAATAATGAGAACATGAAGCACAAAATACATCAGGATAATAGGGATATGTTAGATGGGCACTTAAATAATCATAAAAGACCTACATGAACAGGAAATTAAATTAATAGCAAGAGTCAGAAAAGTGAATTCATACATTTTAGCTTTTAAATGTTATGTTGGTGAATCAGTGTGGTTATACACTACTGTGTTTCTATTATTGTGGAAAGAGGAAGGATTAATTAATAATCAGGTAGTAAACGGACTTTTGGGGATGAATTATCGTGATATGATAGAAATTTAATTTAAGAATGAAAGAGATTGATTTTATTCTGAATCAAACCTATTAAATGTAATAAAAATATAATTAAAATATGAGAATTATATACAAAAAACTGCCAGTGCTGGAAATCTTAAAGTCAAATAGGAAATGCTGGAAAATCTCAAGAATTGAAGCAGCAGAGGTGGATAGAGAAAAAAGTCGATGTTTCAGATTCTTTAAAGAGTTGTAGATCTGATATGTTCACTGTTTCCTTTTCCACAAGGTGCTGCCCAGTTTGCTGAATTTTCAAGCATTTCTATTATTTGTATGAAGATATGAGGCTTGAGTTGAATATAGCAGATCGGGGAACTACAAACGTACTTCATAAAATGCAATGAGCAGTAGCTGACATTAAAAAAAAATTGCTTACAAAGAGTATGTGTTCTTTTAAGATACAAACTCCTGACAAGAAAATTAGTCCATTCATAGCTAGCAAAATAATTAAAGATTATATCAAAAGGAAAAGTTTAATAATGCTGTCAAAAGGAACAGTAGGCCTGAGGATTGGAACATTTCCAGAACTTAGACAAACAAGACAAAGATGTTGATAAGAAAAGGAAAGTAGAATAAGAGTAACCCTGTGAGAAGCTAAAATCCGACAGTTAAAGATAGACATGTGAAAAGAGGTTAGCAAAAGTTAATGTGTGCTCTTGATAGACTAAAACAGGAGGAATTATAGTGAGAGATGAGGAAATTTCAGAGAGTGAAATGTACCAGTTAGTTGAGTGGGGTCGTGGCAACAAACTTGCAATCAACATCAACAAGAGACCAAAGAGCTAAGTGTGGCCTTCAGAAAGCTTATGATAAGGGAACACACACCAATCCTCATAAAGGGATCACGTGGAGAGAGTGAGCATTTTCAAGTTCCTGAGTGTCAATATCTCTGAGGATCTAACCGAGATGCAACATATTGATGCAGCTATAAAGAAGGCAAAATGGCGGCTATATTTCATTTGGAGTTTGAGGAGATTTGGATTGTCAACTAAAATACTCGAAAATTTCTACAAATATACTGTGGAGAGCATTCTGACTGGCTGCATCACCATCTGGTATGGAGGTGAGAGGCTACTGCTCAAGATCGAAAGAAGCTGCAGAAACATGTAAAATTAGTCAACTCCATCATAGGTACTAACCTCTGTGGTATCCAAGACATCTTTAAGGAGAGGTGCCTTAGGAAGGCAAAGTCCATCATTAAGGATCCCCACCACCTAGGATGTGTCCTTTTCACACTGTACCATCAGAAAAGAGGTACAGAAGCCTGAAGAACTTTCCCTCTGCCATCCGATTTCTAAATGGACATTGAACCAATGAACACTACCTCACTACTTCTTTTATTTCTTTTTTCTTGCACTACTTATTTTAAATGAACTATTTAATAGACATATATACTTACTATAATAGTTTTTTCTCTATATTTATTTATCATATAGTTTATTGTACTGCTGCTGTAAAATTAACAAATTTCATATGCCAGTGATATTAAACCTAATTCTGATTCTGAGAATGAAAAAATATTTCAAATACAAGAGATTCTGCAGAGAAAGTTCAAGAACCTGATGGAAAGTTTGAATATTTCGGACTTTATTCCCTGGAATGTAGGAGAATGAGGGGAGATTTGATAGAGGTATATGAAATTATGAGGGGTATAGATAGGGTAAATGCAAGCAGGTATTTTCCACTGGGGTTTGGGTGAGACTACAACTAAAGGTCATAGTTAAGTATAAAGGGTGAAATGTTTAAGAGGAACATTAGGGGTAATTTCTTCACTCAGAGGGTGATGTAAGTGTGGAATGAGCTGCCAGCAGAAGAGGTGGATATCGGTTCAATTTCAACCTTTAATATAAATTTTGATAGGTAAATGGATGGTGTAACTGTCACAGAGACATGTTTCATTGAGATGTTTATTTTATGTTTTTGTCATAAATTCATGATTATTTTATCATCTTAAAATATTTATATGAGGTTTTATTTTAATGTAGAGTGTAATGGGTCACATGACCAGCGTTTAATAAAAGCTGGTATTATGGGTGAGAACCAACATGGAAGCAGAGAAAGACATATGGCCCTAAAATAACCTTATTCTGCATGTGATCCAAGGGGTGCACATGGTAATTGACTCATTTGTTTTATATTGTGTACAATGTTGTTGATGTGCCTTTATATGGACAGTGTGATATGTTTTTTTGTGATTTATTTGATTTCAGCACACTTCTGTTGTTCTAATGTGTTTGGGCCTGCTTATTGGCGGACACCAGCTTGAGAGACTCTAAAAGACTGAGAGATGTATGTTTCAAACCTTTTATGAACTTTATTTTCTTGTAGTTTTCATGGTGTCTACTGAAGAAAGAGAGAGGGAAATAAAATAAATCTTCAAGGACATCTGTATGTTGCGTGGCCATTATTTCATCGGACCGGTGCAGTTACAGATGGCAAGATAGAGGACTCCAGTTCAGGTGCAGGTCAATGGGACTAGGAAGTCTAATATTTTTGCATGGATTAGATGTGCCGAAGTACATGTGCCTGTACTGTAGTGTTGATGACTCTGTGTTGGAAGTCTAGAGCAGTGTACACAAAATGCTGGAGAACTCAGCAAGTCAGGCAACATCTGTGGAAGGAAATAAACAATCAACATTTTGGTCCGAGACCTTTCATCAGAATTGGAAAGGAAGAAGGCAGAAGTCAGATTAAAAATTTAAGGGTGGACAGGAAGGACTAAGGAGGGAGTGGGTAAGAAATTATCCAAAGTTATAGAAGTTGATTTTCATGCTATAATGATGGACACTGCTCAAGCGAAATATGATGTTTTGCTCCTCCAACCTAAGCTTGGCTTCATCACGGCAATAGAAGAGGCAATAGACAAGCACGTCAGATGGGAATGGGTAGTTGAATTGAAATGGTAGTCACCAGGAGATCTTGTTATTTGTGGTGGACAGAGAGAAGATGCTCAACAACGTGGTCCCCCAGTCTGTGACTGGTCTCTCTGATGTAGAAGATATTTTATGTCTGTTACCATTGAATAAGACAAAATAATGTCTTGTAAGTTGTGGAGAACAAGACTGAGGGAAAGAGCTCAAAAAATTAACATTACTAAACAAAACTGAGTTGGAGAAATGAACAGGAAAATAAATAAGAACTCTAAGAAATGGTGGCTTTCATCCCATGAATTTGAAAGAGGAAGCTGTGAAAAAATTAGACAGAAGTGATTTTCTTCTTCCAAAATTTTGTAGATTGATACAATTTGGAAGCTGGTAAATGTACCATCAGTATCTGAGTAAGGATCTAGTAAGAAGAAGGAGCAATAGATTAGAGCCAATTTTTAATAAGCATAAATTTGTTGGTGCAAGAAATGAGTGTGCTTGACACTTATGACTAACTTACTGGGTTGATGCTGTCGAAGTTAATAAAATACAGTCAGCCCTCCTTATGCACGGGGGATTGGTTCCAGGACCCCCCGCAGATATGAAAATTCGCGGATACTCAAGTCCCTTAATTAACATGTATCAGTGCGGCGGTCTTTCGGACCCAGCAGAACCTGGACTTTATTTAACATGTCTCCGTGCGGTGGACATTAGGACCTGGCAGTGCAGCCCTAAATCAGCAGTGTTTCTGTTCTCGAAAATAACCATGATCACGATTGAAAATAAGATTGAAGTAATAAAGCAATCAGAAAGAGGTGAAACACCATCGGGTCATTGGAAAATTGTTAGGCTACAGTCAGTCAACGATCGGAACAATTTTAATGAAGAATGTGAAAGGCCCTGCCCTGATGAAAGCTACAATTATTATGGAGCAACGTAGTGGTAAAATTATTGAAATATGTATGTTTCTTAAGTACCTTTTTATATGCATAGAAAGGTAAAAGATGTACTATATACTAAGAAAAACCTTTGACTAACTGACACTAAATAATACCGAAATGACCCTGTTCCGACTTCAAATCTGATTTAAAGACTGACTCAGGAATGGAACTCATTCATAACTTGGGGACTGCCTGTACTTTCCAGTCATTTCTAGATTACTTATAATACCTAATAGAATGTAAATGCTATGTAAATAGTTGTTATACTGTATTGTTTAGGGAATAGTGACAGAAAAAATAGTCTGTACGTGCTCAAGCAATGAGTGCTGGAGAGAGAACTTCCGGGTTTTCCCAATCCGCGGTTGGTTGAATCCGCGGATAAGGAGGGCCGACTGTAAAATAATTAAAGTAACGGGGCTCAGAACACATGCACACTCACGAATAAAGCATACTTTTTTATTTAACTTGTGCACAAGAAGAAGGGCATGCCCCCTGTAACCAACACAGCAAAGCGGAATGCTGCGTACCATCATGTTAAATAAATCTCAATGAGACTGACCCAGACTGAGATTAGAGCTGCCATGCTCATGAGGTGTTTTCTACAGGTTCCGTCTCAAAGTTAAGGTATATGACACAGGAGCAAAATTAGGCCATTAGGCCCATCGAGTCTGCTCTGTCATTCTATCGTTAATTGTTTCTATGTCAAAACTAAAGAAGGCGGTGCCTAGGAGGGCTAATGGGACCTAATGGTGACTGCTTGCATCTATGGAAACAGCTCTATTTCTATCTTTAATATCTCAATTTTTCCCTTTCAGGGTTTTTTTGAAGACCCTGACCTGGAGTTACATGCTGATTATGGTTCTTTGCAAGAATGGGACCTACTCTCAGGGATCCATGATCAGCCATAATTGTTCGGCTCGGCCCAAGAGTCCAGCTCAAATTTGGAAGCCTAGGATCTCGAGCCTCTGTAGACAGACAGATCAAGGGTCCGTGTCATGACAGGAGACCCGTATGTCGTCAGGGGAGTTTGGTTACCTGCTGTGTGCCTGGAGACCCAGGATCTTTGCGATCTTCTGGCACAGAGCTCGAAAAAAGCGACGTAACAGACTATTAACATCGTAAACCGGTGAGTTGTTTGCTATGTTTCCCTGCTTGCTGGGAAAATGGAAACACCTCTTCCTGCCTTCTTAGGAAAAGAGAGAACCTGTGGTATGTCGAATACCAGGTGAAATGCGAAGTCTTTGGGTAACTGCAAGCCTGTGTCTTTGCTCATGCCTGAGTGCTTGGTGACAGTGCCGATGTTTTTTTTTTGCCAGTGGGGGAGGGTGGGAGATTGTTGCTTGCTGCTGCTTACACACGGGAGGGGGGAGCTGGGTGGGGGACTTTGGGGTTCTAACATTTAACTGTCATTTATTCTTTGGGGCACTCCTCTGTTTTCATGGATAGTTGTGAAGAAAAAGCATTTCAGGATGTATATTGTATACATTCCTCTGACATTATATTGTACCTTTGAACATACAAAGAAAAATGGTTATAGATGTGGACTTACAGCAGGAAGTTGCTGGAGAAGCTACTTTCTCTGAACATCTGCACTTTAGGGAGCCCCACATGGCAGCCAATTACTTCTTCCAGGTGCAATTTCAGAGGCAGCAATTATCAAAAGAAAATAAATCTCCATTTTCCAAATTACAATTCAAACCTTCAGTAGTTTTCATACATAAGTGTTTTTATAGCTCTCAGTCTTCTCATTCTCACCTGTCTCACCTTATGCTTACAGCTGGTCCACTGAGAGAAACTTTGTATGGCACTTGTGCTTTACCAATGCATTGTGGAAGTCAAGGAAAGCTCTACTGGCAAAGTGAGGAATGTCTTTTGATAAAGACAACTTGCATTCCCTATGGATGTAATATGGTGGTCCCAAAAGAGCAGGCGTTCATGGTGATCTTGACATCTTCTTGCTATGCTTGTCCTTTGAACAATGACGGACAGTTCTCTCCACCTCCCATCCCCTTCCCATCAAAGTGTCATGAACTCTTCCCTCATCTCTGGAAGACTGCTGGGCAGATTCTTGGGTGACCCATTAAGGGTTATTTTCTGAGAATTTTGAACCTTGATGTCCTCCA
The DNA here is from genome assembly GCF_048418815.1 of Hemitrygon akajei. NCBI lineage: Eukaryota > Metazoa > Chordata > Chondrichthyes > Myliobatiformes > Dasyatidae > Hemitrygon > Hemitrygon akajei. The sequence goes on along the minus strand of NC_133143.1, from coordinate 37,467,460 downwards.
TTGCCGAAACTGGTTGTGTGGCAACGCTCTTTTGGGTGAGGGCAGAAAACTGTAGCCTCTTTCAAAGCTTCTGAATTAGAATTTGGTTTATTATACCTGTCACACAGGATTTGAAATTTGTTGTTTTGTGGCAGCAGTTCAGTGCAAAGACATAAAATTATTATAAATTACAAAATAAATAAACAGTGCAAGTAAAGCAATAATGAGCTGCACCTGGATCATTGATTCTGGGTCTTCATGCTTTTATATGTCCCCCCCCCGATGGCAGGAACAAGAAGAGCGCATCTCCTGAATGGTGAGGGCCCTTAAAAATGGATGTCACCTTTTCAGGCATCATTTCATGAAGATTGTAAGACTCCCATTGAACAAGCAGCCTTAGTACTTCTTGATAGTTAAGTGTCAAGATACAGTGCTGGATGTAATCAGCAAAATATGTGGAGGGGGTGAAGTGATGGTTTGTACTGAGAAAAATAAGTGAGAGTTACCTTCATTCTCCAACATTGTAGTAAAATCATGAAAGATAGGAGACATTCTCAGGAGATTACAATTGATCTTTCAGCACTGAAAATACTATTTATCGCTTAATGTGTTGTCAAGCATTAAATAACCTTAGACCCATATTTCACATTAAGAGTGCTTCTTTTTGCAGATTTTTTCTTTATTTTTACTGGATGATATCCACATTTAAAAATCTATGGAACAGAACTAGATCAAATTCAGCCAAGAGGTTAATATTTCATGTGTGTTGAAAGTATTTGGTTTATATGCATTGACATGACCATAACTTGGAAAGGCTTCACTTGAGTCTGACTAATTCATTCAGTCAGTCTGGAACCTATGAAATGTCATTCTATTCCATGTTCAAGTTAGAATATAATAAATTATTTACCTGAATATAATTTGTAACATTTTACCTGAGCTTTCCATAGACTGTCAGTGAACTCTCCTCTGCACTAGTCTAATCGTTCCTATTTGGTGTAGGTTTAATCTCAGCCTACCTGTATGCATAGTTTGGATTTGCATATTAGCTGCATGGCATGTTCAGTTGCTTGGATGTTCAAAGTCAATTTATTTTCAAAGTACATATGTGTCACTATACAACACTGAGAATCATTTTCTAAGAAACACAGTAGAATCAATAAAAATCCTCCCCAGCCAATGTGCAAAGGACAACAAACAGTAAATATAGAATATACTAATAAATAAACAATAAATATAAGGAACATGAGATGAAGAGTCCCTGAAAGTGAGTTCATTGGTTGTGGGAACATTTCAATGATGGGACATGTGACGTTACCCCTATGATTCAAGAGCCTGATGGTTTGTGGGGTAATAACTGTTCCTAATGCAGGTAGCGTGGGTCCTGAGGCTCCTGTAGCTCCTTTCTGATGACAGCAGTGAGAAGAGACCATGGCTTGCCTGATGGGATTCCCAGATGATGCATGGTGCTTTCCCGTGACCGCGCTGCGTGTAGATGTGGTCAATGGAGGGGAGGTCTTTACCGGTGATGGATTGGGCTGTATACAATGCTTTTTGGAGGCTCTTCAGTTCAAGGGCATTGCTGTTTCCATACAAGGTTGTGATGCAACCAGTCAAAATGCTCTCCACCGCATATTTATAGAAGTTTATTAACGTTTTAGATGACATGCCGAATTTTCCCAACCTTCTAAGAAAGTAGAGGTGCTTTCTTCATAATGGCATTTACTTACTGGGCCCATGACAGATCCTCTGATGTGATGACACTGAGGAAGTTGAAGTTGCTGTCCTTTTCCGCCCAAAGGGAACTGGCTCATGGACCTCCAGTTTTCTCCTCCTAAGTTAATAGTCATCTCTTGGTCTTGCTGACGTTGAATGAGAGACTGCTTTTGTGGCACTATTCTGCTAGATCTTCAGTGTCATGATTCATCGCCACTTTCGATTCGGCCAATGACAGTGGTATCGTCAGCAAACTTAAATATGTCATTGCAGCTGTGCTTAGCCTCACAATCACAAGTGTAAAGCAAGTAGAGCAGGGAGCTAGGTACACGGCCTTGTGGTGTACCTGTACCAATGGAGGTTGTGAAGGAGATGTTATTGCCAATCCGAACTGACGGGGATCTGCAAGTGAGGAAATCAAGGATCCAGTTGCACAAGGAGGTATGGCAGTCTAAGACTTGAAGCTTTATTGAGTAGTTTTGAGGGGGGATGATAGTATTAAATATTGAGCAGTAGCCAATGGAGAACATCCTGATGTATGCACCTTTACTGTCCAGATGTTCCATAGTTGAGTGAAGAGCCATTAAAATGGTATCAGCTGATGACATGTTGTGAAAGTAGGCAAATTGGAGTGGATCCAAGTCACTTCTCAGGCAGAAGTTGAAATGTTTCATCACCAGCCTCTCAAAGCACTTCATCATGCTGGATGGAAGTGCTACTGGATGATAGTCACTGAAGCAGGTTACCATGTTCCCAAGAATAGGCCATAGATTATCTCTCTCACAGTTATATAGCAAGTTGAAAGAAATTCAGATAATCTCTGCCTGGTATTTATTTCTCACTCACTTACAGTTCACTATTGTACTTTCACCTTGGGAATCAAAGAGTCATAAAGAAATAGAGAATGGAAATAGGTCCTTTGGCCCAAGTTGTCCAGGCCAACCAAGATTCCCGTCTAAGCTAGTCCCAATTCCTTGTATTGTCCCATATGCTTCCTAAGCTTTCCTATTCATGTACCTGTATCAACCATTTCTTCAGGCAGTTCATTCCGGAAGTGGATCACCCCTTGGATTAAAATCTGTCCCTCCAGTTCCTATTAGATCTCTGCCCTCTCACTTTAAACCTATGTTCTCTAGTTCTATATTTCCTAGCCCTGACAATAATACTGTATGCATCACCCTTCCAGTGGCTCTCATTTATATACCATAGTCCCATATGCTCCAATAAAAAAAGTCCAAGCCCGCTCGCCAATGCTCAGTTCTTCAAGCCCCACCTACATCGTCACAAATCTCCTCTGTACTCACGGTATCTTTCCTAGAGCAATGTGATCTGCACTGAATGCAATATGGCAAATACAGCTTTACTGCCATCCCATGCAACTGCTATATTACATCCCTACTTTTACTTCTGTACTCAGTGTCTGGACTGGTGAATGACATCTTCACCACCCTGTTTACTTGTAAAGCCTCTTTCAGGGTAACCACGTATTGATCCAAACTTAAAGCTTAATGCCCTGAACTTATGACTGGCTTTGATATCACACATTTAACAGTTTATCTCTATCTTTAAGTTTTGAGTCCAGTGACAGAACTGGATCTTGCTGAGCTGTTCAGGTTATGTCAGGCACAGCATTCAAGAAGTCAAAGACTTCAAAGAGAATAAGAACTTAAAAACAACAGGAGCAGGCAGAGGCTATATGGGGGGGGGAGGGCAGACTCAATGAACCAAGTGGTCTAATTCTGCTCCTATATCTTATCATTGAATAGTCCCTCAAGCAGGGGTTCCCAACCTTTTTCATGCCATGGAACCGTACCATTAATTGAGGGTTGTGTGGACCCCAGGTTGAGAACCCTTGTCAAGCCTGCTCAATATGATCATGGCTGACCTAACCCAGGTCTCAAGTTTAAGTGTATTTTTGTCGTAGCAATACATACATAGGATATAAATGCATTGGAGATGAGCTTTTAGTGCATTGCAAAAAGAGGACAACTATTAGTTAACATAATAGAAGTAGTTGAGCTTAAGGCAAGCACTGGAACTGGAGTCCTAGTGAGCAGAGACAAAGTGCCAAGACTAAAGATGTGGCAAATGGATAAGGAGTATAGGAACGGGAGCTCTCTTAAGTGATCAAGAGAGCAAGACCTGGAGCTCTTGTGAGCAAAAGGGAACACAGAAACCAGGGTCCCAGTGATTGCCTGGAGAGTATGGGAATCGTGGGCCTGTGAACAGAAAGAGTACATGGGAATTGTAGATCCTGTGAGTAGAAGAGAGCACGGCAATCTGGGTCCAATGAGTGGAAAGTGCAAACATCATCTGTTGAACCGAATGCTGATCTTTTGCAGAATGAATGATCATATAGCAGATTATTGGAGTTTCACTTTTGATCAGGGGTTTCCAACCTTTTATATGCCATGGACTAATACCATTAAGCAAGGGGTCCATGGACCCCAGATTGGGAGCCCCTACTTTACATCATTGTGAGTTATTAAAGGCAAAGTATAAACATTTTTGAAGGATCAAGGAGTTGAGAGTTACAAGGACTGGCTCAGAAAGGGAGATAATGACATTGTTTATTTTGCACATTTGAAAATTTTGTTAATTTAAGTTTATGCTAACAAATATTTCTGGATCATTGTAACAATACACTCAGTGGTCTCTTTATTAGGTAGATCTGTACACCTGCTCATTAATACAAAGATCTTATCAGCCAATCCCATGGCAGAACTTCAATGCATAAAAGAATGCAAACATGGTCAAAAGGTTTATTTGTTGTTCAGACCAAACATCAGATTGGGAAAGGGATATGAACTAACCGACTTTGACCATAGAAAGATTGTTGGTGCCAGAAACTGCTGATCACCTAGTGTTTCATGCTCATTTCTTTAGACTTTACAGCAAGAAACAACAAACACCCACTGAACGCAGTTCTGTGGGTGAATATACCTTGTTAATGAGAGAGGTCAGAGGAGAATGGCCAGACTGATTCAAGACAACAGGAAGGTGCCAATATCTCAAATAGTCACACATTACAACAGTGGTGCGCAGAAGACCATCTCTGAACACACATGTCGTATCTTAAAGTGGATGGTCTACAGCAACAGAAGATCATGAACATACACTCATTGGGCACGATTTTAGGTACAGGAGATACCTACTAAAGTGACCATTGAGTGCATTTCCCTGCTTCTAAATTCTAGACCTCTTGGAATAAAGTCCAGGATGGCATTTGCTTTCCTAACTACTTACTATACCTGTCTATTATTATTTTTGCCATTCATACACCATAAAATTTAAATCATTATTTCCAGGTCTGTGTTGAAGAAAGTCAAGAAATTTTCACAATTAAAATTATTTGTGACTTTTTTAATGCTTTTATCATTCATTAGATTTAAAGCTGAATTTATTTTCTAACAAAAAGTATTGCTGTATGAGTTTGTAAATGTTTCTGAATTTTAAAAAAATGATAACTCTGACAGCTGGCAATGGTAGCAGATAGGGCTTTGCTGACTGTCAAAGCACCAGGGGTAATACTAATTTCCCTATTGTACTGTTCAAAATGTGAATCAGATCCATGAATGCTAAATACTGTGCCCTTTATTAGGTTAGTGAATGGAGCCCATTCAGATCCTTTACTATTTGACCAGACTATAGTGACTTATTTTAAAGTTTGCAACAATAATATTTCCATAATGTATTTTGATATATCTATTGAGTTTATTTTATATTTCGTCCTGACTGAGGAGCTGCCTTTTTGTTTTAATAGATTAGTATGTCAAGGCATATGTGTATGATCCTTAAATTGTGAAATATTCATACTTCTGTTAACATAAAAACAACCTGCATAACTTTTACAGTTGCAATATTTCTGGTGATGTCAATCCTTATTGAAATTATCAGTGTTTCTATGCGTGTCTCATTAAAAGTCATTCTTGTCACCTCTACAATCTCTGTACAAGCACAACATCATCATGCAGCAAAAAATGATCAACATCATTTGTGCTTTCATTCCTTGGTTTACATTCAACTCTAACTTTGTGCTTGTAACTTCAAGCTCGATCACATCCGCCTCATGTTGAGCACTTTCACATTGTCTAATGATGTGAATAAATGAGGATGGAAGCTACTTTGAAGAATATTTTAAAAGTAAACTGCCTGCTGCATTCCCTCTCACACATAACTTATATTAAAAGCATCCTACTATTCTGGTACATACATAGTCCCTTCAGAGCAAAGAGTGTCACTGCACAGAAGCAGACCCTTCAGCCAACCATCTCCATGCCAACCATTAGTAACTACTCCCAGTAGATGGCAGGAAAGCTGATGAACAGAGAAAATATGGAGTTTAGGTCCATATTCTATGGAAGTAGCAACATGGACAGATGGAGTGTGATGAAGACAGATGGTATGCTTAGCTTCGGGCATAGAATAAAAAAGCTGGGGCATTGGGTTGCAATTTTACAAAACACTGGTTAGACTGCACTTAGAATGGTATCTGGATTTCTTGTTGCTAGAGTTTAGGAAGAATGTGATTGTTTTGGAGAGAGAAGAAGAGGTTCTCCAGGACATTGTATGCATTGGAGGACTCTGATTATGAGTAGAAATTTGAAATTCGTTTTCCATGGAGTGAAGGTGGATGAGGCATGACCTGACAAAGGCAAATAAAGTTATGTGAGGCAGAGATAGGGTAGATGGTTATTTTATATTTACAGTCGTAAGTGTGTAAAAAAAGTTGAAGGTTTAAAGTGAGAGAGAACTTGTTTGGATGTTACGGAGAAAACACTGGTGGTGGATAACAATAGATCATTCAGGAGAATGAGCAGTTGATAGGCAGAAGCTACAAGGAGGCAGTTACACCTAAGTTGTAGGAGACAGATGTCTGGGTGACTGTCAGGAAAGGGAAAGTGAATAAGCAGGCAGTATAGAGAACCTTTGTGGCTGTTTCCCTCAATAACTAGTATACCGCTTAGTATAATGTTGGGGGAGGGGTGGGAGACAACGATACAGTAGCCAGGTCTCTTCCACTGTGTTTGGCACTGTGTCTCAGTAGGGAACGACGGAGAAGAGGAACATGGTAATAATAGGGGAATAGTCAGCTGATTTTGTGGACATGAAAGAGACTCCAGGATGGTGTGCCACATACACAAAATGTTGGACGAACTCAGTATGTCAGGCAGCATCAATGGAATGAACAGTCGAAGCTTCAGGCCAAGACCTTTCTTCAGGACTGAAAAGGAAGGGAAAAGATTCCGGGATAAAATCATGTTGGGAAGGGAAGGAGGCTAGCTGGAACGTGACAGGTGAAGACAGGTGGGTGGGAAAGGTCAACAGCTGGAGAAACAGGAGTCTGATTGGAGAGAAGAGTGGACAACAGGAGAAAGGGAAGGAGGAGGGGACATGGGGGAAGTAATACATAGGTGAGAGGAGGAAAAAGATTAGAGTGGGGAACAGAAGAAGGGGGCAAATTTATTTACCAGAAGGAGAAATCTATATTTATGCCATCAGATTGGAGGCTACCCAGATGTAATATAAGGTTTTGCTCTCCACCCTGAGGGTGGCCTCATCTTGGCACAAGAGGAGGCCTCTGACCAAAACATTGGAATGGGAATGGGAACGGGAGTCAAAATACTTGATGGTAGAAAGTGTGGAGGTGCTCAACAAAGTGGTCCTTAATTTACAACAGGTCTCAGTAATGTAGAGGAGTCCACGTAGGGAGCACTGGACATAATAGGTGATCACAGCAGATTCAAGGGTGAAGTGCTGCCTCACCTGGAAGGACTGTTTGGGGCCCTGAATGGAGGTAAGGGATGAGGTGTATGGGCAAGTGTAGCACTGAAGCCACATGTATGGACAGGAGCCTAGTGGGGAGGAATGAATGGACAAAGCAATCACAGAGGTAGCAATCCCTGCAGAAAGTGAATGGGGGGGGGGGGAGCGGAAGGCAAGGATATGTTTAGTGGTAGGGTGTCTTTGGAGATAGTGGAAGTTACAAAGGATAATGTGTTGGATGTGGAGATTCATAGACTGAATTTCAATTTCAAGGGAATCTCTGGCTGTTGACTACACAAAACAGAGAAGGAACATTATTGATGGCATTATCAGAAGCCTGTAGAAGAGTGCAGCGTCTTTCAATTTATCCCCTTAAAAATCCTTCCCCACCTTTGGCAGAGTCTACTCTTCTATTATGGTTCATCAAAAACCTCTGAACTAAGAGAACTGCCAAAACAAGTCATCTTCAGTCCCAAAGAATTGCCTAGGTAAGAAGATGAAGATTAATTTTAAGGATAACACTGTCAGTGTGTTAGGTAATGACAAGAGGGACTCTATCACTAGTACACTGGCAGGAAGATGGGGTGAGTGCAGATGTTCCGGAAATGGAGGAGTTGCAGGTGAGGGCAGTATCAATAGTAGAGGGAGGGAAACCCGCTCTTTAAAGAAGGAGGACAGAATGGAAGGCCATGTCCTGGGAACAGATGTAGTGGAGGTGATGAAACTTAGAAAATGGAATAGCATTTTTGCAGGAGATAGGGTGGGAAGAGGTATAGTTGAGGTATCCATGGGAATCAGTAGGTTTGTAAATGATCTTGGTTGACACCTTGTCTCTAGAGATGGAAACAGAGAGATCAAGAAAGGGGAGGGGAGGTGTCAGAAATGAACCAAGTGAATATAAGGGCAGGGTGAAAGTGGAGGCAAAGTTGATTAAAATGTCAAGCTCAGCATGGGTGCATGAAGCAGCACCGATGCAGTCATCAATGCAGCAGAGGAAGAGCTGAGGAATATAACCGGGGAAAGCTTCGAACGTGGCCTGTTCTACATAGCCAATGAAGAGGCAGATATAGCTGGGGCCAATATGAGTGCTCATGACTGCCCCTCAAGTCTGGAGAAAGTGGAATGAGCAGAAGGAAAAGTTGTTCAAGGTGAGGACCATTTCTGGCAGACAGAGCACAGAGGTGGATGAGGAGGATTGGTTGGTTCTTCTATCAAGAAAAAAAACCCGAGAGCTTAAATAACATGTTGCCTCCCAAGTGCGAGGATCTTGGGCATCTCAGACTGGGTCTACAGCTTTCTTAATGGGAAAGGTGGTGAGCCAGAAGTCGTGGTACCTATGACCTGGGTAGGGAAAGGGATGAGGTCCAGAAGAGAGAATATAGGCAGATAGGTAGGAAGCTGAAAAGCAGGACCTCAAAGGCAGTAATCTCTGGATTGCTGCCTATGCCATGTGCCAATGAGGGTAACAATAGGATGATTCAGCAGATGGAAGTGTGACTGAAGAACTAGTGTGGGGGCAGTGTTTCAGATTTGTGGATCATTGAGATCTCTTCTAGGTTATTTATAACCTGTACAAGAGGAACGGGTTACATCTGAACTTGAGGAGTGGCAAATAGGCTTACGGCAGGTTTGCTGCAGTGTTGAGGAGGTTTAGAATAGTTTATCAGGGGAATGGAAACCAGAGTGATAGGTCAGAGGATGGGAAAGTTGATGTAAAGGTAGATGCAGCTAGAAAGGGGAAGGAGTTCTCAACCTTTTTTATGCCATGGGCCCCTACCATTAACTGAGGGGTCTGTAGGGCCTGGTTTGGAACCCCTACTATAGGGTGAATGTTAGGAAGGATTGACAGTGGAAAGGGCACAAATGCAGTAAGTTGGATAGATTGAAATGCATCTATTTTAATGTGAGAAGTATCAAGAACAAGGGTAATGAACATAGAGTATGATTCAGTACATAGAACTATGATTACAGAAACTTAACTGTCACAAGGGCAGGAGTGGTTACTGAATGTTCCAGGGTTTTGCTGTTTCCAAAAGGACAGGGAGGGCGGTAAATGAGGTGGGGGAGTGGCATTCCTAATCATGGGATAGCTTTACAGATACAGAAAAGACGACATCCTGGAGGGATGTGTGAGTAAGTGAGTGAGTGTGGATGGAAGTAAGAAACAGGAAGGAAAATCAGTCCATTGGGAGTACTCTATAGACTGCCCAATAGCAATGAAGACAGTGAGCTGCAGATCAGGAGGTATAAGAAAGAGGATATGGTAGAACCTTTGCAAAAAACTAGGATAGGTAACTCCCCAGGGTCGGACAGATTATACCCCAAGTAACTGTGGGAAGCAAGGGAAGAGATTGCTGTTCATTTGCTGATGATCTTTGAATCCTCACTGACCACAGGAGTAGTGCAAGAGGTTTGGAGTCTGGCAAATATTATGATTTTTTTCCAGAAAGGTAATGGGAATTATGGACCTGTGAGCCATACTTCAGTGGTGTGAAAATTATTGCAGTGGATTCTTAGAGAAAGGACTTACAAGCATTTGGAGAAGCATAGTCTGATTAAGATAGTCAGCATCAGAATCAGGTTTAATATAACCAGCATATGATGTGAAGCTTGTTCTTTGGCAGCAGCAGTACATTGCAATTTATAGTAACAAAAACTATAAATTACAATATGAAGTATATGAAAAAAAAATTAAATCAGTTGTGCAAAAAGAGAGGAAAAATACTGAGTTAATGTTCATGGGTTCATCGCCCATTCAGAAATCGGATGGCGGAGGGAAAGAAGCTATTCCTGAAAGGGTCAGTGTGTGACTTCAAGCTCCTGTCTCTCTGTCTTGATAGTAGCAATGAGAAGAGAGCATGTCCTGGGTGATGGGAGTCCTTAGTGACGAATGCCGCCTTTTTGAGTCATTGCCTTTTGAAGGTGTCCTAGATGCTGGGGAGGCTAGTGTTCATGATGGAGCTGGCTAAGTTTACAACTTTTTGCAGCTATTTCTGATCACGTGCAGTGGCCCCTCCATACCAGACAGTGATGCAACCAGTTAGAATGCACTCCATGGTGCATCAATAGAAATTTGTGAGAGTATTTGGTGACCTACCAATTCTTCTCAAACTCCTACTGAAATATAGCTGCTGTTGTGCTTTCTTTGTAAATGCCCGGGATAGATTCTCAAAAATGTTGACACCAGGAACTTGAAACTGATCACCTTTTCCACCTCTGATCTCTCAGTGAGGACTGATGCGTGTTCCCTCGACTTACCCTTCCTGAAATCCACAATTAATTCTTCGGTCTTACTGATGTTGAGTGTAAGATTCTTGCTACAACACTACGTAACCAGCTGATCTATCTCACTCCTGTACCCTACCTTGTCACCATCTGAAGTTCTGTCGATGCCATTTGAGCAGTGCCCAGCCACGCAGTCGTAGGTGTTGAGAGAATAGAACAGTGGGCTAGCACGTATCCTTGAGGTGTACTAGTGTTGATTGTTCATGACGGGGAGATGTTATTTCCGATCCATACAGACTGTGATCTCCCAGTGGGGAAATCAAGTATCTAGTTACAGAGGGAGGTACAGAGGTCTAGAACTGAGGGCATGATTGTGTTAAACACTAAATTGTAGTCAATAAACAGCAGCCTGATATAGGTAATACTATTGTCTAGGTGATCCAAGTCTGAGAGGACAGGCAGTGTGGTTCTATCCGCTGTAGGCCTATTGTGGTGGTATGCAAATTGCAGAGGATCCAGGTCCTTGCTATACAGGAGTTGATTCTAACCATGGCCAAGTTCTCAAAGCACTTCATCACAATGGATGTGAGTGCCACTGGGCGATTGTTGTTGAGGCAGCCTACCTTGCTCTTCTTGAGTGCTGCTATGATTTTGAAGCAGGTGAAACCTCTGACTGTAGCAGTGAGAGTCTGAAGATGTCCATGAACACTCCCACTAGTTGGTTGAGACAGCTCTTCAGAGCCACTAGATCCTGTCACCTTGTGAGGGTTCACCCTCTTGAATGATCTCTGAGATGGAGATTACAGGGTCACTGGATGCTGCTGGGAATTGCATAGGCATAGCGTTATTCTCCCTTTCGAAGCTTGCACAAATGTGTTGAACCCATCTGGGAGTGAAGCATTACTGCCATTCATGATGTTAGTAGTTAGTAATGGCCTGTAAAGCCTGCTGGGGCTGATGTGCATCCGATTCCACTGCTAACTTCAGTAGAATTAAGATAGTCTTCTGTAGATCAGACTTGGACCTCATGTATAGTTCTGGATCACTGGTCTTGAATGCCACAGACCTAGCCCTCAGCAAATGACCAATTCCTTCGTTCATCCATGGTTTTTGGTTTGTTTATGTCGAATATGTTCTCAAAGGCACACACTCATCCACGCAGGTTTAGATGAAGTTGTTTAGATGAATATGTTCACAATTGTGGCATATTCATTCAGACTCAAAGCTGAATCCCTGAATATTGTCCAGTCCACCCACTCAAAGCAGTTCTCTAACACTCGTCCACCCTCCTTGACCATGTCTTCTTGGTTCTCACCACTGTTGCTGCAGTCTTTAGTCTCTAGAAGCAGAAGCACAGCCAGGTGATCAGACTGCCCTGGTTAAAAGTGTATTTCTACTGCTATGCTGTGAGGCATTTTATTTTAGCAGTTTTATGCAAATACAATGTGTTCTGTTAATTAAGCTTCATATGCTGGTGTTTTGGCTTCAGCTGAGATAAGGGGCTATTTGTCTAACTTAGGAACACTGTGTCAGCCTGTTGGGTTTGTCTTGGTATCGTGTTGTAACATTCTTCCCAGTGGGGTACTATGGAGCAGTCGAGAGAGCTGAGTGGGATCAAATTTATGAAGGACAGTAGCCTGGTTTTGGGTCTTTCGTTGGTAGGAGTTGGAAGGCGAAGGCAATGTGGAGCACAAGGGAAGATGCTTGCAGAATCCTGCCTGAAGGAGGGACCCCACAGTAAGAAGTGCTTTGTGCAGATGAGTGGTTCCGAGGAGGAAGTGCCTATACTCCTAAGTTAGTCAAAATGGTCTTCAAGGGAAGTTTGAACTGTAGCTGTTGTCTTTCATGCAGAATGTGAGTGCTCAAAGTGAAGCACCTGACTTCTTCAGAGATGAGCTCCAATGTTTATGTGCATATTTAGACTGGTTTAACTCTAATCGGCCTTTTCCCTTTCCTTTTCCTATTAACTGCCTGCTAAAATTGAAATGTTGGTAAATATACTTCCACTTTAATTGTATGCAGATGAAAGGTTTGTTATATCCTGGCAAATGATAATTTTGCACGGGGCAACACTTACAAGGTATTCACCACAATCTTTGTTCCCTCATCGGAACATTCCAGCTTTCCTGTTTGGTTGAACCTGAATCATACCGACTCTAGGTGTGTGTTGCTTATTGAAGGTGGCCTTCTCATCATTATCCTGCAATGCTGTTTGCAGGGGTAGCTAACGAGCCAAGGTGAGAGGGTTACATGATTATAATAAAGCACTTGGATTAGGAAGTGGAAGTGAGGTTCAGTAAGTTTGTAGATGATACAAAGATGGTGTTGTGGATTGTTGGTTACAATGGGACACTGATAGGATGCAAAGTTGGGCTGAGAAATAGCAAATGCAGTTCAATCCCAAAAAATATATAATACACATTAGAAGATCAAACTTGAAGACAGATTTCAGAGTTCATGGCAGCATTCTTAGCAGTGTAGAAGAACAGTGGGATCTTGGCATCTACATCCATGGATCCCTCAAAGTTGCAGCACAAGTTGACAGGGTATTTAAGAGGCATATGCTGCATTGGCCTTCATTAGTCAGGGGATTGAGTTCGAGAGCGGCTTGTAATGCTTCAGCTCTCTAAAACTTTTGTTGGACACAATTTGGAATATTGTGTTGTGTTTTGGTTGCCTCATTATAGGAAGGATGTGGAATCTTTAGAGAGGTTCAAAGGAGATTTACCAGGATTCTGCCTGGATCAGAAAGCAAGTATTTTGAAGATAGGTGAAGGGGGCTAGACTTCTCTCTTTTGAGAAAAGGAGGGTGATTGGTAACTTGATAGAGGAGTACAAGAAGATAAGAGGCATTGATCCAGTGGACAGCCAAAGACTCTTTTCCAAGGTGTAAATAGCTAATACAAGGGTGCATAATTTTAAGGTGATTGGACAAAACTTCAGAGGGGAATCTCAGAGTTAGATTTCTTTTACAAAGAGAGTGGTAAGTGCAAGGAATGCCTTTTAGGGGTATTGGTAGATTCAGATACATTAGGGATATTTAAAAGCCTCTCAGATAGGCACATGAATGAAAGAAAAATGGAGGGCTTTGTGGCTAAGATTAATCTTGGAGTAGGTCAAAGGGTCAGCATAACACGGCTAAAGAGCTTGTACTGTGCTGAAAAGTTTGATGTTCTATGTAAAATTATCAATTCCTTTGCAGTCTAATCTTCAGCATGGACATTCTAACACAGAATAAAACAGAATAGAAGGTGTCAGGTTGCTGCACTGTGAAGGCTTTGTGTTGTGGCTTTGCAAACATCAAGTGACCAAACTGTAGATTCCAATGTGCTATGGGGAACCAACAAACTTTCTGATGAACTTTTAATAAAGGAACTGCAAGAGAAGCTATCAATTTCACTCTCAGAATCCTTGAGTTCTGGTTGTCCACGAGGATTAGTGCAGCCAAGTCTGGATTCATCACCAAAAGCCTTTGAAAGTGTTAATACTATATTCATTGCTGGAGTCAAGTCCATTCATCATCCTTTTTAAATGCTGATAAATAAAGAACTTTTTCTTTTCAAAAGAACTTTGTGAGATATAATTAAACATCAAGGAGAGTGACACTTACTTAATGACAATAGACTGGTTCACTAAGTAGACTGATTCATAGATTTAAAGCAAACAGGGTGAAACCTGTGTGAACAAATGGAAGAACTTTCAAAACTGGCTACATACTGAACGTCACTGCGAATTTATCTGAGGTATTTATCACATGAACTGTAACTTAATTGTCACATGTGATTTATGGAATTGTATTAAGATAAATGTGAGTCTGGCAGGTAGATAAGGTAACAGTTCAGGCTGAGTTCGTGGAAACCTGGGAATCAACAGTTTTGAAGCCTGTGAGTAAGGTCATGTAAACAAGTCAAGAAATAAGTAAGAGAAGCTGTGAAAATGACTGACAATAGAGTTTGACTTTAGGATACGTATGAATTTACTGCTGTGAGGAAAGGTAACTGCTCAGTCACCAGAAGATGTACCCAATTCTAACACTGATGGATTGTCCACCAGAACAGACAGATGAGTTTAACTAGTAAGAGAGAGGGGTTATTGGAATAAAGATAGATCCATACAGAATAAGTTACTTCCACTGTATTCTTAATTAATTTACTCAGGAGAAAGAAGTTTGTTGAACTCCAGAAAACTTTATATATGTGGGAGTCAGAATTATTTTATTTTAGTTGCAGCAGCTTTCACCTTGCTTCCTATTATCTGCTAGATGAATGTCTCTTATGTTATATCCTTTGTTAATCCAGTTCTTTCAGTATGTACATTTCCTCCTTTCACAACCTGTGATACTAAATTTTGGCATTAATACCTGGTATAAACTTTGAGTTCTTATATAAAAATGCTCAGATTTCTTAAGCAAATAATCTGCTGTCAAATAAATTGCTTAACATTTCTGCTAAAATAATGAAGGGGAGTTTATCTTGAAGTGCCAAGTTTTCTTCTATTATCCCCAATAAACAAACACTACAGTGTCTTTAATTTTTGCTGATGGAGATAGAGCTAAATGTGAAATATCAACTGATTTCTCAACACTCAGACTATTCACATTGCTATTCCTGATTCTCCTTGTCAAATAATTTCAAGTAGTTTGCAGTCTTGAACCTGTTATGTTTAGTTTTGAGAATAATATTGTGGTTAATACAAACCTGACTCTATATTTGGGATCTAAGCTGTTGAAAATGTGCTTAGGAATCTGTTCATGACAGATTTGGGATCCCATGCAGTTCTCAGAAAGAATCTTCACTTTTTAAAAATTTACAACCAATAGCGAAAACTTCTTATCTTTTCTCAAAAATTCATCTTCTTTATATGTAATGTGTTCCGCAAACTCTGTTGATAACGTCCAGAGACATTAATTTCTATTAAAATATTTTTTATTTATTGAATTTTATCTAGAAGGATCTCTTCTTTATATTCTATAGCTTTTCCTTGCCACCATTCATGTCTGAAACTCCGCCATGGACGGTATCAAGCCTGGCTATGACAGGAGGAAGGTGGGGCATAGGGCCAGCCACCCCATCCCATAAAAACCCAGAGCTACTGAAAAGCCAACAGAAGCTCCAAAGACCTCATCCCTGGGAGACGAAGGAGACACCAAGAAGGTGGGCTATATCAGGGGTCAACTTGAGAGACTGGTCCAGGACAGAGGACTCTGGCCCATTATGGATGAAATGTTGCCTGTAAAACTTTGTCTCTGTTTGCATTAAATGTTATTTCACCAAATGCAACGTGTGCTTCTTTACCCAACATGCAAACCCTGAATGTTGGTGTTATCCACTCAATCTGATCTTAGTGATGGAGTGTGACTTTACCAATGGACTCGGAACATGCTAAGAGAGTGACAGTCATTAGTTTCTCCACAAGCCCTCATTGTTATCATGAAATGTACCTCTGCCAGCATACATCGATCATGAGAAGATCTCTACATCTTCTGCTAGAGGATTTGTGCTTCTGCACCAGACTCCTGTGAGGGAAGTCATCCTGGAATTGAGACAATAATTAGTTCCTTCATTGTTTGATCCTTTTTAGCCCATAACTCACCCTCTCTCATTTTTTATGCTTTGTCATTTTTTTCATATTCTCTAAGTAATTGTTTTTGATCTCCCAGTTTTCTTTCCTTGACCTGTTATATATTCCAGTTTTTTCTTTTGGTTATGCTTTTACTACATTGATTGATTTGTATACTTGAAGAAGAAATCATCCTTTAATGATTGTTAATGGAAAACCAAAGCCCAACACATTGGTTTCAATTCACAATGTTTAATCCTTTTTAATTGCTTTCCAACTCTGATTGTGTACCCTGACTTTTCATTATAGCCGTGTTAATCTTTTTAAAAATGTCATTTGCAATACCATGGTTGACATTGCTTCATTTAAAAATATAATATTTTAATATATTTTCAAGGATTAGTTGTTGACAGAAAGATGTTGTATACCTTCCATTATTTTTCAGGAAAGTGTGGCAGGAATGATGTCACAGCACAAGACCAGCTGGTGGGGAGTTTCATTTCAGCCTGGCACATCCAGCTTTGTGATTCAGTTATCCAGGACGATGCTCTTGCACTCTGTAGTGCACTCTATTAATGTAAGCCCCTCCCCCATTAACATTCTTAGCTGACACCCTTCTAGACCTGTTCCAGACAAATGGAAAGGACTTCATGAAAGCTATTGACCAACTTCCTTCTGAAGTCAAACCCAATCATAACTTAATTCTGACTGCAGGTACAAGCATTTGTTAACTTGCTTAATTGAATCATGACATTGCCTAGATATGATCAAAGGGTTCCACTCCTTTTCAAGCACTTCGTATTAACTGTGATTCATTAATTTTTACCTACTACACATTTTGTTTGGTCTATTATTTCAGACATAATAGCATTGAATTTTATCTACCATCTGCTTGCCTAATGATCCAAATCCCTTAAGATGTCCTTGCTTCATTTTTAAAAAAATACACATAATCTGTGTAGCCTAGTTTGGAGGCATCTAGAACTTTGACAACTTTGCAAAATGTTTTAGAATTTAAATCAATTAAACAAATGAGAAATAAATAACAATGGTATGCTCTGTAAGTCTGTGATGATTCTCCCAGTTCATTGAAGAGGTGGTTTTAAATATGAGGTGCAGTGAATGGTGCATCCTTTATATTGAGAAAACGTAATGAATTACTTAATATAGATATATTGCCATACGTACAACGGAGTTTCAGTATGCACTCTTTTGTATACAAGTAAACACAGCACCTGCATTTTCAACTATTGAATGCTAGCAACAATTGGATTCTAGGTGGAGAAAAGCAAAGTATTGTGGATGCTGGAGATCTGAAATTGGAACAGAAATTTCAGAAAAGGCAGTATCTATGAAGATTGAAGAGAAATTTTTTTTTAGTCTGGTGAAACAACTTCAGAACTAAAAGTATGTGTATTTGAATTTGAGGACAGTCACTTAGAGAATTTTAAACCATCTATAAGCAGAGAGTTTCTGAGTTCATGCTCATTCCTGTGTCCTCCATGGACTCGGATCAGCATATAAATTCATCTTATAATCAATTTCCCTTCTTCCAGAGTGATATGGGTAGAAGGTTATCCCTAGTCAGTAGGTATGTAGTAAGCTTTCTACCTTGCCTTTCGAACTTGGCTCCATGCATGTCAGCAGAATGAATTTCCAGGGCAGAATACAACACACTGATGCATTAAAATACAGTGTAATTTGTTCAGTGAGTTTCCAGACAAGAACATTTTGAAGGCATCAGCAGTTTTAGTATCTCTTACTTTTGTCTGCAATAACTTCTTGCTTGATTGCTTCTAACCTTTCACCCATCATCTCCCCTTGTACCTACGGCAGACAATCAACATCGGACTTGCTAAGGCTCAGCCCTTATCATTTTTCTGTAGACAATCTTCGTTCAACCATGGTTCTTCTATTTAAAAAATCAAATGATATTTGCAGCCAAAGGCTTGTTTGTATATGTAGAAAGCGTGAGAGCCAAAGTTCTGCCAATGTTGATTTTATCTCTTGCTAAGGAATGCATTTTCACTGAGGCTATTTCCTAGGAATTTGCTTATGCTTCAGAATTACAGCTGAACTGCCGTTTAACCAAAATGCTAAATTCTTTACTTGCCATTGTACAGTCAATGGGTTGTGCTATAATTCAATACCTTTACTACAAAGCTATTAACACTCAGTGATCCCTTTATTGTGTACAACTGTACATCTGCTCATTCATGGAAATATCTAATCAGCCAATCATGTAGCAGATGCGGTCAAGAGGTTCAGTTTTTGTAAAGACCGAATATCAGAATGAACACGCAATGCAATTGAAGTGTCTTTATCCACGATATGATTGCTGGTGCCAGACAAGGTGGTTTGAGTATCCCAGAAACTGCTAATCCCTTAGGAATTTTGTGCACATCTAATCTAGAGTTTACAGAGAATGGTGCAAAAAAAACCCCAAAAAATATGCAGTGAGCAGCAGCTCCGTGGCAAAAATGGCTTGTTAATGAGAGAGGTCAGAAGATTAATGGCCAGATTGGATCAAACTGACAGGAAGGTGGCAGTAACTCAAATAAGCATGCGTTACAACAATGGTAAGCAGAAGAGCATCTCGGGACAAACAACATGTCAAACCCTGAAGTGGATGGGCTACAGCATCAGAAGACGACTGTACCTAATAAAGTGGCCTCTGAATGTATCGGTAAATATATTACGATTATTTCATCTAGATTATAATGGGGGTGATTGATAAGTTTGTGGCCTAAGGTAGAAGGAGTCAATTTTAGAAAACCTAGCACATTTATTTTTCATCATAGTCCCCTCCTATATTTACACGCTTAGTCCAGCGGTCGTAGAGCATATGGATCTTGGACCTCCAAAAAATGTCCACAGATGGGTGATCGATAAGTTCGTGGCCTAAGGTAAAAGGAAATGAGTTATACATCTCTTGTTACAGGCAAATGCAGGTCAACTCTTTGAGTGATTATGCAGAAAGTTTGAAGTTAATAACATCTCCTACATTAGGCCACAAACTTATCAATCACTCCTGGTGAGTTATTAACTTCAAACTTTCTGCATAAATTACTCAGAGTTGAACTGCATGAGCATGTAACGAGAGCTGTAAAACATCTCCTTTTACCTTAGGCCATGACCTTATCAATCACCCCTGCTGTGGAAACTTCCTGGAGATTCAAGATCCGTATGCTCTATAAATGTGCTAGGTTTTCTAAAACTGACTCCTTCTACCTTAGGCCACGCACTTATCAATCACCCCTCATAATTATATGAATTAATTTGTAGACAATTGAATCACAGTTTTAAATTCTAACAAGACTAATTACTTCATAACCTTTATTGATGTCATGGGGGTTGACACAGGGGAAGGTGTAGTTACAACAGAAGGTACAGAGATTAACGAATAATATGACATGTCTACATTAAGTCAAAGAAAAAGTCAACGGAGATGTAAAGGAGCAAGCAGCACTAGACAAAATGATTTACTTTCCTGATGTGAGTTTCAGAGAAATCCATTCAAGTGTCTCTTGTAGAAAGTAACTTAGCTGAACATTGATGGAACAATTGGCTTGCCTACTTTCTGGAACACTTGATGAAAACATGATTTAAAATGAATCATACAAACATATAACACAATGTACGACTGTAGTGTGCCCTTTGAAGAGAAAAACACTTAGGGTGAGAGGGTAACAGTGAGAAGCAGCATTGTGAAGGAAAGAGAGAGCAAGAATAGACAACAGCAATAGAGTCAGGAAACTTCTGGCGATGAATGATTTGGCTCAGATAGCAATATAGAAACAAAAAGGAGGAACATTAAACTACAATTCATAAGCAGGTGATAAGTCATATCAGATTAAACATTTTAATTTAAATAATCATGGGAATGGATTACAGTCCTGAAGCTTACAAATGCTTGTAAATTGTATACTGCTTGTAGTAAAAATGCTCAGAAATAATTCTGTATGGATCTGGAAATGGATTGCAATGGAGAGAGTATCATTCCATTCTGGTTGTGTGGACATCATGCCATATCCCCAGGCAGTTTATAAAAATTGCAAATGGACTTGAACAATGTATTTTGGACTGCTGGTGCAGTTGCCACATTTCATTAGGGTCTGGTAGAGTCTATTAACCTGTAAATAAATGAAAATATCTGGAAGTGAAATACTTAATCAGAAATAATAAATATAGCTAACATCTCTTCTGCACTGTGGAAATTCATTCTAATCCCTATTATAACACTGAAAAGCTGCATTAGTTGGTTATGTGATTGTACACTACATTTTTAGTCAAAAGGCAATACAATGAGTTGGAATTCCAATTTGTCAATGTGCCATCAATTGGACCACATCTCTGATGATGGCTACACCATCACTGATTCTATCCATATCATTTAACCTGAAAGGTAGACAGTAAAAGCACATAGGTGAGGGCTGGGCATTGGTGGTGCCTGGATGTGAGATGTCTCGCAAGAGGAAGAACAAAATAGCATAATGTTAACATGACACGTACATTAATATAAACCAGTGCAGCACCTGTGAGTGACTAAAAGATCATTAGTAGTTCTACTTTGGAATCAGAAGATAGTTTTAAGGAGTGCAAACACAGTCTCTTTAACCCGGCAGTTCCACTTACCTAGGCTGAAGACCGGTATCATTGACCAGATGGCTAGCTCAATATGGAAATATCCCAATAGACTTTGATAGCTGGTAACACCTGAGGCAGAACCTCACTAACTGCAAAAAAAAAACCTTCTAATCATTAAAGATAATTAAAAACTATTAAGATTGAAGCAAATTTAGCACAATTTGCAAATTGTTACTTTCAAGTAATCACATTAACTAAAAACATATTATAAATTGAAAACAAAATACAGAAAAACAAATCAATTTTAATGATAGAACTTACCTTCCCCATTTTCTCTTGGCTACAAAGTTAATAGAACTCATTAGGTCTTGGATCAAGCTCAGAGTCAAACTTGCCCCAGGAACAGAAGGCAAGCCCTCAGCATAACAGCTGGGGATTTCAGCAAGACTAAATTTTGACACTAGAGTCCATATGGAATTCACCAGTACAGCAAACTGACAGGTTCAGCCTTGTGAATTCACCAGTGATTTTCTGATTTTCGTGTTTCAAACTGTGAGCACAAAAGAATCAGATGCATCATGGGCAGACATGCTTCTTTTTCCAATAATAGGACACCGATACATTAGCATAGTTCAAGAAAGGGTAGGTACCAGGAGAAACAATACAGGACTAGGGGTGTGAGATTAAGTGGGTAAAGCTGGTAGAGGCTAAGTGGACTCTTCTGTGCTTTCAAAGTCAATAGTACTGTTGGCATGCATCTTTCCCATTGTTCTAAACTGTCATTTTTAAACATACCTATCAAATCACCTGTAAAGAAGAAGAGCATTTGCCAGATTGGTTGCTCCCCATCTTTTTCTAATAATGCAAAAGTCAGAGGCAATTTTGTAGATGGTTTAAAAATTAATTTCTTCAAATAAATTTAGCATTGTTGTCCAGTGGCCAATGAGTGTATGCTCAAGTTGTTCTGCTGCTGTAGCCCAATCACTTTAAAGTTTGACAATTTTAAGATTCTGAGATGTGCTTCTGCAATACAGTTCTAATGTGTGGTTATCTGAGTTACTGTTTCCTTCCTGTTAGCTCAAGCCAGACTGACCGTTATCCTCTGACCTCTCTAATTAAGGTGTTTTGGCCCAGAGAACTGCAGCTAACTAGATTTTTTAAAATGTTTTACCCACCATTCTCTGTAAATTCTAGAGACTGTTGTGCATGAAAAAATCTCCCTGCTGTTTCTCATACTGATGCACCATCAATAACTCTGAGATGTGGGTTAAGGTAGGCTTCTATTGGCTGGAAGAAAGCACAAGCAGCAAGTGACCATCACACAACATCCTGGAGACTGAGGAAGGGTCTGTGCCTCCAATCGCCTTTATACCGGGGTCTGTGGTAGGAGCCACATGAGCAGTCAGCGGGGGGTGGGGGGGGCATGTCCAGACAGGTATATGTAGTTCATTACACATACTTACACCAGATACTGTGCAAAAGTCTTAGGTACCCAAGCTATATCTGTATATGCATATGTATGTGTGTGCCTTAAGATTTTTGCATTGCACTATATATCTATCTATATATGTATATATCTCTGGGTGAAAGTGAATTACTGCCATAAACAGGTTTTGATTCAATAACCATAAACTAACCATTCTTGCATGGCTGATAATTAAGTGTTCCAGGATAATTCTATGTTAAATGTGATAGATGAAAAGGAAATGGAAGGATAGCAATAGATGTATGCTATGTTAAGCATACCAAGGTAATGAATTTGGCAGGGAGATGGGAACTGGAGTGACAGAGCTGAGGATGGGGTAGGTGGTTTACAGAGACAGTATGTAGTGAGATTGCTAGCAGGAACAGGCTGATGATTGGGCTAAGTTGCTATTCACGGGAGGAGTTGCAATGTAAAAGGAGGACAAAACCAAAAAAGGTGAATACAGGACTAAAGGAGTTACATTTAAATGCGCACAGTATACAGAGTAAGGTAGCTAAATTTGCAGCACAATTACAGATCGGCATGTGTGTTGTTGTGGACTTCACTGAATCTTGCTGAAAGAAGATTATAGCTGGGAGCTTAATATCCAAAGATACACATTGTATAAAAAGAACAGATAGGAAGAGGGGGTGGTGTGGTTTTGTTGGTAAAAACTGAAATCAACTGCTTAGAAAGAGGTGACATGGATCAAAAGGTGTAGTGTCATTGTGGGTAGAGCTAACAAACTGCAAGAGTTATAAGACCCTAATGGGAGTTATATACAGACCTATGAACAGTAGAAAAGATGTGAGCTATAAAATACAAAAGAAGCTAGAAAATGCATGCCAAAAAGACTATGTTATGTTAGTCATAGGGGGATTTCAATATGAGGGTAGATTGAGAAAATCAGGTTGGTGTGCATCCCAAGAGAGGATTTTGTAGAATACCTAAAAGATGGCTTTTTTTTAGAGTAGCTTGTGGTTGAGCCAACTAAGGGATCAGCTATTCTGGATTGGATGCTGTGCAATGAACTTGAATTGACTAGCGAGCTTAAGGTGAAGGAATACTTAGGGTTAAGCGATCATATTAAGAATTCACCCTGCAGTTTGAGAAGGAGAAGTTAAAGTCAGATATATTAGTATTACAAAGGAGTAAAGGGAATTATAGAGCAATAAGAGAGGAGTTGATTGTTAATGATGTGGTTTCAGGGTACTTGGAGGTACATGATAAAATTGGCCAAAGCCAGCATTATTTCCTTAAGTGAAAACCTTGCCTAACAAATCTATTGGAATCCTTGGAAAAAATAATATGCAGGATAGAGAAAGGAGAATTGATGGATGTTGTGTACTTGGATTTTCAGAAGGCCGTTGGCAAGGTGCCACACATGAGGCTGCTTGACAGTTTAAGAGCTCATGGTATTACAGTAAATATGGATAAAGCAGTGGCTGACTGGCAGGAAGCAAAGAATGGAATAAGGGGAGCCTTTTCTGGTTGGCTGCCAGTGACTAGTGGTGTTCCCCAGGGGTCTGTGTTGGGACCACTTTTTTTAATATTATATGTCAATGATTTGCATGACAGAATTGATGGTTTAATGGCTAAGTTTGTGGATGATTTGAAGATAGACGGAGGGGTAGGTAGTGCTGAGGAAGCAGACAGGCTGCAGAAGGACTTAGACAGATTAAGAAAATGGGCAAAGAACTGGACATGGAATACAGGAATTGTATGGTCATGTGCTTTAGTAGAAGAAATAAAAGTGTAGATTGTTTTCTAGATGGAGAGAAAATTGAGAAGTCTAAGGTACAAAAGGAGTATTGTGGAGGATTCCCAAAGGGTTAATTTGAGGTTGAGTTGGTGGTGAGGAAGGCAAATGCATTCATTTTGAGAAGACTAGGATATAAAAGCAAGGATGCAATGTTGAGGCTGTATAAGGCACTGCTGAGGCCTCACTTGGAATATTGTGAACTGTTTTCGGCCCCTTATGTAAGAAAGGATCAGCTGACATTGGAGAGGGTTCAAAAGAGGTTCATTAAAGTGATTCCAAGATTGAAAGGCTTATCATACGAAAGGTGTTTGATAGCTCTGTGTCTGTACTCACTGGAATTCAGAAGACTGAAGGAGGATCTCAGTGAAACCTATTGAATGTTGAAAGGCCTGATAGAGTGGATGTGGAGAAGATATTTCCTATGGAGGGGAGTCTAGGACCAGAGAATTCAGCCTCAGAATAGAGGGGCATCCATTTAGAATGAAGATGAGGAGGAATTTCTTCTTACAGAGAATGGTAAATCTGTGGAATCAGGTAGCTGTAGAGGCCAAGTCATTGGGTATATTTAAGGCAGAAGTTGACAGATTCTTGATTAGTCAGGTCATAAAGGTTTACAGGGAGAAGGTAGGATACTAGAGCTGAGAGGGATGATGAAATGGCACAGTAGACTAGTTGGGCCATATGGTCTAATTTTGCTCCGATATCTCATGGCCTTATAGTCTTACAATTCTATGTTAAATGGGATACACAAAAAGGAAATGGAAGGATAGCTCATCTTATAGAAGATAGGATAGAGGTAGCAGAAAGAAAGGTGTTTAGTTCCAAAAATCAAGAACAGAATCACTTACAAGGAGTTAAGCAGCAACTAAAGACTGAAACTATCGATGGGAGTACTCTATAGATGCTCAGACAGTAATGCACAGCACAGGGGAGCATGTGACAAGTGAATGCAATTAGGGATCCTTCATCTACATATCAGTCATACATTCTACATGCCATAGATCGTTAGAAGCCATTGAACTATGTGTAGCTGGAGGGAGATTTGAAGAAAAGAAAGCATTGTAGTTGTGACATTCTGCGCACCACAGATTGTTTGATAATTAGGCATTTGGCAAGGGACAATAAAAAGAAGTTAAGTTTAAGCAGAGTGGCCATGTGCTTGTGAGCCAGTATCAGAGTGGGAAATTGAGGCTTTGACTCATAGAGGCTTTGGCATGGAGAGGAGGAGGTTCTAGGTAGATTTTGGGTAACTTCCTTTCTTATCAATTAATTAGAGCAGTGGGACTGCCGGGCAGGATAGTGGAAGGCTCCTCTTGCGATCAGGCAGGGAGAACCCTCAGTGCGCCTGATGACTACGCCTCCAAGAAGTGTATCCCGCTGCAGCTTCATCCACATCATGTTAGAGACCTAAAGCTGGAGCTGCATCATTTAGGAGGCTGAGTGGATAATTGACTGGTGATATAGTGAGCTATTTACTTCTAAGCTGCAGGACACAGGTAACTGGGTGACCATTGGTTGAGGAGGTAGACAATAGACAGCCAGTGCAGGGTACCCCTGTGTCCATTCCCCTCATTAACAGGTATATCACTTTGAATACTGTGGGGGTGGGGTATGACCTAACAGAAGAAGGCTACAGGATCAGGTCTCTGACACTGAGTCTGGGTCTGTGCGTCAGAAAGGAAGGGAGGAAAAGAGGTGAACTGTAGTGACTGGGTATTCATTTGTTGGGGGAACAGATAGAAGGTTCTGTGGATAAGAATGAGATTCCCAGATGGTATGTTACCCCCTAGTTGCCAGAATCAGGAACATCTTGGATTGATTTCAAGCCTTCTTAAGTGGAAGAGTGAGCAGCCACAGTTGTCATCCATGTTGGTATCAATAACGTGGGTAGGAAAAGTGATGATGCCCTGTAAAGAGTATTCAAGGAGTTAGGTGCTAAGTTAAAGGACAGGATCTCCAGGGTTGTGATCTCAGGACTGCTACCTGTGACACATGTTAGTGAGGCCAGAAATAAAAAGCTAATACAGATTAACACATGGCTAAAGAGATGGTTCAGAATGGAGGGCTTCAGATTTTTGGATCATTGGGTTCTCTTGCAGGGAAGACAGGATCTGTCAGGATCCGTACAAATATGATGGTTTGCTGGAGGGGGACCAATATAATTTGAAAACATAGAAACATGGAAAACATACAACACAATACAAGCCCTTTGATCCACAAAGCTGTGCTGAACATGTCCCTACCTTAGAACTACCTAGGCTTTACCCATAGTCCTCTATTTTTCTAAGCTCCATGTAGCCATCCAGGAGTCTCTTAAAAGACCCTATCGTTTCTGCCTCCACCAACGCTACAGGCAGCTCATTCCATGTACTCATCACTCTCTGCGTAAAAAAACTTACGCCTGACATCTCCTCTGTACCTACTTCCAAGCACCTTAAAGCTATGCCCTCTCGTGCTAGCCTCCGACTATCCACACGATCAATGCCTCTCATCACCTTGTACATCTCTACCAAGTCACCTCTCGCATTCCGTCGCTCCAAGGAGAAAAGGCTGAGTTCACTCAACCTATTCTCATAAGACATTCTCCCCAATCCAGACAACATCCTTGTAAATCTCCTGTGCACCCTTTCTATGGTTTCCACGTACTTCCTGCAGTGAGGCAACCAGTCCTCCAATTGGGGTCTGACCAGGGTCCTATACAGCTGCAACATTACCTCTCGGCTTCTAAACCGAATCCCATGATTGATGAAGGCCAATACACTGTATGCCTTCTTAACCACAGAGTCAACCTGCGTAACAGCTTTGAGTGTCCTATGGACTCAGACCCCAAGAACCCTCTGATTCTCCATGCTGCCAAGTGTCTTACCATTAATGCTATATTCTGCTATCATATTTGACTAACCAAAGTGAACCACCTCACACTTATCTGGGTTGAACTTCATCTGCCACTTCTCAGCCCAGTTTTGCATCCTATCAATGTCCCGCTGTAACCTCTGACAGCCCTCCACATTATCCACAACACCCCCGACCTTTGAGTCATCAGCAAACTTACTAACCCGCTCCTCCATTTTGTCATCCAGGTCATTTATAAAAATCACAAAGAGTAGGGATCCCAGAGCAGATCCCCGAAGCACAGCATTGGTCACCAGCCTCCATGCAGAATATGACCAGTCTACAACCAGTGTTTACTTTCTGTAGACAAGCCAGTTCTGGATCCACAAAGTAATTTCCCCTTGGATCTTATGCCTCCTTACTTTCTCAATAAGCCTTGCATAGGGTACCTTATCACATGCTGTGCTAAAATCCATATACACTACATCTATGGCTCGACCTTCATCAATGTGCTTAGTCACATCCTCAAAAAATTCAATCAGGCTCATAAGATATGACCTGCCTTTGACAAAGCCATGCTGACTATTCCTAATCATATTATGCCTCTCCAAATATTCATAGATCCTGCCTCTCAGGATCTTCTCCATCAATTTACCAACTACTGAAGTAAGACTCATTGTCCTATAATTTCCTGGGCTATCCCTACTCCCTTTCTTGAATAAGGTAACAACATCCGAAACCCTCCAATCCTCTAGAACCTCACCTGTCCTCATTGATGATGCAAAGATCATTGCCAGAGGCTCGGCAATCTCCTCCCTCACTTCCCACTGTAGCCTGTGGTACATATCGTCTGGTCTCGGTGACTTATCCAACTTGATGCTTTCCAAAAGCTCTAGCACATTCTCGTTCTTAATATCTACATTCTCAAGCTTTTCAGTCCACTGAAGGTCAACCCTACAATCACCAAGATCCTTTTCTGTAGTGAATACTGAAGCAAAGTATTCATTAAGTACCTCTGCTATTTCCTCCTGTTCCATATACACTTTTCCCATTGTCACACTTGATTGGTCCTATTCTCTCATGTGTTAACCTCTTGCTCTTCACATACCTGTAGAATGCCTTGGGGTTTTCCTTAAACCTGCTCACCAAGGCCTTCTCATGGCCCCTTCTAACTCTTCTAATTTCATTCTTAAGTTCCATCCTGTTAGCTTTATAATCTTCTAGATTCCTATCATTACCTAGTTGTTTGAACCTTTTGTAACCAATTGTAGGAAGATTTGCTAGTGCTTCTTTGGGGAGAGGGTACGCGGAGGTGGGTTTAAACTTGAGTGCAAGGGGATGGGAACCAGAGTGCTAGAGTAGATAGTGCAATGGATGAGGGAACTGATTGTGTTAAGTCTTCATAAAAAAACTGGAATTGGAAGGTTGAGCATGGAGAGAATAATGTTCTGAGTTGCATTTATTGTATGTAAGGCAGATGAGCTGAGAGCATAGATCAAGAGGGGCAGGCTTGAGAGCTTAGTGTTCCATTGCAATGTACATGATAGAGCAGGAGGGTTTAAAGGGGGAGGGATAATATTATTAATCAATACGTCATGGTTCCAATTAGAAAGAATGCAATACTGGATCTCTTTTTAGGAATGAGAATTGACAGGTGACAGAAAGCTGTGTAGGGGAACACTTTGGATCTAGTGATCATAATGTCATTAGTTTCAAGTTAATTATGAAGAAGGATAGGTCTGATCTCTTCTGGTTGACACTAAATTGGAGAAAGGCCAATTTTGACATCATTAGAAAGGATCTGGGACAGGCTACTTACTGGCAAAGATGTGCTTGGGAAAAGGAAGGCCTTCAAATGTGAAATTTTGTTATTGCAGAGTTTGTATGTTCCTGTCAGAATAAAAAGGTAAGGCTAACAGTTTCTGATTTTCGAGAGATATTATGGTTCTGGTTAAGAAGGAGAAGGAGGTGCATAGCAGGTATCGGCAGTAAGCAACACATTATACTTGAGGCGTATAAGAAATGCAAGAAAATATTCAAGAAGGTAATCCATAGGGCAAAAAGAAGGTTGCTCTAGCAGACAAGATGAAAGAAAACCCCAAGGGCTTCTACAGATATATTAAGAGCAAATGGATTGCAAGGGATAAAATTGGTCTTCGTGACGATCAGAGTGGTCATCTAAGCATAGAGTGGAAAGAAATTGGGAGATCTTAAATGGATTTTTTGCCTCTGTATTTACTTGGGAGATGGACATGGAGCCTATAGATGTGAAACAAAGTGGCAGTAACTCATTGACAATATATAGATTACAGAGGAGGGTTTTTTGTTGCCTTGAGGCAAATTAGGGTGGATAAACCCCCAAGACATTACATGGTGTTCCCTCGGATCTCATGGGAGGCTAGTACAGAAATAGCAGGAGCCTTATTAAAGATATTTATGCCCTTAGCCATATGTGAGGTCCAAGAGAGTTGGAGGATAGCTAATGGTGGTCTGTTGTTTAAGAAAGGCTCTGAAATTAAGCCAGGAAATTGTAGGCCAGTGAGCCTGACATCAGTAGTGGGTAAGTAATTGGAAGGTATTCTAAGGGATGGATATATAAGTATTTGGGTAGACAAGGAATAATTAGGGATAGTCAACATGGCTTTGAGGATGGTAGGCTTTATCTAACCTAACTTAGAGAGTTTTTCAAGGTACATACCTAGAAAGTTGATGAAGGAAAGGCTGTAGATGTTATCTGCTGGACTTTAACAAGGCCTTTGACATGGTCCCACATGGGGGGTGGTCAAGAAGACTCAGTCGCAGGCATTCAGGATAAGGTAGAAAATTGGATCAGACATTGATTTTGCGGGAGAAGACAGAGTGATAGTAGATGATTGCCTCTCTGGCTGGAGGCCTGTGACTAGTGGTGTGCCACAGGGATCAGTGTTGTGTCCATTGTTGTTTGTCATCTATACCAATGATCTGGAGCATTAATTTTGTGGATGATTCCAAGGTTGGGGGAATAGTGGACAGCAAGGAAGACTATCAAAGCTTTCAGCAGGATCTGGACCACGTGGAAAACTGGGTTGAAAAATGGCAGATGGAAAATAATGCAGATAAGTGTAAGATATGCACTATGGGAGGACAAACCAAGGCAGGACTCACACATTGAGTGGTAGGGCACTACGAAGTGTAGAACAGAGGGATCTGAGAACAGATTGATAATTCCTTGAAAGTGATGGCACAGGTAGTTAGAGATGTAAAGAGTGTTTTTGGTGCATTGGCCTTCATATATTAAAGTACTTAGTGTAGGTGTTGGGATGTTATGTTATGTTGAAGTTGTATAGGACATTGCTGAGGCCTGATTTGAAATATTATGTGCAGTTCTGGTCACCTACCTACTGGACAGATACCAATAAGATTGAAAGAATGTAGAGAAAATTTACAAGGACGCTGCCAGGACTTACAGATCTAAATTGTCTTATGATTATGTTAGGATTAAATCGGGATTGTAGAGGGATGTGGGGCTGTGCAACTCAGGAGGCTGGAAGGGCCTGTTCTGTGCTGTATCTCTAAATAATTAAAAACAAAATAAATGATTGGAGTATGAGAGCAAGTGAGCAATGATAAAAATATAGGCAGGTTGTACCAGCTTCTGCAGATACATAGATAGGGAAAAACAGCAGAAATTAATGTGGATTCCTTGTAGACAGATACTGGAGTAACTTGGAAAATGGAAATTGCAGTGAATTTTTAAAGATATGTATTTTGTGTCTGTTTTTCTAGAAGAAGCTGCTACTGAAAAATCTTCTGGCAATAGCAGGGGAACAATAGATGTAGATTGAATGGAGAGCTGAAAGAAACTAGCATTAGTGAAAAAAAAATAGCTTTGGTAATGGTGATGGGAACGAAAGCCAATAAGTTCCCAGGATCTGATGACTTACATTGTACAGTAAATTTTTGAAGGAGGTAGCTGCGCAGATAATGGATGCACTCATTGACATCTGCTCAAAATGGTCTTTATGTTGGATTATTTCCCATTGATTGGATGTAGCCCCTGTACTTTACAAAGGAGAAAGAAGAAAGTACAGACCTGACACCGGTAGTAAGGAAAATACTGAAATTTATCATTAAGCCAGTGGTAAAAAAGACACTTGGAAAATAATATTAGGAACATGCAGAGTCAACAGAGCTTTATGAAAGGGAAATCTGAGATTCTGAATTGGATACTAAAGGAATAGATATTTACAAAGAAATATAGAATGTAATATATTTAGATTTCCAGGCTAGCAATAGATTTTACACCATTAATCATCACTTATTCAATATTAGTTATTTTTTCTGGATTTGTTTATTTAACTTGCCTGTGTTATGATTCAAACACATAGAATTAGATCTGTAATCTGGACCACTAGAGACAGATCCAGTAATTTAACTAGTGTGCTACCATAACTCTTTCTCAAACCAAAATAGGGCCCAAACCATTTAGTTTTCACTCTTGCATAAAGTAGTAGCATCAAATTATACTGCAAACATGTCAGAAGAAACAGAGAAATAGAGTAAAGGGCATTTTGTAAGTTCCAACATAAAACTAGCTGATCTTTAAATGAAATAAATGGAATGAATTTGGAATAGATTTTACAAG
Source organism: Hemitrygon akajei (assembly GCF_048418815.1). Classification (NCBI taxonomy): domain Eukaryota; kingdom Metazoa; phylum Chordata; class Chondrichthyes; order Myliobatiformes; family Dasyatidae; genus Hemitrygon; species Hemitrygon akajei. The sequence goes on along the minus strand of NC_133143.1, from coordinate 37,435,945 downwards.
GCCTTTGTGACCCTTCTAACTCTATTCCCCCCTACATGTTGATAATACCCTGAAGATAAAGATGTTTCTAGAAAGGTGTTCATTAGGCAGTAGAGGGATTGAAGTTAGTTTTATGGGTCCCAGAGCCTGTTGTGCAGTAGTATTCATTTGTGCATGGAATGTGTTGATGAAAAACATTAATTAATGACTGATCATAAAGGTTCACACTTCTTGGCAAACAGTGTGTAAATTAAAAACCAGCTATGTTTGCATAAGGTATCATCAAAAAAGGGAGTTTTAAGTAACTGTTATAAACTGAGAATTTATTCCCAGTTACAATGGACAAGGAATTAACTAATCCCTCAGCAAATAATATGTTATTAATGAATATGTATTCATTAATGTCTGAAATACATATACATTGATCTGTGCTTGTTGGCTCACTGTGTACTGATTTGAATCTTTGTGTTTCAAACAGACCTCTTTTATGGCAACCTTCCAGTTTTATCTGGACCTTAGAGATCCAAGGCACTGCAAATGTTTGACTTTTGTTGTCCTGAAATCTATATCCAAGGTAAAATAAATGAGAACAGAAATGATTCGACTAGTTGATATACTGGTCAAAAGTATTTCTGAGAGAACAGTAAAATGTTGGAACTTGTTCTTCCTCATGAGAGTGTGGAATGAGCTGCCAGTGCATGTGGTGCATGAGAGTTCTATTTCAACGTTTAAGGTAAGTTTGGACAGGTATGTGGATGGTAGGGGTATGGGGGGCTATGGCCCCAGTGCTGGTCTTTGGGAATAGGCACAGTAAGGCCTATTTCTGTGCTGTACTTTTCTATGACTGACTCACAAAAGCTTTGAGATTATGTAAATTAACTCTAAGAACTGTGAGCAACAGATTTTTGTCGAGTAAGTATTAAGAGATGTAGAACCAAAGTGAGTAACTACAGATTGATTAAGGTCAAATATGATCTCACTGAATGGTGCTAAAGGCTTATGAGGCTGAGTATTTCTATTTCTGTGCTAACCAAGTCATCACGTTGAGGGCTATGTAAATGTTGGTATAAATACTTACTTTTATGTTGCTGAATTCAACCATTTTAATTGTGGCAACTCACTTTATGATGAAACAATAAGACTGCTCTAAGCAAGTCTGTGATCACAGCATAAGGAGCAAATGCCTGGCTATTGTAAATATGATGAAGGATCATACTTGGTAAGTAGTTACAATTAAGGGTACTGCTCCAATACTGAATTCTTATCCGTAAAGATAATGAAAAGTTTAACTTTATTTGTTTCATGCATAAGGAAACATCGAAACATCCGGTGAAATGATTCGACTGCACCAGATCAAATCAGTGAAGATTACGCTGGACAGCTCTCAAATATTGCCGTGCTTCCGACACCAACATAGCCTACCCACAACTCACGAACCTTAATCCTTTTACTGGAGAAGAAAGCTTTGCATAATTTCATTTCATTAACTCCAGCGAATAAAATTACATTCCAAGTTTGCCTAGTTGTGTGCAAAATATTGCTTACAAGCTATCTCAATATGTGCAGCTTGTCAGATGATGCAATATATCTGGAATTTAACAGCCCCAACATGACTTTTTCCTTGTTAGTTTCACATTTGTGTATTATAGAGTCAATACTTGAGTCTTGTTTTATGCTTTAAAAGCTGCTGGAATGGAAGTGTTTCCTGTGCATTAAATAGATTGAAAGGAAACTTAGAGTACACAATATTCTATAATATATAAATCAATTGCCAAAAAAATTGAAGGGTGTATATCTGAATGCATGGAAGCTACAACTGTCTAATTATTTATGACATGTTAGAGTATATAGGATGTAAAGAACTAGCTGTCTACAGAAGCGATATATCAGTTTTTTCACATTGCAGTCTACTCATTCAGTTCTTACCTGGTGTTTTGTATAATGATCAATCACTATTTTAAAAAGAAAGACCCATTCTTTGCAAAGCAAAAGCAGTAGTTATCCTTTTGACATTTCCCTCCACTTTGTTGATCAGTGTGATTTTTGAGTTACTGTCAGATATAACCATTCAGAACGTTCTTTCCATTGTACCTCTTCCATCACTGTATTATTTAAAAGTGTGCCTAGTAGCATACTGCGTAAGCATTCACAGGTCAGGATAATGTGAATTTCATGCTTTGAAGTGGAAAAAAATATTTGTCAAGCCTATTAGAAACATGGGATAATCAATGAACCTGTTACTCCATTCTAATACATCATGACTGAGCTGTACCTAACGAGAATATGGTGAATGATTCTAATCACCAATCATCTTGACCAGCAAAGTCCAGCAATTCGTAAATTGCTAAAATATTATTTTAGCTCGGAAATCCATAGCCCTGGGTGGAATGTGATTTGCAGCATTAAAATATAATTACTCACCTCTGGCATTCAATATCTGCACCAAAGCTATTATAACATGATGCTAAACATCATACAATTGCGGCATTTCAGAGCATCAAGTCACTGGAATATCCAGAGGAGAATGATGGGTGTCCACCATATCTACTGTTCTGCAAACCTTTGTACTGAGTTTGGTAGTTTGGGTCTCTATTTTGAAATGACAAGTTTCTATGAATGAAACAGCATTTCAATCATAACAGGCATTTTACTGATTTGATGGCAGTTGATAAAACTGTCATGGTCTTTTAAAGGGCAGTGTTTTAAATTTTGGAGAGTGATGTTAGGCTGTTTGCTATCAGCTGTGCCTTACATTCAATTAAAGCACAAAAGCTTCAGGATACTGTGGGGGATAATGTTGTGAAAATGTGTTAATAAGTATTTTAATTAGCTCTACTTCTCTGCTGATTTCTGCAGTTGAATAAAATCTCAACTGATGATTTGATTGTAACGACAGCTCTTTTTATTTCACTTCTGGAATATATTCCAAATAATTTTAATCTTGAACTAAGATAGCAATTTTCATATTTCAATCTTAGACACTTGATTTCATATTTTAAGTTTTACTAACAAGGTCATAACAAAATAGATCAAAGGAATGTACTGGTTCAATTATTAGACATAATCAACAAAGGCATATTGTCAATTTGAATAAGAGCCACGGGCTGCTGAGGTGTTTGGAATGGAAAGCCACTGGGGAATAGACCTGTTCCTCATCCCTCCTCTAGCTCTCAACTCACAGGAACAACAAATGCTCATGTGCATTATCGTCCTTTCCAAATGAATGCAATGAGGTTTTCAATCCACGATATAAATGTTTTAATATTCTCATCTTGAAAATCTGAAGGAAGGATGTGGACCTTGTACTCAAACCTCTAGAAAATAACAAGAGGAATAACTAAGGTGAACATGCAGTCCTTTTCTCCCTAAGATTCCAGAATCAAGAACTAGAGAGAACAGGATTGATGCACCATCAATAACTCACTCTGAGACATAAGAAGCGAGATATCGGCTTTTATTGACTGGAAGAATGAACAACACTACATCCTGGAGAATGAGGCCGGGCTCAGGCCTCAATCGCCTTTATACGGGGGTCTGTGGGAGGAGCCACAGGAGCAGTTAGCAGGGGTCTGTGGGAGGAGCCACAGGAGCTGTCCAGACAGGTATATGTAGTTCACCACAAGGATTAAGGTAAGAGGGGAGAGGTTTAATAAACATCTGAACGGCAGGTTTCTCATGCAGTGAGTGGTCAGCATATGGAAGGAGCTGTCAGAGGAAATAGTTGAGTTTGGTGCATTAGCAGCATTTAAAAGTCACTTGGACAGACACAGGGAGAGGAAAGGTTTAAAGAGGTATGGACCTCGTGGACAAATTGTAACACCTGAGGTTGAACTCTTATTCGTTGTGGTAAAGGGCCTGTCTTTGAGCTGAATATACCTAGGACAAGGTGTAAAGCTGCTCACACTAGGCTTGAAGCTTGTTCCAGTGTTTCCATGGTCATACATTTTCTAAAATGAAGGTGTTGTGGTGACACCAGCACTCAATGGCCATCACTAATCACCACTGAAAATATGGTGGCAAGCCACCATATGGTGTCCCTCTGGTGAAGGTACTTGTATAGTCCTGTTGGTTAAAGAAGTTCAAACCCAGCAATGATGGAAAACTGATATTTCCGAATCAGGATGATGTGCATTTAGAGAGGCCAGCAGAGGACAGCACTCCCATCATTATGAGTAGGATAAGATTCCATTGCAAACCGATTGATGGCCTGATGCTGTGCAGAGCCATAAACACCCATAAGCATGAATTCCAAATTTGTGTTTTCACAGACTTCCTCTTTACTTACCATTGCTTTCACCTGAGAGGTCCAGACAGGGGGGATTTTGCAAGGTCATTATGCTTTGTGGGAGAATCCGGAAAGAAGGGCTACTGCATGAAAATAATGAATTGCTTCTTGAGATTCAGGTTAGTTTATTGCCATATACACAAGAGTACAATGAAATTTCTTGACTGTGTGAAGCTCACAGATACAACAATAAAGACAATGACAAATGCAAAACAACGGAATGGTGCAAAGTCTAGAAGTGCAAACAAAAGTAGCCCAAAAAACAAAACACTGATGTAACATCAGTGCTTGAGATTGAATTAAGAATTCAAGAATGAAGCAGCACCTCCAGGAAGGGGATGTGAAAGAGCTGACTCATTCAGAAGTCAAGCAAAAGGAAATAAATTGTTCTTGAATCACAGGCTCATCACTTCCTACCATCTAGTCCATCTTCACAATGTATTGCATCAGGAAGTCTAACAGCGTCATCAAGTCAAAGGGAAAAGAGGAAATGGCTCCAGATTTGCATATTAATTTATTTTTCTAAAGCTTGCAAATTTGTACTGATACCTATAATAGAACCTACCTATTTGATAATGACATTAAAATTGCATTATAAATAGTCACTCATACTTTTGCCTATTTGATCTACAGTCTGTATTTTGGAAATATCCCTGTAATACTATTGTTTCTATTTTTCTGCTTCCCAAGTTGATATGATTGTTAATTAGAAGCTATTGTATCAATGATCACTGAAACATGAACCTGAATGAATGAAAGTCAAGTGGAATTAGGACATGTTTACATGATGTACATCCACCATCTTCTGATAATACTTTTGTGGAATATGCTGGGAAACTGGCTGGTAGTTAATTTGAACAATAAATATAAAAGAAAATCACAACCAAATTTTCTTAGAGTAATGTGACATTGTCGATGTTTTGACCAATTATTGGAAGGTCCACATGAAAACATTACCTTAAACAGCTGTGATGTTTCTGCTGCTGGACCATTGAGTCATCAGCTGGGTCCATCCGTCTCCAGGCGTTTCATCCCCTAACCCAGAATGTCCTCGGGATGGTGGGACAGCAGAAGGTGATCAATCTTCTACCCCCGACGGTCAGACTTCCAGCTGCTGTTGTCCCTTCGCAGCCAAAGCCAACTGGATGCTCTCTCTGCTGCTTGAGCCATGGTGTTAACGGCTCTCTTCCTGGTTCTCCCTTGTATCCCTAAAGCTGCCATCATCTTCCAGCATAACATGGAGGGAAATCCTCTTGCCCCCACTTCAACAGGGAAGTTCCACATCTGCCAGCCTTGCCGTCTGCAGTCCGCCACCAGGTCTTCATACCTCGCCAGTTTCCTCTCGTGGGCCTCTTGGCATCGGGTCTCCCATGGTACTGTTAACTCTATCACCACGAGCTTCTTATGCACTCTCTGACAATAGTAGAATGTCTGGTCAAAGTGTGGTCTCTACTATTGGTGGAAGCACCAGCTTCTTTTCAAGATTGACCTTCATCTCCCAGTCCTTTGCCATGCTCAGGATACCGTCTCTGACCTTGCTTATTGCTGCAGCATGTTCCCCAGTCCTGATGAAGTTGATGAAGTTTGATTGGTTGTCCTCTTCGTGGTCCTTCTTCCTCTCTGTCTCCAAAGTGTGGGCGATTTCTCTCAAAACCTGGTCGTGTCTCCATCTGTACCGTCCTTGGGAAAGGGCAACCTGGCATGAAGAAAAAATACACTCTAGGTTGGCTGGTTTCTGGCACAGATGGCACGTTGGGCCTTCTGTTATTCCCCAGTTCTTTAGGTTTGTTGGAGTTGCTAGTACATCGTACACAGCCCTCAGTAAGAACTGGAGTTGGAAAGATGTATATTTCCATATGTCATCCCATGTCAACACTTTCTGTTCTGTTTCCCACTTTGTCCAGGTCCCTTGACTCCCCATCTCCACTGCACGCACATATCTAGCCTCCTCCTCTTTCTTCCTTATCTCCTGCTGGACCAAGTGCATCTGTCCTTAGGGTTGGCCTCCCTCCACCTGGTTGTTGACTCACATCCCAAGCCTTGTCTGCCCTTACACACTATTCCCACAATGCCTCTGTGGCAAAGTCGGGACTCTGCTTCTTCTACTGCCCCTGCCTCCTTCCACTTGCTCCCTGTCTGTATCTTTACTCCTGCTTCACTGACCTTGTCGTCCTTCAAGTCTTTGAGGGTCACGATGAGGCGTGCTTTCCCTGCCTTAAATTCCTCTACAACTGAGGAGAGGGGCAACCAGAGCTTGGCTGACTTGCTGTAGAGCCCTGTTGAAGAAAAGCACTGCGGTACACCTAACCACCGTCTCAGATACTGGTTAATTTTCCTCTCCATGCCCTCGATCGTTGACAGGGCGATGTTATACAACATCATTGGCCCCATTAGTCTGGGTAGGAGCCCATGTTGGGAGATCCATGCCTTGAACTTTCCTGGTAAACCTGATTTATCGATTTTCACCAGCTTTTCTGTTGTTTGTTGCTCCAGGTGTCTGCTGTTGTTGACATCCTTCAGGCTGTCATCATACCATTTCCCTAGGCACTCGATGGGGTTTTCTATGATAGATGGGATTTCTTCATCCTGGATCTTCAAGGTGAACTTCTGAGTAAGTTTCTTTATCACCAAACACCAAAAATAAGACCTAATCAGCTCAGACTGAAAAGGTGTCATTGTCCAAATCACCAGCTATGAAAATTCCCCAAATCCAGAAAGGTTGAGTCAGAATGGAAGTATATGTAAATTAATTCCAGGAAAGGCAACTTAAAGAGAAAACCCATTTGTAATTGTAAGAGTTTAAGGGACTCCATGCTAAATGTAAATAGATCTGTGAAAATGATTTATGAACCACTCGTACATTAAACCTATTCCAACCTCAATTATTGAAGGTTATTTAATGCTATGATTTCAGACGTCAGATGCACTGAAATCAAGGTGCCATTTCCAAATGACAAAAGATCTGAAAGAGTGGATGGTAGACTACCTTATGTCTGAGAGGATAAAAGACAGCTTTAAATTTGGTGACAGGATCTGATGGGTCATTAATGAAGGAAAGCTGTATGCTCTGAAGATTGACCTAATCCTGCATTTAATCAATAAACTTAAATCTCTGATGCAGAAAGACCGCTACATTCCTGAGTCTGATAATCACAGATTCACCACAGTATTGATGTTACCTTGTGGCTCATATTTTTCTGGGGGATTTTAATAATATTCAGTTGAGTGAAAACACGTAGGCAGAGTATAGCCCCCATTAGACACACAGCAGTGTGTGGTTCCCCAGAGCTGAGAGAATTTCATCAGGCAAAAGACAGGCCTACATGTTAAGAATAGCAATATTGATGAGATAAGAACAAGCTGCCAGCTTATTCTTGTCCCGATGAAGAGTCTTGGTTGAAATGTCGATAGTTTGTTCATTTCCATGGATGTTTCCTGACCTGCTGAGTTCCTCCAGCATTTTGTATATGTTGTCGGCTGACTAACTGTCCTTAACCTTATCACCAACTTTATAGCAGAGACAGGAGAGAGAGGTTGCTAGAAGGGGAAAATCAGTCAGAAATTTCAGCACTGAGAGTTGTTTGAAGTCAAAGTAAATTTATTAACAAAGTATATACAGTATATGTCATTATCCATTACCCTGAGGTTAATTTTTCTGTGGGCATTCACAGCAGATACAAAGAAACACAATAGAATCAATGAAAAACTACACACAAGCAAAGCTGGACAATCAACCAATGTGCAAAAGAAGATGACTGTGCAAACACACAAAAGAGGATAACTAAATAAATAATAAATAATACTGAGAACATGAGTTGTCGAGTCCTTGAAAATGAGTCCATTGTTTGTGGAATAAGTTCAGAATTGAGGAGAGTAAAGTCACCGAGTTTCGGGAGCCTGATGGTTGAAGGGTGCTGTTTCTGAACACGGGGATCAGCTTCTATACCTCCTTCCTGACTGCAGCAGTGAGAAGACAGCATGGCCTGGATGGTGGGGGTCCTTGATGATGGATGCTGCTTTCCTGTGGCAGCGCTCTTTGTATCTCAAAAATTGATCATATGCATGATCAAATATCCCTCACACAAAGCAAACAAGTATCCTTCATGCATAATCACTTTAACCTTCCTGTTCCAATCTGCAAAATTGCTGGTCCAATAAAGATAATAGACCTCAGATTATTAATTCAAGTCGGCCTATTTATGGATACATTTATTCACAGTAAGTGTTGAGATTCCTTGTAGTTTCTATGTGCGTGTCTGATTACTCTGTCTTCAGTGGTTATGTAATTGAAGACAATCTTGTTATTGATCATTGTTAGATCAATAATAAGACCATGGCTGATCATAATTACAAGACCCTCTGTATTACATACTCATGGTTGAGTGGTTGTCACGTTCGCTAATAACATGACAGTGTTGGGGCTCATCACCAATAATGATGAGACGACCTGCGGAGAGGAGGTGGAAGAGCTCAACACCTGGTGCTAGGCAAATGATCTCTTCCTCAATATTAACAAGAGAAAGGAAATGGTTATTGACTTCAGGAGAACTCACACCCCTCCCAGCCCTCTTTACATCGGCAGCAAAGGAGTGAAAACTGAACAGTTTCAAACTCCTGGGAATCCACATCTCACACAACTTCTTTTGGTCCCAGAACACATGCTACACAACCAGGAAAGTTGACCAATGGTTCTACTTTTTGGGGAGGCTGAAGAACACTGGACTGTGCATATATAAGCACACGTCATTCTGCAGATGTACAGTACAGAGCATCCTAACAAGCTGCATCACTGGATAGTACGGAAACTACACTGCAATGAACAGAAAGCTCTACAGCAGGTCGTCAAAACTGTCCAACACATCACCAGCAACAGCCTACCCACCAAGTGTCAGAAAAAGGCCAGGAACATCATGAAGGATCCCACCCACCCTGCTAATGTATTGCTTGACCCACTCCCATCAGGGAGGAGGCTATGTAGCATCCACACCAGGACCACCAGATTCACAAACAATTAGTTCCCCAAGAGGCAAGGCTGATTAACACCTCCACCAACTAATCCAGCTCTCCATGTGCTATTACCAGTTCTTTATCATTTCCCATCAGAGACACCTTATGTATAGACCCTCCTGAGCCCAGTGTCACTTTGTGGACACTCAATCAATTTATGTACATAATCTATCTTATGTATTTACATTTAATGTAGTTTTTCATTAATGTGTTCTTTGTTTTTTGTTCTGTATCGGATTCGGAGTAACAATTATTTAATTCACCTTTACACTTGTGTACTGGAAATTACATTATCTAATCTTGGAACTTATTGGAGTGATTATTTATTGTTTGCATTTAATAACCATTTAATGCATTGTTTTTATTTTGACAATATTTTTATTAATGTAAAGGTGTTGTGGGAAATCAAATTCGTGAGTTTGGTGAGTGGGGAAAGAAGATACTTACTAACAGTAAGTTGGTTAACTATTTCTTCGCAAGGCTAAACAGACACTAATCATTCAATAAATCCTTCAAGCTAAACTCAGTTACACATAGTTATCTAAATCAAGCACCTGAAGTGGCAGGACAAAACTGACACTAAGCATACATATAGAGGCAAATATTTATCTAAAATGTACATCTGGGCCTTCGGCACAGCAACACATCCTCACTGCCTAACCGTTTCATTGGCATCCTTGTTTACCTGGTCAATGACAACTCAAGGAGAAATAGACCGCATGGATACGGTGCACTGGATTTAAACCCTCTGGCACTGTGACATCATTGGCTGAACAGAATCTAGTAGGAAGGACTGCAATGCTCCTTACACAGGCCAGTCCCCTCCTCACAGAGTGGAGTGGCTTTCAGTGAGTAGGGAAGCACCTACTGCAATAAAAGAAAATAATGAAAAGGTGCATTTTCTTCTGCAGTTTTAACTGTCAACACTCCTGTTTGAATCCAACATCACTAGAAGGTGAAGAGATGATGCCTGACAGAAAGCATCAGTGTCATTGGGGTTACATGAGTATAACAAAGCAAAACAAAAAGTTTGCATCCTTGAATTGGTGATCATGGCTTTGGGAGGGAGAAGCATGATTTTTTTATATGCTGTCAAAGTAGCGGTTGATGTTTTTTGGGACCAGCAAAAGAGAATAATTTACATTTGCTACATAATTTTACAAATTCAGCATAGCTCCAGCGCACTAACGAAGTAAGATGAAGAGTCTATAAAGCGCTGGAGGAGCTCAGCAAGTCAGACGGCATCGATAGAGGGGTTAAATACTTGATGTTCGGGCTGAGATCTTTCATCAGGACTGGAAAAGAAGGATGCAGAAACCACAATTCGAAGGAGAAGGGAAGGAGTATGAGACCCGGTGAGGGGAATGGTGGTTGGGTGGTTGGGGAAAAGGGGGATGAAGTAAGAAGCTGGGTTTTCCTCCGGAAGAAAACTCCATCTTATTACACAGTTGCTGTAATATTTGTCACAGTGAGTCACAAGTTATCATATTGTAGATGGAGAGATGTTAGAGTTGTACATCTTAAAGGATAATAAATATTCATTTGAAGTACTGTGATTGATTATATATAAAGTGATTCCCGAAAAAGTTACTGGTCTCTTTCCAACAATTATTTATGATCTTCAATCCAAAGAAAATACTGTGGTGTGAGATTACTGATGGGATATTTTGAATGTTGAAAGGACTAGCTGGGTGGATGTGGACTGAATGTTTTCTCTGGTGAGGGTATTCAGAACTAGAAGACACAGCCTCAGAATTGAGGGGCGGCCATTTAGAACAGAGAAATATTTTTAACCAGAGAGTGGTAAATCTGTAGAATGCTCTGCCACAGTCTGCAGTGGAGGCCAAGTCTGTGTATATATTTAAGGCAGAAGTTGATCATTTCCTGATTGGTCAGGGTTCAGAGAATATGGCAAGAAGGCAGGAGAAAGATCCGGGATCAGCCATGATGGAATGGCAGAACAGACTCGATGGGTTGAATGGCCTAATTCTGCTCCTATGTCTTATGGGTCTTATTTCCATATCACTTAATTCTTTAGATTTGTAGTACTTTTTGTCCCATCTTCCATTACCTGCAACTAAACTCTTTCTGCAAGCACTTACATTGACTGAAGAAAGATCTATGTTTTGCACAGAGGCGCTGGCGTGTTGTGCTGATGGCAGGCATCCACACAAATAGTAAAACACACCCGCATTCATTCTTTGAATGGAGATTAAAACATGGCATAATCACTGAGGAGCTGCTAAGAATTACAGCCACAGTCAGAACAGTTGCAAAGAGAGGTTTCTGACTTCATAGGTGATGTCGCCAAGTAGTCCAGATGTGGTCGGGTTATAGGATAGTGCGAGTCATTAGGAGATGCAGAGGTCGGATTATTCAAATCAAATCAAATCAAGTTTAATTATCATTCAAACCGTACATAGATAAAGCCGAATGAGAGAAAATTCCTCTAGGGCCAAGGTGAAAAACAATTATGCGTTTGTTGGGTGTGTTGAAGGTGCTTTCAATGTTTCTGGACTACACACCCTGCTGTAAAAACACAATTTAGGAATTTGTTTTTATCATCTGCTTTCAATTGTCCAGTATCTCTGAAGCCTGTAAAACTTAGGTATCTGTGGATGGAAGCATACTTGTTGCTACAACAAAGGTACACAACTTCATTATGATATTTAAATAACTAATCCCCATTTCCACCAAATTGATCGAATGCTTTATCTCATTCTGTCCGAGGTGAGCAGACTATGTTTCTATGACACTTATTTGTATATAAGCTTCTGTCTGCACCCCAACTTACTCCCTTTTTAGCAATTAAGCTTGATTTAACAGTGCTTCCATGATGGTAATATGACAATTCTGTTGTGGTAATCTCAAAGGGTTGAGAAGAATCTAGAATAATTTGATGCTTATTTTTTTTTATTGGTCATCACTTCTCACCGCAATCCAGCTCAGGTTTGTTTCATCCGAAAGGATTCTGAAATTATGTTGTTGAATGATGCTCCTAGTGAGAATATCTGCAATATGGAATTTATTACTGCAAAATGATGAATTTGAATTACAGTACAGTATAGTCAGCTTGTTATCTGATTTGCTTTAAGGTGGAGTATATGCTGCGTAATGACACCAGCCACTTACCCTGAATGATTTATATTTCTTTTTCTGAAAACTTTATTGCTGATCTTAAATCTCAAAATACATAAACCTGCCAGCTAACAGGCACAGCATCACTTGGGCAGAAGTGCAGATATTCACTGGCATACAAAGATTATATCAGGTTGCTAAATGTGATCTTATTCTTTGCAGACAGTCTCCTACTTACACTCAGGTGCCAAAAGTCTGATTTTAGGAGCTTATAGACTTTTCTCCCAGGGTTTCAATCTCTCAGCTTCTTATACATTGCTTGAGATAGGAGGTAGAAAATTAAATTAAAACATTTTCAATATAATATTGTTGAATACAACTTGAGTTTCAGAAATCGCACCGTGAGCTGAGCTTGAATGATCAGAGAAATGATATATTTGTTTCACAGGGATAAATTTCAGTACAGTGAGATCTATGCAGTTGAGTTAAATCTGTTTTAAGATTTAGGATTTCTATATTTGTTACAGTACACTCGGGGTGGCACGGCAGTGTAGTGGTTAGCACAACAATTTACAGTACAGGTGACCAGGGTTCAATTCCCACTACTGCCTGTTATGAGTTTGCATGTTCTCCCTGTGACCATGTGGGTTTCCAGTTTCCTCCCACTGTCCAAAGATGTGCTGGTTGTTGGGTTAATTGGTTATTGTAAATTGTCTTGTGATTAAGCTCGGACTAAATTGGGGGGATTGTTAGGCGGCATGCCTCAAAGGGCCAAATAAATAAATCTGAAAAATCTCTATACTGTTTTTATTGCAGATTATTTTCTGACCAAAAAGGCTTCTGAGCGTAAAATTTGAATTGCTTAGGATTTCAAGCCATGGATTATTAATTAAGCCTAACACCACTGAGCACAGAATTATTTAACAAAGAGGTTCAAAGGAAGAAAAGAAACAATCAGATTAAAAATGAAAACCCACTGTAGGAAGAATTTCTTTTTGGTCTCCCAAACTAAATGCTTGCGAGTGTTCTTCCAACAATTTTACTCATTTCCATATATGCAAGTTCAAAAGTGCCTGTTATGTAACTTCAAATCAGTAAACTTATTCAAAGGAAGACACAACAGTCTGAGACTGTGGATCTAACTTCAAGTTTACTTTGAGCGAGGGGACAACATATCTTTTCTTAGCATTATGGTGTATGCAATTCACCAGTTTCTATATATAATCTGTAATGAATATTTAAATAAACTATTATGCTTAATAAACAATATATGTACAATATTACTGGAATATTAAATACACAACTGTGCCAAGTATGTATATTTGAGTATTGCCAGCAGCTGATTGATAGATATGTCTTTAGGCTTTCTTCTCCCTCAGTGACCCCTTGCCATAGTTCCAAAGCCACCTTTCAATGAAGGCAGACATCAGCGATGGAATTCACTGTTGACATAGGTGCTCCAGTGCAGCCTTTGGTCGTCTGAGGGAAAATGAGTTTGAATATCACGTTGCAGCTGTATAAAACTTTGGGTCGGCCACATTTGGAGTTAGGCTGAATTGTATTCAATTCTGCCCACCTCATTACAGGAACAACATGGAGACTTTGGAAAGGTTGCTGAAGAGGCTTACCAGGATGCTGCCTTGATTGGAGAAAAGGAGCTGTAACGGGTGGTTGGACATACGTGGTTTGTTTCCTCTGGATCATCAGAGGTTGAGGGGAGATCAAAGGGAAATTTCTAAGATTATGAGGGGTATAAATGGGGTAGATGGTCAGAATTTTTTTCTTAGCGTAGCAACCACAAGTGTTAAAGGACATACGTTTAAAGTGAGAGGAGGAAAGTTCAAAGAAGATGAGTGGGAGCATTTAAGAAGCTATTAGATAGGCACATGAAAATGCAGGGACTCAAATGTTATGCACCAGGTACAAGCAGAAGAGAATTAGTTTAATTTGGTATTATGTAAAGCAGACATTGTGGGCTAAAGTGCCATTTCCTGTGTTGTTCTGTCTTATATTCAATGTTCTGTGTTGATCAAGATCTCAAACTTGGCATAAAATTCATGCATAACTCAGTGACTGGTCTTTTTGTATACTTCTGGGAGAAATATCAAAACTGTTTCTGCAAAACTCTTCCAAATCCACTGGCAGAAAATGCAAACAAGTTTCAGCATCCTCTCCCAGACTAACCTCCCCAGAATTCAGGCAGTGATTATAACAATTCATCCTGAATGGACTTGTCACATCATTTATATGACAAAACCAGACTACAGAAACTTGTGCTTTACTCGGATTTGTAACACAGGAGGAGATCACAAAGTGGTCAGAAGAAGTATTTCAAAGACAATTCCAAGGAAAAGACATAAAGCTTTCCTGAAAGACTGCAGCGTCTCCACCATTTTATGGAAATCCCTAGCCCCAAACTACTCAAATTGGAGGAAAAGCTTTCAGGATTGTATTGAGGATTTCAAAACAATTTACTGGAAACAACTGAAATCCAGCATTAGAGGCAAAGGGAAAGCATACTACCTTCCAAATTTCCCATCACACACCATGTCCTGTAATTGTGGCAGTCTGCAGTTCCCACACTGGTCCCAGCAGTCACCTCAGAACCTTATGAACTAGAATGGAAGGAAGTTATCCTCAAATGCATTTCTGTTAAAAGTAAAGTTCAAGTCTTACATCAGAGTAGAATTATCTGTGACATTAACTATTAAAACAAGCTGCAATTTAATATACAAACAAAAAGGTATGCTCACTAACAAGTGTAATAAATTGCTCTTCAACAGCATTTCTTTAGTCACGGTGAGTGCAACTTTGAAATTAAGATCTAAGTTACTACTCAATTCAATCTTTGGTTCAAAAATACTTCTGGCATCATAATTTCATTTGTAGTTTTTGCTTCTTTTTTGTATGATTAAGGAATATCTTTGACCACTACCAGTAATTTCTTCTCTTCCAAAATAAAGCCAAAAAAAAGAAAAATTCAATCCTTTGTTGGTTGGGATGGCAGGTCCCCTGAAACAAGCATCAAGCGTTTGTTGTAAAATGGGAAGTTGAATGTCTGTTTCAGGATTCCTTACAGAATCATACTGCTTTGAAGAATTGATTGATTGCTTGAGTCTATTCAGCTGTGGATTCGACAAAGCACCCAGAGTTATAAACACCAAAGTTCAAAGTAAATTTTACTGTCAAAGTACATATATGTCAGCATAGGCACCCCCGAGATTCATTTTCTTTTGAGCATGCTCAATATGTGAGTAAGTGTGGCCTCCGTCAGTCAGGGTCGACCATTGATGTTGTATCCTCGCTGTCTGGATATGCAAGCTTGGGGTGTGGGGTGTATGATATGGAGAGCAAGCTGTTTCCCATGTAGCCAGCATCTCCCCCCCCCCCCCCACGCATCAGACAAATCCAAAAGAACAGCAGAGACCGATACAGTTTGGTACGAGCAGCATCACAGGAGTTGCCAGTCAGCATTGGACTCAACACAGGACTGCCTCAGGGTCTCCAGCTTTGGATTTTTCTTGTGGAGCTGACTCCCGATGTCTTCCTCATGGGCGGGTATAGATCCAAGGCAGCGGATATTTCAGCTCAGAGTTTTCTTTCTCTTAGATGAGCTGCCAGCCACGGCTGACGAGTGACTATTTTTAAGGCACCAGTAACCCACCTTTGCCCCTTCTCTTGTCAGTGGAAAAGATTCCATCAGGCTTATTAGCTAAGCTTCACATGAAGGCTGGAAGTTGGTTGTCAGAGGCTATTTGAGGTGCATGCTATTGGGAGCACTTAATAGGTAGTGGGGCCTTGTCCCTTTTACCATCCCCAGCTATAACAACCTTAAGGAACCAATACCCAATAAATCTATAGAATAGTAATCATAACACAATCAATGAAAGACTGCCGGTCTAGAGCATTCAACCAAAGTACAGAAGACAACAAACTGTGCAAGTATAAACAGAAGAAAATATAATAATTAATAAATAAGCCATAAATATTGAGAACATTAGATGAAGAGTCCTTGAAAGTGAATCCTTTGGCTGTGGGATCAGTTCAATGATGGGGCAAGTGTAGATGAGTGAAGTTATCCCCTTTGGTTCAAGAGCCTGTTGTTTGAGGGGTAGTAACTGTTCCTGAACATGATGGAATGAGTCCTGAGGCTCTTGTACTTTCTTCCTGATGGCAGCAGTGAAAAGTGAGCTTGACCTGAGACACCAGCTGCCAATTCTAATTAATTCCTCTCTAATTAAAGAAAATTGGAAAATATTACAGTGAAGACATGAAGGATGAAGTATCCACTCTTGCCTAACAGTATTTGCATTATAAACTCCATTCCACCAGGCTATCCAGTAAATATGTACATGCCATTTGATATGAAAATTTTCACTTTATATTCCCACATGTCGAGCAAATTAGCTGTCCATGAAAATGACAAAAGTATAATTAATTTTCCCATCTAATGAGGATAAGAACAGGCTATCAATTCCAGGCTAGATTTAGATAAACGGGTTTGGTTCACATGGATTACCTACTGGAAAATGGGTGTGGATGGGTTGAGATTAGTTTTCACAGGTCTTCGTATAGGTAAGAAAAAGGAAATCGCAGTGGGAAAATGAAGGAAGTGTTTTATAGAGGTGGAACTGGAATTTATAATGTGGAGAGGCTGAATGAATGAGATCTGGGCTTCTAGTCCAAAAATACAGATTGTTCAACACTAACCAATAAAATGTGGAGAAGATGATGGGTTAAGACACCATAGTAACAAAACAGGAGGAGATTCTGGAGATAAAGTGGGATGTGAGCCCATAGTAACTTTTACAAATGGGAATGGGTATTTTTAATTCAAACACGAGGAAATCTGCAGATACTGGAAATTCAAGCAACACACATAAAATGCTGGTGGAATGCAGCAGGTCAGGCAGCATCAATAGGGAGAAGTGCTGTCGACATTTCGGGCCGAGACCCTGAAGTCCTGACGAAGGGTCTTGGCCCGAAACGTCGACAGCTCTTCTCCCCATGGATGCTGCCTGACCTGCTGTGTTCCACCAGCATTTTGTGTGTGTTGATTTTTAATTCACTGTGATTTTATGATAATTGATTCTGAATAAGAATTATGAGAACACTGAAGTTCAGCTCATGAGCCTCCCAGCTGCATAAGCAGTGACTGCTGACCATTTAACCATCTAATATATGAAACTATATCAATCACATGCTGATCAATTGCACAGGCTGAATCACTGTTGCGAAAGAAACAGGGCTTGTGTCTGTATCACACAGATAAAGTAAGATATAATATTAGCACGATATTCTTTGAAGAAGGAGGACATCTCAGATGCACCTATGTTTTTATTCTAATTAGTTTTGCAATGCCTCTTAATCAGAGTAATTCTACTTGATTCTCCTACCTCCTCTGGCAGGATGTTCTAGATATCAACCACTCTCCTTGAAAATAACTTACCCCTCAGCTCCCTCTTTCGTATGCACCTTCCCCTTGCCCCACCAGAGGCTACCTTAGCTTTCGCTACCCAGGCCTCATTGTGTTGAATTTCCTTGACCTAACTTTTCTCCTTTAACATTTGTAACCAAATTTATTGTCATATCTGCTAATATCTCTATCTCTGGGGTCAGCAATCTGATTTTTGTTTTTGTATTTGCAAAGCAATCTGTGACATTTTACTGCTGTAACTATACTGGAATTAGCTGAGTGGCTGCTTATGTTGGTCAAACCTATTGTGTAATTCTCATTTAACAGCATAATGCTCTTCAAAAAAATCACACTTTAAAGATGCTCAGAAATAGTTTTTCTGAAGTCGCAGTAATAACTCATAGCAAGTCATGTTGACCTCAGGACATCCCGTTTTGGAGCTAATACAGTGCAGTCATAGGTTCAATGTCAGAAAATGACAGCCAATTTTGTGCATAGTGAATTGACATCATAGAGAAAAGTTTTTTTGTTGCTTTTCAAGAGATAACATTGACAATTTGGATATAGAAAGAAACCAACTGCTAGTAGTGAATTAATTCTTAATAATATATATCCTTTAATGAATATATTTCTTACACCAAGCACAAAATCCTTCTGAAGTTATTTTATGACTTTCTGTTTATCTGCCCTCAGTCAGCAAAACTCAGAATCATTCGACATCTTTTCCCTTCAATGAAATCTGAAAAATAAATGTGACATTTTTGCAGCAAATAGCTCCAAAGACTATTTAATAACAGTAATCAGTTTGGCATGACAGCACCTCTTGGGGATTGTGCATGTGAGTAAAAGATGGGTTGAAAAGCAGATAATAAGATTATTTTGAGTGAAGATGAAGACATATGATGGAATAAATTCAAAGAATTATATGATTTCAATCAGCATTCCAGCATGCTCCCATCTTGCAATTTTACTATTAATAGTTCATACATAATGTGGTGATTTTCTAATCCTTATTTTTCTGTTTTTTTATTATATATTACTGTGATAGTTTCTGCATCAATGTGGAGGGTTTTACAAACAGTAAAGGTACACCTATCTTAGAACAGCTTATTCATTTCATTTTAAATATATCATAGATAGCAGCTATGTGGTGACTAATATTTATGTCATCACTGAGATATGCTAAAACAGATCTTACACTCCATGATTCCACTTTATATATGAATATTTAATCAAGGCCAGCAATAAACATCATCACTTTTGCAGTGTGCAAGAACATATACCTAATGGCTGCTATCATCTTTTGAGAAATCGGGTACATTTTTCTACTTTATAGCGCCATTAGTCTCAATACATACTTGTTTATAATGGGATTGGACTGTGTTCTCAGAGTCATTAACTAGTTTTAATGCTCCCATTAGAACATTTAGTGTATGAAAGTACAGAGCATGCTAGCATTCAGACGTGGATGAATCAGTGTGTTTGCTCTGCTCCTGAAATGACCACTGAGACCAGGCATATTTGATCATTTATTGTATCGTGAATGTGGATACCCTTCTTAGCTGCCCCTCACCTGAAGAAGCCATGTTCATCTGAAATCAGATGACTGATCTGCACTGTAACAGTACCTGCTACTTTGTTTTAATCAATTTTAATTTTAATTAATTCATATCAGCAAATTATTCAAAGATTTTTATTGAAATTTTTAGTATCTTTTATTTACAGATGTTTCAGAATGTCTCATATCAGGTTAAAGGCTTCCCGCCAAGCATGAGGGAGTCTGTGAGTGGTACCTCAGTTCAAGCTTGCTGTGTCCTGCTCTTTTCTCAAGGCCTGTTGGGAAGCAGGTTGGAAGCATTTGTATCCAATGGAGTTTGTATATCATAGAGGTAAGTCCTAATGTATGAAAGGAGCATTCCATTCAAAATCCGCTGACAATAATCGTAGGGCACTAAACAATGCAATATTTGTATTTCTGTCTAAAGATGAAAATAATAGCACGAAGTATACTGTGATTAGATTAAGTAATAAAAGTTGACATTGACAGAGACAAAAGCACTAAAGCCCCAAACCAACATTTAATATTAATGAAATACCATTTTTGAGGCTGCAGTGATGTTTCTGCTAGAAAAGGGCAGAGGTTCACAAGTATTAAAAGCTTACCTTTAAGATAAAGTTATCAATGTTATCATAAAGGTAAAGTTATCCCTGCAAGCATGACAAGTGCTACACTGCCCCTAAACTACCTCTTTCATCACCATTTAGGGCCCCAAACAGTCCTTCCAGGAGAGGGAACACTTCACTTGTGAGTCTGTCAGGGTCATTTATCATATCTTGTTCTCCTAGCCGAGGCCTCCTTGGTGAAACATGCTTCATTTGGCGCTATTGCTCCATCCGCCACAAAAGGCAAGATCTCCCTGTGTTCATTACAATTTGACTTTCCATTCCCATTTTGACATGTTTGTCCATGGTCTCCTCTACTGCCACAATGAAGCCACATTCTAGTGGAGGAACAACACTTGGGTAGCCTCCAACCTGATGGTATGAACATTATTTTTTTTTACTTCAAATAATTACTTACTCCTTCCCCCCTTCCCCATTCTGATTTCCCTCTGATCTCTTCTCTTTTCCTCACCTGCCCATTCCCTCCCTTTGCTACATCTTCTTCCCTTTCTTCCATCGTCTACTATTCTCTCCTATCGCCTCCTAGCTTCCAACTTCACCCACTCAACCTACTTACCCCCTCACTTGGTTTCAACTATCACTGCCAGCTTGTCTTCCTTCCCCTCCCCACACCTTATTTTGACTGCTGTCTCCTTTCATTCCAGTGCTGATGAAAGGTCTTGGCCTGAAGTACAATCATTTGCTCCCACCATAGATGCTGCCTGACTTGTGAGTTCCTCAAGAATTTTGCAGGTGTTGGTCAGGATTTCCATTAACTGCAGAATCTCTTGTTCATAAATTTTTGGAGATGTTTTATGGTAATATACTTAGTGTGGTTGGGCTTTTATGATTTTCATTTCAGACAAATGATGTCCTGAACTAAGTAACTGGTTGAAGGTAAATGACCATCTAGGCCATAGACAACTTGTTCAATAGCCTGCATTTTTTTTAACTTCAGAGATGAGATAGTCAAGCAACTAAAATCAATGCAAATGTTTCTAACCTTGATGGAAACAGACAGATTTTTTGGCCAGTCTGATCTAAATTAATCATAAAGTGCAGTCTTTGTTACATAGTATATACTTCTTCATTTAGAACCTTTGAGCTAGAAAAATATAAAAATTCCTTCTGAGAAGGTAACAAAGAGTAAAAAAGAATGCAGTGTTTTCTGTTTAATTTATATATAGCTAAACCTTGGGTTATGGTATTCATAAAAACTGTCTATAAGCCAGTTTCTCTGAGAAACATCTGCAATGCATATCATATCACTGTACATAAACTTGTAATTATTTCATTCATTGTATATTCACTTTAACTGTAAACAAAATTAAACTAATGAAACATATACAGATATCCAGATATTAAAGAGCATGATAAATTTTTTTATTATTATTTAGAACACAGAATATAGAGAGGTACAGCACAGAACAGGCCATTCAGCCCACAATGTTGTGCTGGACCAGCTAAAAGGCAAATCAAAAACCGCCAAACACTAATCCCTTCTACCTTCACTGTGTCTATATCCCTTGATCGTCCTCACATCCATGTTCCTATCCAAACATCTCTTGAAAGCCTCTAATGTATTTGCCTTTACCACCATACCAGACAGCACATTCCAGGCATCTACGACTCTCTGAGTAAAAATCTTACCCCTCACATCTCCCTTGAACCTACCTCTCTCACCTTCAATGCTTGCCCTTTGGTATTAGATAGATTCCTGTGGAACACTGCTAACTACAGACCTCCAGCATGAATAAGTCACTTCAACCACTATCCTTTGTCTTTTATGCGCAAGCCAGTTCTGAATCCAAACTGCCAATTCACCACGGACCCCATGCCTCTTAATCTTCAGGATAGCCCCCCAGTGAGGGACTTTGTCAAATGCCTTACTGAAATCCATGTAGACAACATCCACTGCCCCAAACTCAACAATCTCCTTTGTCACGCTGTCAAAAATCGCAATCAAGTTGGTACGATACAATCTGCACCGCACAAAGCCATACAGGCCCTCCTTAATTAGGCCATGGGTTTCCTCCTAGCTATAAGAACTTTCTCCAGCAATTTCCTTACAATTGATGTGAGATTCACTGGTCTATAGTTCCCAGGATTTTCCTTTGTTCCCTTCTTAAATACAGCTATGACATTAGCCACTTGCTAGTCCTCTGGGGCCTTGCCTGTGGCTAGAGAGGACACAAAAATACTGGTCAAGGCCCCAACTCTTTTGTCTCTCCCCTTCTTCAATAACCTGGGTAAATCCCATCAGGCACTGGGGACTTAACCCCCTTCATACCCATTAGGAGTCCCAGCATTTCATCTTCCTTGACCACTAAACACTCTAAAATATTTATACACTCTACACTGGTCTCCTGTTCCTCTGTCCTTTTCCTTGCTAAATACTGAAGAACAGTACTTATTAAGTACCTCACTCACATTCTCCGTAACCAAGCAAATGTTCCCACCTTTATCCTTGTGTTTCTCTAGTCTCTTCTTGCTGTTGATGCATGGATATAATGCCTTGGGATTCACCTAAACCCTACTTGCCAAGGACTCTCATGGCCTCTCCTGGCTTTTCTAATTCTCTTCTTTAGTTCTTTTCTGGCTTCTTTATGCCCCTCGTGTGCTTTGTTTTATCCTAACTTCTGAAAGTTTACATACTTTTCCTTTTCTCTTCTTGATTAAATTCATCACTTCTCAGGGTATCCAAGTTTTTAAAAATACCAGCTCAAGCTGGGAAGGCCTGAGGTGCTGTCATAGACAAGCACACTCATTTATCAATTGCTAGGAATTTTCAAACTGTTCTAGTGGTGTTACTAATGTGACTTTCTGGAGATATACATAGATATTGCTGTGAAGCCTTAATTGTTTAATGCTATTGTGTAGTGACTTTGGGATGATACCTGTTGTGGATATTACTATTGGGACAAAGTATACCCCATTCATGTTCCAAAGTCTTTCAATTTCTTCTTTTAATTAAGCATATAACTGGTGTTTTTCACTTATTGATTTCTGTATGTTATGTGTGTTTGGAATGACTATATCTATTAAGTAAGTTATTCATGCTTGTTTATACTGTATTATTATATTTGGATGGTTATTATGGATTGTCCTACCTGTAGTAACTAATTGGTCATAATAAAATCTGTGTGACTCTGATTCTTAAACTGGAAGAGGCTTGTATTTATAGTAAAGTATGTTTTTTTTATTAGTTAGAATTTTAAAGCGAGGTTTTTGCCACTTAATTGTGTCTGTGTAAGTCATCAGATTGAGTTAAACTGCTGCAAGATCCTGTAATGTGTTAGATTGTTGCTGGTTTCTTTTGTTATTTTTTGGATTTATCATCCTGAATTTGTTGGCATTTTATTAGTAATTTTTGATCATTTTTTTTGTGGCCGCCACCCGATCCTGTATCGCCACAAGGGACTGCGCCGTTTCTGGGAAGAGGTCTCCAACTCTGAGCCAGGCACTCGATGCTTACTTGTCAACATCCAGCCTGCTGAGATCTTGGAGATGTCGTCCATTGAGCATTATGCTCTTCTATTGGTTAACTTTTTCTTCTATGGTAGTAATGGCTTCATTTTCTGGGTTGTGCTTTTATTTAAATTTAATGATGTGTATTTCTTATCAGAATTGCATATGCTCATGTGGGCTGGTTAATTCTGTTTTTGTTGATGAAAATATATCCTCAGAAGTTTTATCTGACAGTTGTGTAAACTTTTATTGTCTGTTATTACTCTTCTTCCTTCTGTCCGAGGTGTGTTCGAGCGAACATGGTGTTTTCTAAAATTTGTAATTTCAGTTCTTTATCTTTCTTTTAAAGTTTTCCAGATTGATTTCTGACCAACATGTTATGCTAAAAGAATACATTAACATGGGTATAGTGGAAGAGTTTATTACCTTTGTTATATTTTTACTATTGAGCTCTGTTTGGCAGATTTTCTTAAGCCATAAAGTAAATTCTGTTGAAAGTTTTCCCTTTATCACACGATGATCTATATTTTTTTGCTTGTTGATATCCCAGATACTTATATGTTTCATATTCATCCCTCGGTTGTATTGTGTCCCGCTGTTCTGTTTTGAATTCCATTAGCTCCATTATACCTTTCTTTATGTTTAATGTTCTGCACTTATCCTGCACTTATAAAGTTCATGTTTATATATTTCTAAAATAGCTCTACTATTTGAATTAGTTACTTTTGCTTAACTGATGAAGGAGCACATAATTTCAAATCATCCATGTATAGAAGGTGTATTAAGGTCTTACTGATTTTGTTGTTTCTGATTTGATACCCAATTTTCAACCAATTCAGTAAATTACAGAGTGGGTTTAAAGCTAGACAAAAACATAATGGGCTTAGAGAGTTGCGTTGGAAAATGCCTCGGTTTATTTTGATTAATAGTGGTTCTTCTTTTTTGGTTGCTAATAGATGGGGTGATTATAGTATGCCAATGCTTCATGAGACGTCGAAGGAATTTCACAGTATTGGGTGTAGTTTATATATATTAAGAACTGCTATTAAACATGTGTGGGACAGAATCAAATGCCTTTTGGTTGTCAATTTAACAACATGAAAGGTTTTTGTTGTTTGGTTGAGCTTGATTTAGAATTACAAAATCTACTATCAGCTGTTCTTTACCTCCTTTCATACCCTTATTGAATCCTGGTTATTTAAGTCAGTGGTGAACTAGTTGTGAGATGATAAATATAAAATACTATTTTATATTTAGTTTGTAAACAAGCAATATTATGTTATTTGGATAGTTCACTTACCACTTCTCTAGGTAAGAGTTATGTTTAACCTTCTGTCAAAAATTCAGGCATTTTTTCAGTACCTTTAAGAAGGTTGTTGATATGGATTGATAGGTATAGATAGAGGCCTGTAAATTTTTTAAACCAATAATTATGAATATTATCACTGCCAATGCTTTTCCAGTTGTGGGTATGTTTTATAACCTCTTTTAGCATATCCATTGTAATTTCAGGTTCTTGCATTTCTTCAATTGTGTGAGTGCATTCCTTTTCCTTCCTGATCCAGCTTGCTTCATGATCGTGCGTCATTTTGCTTGACCAGGTATTAGACCAAAAGTTCATTACCTCTGTACTTGTTGGTAATTCTGTGCTAGGGTTTGTGACATTTTGGCATGTTAAATTTAGATTCAATGTTTTGTATAAACCTTTTTCATTGTCTCTGAACTGATAAATCTGTTTTCTTTGTCTGGCGCATTTCATGTATCTACTTCATCTGGCTTCGTATGCACTAAGCTTTCGTTTTAGTGTATCTATAAATTTTATAATGCTTTTGTTAGGTTGAACATATCTTGTATGGACCTTATATTTGCTTAGCTTTTGTCTTAGCTTTCTTGCTCAGCTTATCCATTTTATACTCCATTAAGTAGACTCTTAGGGTTTCAATTTTGTTTCTTAATTTCTTCTGCCACTTCAGTGTTCTTATTTCATTACTCCATTTTGGGTTTGTATAAATGAGTGCCTCTATTGTAGAACCATTGTACTGCACTGCTGTTAATGCTGCATACTATGTTACTGTGTGTAGTTCTTTAAATGTTTCAAGTTTTCCTATATGTTGTGGTAATATAATATTGTTGAGAATATTAGCGATTTTTGAAATTGTTGACAATGTATTGTATTTTGCATTGTAGGGTCCTTTTGTTGGGCCAATACTCATATATTCAGTGAGTGTAGTGTTAATTATCAGGATAACTTTGTAAGCTCAACCTCATCAACAGCATCTGTGAAGGCTGTTACATCTGTGTTGCTGCTGTTACTGTCTGGTTGTGAAGTAGTTGATATAATTGTATTTTCATCAGTCTTTCACTTGGGTTGCATCTTCATTATTTTCTTGCGTAGCATTGCTGTGGTCTTTAGGTTGGTTTCCTTCTAGCTGTTACACAACATGTTTCATTTGGGTTAACATGTCTATAGGGATTAAGTTACTTTTACTATCACTCTATGTTGATCTGCTACTCGTTGTGCATTTGCTTTCAAGTAAGGATATTGTGCTAAAAACTGTTGAAGTTTGCTGTCATATCGGTCTCAAGTTCTGTTACTCGGTAATATACATGCATTATGAATGTATTTATTTCTATTGACCATTTCATGCGTGTCTTTCTTCTCATAACTGCTTGGGTGGTCTCAGTTGTAAGTGGAGAAACACTTGCAGCAGCCACAGCCTGTGGTGTTAGTGGGCTACTTTGAATGCTGGCAGAATCTTTATTGGGTTTCCCGGTGCCTGCCCACCTACCCAACGGAGCGCCATGAGTGGTTTGTTTACTGTCATGTCCAGCACTAGTTCCCGCGAGATCCCTCGACAGCGGTTGTATTTCTCTATTCTGTAAACATCTCTAAAAAGAAAGTATATTGTTTTTTATAGCTACAGCCAGGTATTGGTTTCAGCCACCCCTAACATGGAGAACTGATGATGACTAGAGCAATGCCAAATCTGTGAACAGATGTGCCTGGATTTGTTTCTGTTTTGGTCCGTGAGCGATATTTTATTTCCCATCTACCCTGCATATCTGCAGAGCTTTCCCCAAATGCCTCCAGGGGATGCCCCTGATGGGGGACAGAAAACCCCTCATTGGGATATTATTATTATTTTTTATTTCTTCTCAGCTCAGGCTGGTAATCCTGAGGTGCGTGCATATCCAAACATGCTAATTTCTCAATTGCTAGGAACTTTTAGACTATTCTGGTGATGATCTAGTCTAATTGTTTAATGCTACTATGTAGTGCCTTCAGGATGATAACAGTTGTAGATATTTCTATCAGGACAATGTTTACTCTGTTCGTTTTCCAAAGTCTTTCAATTTTCTTTTTTAATTCAGCATATTTCTGGTGTTTTTCACTTATTGATTTCTGTAAGCTATGTGTGTATGGAATGGCTATATCTATTAAGTAAGTTTTTGTTGTTTATTTATACCGTATTATTATATTCAGCTGGTTATTACGGATTGTCCTATCTGTAATCACAGAAAGGTCATAAGATAATTTGTGGTATTCTGACTCTAAAACTAGATCAGGCTTGTGTTTATAGTAAGGTATGATTTTTTTTATGAGTTTAGTATTTTAAAGCAAGATTTTGGTGAATGATGTTTGCTACTTGGTGGTGCTGTGTAAGTAATCAGATTGTATTATATTGCTACAGATCCTGGAATATGTTGGATTGTTTCTGGTGATATTGCTACTTTGCACTCATTGTTGTATTTATCGTTGTATTTATTATTATTGTATATACTGTTTACTCTGTGAGGTTCATGAGAGCAATGAATTTCATTGCATTCTGGTATATATGACAATAAGCTAATTGAATCTGGGATGAAGGCAACAATTCTGAAGCATATAATGTATAAATATAGGCAGCAATTCATTTGATACAACATGTAACATGCTTAAAATATAACATATTCAATAATTAATCACGTAGGGTAAATCACAATCCCATAAGCACAATTATATTTATAGAATGCCTGCAATATAGGAAAACTTTTATGTCTTAATACAGACATTATCAGATAAAAGTAGTCACTGAATCACTTAAAATCTTATTTGGGGAGATAACCGTTAAATTAATAATTAGTGGTCTTCTTGATGTGTCCTACAGAAGGAGAGAGATAGAGGAGTAAAAAAAAAGTTGAAGAATATGATCCAGAGTTTAGCATCTGAAAATGAATGATAGAGCAATTACATTCAAGGACAATCATTCTTATGGATTGTAAATTGAATTAAAATGGACATGTTAATACAGCCAAAGATGGTGGTGGTGGGCTGAACTATTTTTATATTGCAGATGACTTCCTGACCAAAAAAGGACCTTTATGCCATGGCTTCTTCATGCCATACCAATCCAACTGTAGACTGAAAGAATGAGTGTTACTATCTTTAATATCACTGATCAGTTGCAAACTACTAGCATTGCTGAATAAATTTAATCTTGGGAATTTAATGTGAACATCACATAGTTGAACCTAGCTATGAATGCAAGTGTGTTCTGATGAAATTGAGTAGTGCTATATAATGCTGAATTAAGAAAATCAGAAACAATTTTAATGTCCCGTCAGCAAGATTGTATTAATCATTCTTGCTAGTTTAGGATCTATGAGATGAAGTTTGGAGTAAACTGAGAGAAATGGATATTCATTTTCAGTCTTGACCAGAAATCTGCAAAGTAGCTTGCCTGTGCTTTATTAAATATGCATTACTTCCATTTTACTGTAATCAATGATGTCAGGAAATTGTTCATCACATCTAACTGGCAATATCCACTTCATTGTCACAAATACAAAAGACCAGCAGATGCTGAAAATCCAGAGTAACACATACAAAACGCTGGAGGAACTAAGCAGGTCAGGAAACATCTGCAGAAAGGAATGAACAGTTGATATTTCAGGCTGAAACCATTCATCTGGCCTGAGGTCTCAGGCAGAACATTGACTATATATTCCTTTCCATAGATGCTCCCTGACCTGCTGAGGTCCTCCAACTCTTTCTGTGTGTACCTCCTTCACTTTAGCTGGAAAGATAGTTACTTCAATAGTAAAACTGGGCCAAATATATGCAAATATTAGGTAAAGCAGTAAAGTATAATATCATCCCTTGAATGAAGATTGAGATATGAGTTTGATTTCAACAAATGGTGAACAAAGAAGCCTTCAATTACTTGGCTTTGTCTGTGAGGATAGTCATAACAATGACTGATCTATAAACCTCTAGGTGCCATTATTTCCATTAGAACTCTGAAGAATGACACCTATGACTAGAAGGTATTGAATTGAATTGACTTTATTACTTTACATCCTTCGTACACATGAGGAGTAAAAATCTTAATGTTACGTCTCCATCTAAATGTGCAATGTGCAATTTATAGTAATTTATAATAAATAGTATGTACAACAGGATAGTCAATATAATATAGAAATATAGTTGTGTCAGCATGAATTATTCAGTCTGATGGCCTGGTGGAAGAAGCTGTCCTGGAGCTGTTGGTCCTGGCTTTTATGCTGTGGTACAGTTTCCCTGATGATAGCAGCTAGAACAGTTTGTAGTTGGGGTGACTCGGGTCACCAGTGATCCCTTGGGGCCCTTTTACACATTTATCTTTGTATATGTCCTGAATAGTGGGAAGTTCACATCTACAGATGTGCTGTGCTGTCCACATCACTCTCTGTGGTGTCCTGCGATTGAGGAAAGTACAGTTCCCATACCAGGCAGTGATGCAGCCAGTCAGGATGCTCTCAATTGTGCCCCAGTAGAAAGTTCAAGGGTTTGGGGGCCCATACCGAACTTCTTCAACCATCTGAGGTAAAAGAGGCACTGTTGTGCCTTTTTCATCACAGACCTGGTATGTACAGATCACGTGCGATTCTTGGTGATGTGTAGGCAGAGAAACTTAAAGCTGTTCACCCTCTCAACCCCAGATCCATTGATGTGAATAGGGGTTAACCTGTCTCCATTCCTCCTGTAATCCACAACTAGCTGCTTTGTTTTTGTGACAGTGATGAAGAGGTTGTTTTCTTGACACCACTGTTTCAACTCTATTCTCTTCATGCTTTTTGTGTCACAGTCCTGACCATTAATTCCCCATCTTCTCCTAATTCCCTTTGATGACAGCACACCTGGTTTTCATCAAGACCTGCAGCATAAGAACACCGGCTTTGCTCCCACTTGTTGCCAGATTGTTGGCTTTGCCAGTGTAGTAATTAACCCTTCCCGGCTGCTTAGGATTATGTGTCCTAAATTTTGCTTCAGTACCGCGATTTATCTGTGAAACTCAGTCTCTCCGTGTCAAGATAAAGTCTACCTGTCTCCTGCCTTCTTGCTCTCCCTCCTGTCTGCTGTTCAACGCTCACGCCCGCATCTGCATCGTAACTAAATCTCCGTGCCTGTGTCCTGCGCTTGGGTTTGCCTCATTCATTGCAACACTTTGTTTCCATTAAGGATCATTCTTTTAACTTGGTAAACACTCCAAATATTACACATTCATTTTAAAATATTCTCTTAACTTACCTTTAAGGAAACCAAGGCTCATTTCCATTATCAATAACATCATGCTTTCGCTGGGCTGTACTTAAATTTATCATCAGTCTATAAATTTCAAAACACACATTATTACCTGTTCCCTTTAGACAGTAATTGGCTTTAAAAGGGTAGTAACCAAAGGTGGATCATTTTATTGTGATAATGTTTTGAAAAGTGTTTCCAAGCCATAAAAGTACTACTTATAATTCCTTTTTTTATGGATATATGTTTGTAAAGATGTTCATTCACATGAGTAAACTCCTGTATCCCTACAGGTTAGAAATTATTGTTCATGATGTACAAATACTTCATGTACTTATTTCAAATTGTTTGCATTTGGGCTTGACTGACTAAGTAGAAAACGGATTTTTTAATAGAACTGCATTAAATGGTACCAACACAACTGCAATTTCCAGGGCAGCAACTCTTTCATTAAAATAGTGTGATGGGGCATTGCTTGCAGACATAAGAAAGGGCAGCAGCAGTAATCATTTATGAAGATCAATTCCTTCTTCACAGTGAGAATTATATGATGCATAAAGGAAGTGAATATAAAAGGAACATTTCATTATCAGCATGAGAAAGAATACATTTTCAATATATAAGCTGAGAAAAAGATTCTAGTGGAAACAATTACGTCTTTCACTTATCATGCATAACAAAAGGAAATCTTCCACAGTGCGTATAGTTTCTGCAATAAGCAAACTTACAGCAAAGTGTTTCTCATTACAGTTTGTTGGCAACACCTCCTATTATAATAAAACAATCCTTGTGACTTGCCATTAGCAATAATATGATTTATCAGAAAGCATCTTGTTAGCATTTGGTACAATTCTGAGCCATTTTGTGATGTCATAATCATGCAAATATTTCAGCAATTTGCACAGTTCTCAGACTACAAGTAAATACTTAACTTATTACTCTAGCAAGAATCCTTAATCTTTGAATTGATGGATTCTTTCAAGTTAATATGTCAACAATTATAAAATAAAATAACAGACATATTGCCAATTGCAAATTCAGATGGCACTATAGCCTGTATAATGGATGCCTAAAGGAAGTAAATTACTTGTAGCTGTAAATACTCAAGAGAGCATGTGGGGAGGATGATGAAGGTAGGATAACTTTATTGGTTTAAGATAGCGCTACCAAAATCATGTGACATCTTACTAGCAGATCAAAAGGCAAGGGATTCAAACTAAAAACATTACTTATAATATGTTTTTTGAAGCAAGTTTTGGTGGACTATTGCCTCAGACAGAGTGGAGGCAGGTGGAAGCGAGGCTGATTTGGGGGAAGAACTGCGCTGGAGCATTGCATGGCACAATGTATTCAAACTGGGGCTGTAAACAGAGTTGATGGTACCACCACTAGAGATGGAGTGAGCGATTTGGAGGGGAGTTACTGTGGAAGAGTTTCGATGCCCTATTCATCTAACCTGGGTGCGAGGTTGGATCGCTTCAAGCACTGAGCCGATTTTCTGAGGTTGAGAATGGCTTTGGGCTGGGTGGCCCAAGCGTATCATGGTGCCAGTGTATGGGTCCTTGAGCGAGACACTAGGATAATTTAAATGCCGGCACAGGTAGTCTGGAAGCCCAAGTGTTGGGAACGGAGCCGAGGGTTGGGCTGAATTCGCTCGCTCTCCCGCAAATGTTCATTCCTCTCTCCGTGGCACCAAGGTTGTGAACTGATCCAGCTGCAGTGCGTTTTTGCCCCACTGGTGTGATGAACTAGGATGAGGTTTGGGCCTACCCAGGCTTCTCCATAAGCAGATCTGGGACACAGTCTGGAATGCTGAAGTTGTTGGAATGCTGTTGGTTTGCTTCTATTCTTTGCATGATTTGTGTTTTATTTCTCTCGCTTTCTCTGTGCAGTGGTTTTTGGTCTTTTTAAAAAATTTGGTTATTTGTGTTCTTTGCTTTGCGGCTGCCTGTAAGCAGGCAAATTTCAAGGTGTATAATTTATACATTCTTTGCTAATAAATGTGCTTTGAATCCTTGAATTTAAAGGAACAACACTGTGAGCAGCTGTGAGTGGAAATCTGCATTTCATTTGAGCCTTTGTTTGTCAAAAAGTTCATGTAGATACTTCTGGCAAAGGCAGTATTTGTTGCCTACCCTTAATAGATATTGTACTGAATGATTTGGCTGACGCTTCCACTTCCACTCGCTCAGCCCCCACCTTCCATCAACTCCCCAGTCATCATGGACTCAACTTCACTACTGTGCAGGTGAGAAGGGTTCTGGGGAAACTCAGACATGGCAAAGCATTGGGACCGGATGGTGTGAACTCCATGGTCCTGATGGAGGGTGCTGGAGTTCCCCAGTGCATTTTCAAACTGAGTCTCAGTCTGGAAAGGCTGCCAGCTGTGTGGAAAACATCATGTGTGGTCCCAGTACCCAAGAAGGGCCAACCAAAAACCTTGGATGTCTACCATCCAGTGGCCCTGACTTCACACAGTATGAAGACTCTAGAGAGGCTGGTCCCAGCTCACCTCTGACCCCTGGTCAGATCTGCCCTCCATCCCCTGCAGTTTGCTTACCAGGAGCACATTGGAGTCAATGATGCTGTCATCTAACTGCTGAACAGAGCCTACTCCCATTTGGATATGCAATGCAGTGGGTGAGGTTCATGTTTTTTGATTTCTCAAGTGCCTTCAATACCACACAGCCCTCATTGCTGAGGGTAAAGCTCCATTCAATGTAGATTGGCTCTTCTTTTGTACCCCAGATAATGGATTACTTGATGGGCAGACCACAGCTTGTATGGCTTCAGAGCTGTGTGTCAGACATAGCAATATGCAGCACGGGGGCTGTTTTGGCTTCCTTCTTGTTTACCCTGTATACCTCAGACTTTAGATACAACACTGATTCATGTCATCTTCAGACATTTTCTGATGATTCAGCAACAGTTGGGTGTATAAATGGAGGACAGGAGGATGAATACAGGGCCCTGGTGGAGGACTTGGTCAAATAGTTCAAGCTGAACCATCTGCAGCTCAACATTACTAAGACAAAGGAGATGGTGATAGACTTACGGAAGACTAAGCCTACACTGCTCCCCGTGACTGTCGATAGTGAGGACGTGGATGTGCACTTTGATGACAGACCTGAATGAAGCACCAACACAGAGTCTGTGTTCAAGAAGAGCCAGAGTCGCCTCTACTTCCTGAGAAGACTGAGGTCCTTTGGAGTATGTAGGCCTCTCCTTCACACATTCAACCAGTCTATTGTCACCAGTACAATCTTCTAGCTGGTGGTGTGCTAGGGCAATGGCATCAACACTGGTGATGCCAGCAGGCTCAATAAACTGATTAGAAAGGCTGGCTCTGTTATTGGAGACAAATTGGACACACTAGAGACTGCAGTAGAACAAAGGACCCTACGGAAAATCCTGGCAATTGTGGACAATGTTTCTCACCTTCTGCATGCCACTTTGGCTGAACAGAGCAGCACTATTACTAATAGACTAAGACAACTGCACCGTTCGAAAGAACACTTTATGAGGTCGTTCTTACCCTCGGCCGTTAGGCTCTAAAATGAGTCAACCTATAGCTGGGGAAGTGTTGACCCCCTCCTGCTAGACTGTTTGTGGTAACTTATTTTTATTCTTTCTACTTCTCTTCTAATATTTATATCTGTGCACTTATAATGCTACAATTTTACTGTAATTTCCTTTGGGATCAATAAAGCATCCATCTATCCATTTATCTTGTGCCCCCTCTCTGTCTCTAAAAGTGCAAAGTATTAAAGAATGTGATGAGCTTTTATTTAAGTAAAGTGAATGACCCAGCACTGTACATTACTTGCTGGATTGCAGTCCGTTTGGATGCTGAAGAGTGTAGACTGAAATGGCCTTTTTAAATTTGTAGAATGTATTTAGTTATATTGGCTTACTTATAATGTACAGTAGAGAAACGGACCATAGACTTCAATTGAACCGTGCTGAAGTTCTGGTCAACACAATCCTCCTCACTCTCCTCCTCAATGAACCCTATCAACATCGTCTTCGATTTATTTTCCCACTTGTTTTCATATAGCTTGCTGCCTGGCATAGCTTAGCTAGTTAAATTCATTTAGCACTGAATTTTGTAGCAAGACTTACTCCAATGGGTATGTAAGTAGATAGTTCCAGGAATCGATAAATTCACTCCGAATAGAAGACACTGCTGAAAGGAATGCTGCTGTCTAATAGCTGAAAATAGTGTAACTAACTTCATGGTATTCCCATTTCCTTATTTGCTGGACGTTCTACAGAGTCATAGAGCTGTACAACATAGAAACAGGCACCTCAGCCCACTGCACCTATGCTGAATATTACGCCCATCCACTGTATACTAATCCCATTTGATTGCATTAATTCCGTATCTCGTTCCGACCTACTCATTCAAGGATGCATATTGATGCCTCTTTAATGTTTTTCTGCACGTGGGAACATAAGCCACAGAAGCAGAATTAGGACATTTCCCCAACTGTGTCTGCTTTGCTAGTCAATCGTGGTTGACTTATTCTCTCTCCTGCATTCTCCCTGTAATCTGTGACACCCTGACTAATCAACTGTCTATCAAGCTCTGCTTTAAAAATACTCAATGACTTGGTCCCCGCAGATATCGGCAGCTATAAATTCCATAGGTTCATTACTCTCTGGCAAAATAAATTCCTCCTTATTACTGTTTCAGAAGGACATCCTTTTATTCTGAGGCTGTGGTTCTGGTCCTAGGCTCTCCAACTACTGGAAAAGTCATCTCCAAGTCCATTCTCTCTTGGGCTTTCAATGTTTATTAGGTCACAATAAGACATCCCCACCAACCCCCCAACTCATCCTTCTGAACCTCATCAAGTGCAAGCCCAGATGCATCAAAAGCTCTTTGTATGTGTTAAGGTTTACCTTTCCTTCCTGGGATGATTCTTGTGAAATTCTTCTGTATTTTCTCCAATGCCAGCATATCCTTCCTTAGATAGAGGGTCAAGATTGCTTCCAATACAGCCTGACCAAGCCTCAGGACTACGTCCTTGCTTTTATATTTTAGTTTCCTCAAAATGAATGCTAAATTTGCACTTACTTTCCTTACTACCAACTCAGCTTGCATGTTAACCCTCAGAGAAACTTGCATTAGAATCCCAAGACACTTTACACCTCCAATTTCTGAACTCTCTCTCCATATAGAAAAGTCTATGATTCCTCCGATCAAAGTGTCTGACTGTACACTTCCCTACACTGTATTCCATTTACCATTTCTTTGCCCATACTCCCAAACCATTCAAGTCCTTTTGCCGACTCACAGCTTACTCAACACCACCTGCCCCTACACCTATATTTGTATTATCCATAAACTTGGCTACAAAGACATCAATTCCATTATCCAGATTCCTGACATGTCAAGTAAAACATAGTAGAACCGACACCAAAACATGGAAACACCACCAATGTCCAGCAGCCAATCAGGGAAGGCCTCTTTGGTTCCCATTCTTTGCCTTCTGCCAATCAGCCAATCTTCTGTCCATGCTAGTACCTTTTCTGCAATATCACAGACACCTATCTTGTTTAGCAGCCTCATGTGCAGCATTCTGTCAAAGGCTTTATAAAAATACAAATAAACAACATCCAATAACACTCCTTTGTCTATTCTGCCTCCACCTCCTCCAATCAGCTGCTAATTCCAGATACCAACTACTCATTGTATGAAAAATTTACCCAGGGATCTAGTTTTGACTCCCCTACCATAAAAAACAGACACTGGCAATTACTCCGTCTATATTTCTTATTTATTTATTTATTGAAATTCAGCTCAGAGTAGGCCCTTCCTACCCTTCAAGCCTCGCCACCCAGCCATCCCCCAATTTAATGCTGGACTTATTACAGGACAATTTACAGTGACCAATTAGGAAACAGAAAAACCCGAAGGAAACACACGTGGTCACAGGGAGAACATGTGGTGAAATTTGAACCCGGGTCACCTGTAGTGTAACACGTTGTGCTGACTATAAGATATAGAAGCAGATGTAGGTCATTCGGCCCATCAAATCTGCTCCGCCATTCAATCATGGGCTGA
Source organism: Hemitrygon akajei (assembly GCF_048418815.1). Lineage (NCBI taxonomy): Eukaryota > Metazoa > Chordata > Chondrichthyes > Myliobatiformes > Dasyatidae > Hemitrygon > Hemitrygon akajei. Next base: position 37,399,935 of record NC_133143.1, on the reverse strand, counting down.
TCCAATTCTTCCAGTCATCCCCAATCCTCTGCCTTCTCCCCATACCCTTTGATGCCCTGGCTAATCAAGAACCCATCTATCTCTGCCTTAAATGCACACAATGACTTGGCCTCTAAAGCTGCTCGTGGCAACGAATTCCACAGATTTACCACCCTCTGACTAAAGTAATTTCTCCACATCTCAGTTCTAAATGGACATCCTTCAATCCTGAAGTTGTGCCCTCTTGTCTTGGAATCGCCTACCATGCGAAATAACTTTGCCATATCAAATCTGTTCAGGCCTTTTAACATTCGGAATGTTTCTATGAGATTTCCCCCCTTCATTCTCCTGAACAGCAGGGAATACAGTCCAAGAGCTGCCATACGTTCTTCATACAGTAACCCTTTTATTCCTGGAATTATTCTTGTGAATCTCCTCTGAACCCACTCGAATGTCATTATATACTTTCTAAAATACGGAGCTCAAAACTGCACACAATACTCCATGTCTCACGAGTGCCTTATAGAACCTCAAGATCACATCCCTGCTCTTATATTCTATACCTCTAGAAATGAAGGCAAACATTGCATTCGTCTTCTTCACCATTGACTCAACATGGAGGTTAACCTTTAGGACTCCCAAGTCCCTTTGCATCTCTGCATTTTGAATTCTCTCCCCAACTAAATAATAGTCTGCCCATTAATTTCTTCCACCAAAGTGCATGACCATACACTTTTGAACATTGTATTTCATTTGCCACTTCTTTGCCCATTCCCCTAAATTATCTAAGTCTCTCTGCAGGCTCTCAACACTACCCTCTCCTCCACCTATCTTTGTATCATTCTCAAATTTAGCCAAAATCCATTAACTCCATAGTCCAAATCATTGACATATATCGTGAAAAGCAGCGGTCCCAACACCAACCCCTGTGGAGTTCCACTGATAACCGGCAGCCAGCCAGAATAGGATCCCTTTATTTCCGCTCGCTGTTTTCTGCTGATCAGCCAATGTTCCACCCATGCTAGTAACTCCACTGTAATTCCATGAGCTCTTATCTTGTTAAGCAGCCTCATGTGTGGCACCTTGTCAAAGGCTCTCTGAAACTTCATGTACACCACATCTACTGCATCTTCTGTGTTTACCTTGCTTGTAATTTCCACAAAAATTGTAGTACATTAGTCAGGCAGGATTTTCCTTTCAGAAAACCATGCTGGCTTTGGCCTATCTTGACATGTGCCTCCAGGTACTCCGTAATCTCATCCCTAATAATCGATTCCAACAACTTCCCAACCGCTGATGACAGGCTAACTGGTCTACTAACCACTACGCTACTGTACTGTCCAAATTTTATGTGCCTCTAAATTCTGCATTACCATGCAATCTTATACGCCTCTATCATGTCTACTCTAGGCTTTCTTTGTCCCAGGATAAAACAGAATAAGACTATCTAATATCTCCTGATAACTCAAGTCTCACCCCTGCCCAGTCCAGGTAACATTCTTGTGGATAATTTTTGCAAAATTTCTTGCTTGATCTTTCCTGCTATTTTAATACAGGTAATATGAGGAATTAGTAACACAATCCTTCTGCAGTTTTGTAATTGCAACCTCAAATTACTGGAAAAAGAGGATAAGCAGATTTGAACATAGTCATGTATAAACCACAAGTGTGCAGACTTTGGGGCAATCTATTATAGGAATGGATTTTCTATTATCAGATAAGTGAAAATGTTGAGTCACTTCATATACTTGGTTAATTACTCTTCACAAGAAAATGTTAAAAGGTCATTTTATGGAATCTTGTTTTGAAATTATCAAATATATTCATAAAATGAAGAAGAAAGAAGCATTTCTAAATGAATAAATTTAGAACTGTCAGAAAAGGGCAAGAAGTGAAAATGCAGGACTGTGTTCAGAGATTTGACATAAATGGGAATGTTTTGCTATAGAGCACACAAGGTGAAGATAGTACTGCTTTGAAAGCAAACATGCTTAAATATTTTAAGAAAATTGAGGACAGTGAGGAGGAAGTAGTGCTATGAAAGTAACTTGATTGTTCTGATAAAACGTCTGCACAAACATAGAGAAGACTTAATGGCCTTCTTGGATTCTCCACATCCCTATTGTGTCTTTGATCATGTCTTATTTATAATGTTGACTTAATCTGTTGCCATTGGCCTTCTGCCTGCTGTTGTCTAAAAGATGCACGATTAACTTCATGTGTTCTATTTGCAATCAAATCATGTTTTAGTATTGTTTTGATTCAGTGCCTAGCATTTTGATTTATTTAATTTAATTTATGTGCAAATCAATTTGAATGATGGCTTGCATGTAATTTCCCCTTTATTTATGTATTTATTTTTGGCATTTTGAAGGGATAGGAGGATGTGGTGGGTATTCATATCCTGTTATAAGTCAAGTTGCTAATCTGCACATTGCAAACTTTTGCATTTCAGATCTAAGGCAGAGACTACATCACAAAAGATTTGTTATGTTTTCATTGCTGGTTTCAGAGATGAAAAAAGTACCTTTAATGTTTTAATATTCTAAAAATGTCCCAAGATCTTACCTGCACTTTCAATTGCTTTTGAAATGTGTTATTGCGGAGGATCTTAACAGTAAGTATGTACACAGAGTGGAACTACCGATAGCAAATAAATTAAAGAAAGAGGTTAATTCTTTTATTGGATGGAATTGATTAAAAGAGTAGTGTTGGCAAAGCACTGAGAAAATCTTCTATGAAGTAATGCCAATAAAATAAACAAGCTGAGAGAAAGCTGAACCATTTTATGCCTGAGTAAATATTCTGCTAGGTTACCTACTGACCAGAGTCAGCTGCAAGATCTTTCCCTGTAAATGTTTTCATCAGGGGATTAAGATGACGTAAAATTTCTGGAACATTTTTAAGGCTTCTTTTAACTCCAGCCTTTATGTTTCCATACTATCACTTAGAATGAGAGCAGGTTTGTGAGCAGGTCATGCCCCAGGCAGAATGACTTACCCTTGAATTGTCAGCATCCCACTCTTTTTTAATGTCACTAAACAACATTTCAAAGTACATCTCTGTGACTGGCTTTAAAAGTGGTGAGAAAAAGAAAACAAAATTGAAGTGGCATTGATAGCTTCTGGCCACCTTTATATGTGAAAATAAGCTGAATCTCAAGCTTCAAAAAAATCAATCTCTACATTGGGAATTGGAATTAATTCTTCCATGGAAAATGTTGATCTTCACTCCTCAAGGTAGTTACAGAGAAGATCATCCCAAGATTAAAAGGACATTCCACCATTTTTCTCAAGCACCCCTTGACTATGCCGTGATCATGCTTTTCCCCAGCATTAAACAAAAATTGCAGCAATCTAAACCAACCAGGACCATCAAACAGCAGTGGACTCCTGAGACTGTTGGAAGGCTGAGTGACTGCTTAGGCATCACGGATTGGAAGGCCATGGAATACTGGTGGGGCAGTATAGATGAATATGCTGACACAGTAACATCTTCCATACCCTTCTGTGAAGATGCATGTCTTCCTAAATAAGCCAGAAGATATAAAAGCAGAATTAGACCATTTGGCCCATCGAGTCTGTTCCACCATTTCATCATGGCCGATCCATTTTCCCTTACAGTCCTAATCTTCTGTCTTCTCCCAGTATCGCTTCATTCCCTTAGTAATCAATAATCTATCAACCTCTGCCTTAAATTATACCCAATGACTTGGCTTCCACAGCCAACTGTGGCAATGAATTCCACAGATTCACCTCCCTCTAACCAAAGAAATTCCTCCTTATCTCTTAACGTGAGCTATAACAATGAAAAGACATCGTTCACCAAGGGGTTGAGGATTCTCAGATTGGAAAAAGATTATGCCTACAGGTCTGTAAACAGAAAGGAATATAGCTCTGCAAAATAGCAGTTTATTAAAACTCAGAAAGTGGTTAAAGCCACAAGGATCATCTAGAGACAGACTTCACCAACAATTGCTGGGCAGTCTGGAGTTTCCTGCAAAGTCTTAGCAATTTCAAACAGAAGTGCTCTCAGATCGCTCCCTCCCCCACCTTTGCCCATCAGCTCCATCAGTTTTATTGCTGGCTTGATAAGAACAGTCAACATCTATTCCTTCTCACTTCCTCTGATCCTAATTTGCTAATCCCATTACGCCATCCCTTTCACAAACACCCCAAAGTCACCATCCCCCACTCACACCAGTTCCATTCACCTTCTTCAAACTCCACCCCTTTCCCCCCCTCCCCCCATCCCACCCTGTACTTTCTGTGAAGCAAGAAGATGTTCACAAACTATTAGGAAAGCTTCGGGCCCTGATGGTGTCTCTCACCTGGTAATCTAAGGTACTGTGAGGGATCAGCCAGACATGTCTTCACCGAGCTTTTTAACACCTCTCTGCAATTATGCAGGGTTGCAGACCGATTTAAAGTTGCCACAATCTTTCCATTTCCCAAGAAGGACAAGATCCTTGGACTTCTGACTTCAGTAGCTATGAAAACCTTTGAACGTCTGATGTTGGCCTACCTTTAAGTCCATTACTGATCCTCTTTTTGACCTACTACAGTTTGCTTATAATCGCTCAGTTGAAGATGCAGTTAACTTGTGTCTTCATTACATTCTTCAACATTTGGACTCCCCCAACACCTACTGTATGTGAGGATCTTGTATGTGTATTTTAGCTCTGCCTTCAACATCCAGCTAGCTGAACCCTAAAGTAGCTGTCAGTGGATTATGATTTTCCTGACAGGAATCCAATCCAGTTGCTATAAGCACAGATTCTCCCCAGAGCTGTGTTCTTTCACCCCTCCTGTTGTCACTTTGTACAAATGACTATACCTCCACAGACAAATTCATTAAAATCCTAAGGTTTGCAGATGACTAGATTGTAGTTGGTCTCATCTCTAATAATGATATGACCTGCTATCAAAGAGAGGTAGCCTGTCTTGCAGCATGATGTGCTCCTAACAATTTGGAGCTTAATGCCATTAAAACTGTGAAAATGAGTATTGGCCTGTGCCAGCAACCCCCTACCTGTCCTTCCCTTGGAAATTAATGCTCACACTGTGCCTGTTGTCAAGTCATTCAAATTCCTGGGGACTACCTTTATTTATACATAGAAGTGGTATAAGCATGTTACGCTCATCACTAGGAAAGCCTAACTGTGATTGGTCTTTCTATGTGGGCTTAGGTAACTTAGTATTTCACGGTGTATTTTGGTGAATTCTTATTCAGTCAGCATGGAGTATTGTGACCATCTCTTTCACCGTTTAGTTTCCTGCCACTTCCTCCCTCTCTAGTTCCAAGTTGCAGTAAGTGGTCCACTCAGTAGAGAAGATCATTAGCTGTCAGTTACCAACATTAAAAGACCTGTTCATCACCAAGCAAAGAAAAGAGCTGAAAAAACTACTGCTGACTCCACCCAACCCAGCAGTCACCTATTTACCAAATTGCCATCAGGGAGACATGACAAGTCCATTAGACCTGCTGCACATGTCACCTCCAAAACTTCTTTCCTGTAGCTATCTAGTTTCTCAAAAAAGCTCAACCTAGCAATCCCTGCACAACATTCGTTAAATTGTCTTTCCTGCTATCCTTCTTCTGTTGATAATGATCTAATCTTTAGATAGGTTCACAAATATTTGCTTGATTATTGGATGTTTGAGGATGTGACTGTTCTGCTAATTGTTAATTGCTCATGGCTATTATTTTGTAAATTGTTGGTTGCTGTTGTTATGGTGTTGTCTTGTGTTTTATGCTTGGCACCAAACCACAATTAGTTCTGGTATGTTTCGCATTCTGGCAATAAAATATTCTGATTTTGACTTTAATTCCATGATTGTTCTGATTATCTGTTGGAAGTGGAGTTGGTGCATCTCTAACAATGCGTGAATGGTTTGGTCCACACAAGTAATACGTGCTGTTGTCTCATGGGCTTAGAACAGAATTTTAACACAATATGGTTGGGGGAGAGCCAGCAGAGTATCACAGACCTACTGTGATATAAAAGAGATTTATTTCCATCAGGTATTTTGCAAGTGTTTGGTTCTGCAAATGTGTATAGCATTTGTCAATATGTAATTGCATATCTACCAACACAGACACTCAGCTTCCTGATGAATGTTCCCAGCCCGAGACAAGACTGCTATTCACCCTTTACTCACTGTCTATTCACTGGGTCGTGGACCAGTGTGGATAACCTCTCACCTCATCACAGAACTGATTCTGCAACTCATTGACTCTTTTTCAAGGACTCTACAACTCATGTTCATATTTATTTATTTGTCTCCTTGTCTATTCCTTCATCTATTTAAATATCTATTCATACATCTTCATCTTGTATTCTTTATTAATATTTGCACAGTTTGTCTTCTTTTGGTTATTTGACAGCCTTTGTCTGTGTATGGTTTTTCATTGATTCTATTGTATTTCTTTGTTCTACTGTGAATGCCTGCAAAAATGAATCTCAGGATAGTATATGGTAAAACTATTATCAAAGCAGAGGATTTGATGCATATTGCTTGAGTCTTCTAGCATCTGTAAAATCACTGGTGCCCCAGTTTTCATCTCTTTCTCTATTATAATGATGCAGCTTCTAAAAGGTCAGAAGAAAGTCATGGATCAAAAAAAATATACTATGCATATTTGTGATAATTGAGCTGAGTGGTACTTTGTATCCTGAGTTAAAATTGATATGTGATGGAAATAAATTGTCAGCCAACTATTTATAATATGGATTTTAATTCAAGTTCAAGATTAACTTTCATTCAACCATGCATATGTAACAGCTAAATGAAACAACGTTCCTCTGGGACCAAGGTGCAAAACACAGTACATACAGTCACACACAGAACACGACAGGTAGCATATATAGTTACGAATGCACATGCTGTTTCAACAAAGAAGAAGGAATAATACTTATTGCTCAAGTCCCTGAGCAGCATGGCCTGAAGACTGATGGTATGTGGGATGTTGTCCTGGAACCATGTTTCTGCAAGAGCAAGTACACAGCAGTTCCTCATCGTACGCTAGTACAGTTGCAGGTGAATGCAATCCTGCTTCAATTCCACCAAGCAAACACTGGAGACCAGCCCTTGACCCAGCATGGACTCCAGCGCCACTGCTTTCTCCCACACTGCCTCTGATGCTTCCTCTCCTAGACGGCTGCAACAGATGACATTATGGCATGAGAGCCTGAGGCATGCGACAATTGAGGTCATACAGCTCCCCTGCCATTGGTCTTGCCAATGAACCAATGAACTAGAATTGCAGGGTCTTCTGACCACAAGAAAACTGTCCTTAACAATCATTTTCATCATACTTAGGACCACGCTCCACCTCTAACACCTTCCTCCTGAGGTGGCTGTAGCAGGCAATGACACATTACTCAACAAGCCCTTGCTGCGAAAATCCATCGCTCTCCGGCAATACACAACTGAGGTGGACATGCAGTACTCGGTGCTGTTTCTGCCCAGCAGCATCTTGCAATTGCTGCTTTTTTATTTAAACATTTACAGCTTTGACAAGTAAACAGGGAGACTTTTCAAACCAAAGAAAAAAATGCCCTGTTAGATACAGTGGGCATAAAATGGGATAATGTAGATGATGTTTCTTGAGCCTTTGCTTGTGCAATTAACCACATTTATCCTACTTCATCATTTCTCTCTTGCCCAGGAAAACTCCTCATTCCTCTCGATAGTTAATGTCATTCATTTGCATCTTCTCTCCAATGATGACCTCATACACCTGCCCAGCCTTCCGAAGCATCATGATACCTACACTCAATAGATACCATTAAATAGCTATTCACGCTATTTCTTATGAGGTAGAACATTAAGTGAATTGGCAGTGAGAGGTAAAGGGCAAATTAATGCAGCCTCTGCATTGACTTTACATCAACATTGACTCTACAGACCATCTCTGTATTATCAGCTAATGGTCAGAAGGTACTTTTAACAAAAGCTTGTCTTGTAAACAATTAATGCTTTGATAAGGTGACCACAATTGCAGAATTTCCTTGATTAGCAGTCTGTTGGGAATCCATGATCTCTCACATTCTGTTCTCTCTCATGTTTTCCTTCCAATGCTATCTAGTTCCCCAGCTGTTGTGGAATGAGTGTTGTATTTAATTAGAAGGGTCATCACCAGAGATGATAAGACCATAAGACATAGGGGGACATAGCCCATTGAGTCTGTTCCACCATTCCATCTCGGCTGATCCTGGATCCCACTGAACCCAATACATCTGCCTTCTCGTCATAACCGTTGATGCCCTGACCAATCAGGAAACTATTACATTCCGCTTTAAGTATACCCATGGTCTTGGCCTCCACAGCTGTCTGTGGTAAAGCATTCTACAGATTCACTACTCTCTGGCTAAAAAAAAAAATCCTCCTTACATCTGTTATAAAGGGTCATCCCCTCAGTTTTGAGGCAGTGCCTTTTAGTTCTGGACACTCCCACCATAGGAAACATCCTCTCCACATCCACCCTGTCTTATCTTTTCAACTTCCAGTAGCTTTCAATGAGATCTCCCGCATTCTTCTAAGTTCCTTTAAGTACAGGCCCAAAGCTATCAAACGCTTCTCATATATTAATTCCTTCATTTCCAGAATCATCCTCATGAACCTTCTCTGGACTCTATCCAATGACAACACATCCTTTCTGACATATGGTGACCAAAACTATTGACAATACTCCAAGTGCGGCCTGACTACTGTGTTATAAAGCCTTGGCATTATCTTCTTGTTCTGAATATTCTATGCCCCTTTAAATGAATGCCATCATTGCATTTGCCTTCTTTACTTCAGACTCAACCTGTAAATTAACCTTCTGGGAATCTTACACGAGGACTCTTCAGTCCCTTTGCACCTCTGATTTTAAATTGTCTCCCCATTTAAATAACAGTCCGCACTTCGTTCCTTTTACCAAAATGCATCCTCATGTATTTCTCTACACTTTATTCCAACTTTGCAACAAAACCATCAATTCCATTATTTAAATCATTGTGAGAAGTAGTGGTCCCAGTACTGACCCCTGTGGAACATCACTAGTCACTGACAGCCAACCAGAAAAGGCCCCCTTTATTCCCACTCGCTACCTCCTGCCTGTCAGCCATTCCTCTATCCATGACAGTTTCTTTCCTATAATGCCAGGGGAACTTATTTTTTTTAAGTAGCCTCATGTGTGGCACCTTATCAAATGCCTTCTGAAAATCCAAATAAATGACATTCACTGCCTCTCCTTTGTCCACCCTGCTTGTTACTTCCTCAAAGAATTCTAACGGGTTTGTCAGGCAAGATTTTACTTTTACAAAAACTATGCTGACTTTGACATATTTTATCATTAGTCTCCAAGTACCCCAAAACCTCATCCTTAATAATCCAACACTTTTCCAACTACTGAGGTTAGGCTAACTGGCCTATAATTCCCCTTCTTTTGACTTCCTCCTTTCTTAAAGAATGGAATGACATTTGCAATTTTCCAGTTTTCTGGAACCATGCCAGAAACAAGTGACTCTTAAAAGATCATAACCAATGCATCTGCTATCTCTTCAGCAAACTCTTTCTGAACTCTGGGATGTAATCCATCTGGACCAGGTAACTTACTCATCTTACGACCTTTTAGTTTGCCTAGCAATTTTTTCTGTGTCATAATAATAGCACTCACTTCTACTCCCTGACACTCACAGGCTCACCCAATCAAATTGGAGTATGAATTCAATCATATTATGATTTCTGCCTCCTAAGTGTTCCTTCAGCTCCCTAATAAAATCTGGATTATTGTACAATACCCAATCTAAGATAGCCTTTCTCTGAGTAGGCTTAAGCACAAGCTGCTCTAAAAAGCCATCTCATAGGCATTCAACAAATTTGCTCTCTTGCAATCCAACACCAGTCTGATTTTTCCAATCCCCTTTTGTATTGAAGTCCCCCATTACAATTGTAACGTTACCTTTATTACATGCCTTTCCAGCTCCCTTTGCAATCTCAACCCACATCTTGGCTACTGTTTGAATGATTCCCATAACAGTTTTTTTCACATGCAGTTTCTTACCTCCACCCACAATGATTCGACATTCTCTGACCCTGTCACCTATTTCTAAAGATGTAATTTCTACCAACAGAGCCACACCACCGCCTATGCCTTCCTGCCTGTCCTTTTGATACATAGTATATCCTTTGATATTGAGCTCCCAACTATGACCTCCTTTCAGCTATAACTTAGTGATGGCCACAATGTCATACCCACCAATCTCTAATTGTGCCATGAGTTCATCACCTTATTCCAAATACTGCATGCATTTAAATGCACAACCTTCAGTCCTACATTCTTCACCCTTTTGAACTTTGCCTCTGTGGTACAATTTTTAACTCCTTGCCGTCTAATTTGTCCCCAATCATTGACTTGTGTTTTCTTACATTCATATTACACCCATCATCTATCTGTAAACCTGCCAGCTCATCCTCAGCGTTATCATACTGGTTCCCAGTTGTGATTGGACAGTGGCACAGATGCAGTAGAAACATTCCTGCACAGGTCTGGAATGGAGCTTGAAAAAGCAGCCAAGTTTCAGTGAGAGTCTTTGATAGCGCAGTGGCACAGACACAATAGAAGCATTCCTACACAGGTCTGGAGCAGAGTTTGTAAAACCCAGACACCATAAAAGAGAGGTACCGTCTACTGGAGCAGTCATCATCAGAGTGGTAAGGCTTTGGCTCAAAAGGCTTTGGTGAAGACAGTTGGAGGCAAGGTAAGCAGGTAAGCTTAATTCTTATTTCTTTTTCTTAATTAAGTTTTGAAAGAATAGTGGGGTATGTTTGCAGGGCCAGTGTTCTGTTCTGGGTGTCAGGTGTGTGATTTCCAGAAGACTTCCAGTTCTTCTCGATGGCCACATCTGCACCAGATGCATCGAGGTGCAGCTCCTTAGAGACCGAGTTAAGGAACTGGAGCTGCAGCTTGATGACCTTTGGCTTGTTAGGGAAAATGAAGAGGTGATTGACGGGAGCTACATGGAGGTAATCACCCCAAGGCTATAGGAGACAGATAAATGGGTGACTATCAAGAGAGGGAAGGAAAAAAGTCAGGTAGTGAAGAGAACCCTTTGGCTGTCCCTTCAACAATAAGTACTCCATTTTGAATACTGTGGTGGGGAGGGGGAACAACCTAGCTGGGGGAAGCAACAGCAGCCATGCCTCTGGCACTGAGTCTGGGAAATAGAGGATGACAGCAGAAATAGAGGACTCTATAGTTAGGGGAACAAATAGGTGATTCTATGAATGCGAGAAAGAAACACAGACAGTAGTTTGCCTCTCAGGTGCCAGGGTTTGTGATATTTCTGAACATGTCCACAATATCCTGAAAAGGGAGGGTGAGCAGCCAGAAGTCATGGTACATATTGGTACCAACAACATAGATAGGAAAATGGAGGAGGTCCTGAAAACAGAATTCAGCGAGTTAGAAAGGAAGTTGAGAAGCAGGACCTCAAGGGTGGTAATCTCAGGGTTGCTGCCTATGCCACCTGACAGTGAGGATAGGAATAGAATGGCTGAAGAATTAAAGCAGGGGGCAGGGCTTCAGATTTCTGAATCACTGGGATCTCTTCTGGGGCAGGTGTGACCTGTACAAAAGTGACAGGATGCACTTGAATCTGAGTGGAAGCAATGTCCTTGTGGGAGCTAGTTTTGCTAGAGCTATTGGGAGTTGTTTAAATTAATTTGGAAGGGGGAATGATAGATCTGTTTATCGAACTGGAATGAACCCAGGGTTTTGACAGTATTTGTTTGGCCAGTGTGGATGTGTTGCCTTTAAGGCATTTGTTTAGTTTATAATATTTTTGCTTTTGTAATTCATTTGTTATCATTTTCTAGTTAAAGTTAAGATTGTTTAAAGTAAATTTGTTGTCTGTGATATATCGCGGCATGCGATGACGTCACACTCGGTTTCGCCGCGTCTTGCGGGAAAATACCGGTTTAGAGAAACGGGAAGGAGGGGGCTCACATGTGCAGGATCAGTGCGAGAAAAGTTTTCTTTCTATGCACTAGAAACATAGTGAAGCAACGCCGTAAGTTCATGAGATAATCGATCTGTTGAATTAAAAATGTTAACGCTGATTCTGTTAAAAGTAATGACGGTTGATAAGGTTTATGTTTTTGTTATTTAAAGAGTTGCGGATAGTTTATGTTGAAGTGTATTTAAAGCAGTCAATGGCGTAGGTAGATTCTGACTGTATGTTGCACTTTAATGTAATGTAGTTGTTGTAGTTTTACTTTTGCAAGTATTTACGATGTAAATGTGATATCAAGAAGGAAACAAATACTGTATACATTTTGTATTGTTTTATCAACAGTTTTCACCATACGTTAATGTGGAAGAGTGAACAGTAAACGGTTAATCTTACTGCGATCCTGTCTTCATTGACTACGGTTTACCTCGGTGTTTAGTTCAGAGTTCTCTTACACCTGAGCGAGAACACTACAGTGGAGTTATATATTCTGTGTGAACCTCATGAATGCAAATGACACAAAGCTGCTGGAGCCACAGCTTTCACTGTGAAAGGGCTCAGTTACCATTTCAGCAGCAGGGACAGGAATAGAAACCAAGTAATAATCCTTATCTACAAGGAGCCAATCCTCTGGCAACTCTGAAATATAATAGATAAGTGGTGAACTGTTCAAGAATGAATATCATGCAAACATTCTTCAGACAAGGCATTGATCAAGTCTTTTTTTTAAACGATTGAGTATGACTTGTTTGTTCAAAGAGTTGTATAAAACTTGCAATTTAGGAAAAGTTCTGGGAACTGAAGTGAAGCTCAAAGTGCAAAATGTATGTACAGTCAGTTGAATTTCAAGCACCCTCACATGTATGTCAAATCAGCATTCCTGATATATTATTATATTTTCTGCTGATTTTCTAACATTTGAATTCTCACCCCTGCCACTCTTCCAGAGCCCTGAGGCAACAAGTTATTCTCATTATCAGAACCTCACACCATCCGTGCTTCAGTAGATTTTGTAGGTGCACAAAGAAGAACCTGTTAAATATAGTCCCATAAAAATATTACTGCAGAAATGCAGAAGGGCTTTGTGCTACCTTTTGCATCATTATTTTTATATTTGTTTATTCATTTTCTAAGGAGCTTAATACTTGTCCCTACTTGCCTTGAAAAGGTAGCAGAATGCTTATAATTGAACAGTTGTTCTGCTTTAGTCTAGTTGAGTGGAATGGTTCTCATCTTCAGACCGTGTGATGAGAAACTAGCTGTGATTGAATGTTTTGTGATCTAGAGAGGGGCCCGCAACTTGTGGACTTTCCATGCATCTTGATTCATGATATTCAATGAGAGTGGGAATGTAGGTTTAAAACTGTGGATGTGATTTCAATGAATTAGGATTTCTTATCCTCTATAGCATCAAGTGTTTGGGTGTTGTTGAAGTTGCACTCTTGCAGAAAAATGGAGAATATTCCATTACACCCATGACGTAAATCTAATAGATGTTCAAAATGCTTTCGTGAGTCTAGATTTGAAGGTGCTAGGAAGAGGATACCCATCCTCTTCAGCCCTGGTTCCATTGTGTTTCTGATTACTACTGGCACCGAGGATGTCATTGTTGAGAAAACCACTGACGTCAATGCAAATGCATGTCTAAGATAGCTTCAAAAATTGACTATCTATTTCCCTCCATAGATTTTGCCTGACAGGTTGAGTTTCTCCAGCATTTTGTCAAAGGTTATTTGTTGGAGGTGACTGATGCCTGGCACATTTGTGTTGAGAATGTTATACATCACTTATCAGTTCATGCTTGAATGTTGTCACAGGCATGAACTAGTTTAGTTGCTTAGTACTTCTACAAATGAAAATGAAGCAATGTTTTCATTAGAAAACTGTTAGGCCTGCACAGCAGATATTGCCCAGTACCCACCCAGCTGAAAGGAACATCTGCCACTTGTTTTCAATTCATGACCTGCAGCAAATTTAAATCCAGATCTCTTCCTCTGCCTTTGTTCACTTATTGAACCAACAAGTCACTATCAGTTGTTCCTAGACTTCGGTTTTTGTGTTACTGTGCCGTGTTAAGTATCTGTACTTCCTTGTTCTGTGACTTCTTATTTTACAGTGTATTAGTAAAATATCTTTCACTGAAAAATTATTTCTGCTGCTCTGCTTTTGGGTCAAGCCTCCTCTACATTTCCCAACACAAACTTTACAGTTTCTGACCTCTTCATAGATGAAAAAATCCTTGATGTAAGCAGTTGAAAATGGTTAGGCCTTACACACTGATCTGAAGAGCTGATCAACATCTCCACCCACTAAACCACCCTCTACACTCTCCAGCAGCATTACTTTATCATTTCTTGTCCACCACCTTATGCATAAACACTTTTGTGCCCATTATCTCTTTATGGACATACAATCAATGCATATAAGCTATGTTATATTCATTGTGTTTTATTATCGTGTTCTTTATCATATTATGTTTCTCTTTGTGCTGCATTGGGTCTGAAGTAACAATTATTTTGTTCCCCTTTACACTTGTGACTGGAAATAACATTGCCCAATCTTGAATCACTTGATGATGTCCTAGGCAAGGGATAATTAACCTTCAGAAGAAATAACCATCTTCCTTTGTGTAAGATATGGCTCTAACCATGGCAATAATTCCCCTTGATGTGTACGGATTTCACTTTTGTTGATTTGGTACCAATGCACATTCATTCTTACCTCACCTCCAGAATTCGGTTTAATCCATATTTGAAACAAACCAGCACTGAGGTCTTGATTTGTGTCCTTCTAGGGCCTACAGAGGGGAAGTAGGTTTTGACAAAGTAAATACTGCTGGAAGATGTGTCAACAAAACCTTCCAATGAATGAGAGAAGTCTGATTTTGTGCTAATAAGTCTAATTATTTATTTATTAAAATACAGTGTAGAATAGACCCATCAAACCACGCCACCCAGCTATCCCCCAATTTAATCTTAGCCTAATCACAGGACAATTTACAATGATCACTTACCTACCAACTGGTACGTCTTTGGACTGTGGAAGGAAACTGGAGCACCTGGAGCAACGCACGCGGTCAGAGGGAGAACGTACAAACTCCTTACAGCAGCAGTAGGAATTGAACCGGAGTCGCTGGTATTGTAAAGTATTATGCTAACCATTATACTGCTGTGCTGCCCCATGGTCATATTAGATCTGTTGTGTTTTGTGCGGACACTTTTCCATGTTGTTAGGCAGGCGAAAGTGTCCTGAAGCAGCTTGCTCAGATGTGGATAGCACTGGAGTACTGATCTTAATATTACAGCAGGAAATTTGTCCGCTGTCATTGCCTTTGCTGAATCCAGCTTTCAGCTGCCTTTGATATTGCATAGAGTTAATTAAGTTTACACAGCTGGCCACTCCTCATGGATATCTCGGGAGGAAAGCAATATGTTTGAAGAAGCAGCCACAAAGATTGATGAGGACAAGACGGTGGGCATTGTTGACACTGTCTTTAGTAAGGCCTTTACATGGTCTTCCAAGGAAGGCTAGTCTGCATGGTCAGATCACATGGGCTCCAGGGAGAGCTACGGTTAATAAGTGGATGCATAATGGATGATAGCAGGAACCAGAGGGTGATAGTAGAAGCTTGCTTTTCTGACTGGAGGCTCATGTCTGGAGGTGTGCTACATGGAGTGGAGCTGGGCTCATTGTTGGTCATCATTCAGATAATGATGTGGATGAAAATGGACAAGGCATGGTGAAT
Organism: Hemitrygon akajei; assembly: GCF_048418815.1. Classification (NCBI taxonomy): domain Eukaryota; kingdom Metazoa; phylum Chordata; class Chondrichthyes; order Myliobatiformes; family Dasyatidae; genus Hemitrygon; species Hemitrygon akajei. The sequence goes on along the minus strand of NC_133143.1, from coordinate 37,384,210 downwards.
ATACTTATAGATGGCACCAAAATAGGTGGTATTTTAGCTGGTAAAGAAGGTTATTAAAAATTAGAGGGGCACTTTGTTCAGCTAGGTAAGTGGGAGAAGAAATGGTAAATGGCAATTAATTCAGATCAGTGTGAAGAATTGCTATTTGGGAAGACATATAAGGGTATGAGTTTCACAGTAAGTCGTACAACTCTGGGAGTGTTGTAGATCAGTGGGGCCTAGGTCCACAAATACACAGTTCTCTGAAAGTGGCATCACAGATCAATAGGGGGTGAAGAAGGCATTTGGCGTGTTAGCCTTCGACAATCATGGCTTTGAGTAAAGGAGTTAGGTTGCAGTTGAAACCATCACTCATGAGGCTGCACATAGAGAATTGTGTGGAGTTTTGATTCCCCTGTTACAGAAAGGACATCATTAAACTGAAAAGAGGGCAAAGAAGATTTATGTAAAAGTTGCCAGGACTTGAGGGCCTGAACAATAGGAAGAGGTTGGGCAGGCTAGATTTTTATTCCTTGTGTTACGTTCCCCAGTAACCGGGTGACTTACCAGCAAAGATAGATAGGTCCGCTGAAGCCTGATGCTACTATTTTCAAACGTTGTTATTTATAAAGGGGCACAAACGTATGGTTAATACAAAACATTCAGATCATATACGTCGTCACAACTCAATCTAAAGCACAGGTATAGTAATAATCAATCAGAAATAAGCTCTATTGTTGTCTAGGGGTAATGTATATATTGTTCGCTGTATATCTGAAAGTCTCTTGCGGCCACTGCAGTTCCACCAGCTGCCGTCTGTTGTGGTGTCACGTTGGTGCACTTTTGTTAGAAAGAGAGAAAGAAAAGGAACACTTGCCCGTCGTCCTTGCGAGGCATCTCCCTGATGTTAGTTAAAGCGGTTTTTCCTTTGGTTCCAGCCACAGACTCCCAATCCGGAATCTAACGCACGTGGCTTCCTTCAAAATGGCTTCCCGCTCCGACGGGAAGCACTATCGTGTCTTCTTCGTGTGTCTCCTTGGTGCGTCTGAGGCCCCGCCTCGGCAGCCCACCTTTTATCCGGACTGGCAGGGTTGTCGATGACTATCAGGGACAATATTTCCCCCATCACCCATCTCACCTTGCCCTGAGGGTCTGCACATAGGCCAGTTCCTTATTCCACAAAGGTGTCTCCCAAGACAATGGTTATGTCCAAGGCTTTTGTCTTGTTGAGCGTCCAGCCCACATTCCAAACCGTAAGGCTCTCTCTCTCTCTCTCTCTCTCTCTCTGGCGATTCTCACAAAGGAGGGGGCTGAGGTCATAACACTTGAAACACAGAAAAATGAGGGGTCAGCTTAAAGAGTTGTATACAGTCACAAGGAGCATGGAATCAAAGAATAGAGGGTGTATGTTGAAGGAGAAAAATGCATTTAAAAGGCCCGGAAGGGCAATTTCTTCATTCAGGAGATGCTTTGTCTGTGGAGTGAGTTGCCTGTGGAAGTGGTTGAGGCATTCAAAATAACATTTAATAAACATTTGGACAATTACATGTATAGGAAGGGTTTAGAGTTAGAAGGGCCAAATACTGGCACATGGTTGTTACTTAGTTGAGCATCTTATTTGACATGCACATGGGAGATCAGAGGCCTGCTTCCATGCTGTATTACCCTAATACTCTGTAACTTTGTTTTGATTAACCTGTGACTGGATTGTTAGATTCCATAGCAACAATAAAAATGTCCGTTTAAAGTTTGTGCTTTGTAATTGTAGAAAAATCTTTGAAGTCCATTATGAAAGAAAATCTGATGATGTAGTATCAATAATCAGTTATTAGGAACATGACCCATACTCTTTTAGCATCATTGCTCTGAATATTTACATGATCAATAAAAGGTGAATAGTTTCACTCTAATTATAATCAATAAGTTCTCTCCATATTTCTTAACAACAAAGCTATCTAGGCAGGATGAGCTTTCTTTTAATATCTAAGCATGAAGGATAATTTTGTTGTCAAGAATGAATCATTATTATGCTTCATTGGTTACGAAAGACCTTTTTAGCTTAGTCATCCCACTGAGGCTCATGAATTATGATTGTTCAGAAGTTCAGTTGAATTCTTTTTTCATATGTAATATACTGGTATTTTATAATCTTCAAATCATGAAAATCGAGAGTACTCTCCTTGGTAAGTTTAACTGTGACCTGCTAATAATAGTCCTCTTATTGTAATTCAATCATTATCTTGGAGCTGATCTCTGTTCAATGATTTCAAGCTTCAATGCAATCCAAATAACCTTTCAAAACTATGTCTGTATCTCTTATATTTTTTGACTCAGTGGGATAAATAACAGGTATATCAATTATATTCCTCTTGTGAAGGTAGGAAATTTTTACTTGCGTTGTTGTTTGTATGAAATCTTTCTCAGACCTGGGCCAGTAATAGATAGCATAACATCAATGGCTTTGACGCAATTTAAATTTAAGAGGAGATATGACGGTGTGATATCCCACTTGACTCAATGAAATGCCATAAACCATAGAACAGACTGAGAGCTATCAAATACAGCAAATTACATCCTATATGAAAGATTTTAATAACACTCAAATCAGCAAGATTTTGAAGTAATTATTTTCTTTTATAATTATTTTGTAAGAATAACACGTTGTTATCATGGTAAAAGCCAGGGGCACTGATTAGAAAGCTGCAAACAATAAAAAGATGCTTCGAATTATTGCTCAAACCAAGACATTCACTACCCCTGGCTAAAGAAATTCCTCCTCATCTTTCTTCTAAACAGATATCCTTCTATTCTGAGGCTGTGGCCTCTGGTCCAAGACTCGCCCACTATAGGAAACATTATCCCCACATCCACTCTATCTAGACCTATCAATATTTGATAGGTTTTGATGAGATCCCCCTTCATTCTTCTAAACTCCAGTGAGTGGAGGCCATAAAATCATCCTTGTACATTAACACTTTCATTCCTGAGATTATCACATGAAACTCTTCCAGACCCTCCCCAAGCCAGCACTTCTTTTCTTAGATATGAGGCCCAAAACTTCTCAAAATACTCCAAGTGCAGTCTGACTAATGTCTTATAAAGCCTTAGTATAACATCCTTGCTTTTATATTCTAGGTCCTTCTGAAATGAATGTTAACATTGCATTTGCCTTCCTTACCATTGACTCAGCCTGCATGTTTGCCATTAGGGAATCCTGCAGGAGGATTTTTGAATTTTCTCATTGTTTAGATAAAGTCTTTTTCTTTATTACTTTCTATAAAGGTGCACGACCATACACTTTCCCATACTATATTCCGTCATCACTTCTTGGCCCATTCACTGATTCTGTACAAGTCTTCTATGGACCTTCTGCTTCTTCAAAACTGCCTGCTCCTCCACCTATTTTTGGGGCCGCAAACATGACCACAAAGCCTTCAATCCCATCAATCCACTGACTCTCCTTTGTCTATCCTGTTATTTCCTCAAAGAATTTCAACAGATTTGTCAGGCAAAATTTCCCGTTAACCATGCTAACTTGGTCTATTTTATCATGCCTCCTAATACCCCTTTAGCATCCCTTCCTTCTTAAAGTGTAGAGTGATATTTGAAAAAAATCAGTACTTTGGAACCATTCCAGAATACAGTGATTCTTGAAAGATCATTACTAATGCCCCCACAATCTCTTCAGCTACCTCTTTTGGAAGCCTGGTGTGTAGACCAACAGATCCAGGTGACTTATCCACCTTCAGTCCTTTCAGCTTCCCATGTACTTATAGCAACTGCACTCGCTTCTTCCCCTTGACACTTCTGAATTTCTGGCATGCTTCTGGTGTCTTCCACTGTGAAGACTGACACAGAATACTTACTAAGTTGATTCGTCATTACTATCTTTCCAGCATCACTTTCCAGTGGTATGATATCTACTTTCGCTTCTCTTTTTCTCTTTAATTATCTGAAAGAAAATTTCTGTATCCTCTTTTATATTATTAACTAGATTACCTTCATATTTCATCTTTTCTGTTCTTATAGCATTTTAGTTGTCTTCTGCTGAAAGTTTTTGAAAGTTTCCCAATCCTCTAACTTCTCACTAAATTTTTGCTATATTAAATGCCCTCTCTTTTGCTTTTATGCTGTCTTTGACTTCCCTCATCAGCCATGGGGTGTCATCCTTCTTTTAGAATACCTCTTCATCTTTGGGATGTATCTATCTCTAGCCTTCTGAATTACTCCTAAAAACTCCAGCCATTGCTGTTCTGCTGTCATCCCTGCCAGTGTCCCCTTCCAATCAACTTTGGCAAGCTCCTATCTTATGCCTCTGTAATTCCCTTTACTCTGCTGTAGTTTTGATACATCTGACTTTAGCTTCTTAGTATCAAAATGCAGGGTAAATTTTATCATATTATCTGTCTGTTCTCCATCTCCCTCTGGTGCTCCCCTCCCCCTTTCTTTCTCCCTAGGCCTCCCGTCCCATGATCCTTTTCCTTCTCTAGCTCTGTATCCCTTTTGCCAATCACCTGTCTGGCTCTCAGCTTCACCCCACCCCCTCCGGTCTTCTCCTATCATTTCGCATTTTCCCCTCCCCTCCTACTTTCAAATCTCTTACTATCTTTCCTTTCAGTTAGTCCTGATGAAGGGTCTTAGCCCGAAACGTTGACAGTGCTTCTCCCTATAGATGCTGCCTGGCCTGCTGCATTCCACCAGCATTTTGTGTGTGTTGTTTGTATTTCCAGCATCTGCAGATTTCCTCGTGTTTGTCTATCATATTATGATCATTTCCTTCTAAGGGTTCCTTTATCTCAGCTCCCTAGTCAAAAATGGTTCATTACATAATACCCATTTCAGAATTGCCTTTCTACAAGTGGGCTCAACTATAAGATACTCTAAAAGCCATTTTGTAGGCATCTTATAAATTCCCTCTCTTGGGATCCATCACCACCTGGTTTTCCAAATCTACCTGCATAGTTAAATCTCCCTCAGCTATCAGAACATCGTAGCCTTTTGCATGACTTTTCAATCTCCCATTGTAATTTGTCTAGAGGCCTAAATGTAACTCCCATCAGTGTCTTTTTGCCTTGCAGTTTCATAATTCTACCCATAATGATTGTACATATTCCAATCCTATGTCACCTCTTTCTAAAGATTTGATTTCATCTTCGTACTGACAGAGCCACCCCACTCCCTCTGCCTATCTGATTGTCCTTTTGGTACAATGCGTATCCTTGGATATTAAGCTCCCAACTATGATCTTCTGTCAGCCATGACTCAGTGACGCCCACAACGTCATACTTGCCAATCTCTAAATGCACTACAAGATTATCCACCTTATTCCATATACAGTGTGCATTCAAATATAACACCTTCAGTCCTATATTCATCACCATTTTCAATTTAGGCCCTCAGTTACGCTCATCCCACTGACTACAATTTTGCCCTGTCATCTCCCTATTCTTCCTCACAGTCTCAGTACACACTCCATCCACTCGTGAACCAACTGCCATATCCTCAGCCCTTTGACTCCAGTTCCCACCCTTGAATCCTTAACTCTAATCCCCCAGTGATCAGTTGGCAAGACTCAGCTCAGTGCAGAATATCTGTTTCATGCATTTAGCTGGGCTTATATGTGACTTGCCTACCCAGCAGAGCTGGCTGAACATAATTTGGCTCTCATTACCTTGGATACCAGGATGGGAGAGGGCACTGATAGAAACATAGAATAGCAACAGCATAACGCAGGCACTTCAGCCCACAAAGTTGTGCTGACAATGTCCCTACCTTAGAAATTACTGGGGTTACCCATAGCCCTCTATTTTTCTAAGCTCCATGTACCTATCTAAAAGTCTCTTAAAAGTCCCTATTGTATCCGACTGCACCACTGTTGCTGGCAGAACATTCCACACACTCACCACTCTCTGAGTAAAAAACTTACCCCTGACATCTCCTCCGTACCTACTCCCCAGTACCTTAAACCTGTTCCTGCTTGTGGCAGCCATTTCAGTCCTGGGAAAAAGCCCATGACTATCCACACAATCAATATCTCTCATTATCTTATACACCTCTATCAGGTCACCTTTCATTCACCATCACTCCGAGAAGAAAAGGCTGAGTTCACTCAACCTGTTTTAATAAGGCATGCGTCCCAATCCAGGCACCATCCTTGTAAATCTCCTCCGCACCCATTCTATGGTTTCCACATTCTTCCTGTAGTGAGGCGACCATAACTGAGCACAATACTCCAAGTAGAGTCTGACCAGGGTCCTGTACAGCTGCAACATTATCTCTCGGCTCCTAATTCAGTTCCACGATTGATGGCCAATACACTGTTTGACTTCTTAACCATAGAGTCCACCTGTACAACTGTTTTTAGCATCCTATGGACTCAGACCCCAAGATCCCTCTGATCCTCCACACTGCCAAGAGTCTTACCATTAATACTATATTCTGCTATCATATTTGACCTACCAAAATGAAGCACTTCACACTTATCTGGGTTGAACTCCATCTGCCACTTCTCAGCCCAGTTTTGCATCATATCAATGTCCCGCTGTAACCTCTGACAGCCCTCCACGCTATGCACAACACTCCCAACCTTTGTGTCATCAGCAAACTTACTAACCCATCCCTCCACTTCCTCATCCAGGTCATTTATAAAAATCACAAAGAGAAAGGGTCTCAGAACAGATCCCTGAGGCACACCACAGGTCTCTTCCATGCATAATATGACCAGTCTACAATCACTCTTTGCCTTCTGTGGGCAAGCCAGTTCTGGATCCACAAAGCAATGTCCCCTTGGATCCCATGCCTCCTTACTTTCTCAATAAAACTTGCTAAAATCCATATATACTACATCTACTGCTCTACCTTCATCAATGTGTTTAGTCACATCCTCAAAAAATTGAATCAGGCTCATAAGGCAGGACCTGCCCTTGACAAAGCCATGCTGACTATTCCTAATCACATTATATCTCTCCAAATGTTCATAAATCCTGCCTCTCAGGATCTTCTCCAACAACTTACCAACCACTGAAATAAGACTCACTGATCTATAATTTCCTGGGCTATCTCTACTCCTTTTCTTGAATAAGGGAACAACATCTGCAACCCTCCAATCCTCCAGAACCTCTCCCGTCCCCATTGATGATGCAAAGATCATCGTCAGAGTCTCAGCAATCTCCTCCCTCACCTCCCAGAGCAGCCTGGGGTACATCTCATCTGGTCCTGGTGACTTATCCAACTTGGTGCTTTCCAAAAGCTCCAGCACATCCTCTTTCTTAATATCTACATGCTCAAGCTTTTCAGTCCACTGCAAGTCATCACTACAATTTCCAAGATCCTTTTCCGTAGTGAATACTGAAGTAAATTATTCATTAAGTACCTCTGCTATTTCCTCTGGTTCCATACATACTTTCTCACTGTCACACTAGATAGGTCCTATTCTTTCACATCTCATCCTCTTGCTCTTTACATACTTGTAGAATGCCGTGGGGTTTTCCTTAATCTTGCCAGCCAAGGTCTTCTCATGGCCCTTTCTGGCTCTCCTAATTTCCTTCTCAAGCTCCTTCCTGTTAGCCTTATAATCTTCTAGACTTCTAACATTACCTACCTCTCTGAACCTTTTGTAAGCTTTTCTTTTCTTCTTGACCAGATTTATTACAGCCTTTGTACACCACAGTTCCTGTACCCTACCATAACTTTCCTGCCTCATTGGAACATACCTATGCAGAACCTCACACAAATTTCCCCTGAACATTTGTCACATTTCTTCTGCACCTTTCCCTGAGAACATCTGTTCCCATTTTCACCTTCCAATTTCCTGCCTGATAGTCTCATAAGTCCCCTTACTCCAATTAAATGTTTTTCTAACTTATCTGTTCCTATCTCTCTCCAATGCTATGGTAAAGGAGTTAGAAGTATGATCACTATCTCCGAAATGCTGACACCTGACCAAGTTCATTTCCCAATACTAAATCAAGTACATTCTCTCTTGTTGAAGGCTTATCTACATATTGTGTCAAGAACCCTTCTTGAACACATCTAACAAACTCCACCCCATCTAAACCCCTTGCTCTACGGAGATGCTAATCAATATTTTGTAAATTAAAATCTCTCACCATGACAACTCTTATTATTACAATTTTCCAGGATCTGTTTCCCTATCTGTTCCTCAATATCCCTGTTACTATTGGGTGGTCTATAAAAAACACCCAGTAGAGTTATTGACCCCTTCCTGTTCCTAACCTCCACTCACAGAGACTCCGTAGAGAAACCCTCCAGGACCTCCACCTTCTCTGCAGCCGTGACACTATCTCTGATCAACAGTGCCATGCACTCACCTCATTTGCCTCCCTCTCTGTCCTTTCTGAAACATTTAAAACCCGGCATTTGAAGTAACCATTTCTGCCCCTGAGTAATCGAGGTCTCTGTAATGGCCACCACATCATAACTCCAAGTACTGATCCACGCTCTAAGCTGATCCGCTTTGTTCACAATACTCCTTGCGTTAAAATAGACACATCTCAAACTGTTGGTCTGAGCGTGTCTGGTCTCTATCACCTACCTATCCTCCCTTGCACACCGTCTCCAAGCTTTCTCTATTTGTGAGCCAATCACCTCTTCCCCAGTCTCTTCAGTTTGGTTCCTACCCCCCAACAATTCTAGTTTAAACTCTCCCCAGTAGACTTAGCAAAACTCCACACCAGGATATTGGTCTCCAGGGATTCAAATGCAACCCATCCTTTTTGTACAGGTCACACCTGCCCCAAAAGAGGTCCGAATGATCCAGAAATATGAATCCCTCCTCTTTGCTCCAATCCCTCAGCCACACATTTAACCTCCACCTCATTCTATTCCTATACTCACTGTCACGTGGCACAGGCAGTAATCCCAAGATTACTACCTTTGCGGTCCTGCTTCTCAACTTCCTTCTTAACTCCCTGTGGTCTGTTTTCAGGACCTCTTCCCTTTTCCTACCTACGTCATTGGTACCAATATGTACCACAACCTCTGGCTGTTCTCCCTCCCACTGCAGGATATCGTGGACGTGATCTGAAACATCCTGGACCCCGGCACCTGGGAGGCAAAATATCATCCGAGTTTCTTTCCTGCGTCCACAGAATTATCCTCTAACAATAGAGTCCTCTATCACTACTGCCTTCCTCTTCCTTTCTCTACCCTTTTGAGCCACAGGGCCGGGCTCTGTACCAGAGGCACGGACACTGTTGCTTCCCTGCAGGTAGGCCGTCCCCCACAACAATACTCAAACAGGAGTACTTATTGTTCAGGAGGACAGGCACAGAAGTACTCTCTAGTACCTGATTCTTCCCCTTTCCTCTCCTGACTGTTACCCACTTGTCTGTCTCCCGTGGCCCTGGTGTGACCACCTGCCTATAACTCCTTTGTATCACCTCCTCACTCTCCCTCCTTGACCAGACAAAGGTCATCAAGCTGCAACTCCAGTTCCCTAATGTGGTCCCTTAGGAGCTGCAGCTCGACACCGGGTGCAGATATGGCCGTCCGGGAAGCTGGGAGACTCCAGGACCTTCCACATCTGACATCGAGCACCGAACAACCAGCCTCACACACATAAACCTCCTTGCCACAATTAACACAGGTAACCCTACCTTTCCTCGTCCTGTTACCACCCAAGCCCGTTTGAGCTAAAGTCCTATCACTCTGCTGCCTCTCACTCCACCGCTCACTGGATATGGCGGTCTTCTCTTTTTGAACTTTTGCCGTTCTACTGGTTGACGTCACATGCCTGCACAGTCTGGCCTCTCTTTACCCCGAGTAGTAAAATGCCTTCTCTCTGAAAAATCCTTAGCTGTGCCACTTGCAGCCTTCTTTCTTCCTGATGTTGGTGCTTGTGAATTTGGCAGATTTTGTGAAGGGGTTATATCTTTCTCAAAGTGGTATTTTATTAGGTGCCCATGTATTAGAAGGATTCAGAATTGATCACTGCAACCCAGTAGACCATGATCTATGCACTATGTTCCAGGCCTTGAGATCATCAAGCACTATTTTCCACAATCGGTCAAAGGCTGAACTTGTGCCTTTGAAGTGATGACTAATTTTCTGATCAATGTCTGGCTTCGATGATACATGACTTTTCAGATATAGGAAGGGGTTCATATTTTCTGGATCTCATTTCAAATATCTATTGTTGAAAAGTAGTGAGGAGAGGGAACGTTGGCAGAGGATAGTGCATACAATAGGTGTAGAGCCATAGAACGATAGGACATTACAGCACAGAAACAGGCCTTTTGGCCCTTTTTGGCTGTGCTGAACCATTTTTCTGCCTAGTCCCTCTGACCTACACCTGGCCCATATCCCTCCATGCACCTCTCATCCATGTACCTGTCCAAGTTTTTCTTAAGTGTTAAAAGTGAGCCTGCATTCACCCCCTAATGTTCCCTTTAAACCTTTCCCCCGTCACCCTTAACCCATGTCCTCTGGTTTATTTCTTCCCTATCCTCAGTGGAAAAAGTCTGCTTGCATTCACTCTCTCTGTACCGATCATAATTTTATCCACCTCTATCAAATCTCCCCTCATTCTTCTACACTCCAGGGAATAAAGTCCTAACCTATTCAACTTTTCCTTGTAACTCAGTTTCTCAAGTCCCGGCAACATCCTTGTAAATCGTCTCTGCACTCTTTCAAACTTATTAATATCCCTCCTGTAATTTGGTGACCAAAACTGCAAACAGTACTCCAAATTCAGCCTTACCAATGTCTTATACAACCTCACCATAACATTCCAACTCTTATACTCAATACTTTGATTTATAAAGGCTCTCTTTATGAGAGCCTATCTAACTGTGACTCCTCTTTTTAGGGAATTATGTATCTGTATTCCCAGAATCCTCTGTTTTACTGCACTCCTCAGTGTCCTACCATTTACCTTGCATGTTCTACCTTGGTTTGTCCTTTCAAAGTGCAATACCTCACACTTGTCTGCATTAAACTCCATCTGCCACTTGTCAGCCCATTTTTCCAGTTGGTCCAAATCCCTCTGCAAGCTTTGAAACCCTTCCTCATTTTCCGCTACACCTCCAATCTTTGTATCATCAGCAAATTTGCTGATCCAATTTACCACATTATCATCCAGATCATTGATATAGATGACAAATAACAATGGACCCAGCACTGATCCCTGTGGCACACCACTAGTCACAGGCCTCCATTCAGAGTAGCAATCCTCCACTACCACTCTCTGACTTCTCCCATTGAGCCAATGTCTAATCCAATTTACTACCTCACCATGTATACCTAGCGAATGAATCTTCCTAACTAACCTCCCATGCGGGACCTTGTGAAAGGCCTTTCTGAAGTCCATGTAGACAACATCCTCTGCCTTCCCTTCATCCACTTTCCTGGTAACCTTCTCGAAAAACTCTAATAGATTTTGTTAAACATGACCTACCAGGCACAAAGCCATATTGACTCTCCCTAATAAGTCCCTGTCTATCCAAATAATTGTAGGTCCTATCTCTTAGTACTCCTTCCAAAAACTTACCTACTACTGCCATCAAATTTACCGGCCTATAATTTCACAGATTACTTTTAGAGCCTTTTTTAAACAACGGAACTACATGAGCTATCCTCCAGTCCTCTGGCACCTCACCCGTACATACCAACATTTTAGATATATCTGCCAGGGCCCCTGCAATTTCAACACTAGTCTCCTTCATGGTCCGAGGGAATACCTTGGCAGGTCCTGGGAATTTATCTACTCTGATTTGCCTCAAGACAGCAAGCACCTCCTCCTCTTTAATCTGTATAGGTTCCATGACCTCTCTACTTGTTTTCCTTATTTCCATAGACTCCTTGCCAGTTTTCTTCGTAAATACAGATGCAAAAAAACCCATTTAAGATCTCCCCCATTTCTTTTGGTTCCTTACATAGCTGTCCACTCTGATCTTTAAGAGGACCAATTTTATCCCTTACTATCCTTTTGCTCTTAATATATTGGTAGAAGCTCTTAGAATTATCCATTACCTTGACTGCCAAGGCAACCTCATGTCTTCTTTTAACCCTCCTAATTTCTTTCTTAAGTATTTTCTTGCACTTTTTATTCTCCTCAAGCACCTTATTTGCTCCTTGTTGCCTACACCTGTCATACATCTCTCTCTTCTTCTTTATCAGAGTTCCAATATCCCTCAAAACCAAGGTACCTTATTATTATTCACTTTGCCTTTAATTCTGACAGGAACATACAAACTCTGCAGTCTCAAAATTTCTCCTTTGAAGGCCTCTCGCTTACCAATCATATCTTTGCCAGAGAACAACCTGTCCCAATCCACGCTTTTTAGATCCTTTCTCATTTCTTCAAATTTGGCCTTTTTCCAGTTTAGAACCTCAACCCAAGGACCAGATCTATCTTTATCCATTACCAAGTTGAAACTAATGACGTTATGATCACTGGAACCAAAGTGTTCCCCTACACACACTCCCGTCACTTGTCCTAACTCGTTTCCTAATAGGAGATCTAATATTGCATCCTCTCTAGTTGATACCTCTATATATTGATTTAGAAAACTTTTCTGAACACATTTTTCAAACTCTAACCCGTCTAGACCTTTAACAGTATGGGAGTCCCAAACAATATGTGGAAAATTAAAATCCCCTATTATCACAACTTTATGTTTCCTGCAGTTGTCTGCTGTCTCTCTGCAGATTTGCTCCTCCAATTCTCGCTGACTATTGGTGGTCCCATTAATGTGGTCACACCTTTCCTGTTTCTCAGCTCCACCTATATGGCCTCGGTAGACAAGCCCTCTAATTTGTCCTGCCTGAGCACTGCTGTAACATTTTCCCTGACTAGCAATGCCACCACCCCCCCCCCCCCCCCCCCCCACCCACCCTTCATCCCTCTGCCTCTATCACGTTTGAAACATCGGAACCCTGGAACATTAAGCTGCCAGTCCTGCCCCTCCTGTTGCCAAGTTTCACTAATGGCTACAATGTCATAATTCCATGTGTCAATCCATGCCCTCAGCTCATCTGCCTTCCCCACGATACTCCTCGTATTGAAATAGATACACCTCAGAACTTTATTACCACCACACACAACCCTTCTATTTCTGACTTTGCATGAACTTTTAACATCATTTATTTTCACTCCCACTTCACTATCTGCTCTGGCACGCTGGTTCCCAACCCCTTGCAAATCTAGTTTAAACCCTCCCCAATAGTGTAAGGTCTATTCTTTTGCACTCCTCAGTGCAAGAGTTGACACTGACAGAGAGAGTGGCCTACAAATATGTGCAGATGCGCACATCATCTGCACGCTACAATATAATGACTGCCATTGGGCTGAATTAACTTCTAGAGTAAAGCAATGTATGTAGATTAATCTCCCATTTGATTTGCAGATTAGTGCCACTCCAGCAAGAAGATTGTTGAATGTGGGATCTACGCAGTATGATAAAGGGGTTGTGCCAATAATGTAGCAGTCTTGTTTGACATCATTTCACAAGGAGATTGAGTTTGTTGTGTGCTCCTTGGCTAAGATCACAGCTTGACAGCCTGCATTTGATGGCTATAAAACGGTAATAGAATCGGCTGCCAGCCAGCTTTAAGAAGGATGTTCCACAGTTCAGCTCAAACGAGGGAGTCCAACACATGTATGAGATTAGAAACCCATGTGCTGTGGTTGAGATTGTTAAAATAGAGACAGATGTCTGTTGGTAGCCAAATTTAAGAAGGGTGCTCAACAGTGCATCTTGATTGAGGGAGTCAAGGCATGTATGCCATTTATTTTGGAATTGTTGCATGATGAAGATCATATCTATTGAGACTCTGAGTGCACAGAATAATTCAGAAAAAGTTATTACCACATTGCACAAGACTGTGGTCAACCCATACACTGAGCACCTCAAGCTGTTTCTGCCATCAGTAACACATGATCAATCAGCCTCACAGCCCATCCTTATTTCTTGTGAGATAATTTCTTGTATTTGATTACAGAATTTCAGTGACTCCATTATGCAGCAACTTTGAACTGATTTGGAATGTGATAAGTATTTAAAAATGCAAGTTCCCTCTGGAGTCACTCCACTCAGATGTTAATGCCTTGAGCAGCCATCATAGAAATTTGGCTCTCCCTTACTACTTGTGTCTATTTTGGGCTTTGCAGGTATGATAAGGACCATCAATGAGCTGTGATAACCTCTTAAGCATTACAGAATTTAATGTAATTTATATAACTTCTTTTGATCTTGCTTTTATGTTTAAATTTCATGTACATGCAAATTACTACTTCACAACTAGACTTGTGACAAACATGTACATACATTGATAAACAGCAAGAAAAGTAAGTTCGAAAGAATTGTTCTTTTTATAAGTCTATTGCACCCGGAATTAAGACTAATCCCCCTGATCAAATCAATTTTTAAAATTAAGTAACCAATTAATTTCTTAATTCTAGACAAATTTTCCAAACAATATTGATCTTCCTATATGCCAACAATATTCAAAGATCATGTCGGAACTTTATGTCAATTTGTTTGATTTTTGTCTTCGCTTTAAAAGACTGAGCAATATTGAATTAAATTGAAAAATATAATATCTATGTAATAAAATGGAACAAACAGAGTAATTAAAGCACACAAAATGCCACAATCCAACTTACCACTTACTAGAGAAGAAACAGATTTGAATTCTATTATTCATTGCATAGCTTCTAACTAAAGTGTAATGTTCCATATAGGGTAGGATTATATCTAAATTCTGCAACAATAATCATACCTTGAAGAACAGCAGATGAGTGAAGAAAACATCTCACTGAAGTGAGTATGAATATGCAAAATGCACTAAGAAAGGACAATTGCTATGGAAGATTCAAGTAGCTCTTGCCTGTGATTAGAATATGCCAAGGTAATTTTTTTTAAGATAGTAAAGCAGATATATTTTAACATGATCACTGATGGGAAGAGAATTCAACTTTAAGGGAAGTTCCTGTATGGTACTCAGGCAGTAAAGAGGCTTTGAGCTTCATGCAAGGATGCATTCAAACTGCGAATGAGTGAAGTACAGAGGGATGAATGCATGAATGACAAAAAGCTAGTGAGCAGGTCCAGAAGTAGCAAACAGTATTTAGCCTACATTGCAAAGAGCTTGGTATTTAAAATATGGAGATTTTGTTGCATTGTATAGGTTGTTGCTAAGGCCACATCTGGAGTATTGTGTACAGTTTTGGTCCTTTCCCTAAACAAAAAGATAGAGTAACATTGGAGTCATTACAAAGGAGATTCACCAGGCTAATTCCTTGGCACTTTAGAGAGTATTTTTTTAGGGTAATAAGAATGAATGCAATACTCTAGATATGAGCTTTATAAAGCTGCAGGAGGTTATGTACTTGAACCCCAAGATCCTTCTGTACAGTTTTAAGGGTCTCACTATTAACAATGTACTGTCCCTTTACATTTGATTTCCCAAAGCACACTAACTTAAATTTGGCTGGATTAAACACCATCAGCCATTTCTCGGCTGATAGCTGCATTTGATCTATATCACACTGTATTCTTTAACAATCTCCTACCCTCATCACAACTCCACCAAACATTGTGTTATCTGTAAACTTACTAATCCATCCATCCACACAAAACTCAGTGGCCACTTTATTAAGTACACTTGATTTTGCAAACATCTAATTAACTAATCATGTGGCAGTAAGACAATGTACAATGCATAGTTAGTTGTTCAGACCGAACATCAGAATAGGGAAGAAATGTAATTTAAGTAACTTTGACTGCGGAATTATTGTTCGTGCCTGATGGAGTGGTGTAAGTATTAGAGACTCTAGCGTTTACAGAGAATGGTGTGAAAAGCACAATCTGATTAATAAGACATGACTTCTCTTGCTCAAAACTATGCGGACCATCCCTAATTAAGCCTCAGTTTTCCAAATGCTCATAAGTCCTATCCCTCAGAAACCTTTCCAATAGCTCCCCTACCACTTATGTGAGACTCACTGATCTATAGTTTTAGGATTAACACTATTTTCTTCCTTGAGCAATGGAACAACTTGCCAGACCGCTGAGACCTCATCTGTGGCTAGAGAGGACATACAAATCTTGATCAAGGCCCCAGTAATTTCATCTCTGACACTCTTAGTAACCTGACTGTGTTACACAGGGGCGTTGAGAGCAGAACATGTGCAGGACACAGACACAGAGGTAACATAAACAGAACTGGGTTTATTGATAGTTACTAGGAAGGCCAGGGAGTGAGGACAAAATGTCAACATGGATGTAAACATTGGATAACCAGTAAAACCTGGACTAGGACTTGAACAAGGAACCTAGACTTCAACTTGCCTCGGACTTGACTTGGACTAGGAACCTGGACTCGGACTCGACTTGGACTTGGAATTTGGAGTTTGACTTGGACTCGGAACTTGGATCTTGACTTGGACTTAGAACTCGGACCATGAGCTTGGACTTGGACTGGACTTGGGCAACGAGGAGACAGAATACCCAACTTGGAGTAGTGGCAAATGGCCAGACCTACTCAGCTGGAAAGGACATGGACAATGAGGAGACAAAACCACACAATGACAGTCCATACATATTTTTGCTCGGAGTGGCAGTAAATGGCCAGCAGTCTCAGCCGGCCACGAAAACGACAGGATTCGTACCTTACTCAGAGCAGCGGCAAAACAGCCAGAAACTCAGCTGGACACGAAAATGACTGAATTCGCTAAGCAGCCACAGGCACCGAGGCAACTAGAGTCCACGAACCTCGGAGGTCCTGGGATGAGCATAGCCACAGTGGCTACGGTGAGATGACTGTCTTCTGGTGATGAATTTCTGGTAACAGTCCAGCACTGAGTAGCTGTCCCTGGATCCTTTTAAACTGTTGGTTCGAAATGAAGATCAGGTCTTAATCAAGGCGCCCAATGGAACACAGGGTAAAAGAAATAACTGGAATGAGGAATCCATGGACTGGATCGTGACAGACTGAGGTATATCGCATCAGTCCCTGGGGAGGTATGCACCTTAATGTTCTTTAAAAAACTCAACACTACCTTTTCCTTTGTCACAGAATGTTCAAGCAATTAAATATGCTCCATACTGATCTCACTATCCTGTATATCCTAATCCTTGGTAAATATAGATACAAAGTACTCATTTAGAACCATACCTTGTCCTTCACCTCCAAGTACATCTTCCCTTCTTTATCCTTGAATGGTCCTATCCTTTTCTAGTTGTTTTCTTGCTCTCAATGTATGCATAGAATGACTAGTGATTCACTTCAAACCTACTTGCCACTGAGTTTAAGTCCACCCTTGATTTTGCTGATTCCCTTCTTGACTTCTTTTCTAGCTTCTTTATAATCCTCAAGGGCTCAACTTGGTTTATGATTCCTAATCCTTACATGCACTTTTCCTTCTCAGCTAAATTCACCACCTCTCTCATAATCCAAGGTCCGGCTACATTGACATCAGTGTCCTTTCTTCTTCCTGGGATGCATCTCTCCTCTATCCTGTATAGCTGGTTTTTAAATACCCTCCACATGTCAGATGTGGACTTGGCCCAAAGCAGCTTTTCTGAATTAACTCTCCCTAATTCTTACTTAATATTCTTGTAATAAGCCCTTCTCCAATTTAATACTCTCTTGCAAGGCCCATACTTATCCTCTTTACTTAGAGCCATCTTAAAACTTAAGGAGTAGTGGCTATTGTTCCCTCATTGTTCTACCACTGAGTTGTGAATCATCTAGACAGGCTCCTTTCTCAACACCAGATCTAGTATAGCACCTTATCTTATTGGATTAACTACATATTGAATTAGAAAACTCCCCTGGATGTACCTAATGAATTCTGCCCCATCTAAGTTTCTTGCACTAAGGAGATACCAGTTATATGGCGGAAGCTGAAGTTACTTCAATCAGCTGTAACAGCAACTCCGTTGTTTTTCCCCTTTCCCTAATCTGCCTGCATATCTGTTCCTCAACATACTGGTGGCTACTGGGGGGGAGGAGGATGGGGAGGGAGGTGGGATTCTGTATCATAATCTCATCAGAGTGATTGCATCTTTCTTATTTTTGAGTTCTGCCCATATACACCCAAAGGATGAGCCCTCCATTCTGTCCTCACTGAGTTTAGCTGTGATATTGTCCCTGATTAAGAGCATGACTCCAGCCCTCCAACTTTTGCTTTGTCTCTTTCATTTCAGAAGAATCAAAACCTTGGAATATTAATCCACCAGTCTTGTCCCACGTGCAACCAAATCTCTTGTCAAGATGATGATGTTAGAATTCCATGTACTGATCTATGCACTACGTTCATTATCATTACCTGTAAATTACCTTTAAAACTGCTAGCATTAAAAATAAATGCATTCAGCTCATCCACCTCACTTTGTCTTTTACATTGCTCCTACTATTCTTCCTTATGGACTTACTTGTCATGACATTTACCACTTTCTGACCTGGTGCCCTGGTTCCCACCTCCCTGCCAAAGCAATTTAATCCTCCCAAGAAGGACAAGTGAAACTCACAGCCATGAGATTGGTCCCCCTCCAGTTAAGATGCAACCATCCCTCTTGTGTAGGTCAACCTCTCGCAGAAGAATTTCTTTTGATTAATGAACCCGAAACTCTGCCGCCATGCACCAGCTTCTCAGCCCCACACTCATCTGTCCTATCATTCAGTTTCTGCTCTAACTAGCACGCGGTACTGGGAGTAATCCAGAAATTACTTTCTGCAAGGTTCTGCTTTTCAGACTCTTTCCTAAATCCCAAACTGCACTGTGCAGGATTTCTTGTCCTTTTTAAGCCATATCATTGGTTCCAATGTGTACCACAGCATCTGGCTGCTTACCCTCTCCCTTGAGAACATTCTGCAACTTCTCCAAGATATCCTTAAACCTTACAGTCAAGAGGTAACACATCTCCACTCTGTCTCCTTGACCACCGAGTCTCCAATCACCATTCCTCTGCCTGATCTTACCCTTTCCCACTGACACTCCGAGCCGGTAACAGTGTCACTGATTTGGCAGCTGCTGCTCTGCCCTAATTGGTCAACATCCCCCAACAATACCAAAAGAGTTTTACATTGCTGAGAGAAATAGCCACAGAGAAATCCTGTACTGTCTGCCTGCTCACACTATCTGCATCCAGGATGATCCTCGAAATGTTGAGAAACATAGAAAACCTACAGCACAATATAGGCCCTTCAGCCCACGATGCTGTGCCGATCATGTATTTACTTTAGAAATTACTCAAGGTTACCTATGGCCCTCTATTTTTCTAAGCTCCATGTACCTATCCAGGAGTCTCTTAAAAGACCCTATTGTATCCACCTCCACCACCATTGCCGGCAGCCCATTCCACGCACTCACCACTCTCTGTGTAAAAAACTGCCATCTCCTCTGTACCTACTTCCAAGCATGTTAAAAATGTGCTCTCTCATGTTAGCCATTTCAGTCCTAGGAAAAACCCTTTGACTATCCACACGATCAATGCCTCTCATCATCTTATACACCTCTTTCAGGTCACCTTCATCCTCTGTCACTTCAAGGAGAAAAGGCTAAGTTCACTCATTTATTCTCATGAGGAATGCTCCGAAATCCAGGCCACGTCCTTATAAATCTCTTCTGCACTCTTTCTATAGTTTCCACATCCCTACAGTTGGGAGGAGACCAGAACTGAGCACAGTACTCCAAATGGGGTCTGACTAGGGTCCTATATTAGCTGCAACATTATCTCTCGTCACTTGAACTCATCCCTCAGTTAATGAAGGCAAATACACCGTATGCCTTCTTAATCACAGAGTCAACCTGCGCAGCAGCTTTAAGTGTCCTATGGACTTGGACCCCAAGCTCCCTCTGATTCTCTACACTGCCAAGAGTCTTACCATTAGTACTATATTCTGCTATCATATTTGACCTACCAAAATGAACCACTTCACACTTATCTGGGTTGAACTCCATCTGCCACTTCTCAGCCCAGTTTTGCATCCTATCAATGTCTCGCTGTAACCTCTGACAGCCCTCCACACTATGCACAACACCCCCAACCTTTGTGTCATCAGCAAACTTACTAACCCATCCCTCCACTTCCTCATCCAGGTCATTTATAAAAATCACGAAGAGAAAGGGTCTCAGAACAGATCCCTGAGGCACACCACAGGTCTCCTCCATGCATAATATGACCAGTCTACAATCACTCTTTGCCTTCAAGCCAGTTCTGGATCCACAAGGCAATGTCCCCTTGGATCCCATGCCTCCTTGCTTTCTCAATAAGCCTTGTGTGGGAAGCCTTGTTGAAATCCATATACACTACACCTACTGCTCTACCTTCATCAATGTGTTTAGTCACATCTGCAAAAAATTCAATCAGGCTCGTAAGGCACGACCAGCCTTTCACATGCTGACTCTTCCTAATCATATTATGCCTCTCCAAATATTCATAAATCCTGCCTCTCAGGATCTTCTCTATCAACTTACCAACCACTGAAGATAAGACTTACTGATCTATAATTTCCTGGGTTATCTCTACTCCCTTTCTTGAATAAGGGAACAACATCTGCAATCCTTCAATCCTCCAGAACCTCTTCTGTCCCCATTCATGTTGCAAAGATCAGTGCCAGAATCTCAGCAATCACCTTTTTTTCTTTAGATATTAGATTAGTAGGTTAGTCAATTTTGCATATATATATATTTTTCTTTTTTTATATTATATATTATGAAATATCTAGATTTACCTTGTTCATATATATACTATATGGTTCATGTTTTGGGAAAACTTATTTATACTGTATTCATTGCTTATGTATTCTTTCATGTGTAATGGGAATTTGTATGTTTGTAACCCTTTATTCATATATCAATTGTATTTTGTTCATAATATAATTAATACTAATAAAAAGATTGAAAAAGAAAAAAGAATCTCAGCAATCTCCCCCCTCACTTTCCACAGTAGCCTGGGGTATATGTCGTCCAGTCTGATCACTTATCCAACTTGATGCTTTCCAAAAGCTCCAGCACATCCTCTTTCTGAATGTTTACATGCTCAAGCTTTTCAGTCGCCTGGGTCCTTTTCTGTAGTGAATACTGAAGCAATGTATTCATTAAGTACCTCCTCTGGTTCTATACACACTTTTCCATTGTCACACTTGATTGGTCCTATTCTTTCACATCTTATCCTCTTGCTCTTCACATACTTGTAGAATGCCTTGGGGTTTTCCTTAATCCTGCTTGCCAAGGCCTTCTAATGGCCCCTTCTGGCTCTCCTAGCTTCATTCTTAAGCTCCTTCTTGCTTGCCTTATAATTTTCTGCATCTCTGTCATTACCTAGTTTTTTGAATCTTTTGTAAGCTTTTCTTTTCTTCTTGACTAGATTTTCAACTGCCTTTGTACACCATGGTTCCTGTACCCTACCTTCCTTTCCCTCTCTCATTGGAATGTACCTATGCAGAACACCAAGCAAATATCCCCTGAACATTTGCCACATTTCTGTCGTACCTTTCCCTGAGAACATCTGTTCCCAATTCATGCTTCCAAGTTCCTGCCTGATAACTTCATATTTCTCCTTCCTCCAATTAAACATTGTCTTAACTTGTCTGTTCCTATCCCTCTCCAATGCTATGGTAAAGGAGGTAGAATTGTGATCACCATCTCCAAAATGCTCTCCCACTGAGAGACTTGACACCTGACCAGGTTTATTTCCCAATACCAGATCAGGGACAGCCTTTCCTCTTGTAGACTTACCTATGTATTGTATCAGGAAACCTTCCTGAAAACACCTAACAAACTCCACCCCATCTAAACCCCTTGCTCTAGGGAGATCCCAATCGATATTTGGGAAATTAAAATCTCCCACCACAACAACCCTGATATTATTACACCTTTCCAGAATCTGTCTCCCTATCTGCTCCTCGATGTCCCTGTTACTATTGGGTGGTCTATAACAACACCCAGTAGAGTTTTTGATCCTTTCCTGTTTCTAACTTCCACCCACGGAGACTCAGTAGACAATCCCTCCATGACCTCCTCCTTTTCTGCAGCCATGATCAGCCATCTCTGATCCGCAGTGCCATGCCCCCACTTCTTTTGCCTCCCTCCCTGTCCTTTCTGAAACATCTAAAGCCTGGCACTCTAAGTTCCCACTCCTGTCCCTGAGCGATCCAAGTCTTTGTAATGGCCACAACATCATCGCTCCAAGTACTGATCCACGCTCTAAGCTCATCTGCTTTAGTCATGATACTCCTTGCATTAAAACGGACATATCTCAAACCATCAGTCTGAGTGCGTCCCTTCTCTCCCACCTTCCTATCCTCCCTCTCACACTGCCTACAAGCTTTCTCTATTTGTGAGGCAACCGCCCCTTCCTCCATCTCTTTAGTTTGGTTACCACCCCCCAGAATTCTAGTTGAAACTGTCCCTAATAGCCTTAGCAAACCTCCCAGCCAGGATATTGGTCTTTCTTGGATTCAAGTGCAACCTGTCCTTTTTGTATAGGTCATGCCTGCTCCAAAAAAGGTCCCAATGTTCCAGAAATCTGAATCCCTGCCCCCTGCCCCAATCACTCAGCCACGCATTTATCCTCCACCTCATTCTATTCCTATCCTATGAACATTTAGCTCCAATTTCTTACTGCGGTCAGCCAGGAGCGACAGCCTGATGCACTTCCTGCAGGTGTAGTACTCAGAAACACTGGCCATCTCCCTGTTCTGCTACACCCATCAGGAGGAGCATGGTACTGCCCTCACTGCCATCTCAGCTACTCGAATAGAGAGGGTAATTCTGAGACAAACCTTCTCTGATCCCACAGCTCAGTCTTGTCTCACCAATGCCCCTTGAACTGAAGTCTCAGCACTTATACGCAACCTTGGCACTTACAGCTCAAATATGACCACTCCCAAAGTTCACTGCTCTGCTGGAGCCTGCTTCCATTTTATACCTACATACAACTTTTAAAAATGTAGCTGGCTCCTCTCCTCTACAGTTAAGGCTGCTGGGACTGGAAACTCAAGTTCTTACCTGAAAAACAACTTTTGAAGCACATCCATAGTGTCCTGTACGGTGGTCCACATTAATCTGTTGCTGAGGTTGGGTTCACGTTGTGCCAGTTGGTGCAAGAACTTGATGATTGTGGGAAAGTAGTTTTTCTTGAATCTGCTGCTGTGATAATGGGTTAAAGCCTGCGTTACTCAGTTTCTGACCCTGTCCCGCTTGGCCTCCGAAGTCTTTTCAGGGTAAATTGGTCATCATCTTACATTCAAAATCAGATGCAGAACAACATGAGAGGAGTTAGTGGTGTTAAATAAGGCAGCAAAGGATTAGCTTTGATTAGTGATGCACCAATGCTGTATTAAGATTGTTTCAACTCAGTTTCTATTTTATTACATAGCATTACGGTTGTTTTATTTGTCTTCTGAGGATCTTGTACCACATTTCTTCTTGATTTTAATTGGGGCCACTGGTTATATGGCAGTAGCCTGATTCCATTTTTATTACATGGAATGTTAATTGCATTTGAGGATCATATTCCGAAATTCTGAAAATCCCATCTTTTCTCTCTGTGAGCATCAGACCCCAGCAGTCTTAGCTATTGCCCTTTTGCTGATGTTACCTAGCATGTTTAAATTTGATATAAATAAAATTCATCACAGTCTGGAATACTTTCTGATGCTTTTACAATCCCCAAGTTCTTCAGGCATTTCCGTAGGTCTCTGTGTGTAAACAGAGCCAGATATCTGTTTTTATTGAACAGGTTAGCAATGGTATATATATATATATGTGTGTGTGTGTGGAAATAGGAACAAAACTAGGCTCTTTCAAACCTAAGGGTAAATGGGTACAGTCTTACGATGATGAAGAGAGTTCTGTTCAGTTTGTGGTACTTAGTTGAGTAATGTTGGAGAGAGAGAGAGAGAGAGAGAGAGAGAGAGAGAGAGAGAGAGAGAGAGAGAGAGAGAGAGAGAGAGAGAGAGAGAGAGAGAGAGAGAGAGAGAGAGAGAGAGAGAGAGAGGAGGAGAGAGAGGAGAGGAGAGAGAGAGAGAGGAGAGAGAGAGAGAGAGAGAGAGAGAGAGAGAGGTGAGTAGTGAGCTGATGCCGTCGATCTTCCCATTGTCTTCCGAAATCCTGTTGCAGTCACCGACTATGACAATAGCACGTACGACCGTTCTTCAGTGGTGGAATTATCACCCAGTCAAGGGTGGACACACAGATAATTCCCCACCGGTTGCACCTTTTCACATTTCACAGGGCGCTGAGTAGGCTACGGTCAATCATGGAAAACCCTGAACATCCTCTGCATAGCACCATCCAGAGACAGAGAAGCAGCTTCAGCGGCAGGTTGCTATCAATGCAATGCTCCTCAGACAGGATGAAGAGATCATTACTCCCCAATGCCATTCGGCTTTACAATTCAACTGCCAGGGGTAAGATATGTTAGGACAGAGCTTAAGTTACCATTCAATGTATTTTAGTAAACTATTTAAGAACTTTTTAAAAGCTATTTATTAATGCTTTTTTGAGAGGGTGATTTTAGATGCATATCATATTATACTGAGTTAAGTATTGTATGTAATTAGTTTTGCTACAATAAGTGTATGGGACATTGGAAAAAATGTTGAATTTCCCTATGGGGATGAATAAAGTATCTATCTATCTATCTATCATTGTGAGCCACTGATCAATTTCCCTGAATCGATCCTCCAAAACTCCACCTTCACGTGGGTGCACAAAGCTCGTTCAGTATCCAACACTGTGTGTGTCTCGTGGTGTGACTTGGTGTGTCCGTCTGTGGCTCAGCGGATTTGCTTTTTATCTCCACATGTTGGACACCAGCTGTCCATCAACCTGCTCCGCCCACTGCTTTCTGCAGACTCTCCACAAGCAGGCAAGTGACCTTGGAGAAAGGTAAACAATCAGCAGAGGAACCATAACATCATTCTTTCGAGCAGTTTCTGTCTCCCTCTCTTGCTCATTGCGCTGGACACCTCCCTCTCCGTCTCTCAATAGCAGCACAGTTCATAAGGTCTCTTCTGGACCCCTTTTCCAACCTAGGGTGACCCCTAACACAAGGATGTTCTTTATTTCCTTGTATTGGAAATTCCTTCATTTCCCGTATAAAAAAAGTTGGTTTGGGTGAAAAATGAAAATTAGTTATGTTCCTTATGCTCACTGATTTTGTTTTTCATAAACTCACTGTCCAGTTTCTCTAAGCTCTGTTGATTTCTATGTTTTATCTGAGACAAACTCATTCAGGCATCTGAAGAACTGTAGCATTATTATAAAATATATTTCAACTCACATTGCTTAGAGAATAATAATTCAATTATGCAACTACCAAGCTACCTCTTACATTTACTTCTATAGCCTTGCTTCCCTTATATATAATTTCATTTCTAATTTAAATAACTTGGGCACCCAGTACAGTGATGAAAGGTTACATGCCTGGTCTATTAATTCTGTTTCCATCCAACACATGTTGCCTGACGGGCTAAGCATTTTCACCATCTGCAATTTATAATTTGGATTTTCTACATGAACACCATTTTGCTTTTGTAAGTTTCTGACATTAAATAATTGTTTGAAATGGGGCTGTATTCATTTCAGAGGAAAGAACGATATAGCAAACTG
Source organism: Hemitrygon akajei (assembly GCF_048418815.1). NCBI lineage: Eukaryota > Metazoa > Chordata > Chondrichthyes > Myliobatiformes > Dasyatidae > Hemitrygon > Hemitrygon akajei. Next base: position 37,358,643 of record NC_133143.1, on the reverse strand, counting down.
GTAAGCTTTTAAAAGCTAATACCAAATATTGCCTTTATTAATAGGATATGTAACAAGGGCAATTTAAGTTAAAATATTAAAACATAAACATTCACCATTCCTGAATTAAATGGGGCCAACACCAGAAGTCAGTTTCTATCCTTATTATGAGAGAAAAGACTCCTTTTCAAAAAAATGAGCGAATTGATTACGAGGGGTGATTGACAAGTTCATGGCCTAAGGTAGAAGGAGTCAATTTTAGAAAACCTAGCACATTTATTTTTCAACATAGTACCCTCCTACATTTATACACTTAGTCCAGCGGTCGTGGAGCATATGGATCTTGGTCCTCCAGAAAGTGTCCACAGCAGGGGTGATTGATAAGTTTGTGGCCAAAGGTAGAAGGAGATGAGTTATTAACATCAAATTTTCTGCATAATCACTCAAAGAGTTTACCTTCATGTGCCTGTAACGAGAGCTGTATAACTCATCTCCTTCTATCTTAGGCCACAAAATTATCAATCACCCATCTGTGGACACTTTCTGGAGGTTCACGACCACTGGACTAAATGTGTAAATGTAGGAGAGGACTATGTTGAAAAATAAATGTGCTAGGTTTTCTAAACTTGACTCCTTCTACCTTAGGCCACAAACTTATCAATCACCCCTTGTATATAGCAACTCAAAGACAGGAATTTATTCCTTTGTTGGAAGAATCCTTTAATTTTCCCTTTGTCCTGAATTATGTTGGTTCGAGCTCCTGCCCCTAAGTTCCTGCTTGATGAGAAATCATTTTAAATTTGAAAAGCAAAACTCTGCATCTTTACAACCTACTTTTTCCACTGAGAACATTTCCTTCTTTCTTAGAAACCCAGGGCTCTGACACATCTTTCTTGTGCTTTCTGATATTTTCTAACAAACCAATCCTTTGACAATACAAGTAAACTTGACAGACGCAGTAATATTCTACCTAAATATTCATCACTGAATATCACTTGAATGTTGGTATTTTATTTTTCCACACTGCAAACTAGAAGCTTTATGAATCAGGTTTTGCAGATTTCTCTGTTAGTCATCTGATCCACAATTATGTGACATAAAGGTGAAGGAATTTGTGCCTGCCATTTCAAAACCATGTGGGTAAGATGCCTAAACTGATGTGACAAATTACCTAAGTCCTTCAGTGTTTTCCTGAGTAATTATGTTCCATCTAGCTCCATTTCTTTATATTACTGAGCTCTATCCATGAGCAGGAAGTTAACAACATTAGCATAGAATAGCATGAAAACATTTATTCTGGAATTATGATGGTACAAAGTAATTCCTAAGAAAGGATGAAGCATCACTTGAAGAGGAAAGAAAAAAATGTTTCTCTTAAAAAAAACTCTATTCAAATCTCTCCAGGGTGGACGCCAATTTTGTTCCCAGTAAAAGTAGTTGACTGACGTGCTGAGAAATCATAGAAACATAGAAAATCTACAGCACAATACAGGCTCTTCAGCCTGCAAAGTTGTGCCAAACATGTCCCTACCTTAGAAATTACTAGGCTTACACATAGCCCTCTATTCTTCTAAGCTCCATGTACTTATCCAAAAGTCTCTTAAAAGACACTATCGTATCAGCCTCCGCCACCGTTGCTGGCAGCCCATTCAATGCAGTCAACACTCTGAATAAAAAACTTGCCCCGACATCTTCTCTGTACCTACTCCCCAGCACCTTAAACCTGTGTCCTCTTGTGGCAGCCATTTCAGCCCTGGGAAAAAGCCTCTGACTATCCACATGATCAACGCCTCTCATCATCTTATACACCTCTATCAGGTCACCTCTCATCTTCCATTGTTCCAAGGAGAAAAGGCTGCGTTCACTCAACTTATTCTCATAAGGCATGCTCCCCAATCCAGGCAACATCCTTGTAAATCTCCTCTGCACCCTTTCTATGGCTTCCCCATTCTTCCTGCAGTGAGGCAACCAGAAGTGAACACAGTGCTCTAAGTGGGGTCTGACCAGGGTCCTATACAGGTAGTCCCCGAGTTATGAACATCCGACTTACGGACAACTCGTACTTACAAACTGAGGAAGGAGAATCCCGTCCGCCATTTTAAGTCAGATCGCGACGACGTTTGCCATTTTAAGTTGTTGCCGTTGACACTGTGTTGAGTGTTTAACTTTGTATTTGGCTTAAATTTTTCTTAGTAAGATGCATCCTGACATTCCCCTCCCCAGTTCCGGTCAGCTGGTCGCACAGTGAGGTCAGCGCCAGGCTGGAGAACGGAGGTTCCCGAGTTCGATCTAGTGACAGACCGCTCCCGTGCCAGGTTGATGTCGAGCTCGCAACTCAACCTCATGAAAAAAAACACTGCCACCTCCAGTTTAAATTCCCATGGGGAATATTGTGGAGGATCAAGTACCCAAACCCAGCACAGCCCCCACTTGTCCCATTTAACCTGTCTCAGTGCAGACCCGGGGAATTCAGAACGGAGGTCCTTAGGACCCAGCGGACCTCGGGAACCGGCAGAGCTCCGGACCTGCCACCTGCAGTGTTTCTGTTCCCCTGATGGGAAGCGATCGCGATTGAAAATAAAATGGAAATAATAAAGCATTTGGAAAGAGGTGAAACACCATCGGTCATTGGAAAATCATTAGGCTACAGTCGGTCAACGATCGGAACAATTTTGAAGGATAACGGCTAAAGGGAGAATAATGGAGCACGTGAAAGGCCCTGCCCCGATGAAAGCTACAATTATTACTAAGCAATTCAGTGGTTTAATTATTGAAATACATATGTTTCTTAAGTGTTTTATATGCATAGAAAAGTAAAATATATACTATATACTAAGACAAACGTTTGACTAACTGACGCTAAATAATACCGGATGTACTTGTTCCGACTTCCGTACAAATCTGACTTAAAGACGGACTCAAGAACGGAATTCGTTTGTAACCTGGGGACTGCCTGTATAGCTGCAACATTACCTCTCAGCTCTTAAATTCAATTACAAGATTGATGAAGGCCAATACACCGTATGCCTTCTTAACCCACAGAGTCAACCTGTGCAGCTGCTTTGAACGTCATATGAACTCGGACCCCAAGATCCCACTGATCCACCACACTGCCAAGTGTCTTACCATTAATGCTATATTCTGCCATCATATTTGACCTACCAAAATGAACCACTTCATGCTTATCTAGGTTGAACTCCATCTGCCACTTGTCAGCTCAGATTTGCATCCTATCAATGTCCTGCTGTAACCTCTGAGAGCCCTCCACACTATCCACAACACCTCCAACCTTTGTGTCATCAGCAAACGTACTAACCCTCACTTCCTCATCCAGGTCATTTATAAAAATCATGAACAGTAAGGGTTGCAGATCCCTGCGGCACTCCACTAGTGACCTACCTCCATGCAGAATATAACCCGTCTACAACCTCTCTTTGCCTTCTGTGGGCAAGCCAGTTCTGGATCCACAAAGCAATGTCCCCTTGGATCCCATGCCTCCTTACCTTCTCAATAAGCCTTGCATGGGATAACTATCAAATGCTTTTCTGAAATCCATATGCACTACATCTACTGCTCTTCCTTCATCAATGTGTTCAGTCACATCCTCAAAAAATTCAGTCAGGCTCGTAAGGCATGACCTGCCCTTGACAAAGCCATGCTGACTATTCCTAATCATATTATGCCTCTCCAAATGTTCATAAATCTTGCCTCTCAGGATCTTCTCCGTCAAATTACCAACTATTGAGGCAAGACTCACTGGTCTATAATTTCCTGGGCAAAGTCTACTCCCTTGCTTGAATAAAGGAACAACATTCGCAACCCTCCAATCCTCGGAACCTCTCCAGACCCTATTGATGATTCAAAAATCATCGCCAGATGATCAGCAATCTCCTCCCTCGCCTCCCACAGTAGCCTGGGGTACATCTCATATGGTCCTGGCGACCATTTTCCATAGAGAATACTGAAGCAAAGTATTCATTAAGTACTTCTGCTATTTCTTCTAGTTCCATATACACTTTCCTACTATTACACTTAATAGGTCCTATTTGTTCACGTATTTTCCTCTTGCACTTCACATACTTGTAGAATGCATTGGGGTTTTCCTTAATCCTGCCCGCCACAGCCTTCTCATGGCTGATTCTGGCTCTCCTAATTTCCTTCTTAAACTCCTTCCTGTTAGCCTTATAATCTTCTAGATCACTAACATTACTTAGTTCTCTTTTCTTTTCTTCTTGACTAGATTTATTACATCCTTTTTACACCATGGTTCCTGTACCCTACCATAACTTCCCTGTCTCATTGGAACGTACCTATGCAGAACTCCACATAAATATTCCCTGAACATTTGCCACATTTATTCCATACATTTCCTTGAGAACATCTGCTTCCAATTTCCTGCCTGATAGCCTCATAATTCACCTTACTCCAATTAAACACTTCTTAAATTTGTCTTTTCTTATCTCTCTCCAGTGCTATTGTAAAGGAGATAGAATTATGATCAGTATCTCCAAAATGCTCTCCCACTGAGAGATCTGACACCTGACCACGTTCATTTCCCAATACCAAATCAAGTACAGTCTCTCCTCTTGTAGGCTTATCTACATTTTGTGTCAAGAAACCTTCCTGAACACACCTAACAAACTCTGCTCCATCTAAACCCCTTGCTCTAGGGAAATGCCAATTGATATTTGGGAAATTAAAATCTCCCATCACAACTACTCTGTTATTATTACACCTTTCCAGGATCTGTTTCCCTATCTGCTCCTTGATATCCCTGTTACTATTGGGTGGCCTATAAAAAACACCGAGTAAAGTTATTGACCCCTTCCTGTTCCTAACCTCCACCCACAGAGACTACGTAGACAATCCGTCCATGGCGTCCACCTTTTCTGCAGCCGTGGCACTATCTCTGATCAACAGTGCCCTGCCCCCACCTCTTTTGCCTCCCTCCCTGTCCTTTCTGAAACATCTAAAACCCGGCACTTGAAGTAACCATTCCTGTCCCTGAGCCATCCAAGCCTCTGTAATGGCCACCACATCATATCTCCAAGTACTGATTCACGCTCTAAACTCATCCGCTTTGTTCACAACACTCCTTGCGTTAAAATAGACACATCTCAAACCATCAGTCTGAGCGTGTCCCTTCTCGATCACCTGCCTATCCTCCCTCACACACTGTCTCCCAGCTTTCTCTGTTTGTGAGCCAATCTCCTCTTCCCCAGTCTCTTCAATTCGGTTCCCACCCCCCAACAATTCTAGCTTAAACTCTCCCCAGTAGACTCAGCAAAACTCCACACCAGGATATTGGTCTCCCAGGATTTAAATGCAACCCGTCCTTTTTGTACAGGTCACGCCTGCCCCAAAAGAGGTCTCAATGGTCCAGAAATCGGAATCCCTGCCCCCTGCTCCAATCCCTCAGCCACGCATTTATCCTCCACTTCATTCAATTCCTCTTCTCACTGTCATGTGGCACAGGCAGTAATCCCAAGACTACTACCTTTGCGGTCCTGCTTCTCAACTTCCTTCCTAAATCCCTGTGGTCTGTTTTCAGGACCTCTTCTCTTTACCTACCTACGTCTTTGGTACCAATATGTACCTCAACCTCTGGCTGTTCTCCCTCCAACTGCAGGATATCGTGGATGTGATCTGAAACATCCTAGACCCTGGCACCTGGGAGGCAAAATATCATCTGAGTTTCTTACCTGCGTCCAGAGAATCGCCTGTCTGACCCCATAACTATAGAGTCCCCTATCAGTACTGCCTTCCTCTTCCTTTCCCTACACTTCTGAGCCACTGGGCCAGACTCTGTACCAGAGGCACAGCCACTGTCGCTGTCTCCAGGTAGGCTGTCCCCCCCCCCCAACAGTACTCAAACAGGAGTACTTATTGTAAAGGGGTACAGCCACAGGGGTGCTCTCTAGTACCTGACTCTTCCCCTTCCCTCTCCTGACTGTGACCCACATCTGTCTCCCGTGGCCCCTGTGTGACCACCTGTGTATAATACCTCTATATCACCTCCTTGCTCTCCCTGACCAGACGAAGGTCATCGAGCTGCATCTCCCATTCCCTAACGCAGTCCCTTAGGAGCTGCAGCTCAACACACTGGGTGCAGATATAGCCGTCCGGGAGGCTGGGAGAATTCAGGACCTCCCACATCTGACACCGAGCACAGAAAACCAGACTCACACACATACTTCCTCCTTTCCACAGTTAACACTGCAAAATGTTTTCCGCAGAGCCTTACGTCTGTGGTGGGAAAGCTGTTGGAAAAAATTCGTAGAGATAGGATCTATGGGCATTTAGAGAATTATGGTCTGATCAGAGACAGTCAGCATGGCTTTGTGAAGGGCAGATTGTGCCTAAAAAGCCTGATAGAGTTCTTTGAAGAGGTGACCAGGCATATAGATGAGGGTAGTGCAGTGGATGTGATCTACATGGATTTTAGTAAGGCACTTGACTAGGCTCCAGATGGTATGCTTATTCAGAAAGTCAGAAGCAGGGGATCCAGGGAAGTTTGTCCAGGTGGATTCAGAATTGGCTTGCCTGCAGAAAGCAGAGGGTCATGGTGGAGGGAGTACGTTTGGAATGGAGGGTTGTGACTAGTGGTGTCCCACAAGGATCAGACCTCTACTTTTCATGATTTTTATTAATGACCTGGATGTTGGGGCAGAAGGGTGGGTTGACAAGTTTGCAGATGACTCAAATGTTGGTGGTGTTGTGGATAGTGTAGAGGTTTGTCGAAGATTGCAGAGAGACATTGATAGGATGCAGAAGTTTGCTGAGAAGTGGCAGATGGAGTTCAACCCGGAGAAGCGTGAGGTGGTACACTTTGGAAGGACAAACTCCAAGGCAGAGTACAAAGTAAATTACAGGATACTTGGTAGTGTGGAGGAGCAGAGGGATCTGGGGGTACGTGTCCACAGATCCCTGAAAGTTACCTCACAGGTAGATAGGGTAGTTAAGAAAGCTTATGGGGTGTTAACTTTCATAAGTCAAGGGATAGAGTTTAAGAGTCATGGGGTAATGGTGCAGCTCTATAAAACTTTGGTTAGGCCACACTTGGAGTACTGTGTCCAGTTCTGGTCGCCTCGCTATAGGAAGGACGTGGAAGCATTGGAAAGGGTACAGAGGAGATTTACCAGAATGCTGCCTGGTTTAGAGAGTATGCATTATAATCAGAGATTAAGGGACCTAGGACTTTACTCTTTGGAGGGAAGGAGGATGAGAGGAGACAAGATAGAGGTATACAAGATATTAAGTGGAATAGATAGAGTGGACAGCCAGTACCTCTTCTCCAGGGCACTACCGCTCAATACAAGTGGACATGGCTTTAAGGTAAGGGGTGGGAAGTTCAAGGGGGATATTAGAGGAAGGTTTTTTACTCAGGGAGTGGTTGGTGCGTGGAATACACTGCCTGAGTCAGTGGTGGAGGCAGAGACTACTAGACAGGTATATGGAGGAATTTAAGGTGGGGGGATATATGGGAGGCAGGGTTTGAGAGTTGGCGCAACATTGTGGGCCAAAGGGCCTGTACTGTGCTGTACTATTCTATGCTCTATGTTCTAACACAGTTAAACCTACCTCGCCTCATCCTGTTTCTGCCTCAACCCATTCAGCCAAAGCTCTATCACTTTGCTGCCTCTCATACTGCTGCCCTCTCTGATGCTGAGGATAATCCCACATTATCAACAGTTATTTTTCTATGCAACACATCATAGAGATTGTTTAATTCAAAGTTTGTCATATATATACAAGTCCTATAAAAAGTATTCAACTGCCCCCCACCGGAAGTTTTCACCACACTTTCATATGACACACCAAATCATCATTGTTGCAGCCAATTGGATTCAGAAGAGACATAATTAGTTAAATGGTGATCACCGTGTTCAGTGAAGAGGTTTCAGTTGACTGTAGTGAAAATGCACCTGAATCTGGAAAGTTCAAATGCTGGTGAGTCAGTATCCTGGCAACAACTACCCTATGAAAAGAAAAGATAATTCCTAGCAACTCTGCAAAAATGTTATTGAAAAGGACAGGTCAGGAGATGGATACTAGAAAATTTCCAAGTCACTGAATGTCTCTTGGAATACAATAAGTCAATCATGAAAAAATGGGAAGAATATGGCACAGCTGTAAATCTGCCTGTAGCAGGCCATCCTCAAAAACTGAGTGACTGTGCTAGAAGGGGACTAGTGAGTGAGGCCACCACGAGACCTATGACAACTCTGGAGGAATTACAAGCTTCAGTGGCTGAGATGGGTGAGACTGTGCATACAACAACTGTTGTCTGGATGCTTCACCAGTCACAAATTTATGGGAGAGTGGTGAAGAGAAAGCCACTGTTGAAAAAAACTCACTTGAAATCTTGGCTAGAGTTTGCCAGAAGGCACGTGGGAGACCCTGAAGTCAGCTGGAAGAAAGTTTTATGGTCTGATTAAACCAAAATTCAGCTTTGTGGGCATCAGATGAAATGTTATATTTGGCATAATCCAAACACTACACATCAGCAAAAACACACCATCTCTACTGTGAAGCATGGTGGTGGCCGTATTATGCTGTGGGGATGCTTCACTGCAGCAGGCCCTGGAAAGCTTGTGAATGTAAAAGGTAAAATGAATGCAGCAAAGTTTAGGGAAATCCTGGAAGAAAAACTAATGCAATCTAATGACCCCAAGCATAAAGCTAAAGCTACTCAGGAATGGCTTAATAACAATGAAGTTAATGTCTTGAGGTCACCAAGTCGGAGTCCAGATCTCAATCCAATTGAGAATTTGTGGCTGGGCTTGAAACAGGCTGTTCATTCACGATCCCCATTCAATCTGACAGGATTTGAGCAGCTTTGTAAAGAATAATGGAGAAAAATTGCAGTGCCCAGATGTGCAAAGCTGATAGAGACCTATCCACACAGACTGAAGGCTATAATTGCTGCCAAAGGTGCATCTGCTAAATACTGACTTGAAGAGATGAAAACTTATGCAATCAATTATTTTGTGTTTTATATTTGTAATTAATTTAGATCACTTTGTAGAGATCCGTTTTCACTTTGGCATGAAAGGGTTCATTTTCTGTTGATCAGGGTCAAAAAAAACTACAAACGTTTGTAATTAAATCCATTGTGATTCAATATTGTATAACAATAAAACATAAAAACTTCTGGGGGGGTGAATACTTTCCATGGGTACTGTATACTTATCTGAGAAATATATTCTCAGAAAATGACTGAGTGCCATTAGTACCAATGACATTAAGCCACATAATTGCTGCGATTTCTTGTTCTCCATTTGAAAACAGCAGGAGTCTTTGAGAGCTTGCCTCATACACAAGGATGCAATCTTCAGTTACCCGATGAGGTAACTGTAGCCGTTGGCTAGGGGCAGATGTCATCAGGTGATGCCCAACCTTCATTGAGTGTTTCTACCCTTCACCACTACACTCTCCAGCTGGCGGGTCAGCAGGGGTGGCCATCTGCTTCTGACTTCCTGTTCAACTCCTGTCACCTACTCCATTTCCAGCAACAGGCCCTTTCTGCTGCTTCCCCCATTCTGTGAGCTGCTTGGCTTTTGCCCTTTTCATCAAGGCCCAGCACAGGGAGCAACCTCCATGCTGACTTTTCCAGGAACCCCGTGCAGCCAATCTCTACAGGGAATAGCCACGTCTGCCATCCTTTGACCCTGCACTTCTGGACTAAGGACTGGAGCTTCAGGGGCTTCCTTTCATGAGCTTCCTCACATCCTTCCTCCCATGGTACTGTGAGTTCCACCAGGATGATTTTTTTTAATCTTTGGAGGACCACAGTACGATGTCTGGTCAGAGTGTAGTTTGCACCACCTCTGGGAACTGCAGCTTCCTCCCCACATCGAGTCTCAGCTCCCATGTTTTGGCAATTTGCAGCAGAATGGATTTAAGTCTTTTTGATATGACTGACGTGGCCCTTCCTCGATGCATTCTACAGCAGTCATGGGGAACTGGTACATCGTGAAAAGCCAGAGCAGCCTTCTTAGAAGACTATGTTGGTGCAACCATGTCTTAAATTTACCAGGGAGTCCTGTTTTGTCTATCTTCAGCCTGCTTTACAGTGTCAGTGCTGCTAGCTCTGTCTGGTATTGCTGCATTAAAGCACTTCCCAAGATGCTTTACTGTGTTGTCCTCCGTGGATGGACTGACTTCTCTCTGTACTTGAAGATTGAACTTGCTAGTAACCTTGCCCTTTTTGATTACCATGCATGTGTACTTCCTGGCCTTGGAGGTCATCCTAGCCCAGGTAGCTCCATTGTCTAGGGTTTCCAATACCTATCTTGCTTGGACAGGGGTCACAGTGGTTACAGTGATATCATCCATGAACACTGGGCCTCGGGTTACGTTTGCTGCTACTAATTTGAGGAGGTTCATACCCATGACAAATGAGATAGGGGAAGATGATACAGCTGGTTAGAATCCCTTCTTGCAGGTCTTGCCACCTGGTTGTAAAGCGGGCTGAAGTGAATCATAGCTTGAATCCTCCTAGGTAGCTGGTGATTACGTCTCTCGTTACTGGCAGGATGTGGTAATGGTCCAGACCAACACGGATAAGAACGTGTGGAATTGATCCATAGGTGTTGGCTAGGTCTAACCAGGCACTGATAGGTTACCTTTCTTCTCTCTGGCTTCACAAATCAATTGGCTGATTATTGAGGTGTATTCAAGGCACCCAGAAAAACCTGGGATGCCATCTTTCTGGATGAGTGTGCTGAAATAGTAGTTCTCCATTAAGTAAGATGTCCGCCTTTTTATGAGCACTGAGAGTATCTTGCACTCCAAGCTAAGGAGGGAGATTGCCCTTAACTGGGTAATTGTAGATAAATCAGTCTTCGGCCAATTTCCAGCTTGTTGGGATAGAGCCTTTGGTCTAAACTTCTTGATTATCTTCCACAACTTCCGGAGGAGTTTTGGGCATTTCTTATATACCTTGTAGGGTATACCACTTGGTCCTGAGGTGGCAAATGACTTTGCTCTCTTGATGATATCCCAATCCTCTTGCCACGTGACCTCGGCCTTATTCAGCTCACTTGTTTGGATTATTGGTTGGGGGACTTTTGGGTTGAATTCTAGTCCCTGATTCCTACAGGGATCACAGTTTGAGCTGGTTAGGATGCCAGAATTTTGCTGGCTGAGACGAGCCCTGCTGAACCTGAATGGGTTTTAACCAACTGCACGCTCCTTCTCTCTTTTTCCCTTCTTTGCTTTCACAGCTGCTCCACCCTCCTGAGCTTGCACAACTGCTCCCACAGTTAGATCTTTGACACCTTTTTTATCAGGTGAATTGTTTTTGAATTGTTTGTTCCGGATCTTTATTTCGCTTCTCAGGTGGCAATTCTCCTTTTCCCTCCTGTTTGGTTGCCATGATAGTTTAAGATCCTTGTTCTTCTTCATTGGCCTATATTGCTCTTCAGCAAAATTGTACACGATAGTTGTGAGGGACTCTTTTCTTTCCCAGTAGACAGGTCCTGCCAATGTAGTTTCCAAGATGCAATCCAGGTCATCATCAAATTGCTTCCAAGATACGTTGTCTGATGATCTAGACCATCTGATCCTCTCTGTGCTTTAATGAACAGATTAGTGTGGCAGAGGGGTCACTCTCTGGGGCAGCTCAGGTGCAGAGAGATGTTCACCTTTGTTCCACAGCTGGACCGAATTTGGTGTACCTTGAGGCCTTTGATGTTTCTGCAGATATTGCCACACCGGAACTTCACAATGAATGCCTCCCCGATCCGTGTTGGCTAGAGCCTTCTCGTTACTGTTTTCCTGGCCGTTGCCGTTATGTCCACCCTATTGAGTCTCTCATCCTAAACCACTCCCGGGAGACTCCGGGGGTATTATGTATGTAGTTCTTCTGCAGCTTGTATGGTGCCCTCTTGTGAGTGCTGCACACAAGTTGCTAACCTTGTGTGCCCGTGTCGGTCTTTCCTGGAGGTCAGTTGTCTTTCCAGCATTGCTAACCTTTCTCGGTTGCCATCCAGACTCTCCTGGAAGCCACTGGCAAACCAGATGTCGCTTGCATCATACACCAGGGTGCTCTTGTCAGTTATCTGATGAGGTGACCATAGCCTTTGGCTAGGGGCAGATGTTGTCAGGTGGGGCTCAACCATCACAGAGTGTTTCTACCCTTAACCTCTACTTTCTACACAGGGTGCAGGATGTTGCTTCTTTGGCTTTTTGCATTTCTACTGTGTCTAATGGAAAGACACAGTTGGATATGGCAGAAATGGATGGTTTTCCTCTATACTTTCCAACATATCACAGGATACTTCAAGAGCGCAGCTGTTGGGTTTAATTTAATTGAACAGCTTATGAAAAGATGCTTTATAACCGTAATGTAATCCTATCGTTTGACTCTGATGATTTCTTAACTATTCAAAAAAATACACCAGCTGGACTCATCAAAAAAGTCTGCAGGTGGAACCATGTAGATTTAAAGATATTGCAAGCATACAATATGAAAAATAAAATTCTGGAAACACTTCCCTGGATGGACAGCCTTTGCTAAGGATAGAGATGTGGTCATGAAAGCAGGTGTGACTGATACTATTGAGGGTGGACATGATGTAACAGAGAAATAGAATTCTAATTGTAGAGAGAAGCAGAGCTTCACAATGTGTCCATTACTGGAAGGGAATGAACATCATATTAAATCATAATTGATATGCTGAAGACATTCAGCATTTCATACAGACACATGAATTTTTTTTCATTTTTTCTGGCCAATATTTGTGGATCTGCTTACATGTAGTCATGGGCCCCTTTCACATCCAAAGTGCCTTCAACCCAAAAGCTTTACAGTTGAGAAATGCATTATTCGCTGCGTCTTCAATTTCGCTAAAATATCATGGTGTGAAAACATTGTATGACTATCAATGTTAATGGTTACATCCAGCCAGACCTGGAGTTGAGACAAAATACTGGTGAGTAGGTGTTTTTAGCTTGCAGCAGACATTTTCAATTAGATACTCATCATTGCTGAAAACTGTGTACCCCTGACACATATACACACTTGGATAATATATTTACTTTGAACTTTGAAATGACAGCAAAAAAAGATGATTCAAAAGTTCACCAATAGATTTCTAAATACAGAAACAGTTTCAATTGAATCATTGTGAATCCTTATGACCTGCCTCAATGTCTACCATCTGGTAGTGCTTACTTTCATCATAGTAAGAGAGGTTGAGAGGTTGGTTATGGCTCAAACCAACACCTGTCTCCGTAAGGTCCTAGACTTGCTTCATTTCACCAATTGCCACAATATGGCTGTGGAAAACATGATCACTTCAGCTCTCCATTCTGCTCTGGACCACCTAGACAACCATCTGGTCAGATCATGTATGTTCATTGACAACAGCTTGGCATTCAACACCATCAACTTTATCAGCAAGCTTCAAGACCTAGGCTTCTGTACCTCTCTGTGCAACTGGATTAATCAGTATGGATCAGAAAGCCCAAGTCCTCCTCTAGACCATCAACACGAGCTCCTCGGGACTGTGTGCTTAGCCCCATGCTATACTCTCTCTATTCCCACAATTGTTTGACTAAACATAGCTGCAAAGTCAATTGCAAATTTGCTGATGAGGCAAGAGTTGTTGTCAGAACCACAGATGGTGATGAGGAGGCACATATGAGGGAGGTAGTTCAGCTGGTTCAGCGGTGTCCTCTTCTCACTGGTGCTATCGGGCAGGAGCTACCAGACTATGAAGACCCACAATTTACGGTGCAACAATAACTTCATTATCACTGCTACCAGCTTTCTGAGCCAACCTGAAAACCTCTAATTCTATCTCAGACTATATTTTGTTTCCGCTTGAACTATTGTCATTATATCTATTCTTGTTTATTTTGTAGTAAGTTATGATTTATTCATGTTATTCTTAAATTAATCTAATTTATGTTTGTCATGTTTGTAATGCACTGTACTGCTGCTGCAAAAAGCAAATTTTTGTGGCATCTATACCCTAGCTATGCATAATCATGACGATGAACTTCAACTTGAACTTGAATTACTCCTAAATGAAGATGAGTATAAATGCTGCTTAATCCTTAAAATTAATTAATTCTAGTATCTATTGTATCTACTTTATTCTGCACTGTTAATAGTCAGATATCTTTTCTCCAAATCAAACAAACCAGACACACTGATTTTTTTTTAGTGCATCTCCCTGGTGACTGCAGCAACTTTGTGCAAAATCAACAAGAATCTGTTTGAACCCAAGGCGTCTGTCATTATTCTGTTTAAGCTGCAGTGGTTGAAACTCAGACAATGAAGAATTCACTAATCATTATCCCAGTTTGACCCTATTTAATGCAGGCTTCTGGGTCAAAGGAGAATCCAAAGGAATTGTATATTCATCACACTTTGCTCAGAAGCCAACTATTCCTTTGCGAATATCACATCTGACAGGATTATTTTTCTTTTTTCACTAGAATTGTCTGCTTGTAGAAGCTCAGCTCTCAGCACCTATTAATTATTTACTCAAAGTTCCTTCTCTAGTTGGTAATATTTCAACAGTTAAGTTTACACATAAGAGGGTTCTTTAGATACCTGTCTTGCTGTTCCTGCTTTCCCACATCTTCTTAACCTGCCTTCCAGTTGTGTTCTATTCAAACTTCCACTTGTTAGACTTCGCTAATTTTCTGATCAGATATTCTCATTAATTTGCTCAGTGCTTTAAACATAGCATGACCACTTGATTATCCTTACTGCCAGTAGTGGTAAACAGCGAGGAATGTCATTTGTCCCAGAGCTAGATTCAAAAGCCCAAAGGAAAAGAGTGATATTTATGAGATACCAGTCTCCGGGGGGTGCTGAATCAGAGGTAACGATTCAAAGGTGAATGAACAAAGGAAGAACCGGTTGTGACACTCATTGCTTCAGAGGGTTCCAAAGCACTTTATAGCCAATGAAAGGTTTTTGAAGTGTAATCATGGCTGTAGCATTGGGAAGCTTGACAGCCGAATTGAACAGTGAATATTCCCAGGGGGTTATATGTACAGTATGTTTCAATAATATTAATCAGGTGATAAATATTGGCTTGGACTTCTAACTCTTCTTTGAGAAGTTACCACGGTACCTTTCACACAAAATGTCACAAGTTGGCAGGGCCATAGTTTAATCAGAAAGATGGCATCATGTACAGTGAATTAGTTTTGATAAGACTGGAAGATCCATCTGCTGGAGGCAAGAACTGATGAAATTGTGTCAGGAATCTACGTTAAAAGTCTTCTAGGTAGATCTGCAATTTTAAATTTTGATGTACAAAAAAAAACATAAAAGGTGGAGCTTGGAATACAAGATTGAACTATGAGGACAGAACCAACCAACAGCCTTTTAAAATATTGTTTTTTACCTTGAACCTGATATAAGGAAATAACACCATGCCAATGCCTATCAACATGTGGAGTAAACATTCTGTGAAAATTCCTGGACTGAAAGAACAAACGATAACTACAGGGAAGCTGGGGCAAGCATAATGTGTTAGAATCCTCAGAATAGACAAATTACCGATGTATATTAGATTTAATGGCCAACTCAAATTCATTCTGAACTTTCAAAGCAAACTTGGCCTGGTGTAATCATCTCAAGGTGCATAGTTGGTCTACATTTGGAACAACACATTGGGAACTCAGAGCTGAGTTAAATTGTGAGCTGTGAAGGTAGTCATATGATACTGAATCACATGTCTCTTGAACAATGGTCTGGGAGTCTGCACTTCAGTTTAATAACCTCTGGACATCAGTAATGATGAACAGAGCTCAGTTTAAAAGTGTGAGAAAGATATTTAAGGATGGCGTTGAAGGATTATGGAGCAGTGCTTAATGTTTAAGTACAAAAGCACAGGAATATAACAAAATAGGAACAAAAATAGGCCACTTGGATCAGCAGAGTCTGAACAGCCATTCAATACAAACATGGCTGACAGATGCTGATCTCAACTCCTCTTCTGTGCCATAACCACAATTCCTTAAATTTTCAAATATTTATCTCTCCCTTAAGTGCATTTTCAAAATCTGGCTTCTGTCATTCTTTGTGACAGGTGATTCCAGAAATTCATTACCCACTGTGAGAAAATATGCCCACACAGCACGATCAAAAGAGATTCTGCAGATGCTGGAAATCTTGAGGAACACACACAAAGTGCTGGAGGAACCGCATCTCTGGAGGACAATAATAAACAATTGATGTTTTGGTCTGTAATCCTTCATTAGGACCTCTGATCAGGTTGGCTGGAAGCATAGACTGTTTATCCCTCTCCATAGATACTGCCTGAACTGCTGATTCCTACACAGCCCAGTTTTAATAGAATGGCCTCTTATTTTGTAGCTTTGTCCAGTTAATCATGACTCTATCTGCAGTAAAAATCTCACAATATCTACTCCGTCAATCCTCCTTATAACCTCATATGTTTTGAATATTGTCACCTCACTTTTCTTAAATGCAAGGTATACTACTAACTACTCTGCTTTTCATAATAAAACAACCCTCTCATGCCAAGTCTTAACATGATAAATCTCCTTTGAATTATCTCCAATGCAACAATATCATTTTTAATATATGTCACTAAAGGTACAGTCTTCCACATATGGCTTCACCAATAACCTGGGCATCTATAGCAAAGGCTCTCTAATTTTAAACCACAACCCCTTTGCAATAAAGGCTGCTATGCCATTTGCTTCCTGTGTTACTGTATTGTTGCTGATAGTTTATGATTTATGCATAGGTAAACCTAGATCCTTCTGTGTTTCACTCATTTGCAGCCTCTCTCAATTCAGATAGTAATCTGCACTCTTATTGAAATGCATGACCTCACTCTTCACATTAAACTCAATTACCCAACCTATCCCATTGTGGAACACATTGTTCTCAACACAAGATGCCCTTCTACTTATTTTGGTATCATCAACGATCTTGGAAACCTTGCAGATTGTTCCCTCTTCCAGAACATTGTTGCAAATAGTAAACAACCTAGGGCAAGGAACCTGTTTCTGGGGTAATTCCTAGTTAAATCCCTCAAGACTGAACAGGGCCCATTTATCCTATCTCTTGGCTTTCTGTGTGACAGCCAGTTTTCAATCCATGCAAGCAGACTTCCTCCAGAACCTTGGGATCTTAATGAATACACCATCCTCTTATGTGACAACTTGTTAAATGCTTTCTGGAAATCTACTGTAAGTACAATGCATCTGCCTACTCTGTCTCTACTAACTTTGCTTCTCTTACCTTCAAAGAATTCAAGAAAATAATATGCCTTTCATAAAATCATATTTATTCAGTTTGATTATATTAGCTTTCCTATGTGATACGTTATTTGCTCTTTGATTATTGACTCTATCATCTTGCCAACAGCAAATGTTAAACTAGTTGGCTTATATTCCCCTCTCCCTGTCTTCTGTTCTCCTTTTGCCTCCAACAAGAGAGTCACATTTGTTGTTTTCCAATGTTCTGGAACCTTCCTGAAACAATGAAATCTTTCATCCAATATGTCTGCTATCTTTGCAATCTTTTCCTTTAAGAACCTGTAGTGTGGATTGACAGGACCTAGAAATCTGTTTCCCTTTAGTTTCTAAGAATTTCTTTAATATTTTGTCCCATGTATTTGGGAATTTTAGATGTTCCACCATGTTATTTGAAATTAATCTATTGGTTATCTCAGGGATAATTGCACACTTCACGATCAGGAAGAGTGATGAAAAATATTGATTTCACATTATCTGGAATTTTTTAAACATGGCTGATATTTTAACCTAATTTTTTCTTTCTTTTTCCTCTGACACTTAACCCCCTTTACCTGTGATGGTATTGAGTCTACTGACTGCAAAGTTCTAAACTCAAGCAAGTGCAAAGTCAAAGTTCAAAATAAATTTATTATTAATATCTATCTATATATATATAGTGATTCATTTTCCTGTGGGCAATCACTGTAAATACAAGAAGCACCAGCAGAATCAATAAAAGACCACAGAGAACAGGACAGACAACAAGAAATGTGCAAAAAAAAACCAACAAACTGTGCAAATACAAAAATAAAGAGAAAAAATGATAACAAATAAGTAAGCAATAAATATTGAGAACATGAGTGAAGGGTCCTTGAAAGTGAGTCCATTGGTTGTGGGGACAGTTCAATGATGGGGTAAGTAAAGTCATCCTTTTTGGTTCAAGAACTGGATGGCTGGGGGGTAATAACTGCTCCTGAACGTTGTGATGCAGATTCTGATGCTGCTGTATCTTTGTCCTGATGGCAGCATTGAGCAGAGACCATGGCTTAGATGGTGGGGGTCCTTGATGATGGATGGTAATTTCCTGTAGCAGTGCTCCATGTAGATGTGCTCAATGATGGGGAGGGCTTTACCCACGATAGACTCAGCCATATCCATTACTTTTGCAGAGCAGCCATGATGCAACCAGTCAATATTCTCTCCAGCATAACTATAGAAGATAGTCAGAGTTTTAGATGATGTGTCAAATCTTTGCAAACTTCTAAAAAATAGAAGCCCTGCCATGCTTTCTTCGTAATGTCACTAACATGCTGGACCCAGAACAACTCCCCAGAAATGGTAATATCAAGGAATGTTAAGCTGCTGACCCTATCCACCTCTGATCTCCTGAAGAAGACTGGCTCATAGGTTCTGGTTTTCTCTTCTTGAAGTCAATAATTACATCCTTAGTCTTGCTGATCAAAGGAAACTATATTGTAATTGCCCAGTCTTCAAAAGCCAGCTTACTTTCCTATTAATTCTTCTCAGCATGTTTAGCTGACATTAACCATTATTTGAGCAAGGAGAAGATACCACAAAAAACAACACCTCATATTCCATCTAGGTAGCATCCATCCTAATGGCATGAACATCTATTTCCCCTATTGGTAATATTTTTCCCTCTCCCTTCCCAATTCTTCCATTCCCTGGTCTGGCCTCTTACCTCTTCTCCTCACCTGCCTATTACCTTCCTCTAGTGGCCTTCCTTCTTCCCCTTCTCCCATGGTCAGCACCCCTCTGCTACAAGATTCCTTCTTCTCCAGCCCTTTACGTTTCCCACCCTCCTGGCTTTACCTATCACCTTCCAGCTTGTCTTCCTTCTCCTCTGCCTACCTTCTTTTTAAATTTATTAGTCCCAAAAAAGTTCCTCAGTTAGAAACATTGACTATTTATTCATTTCCATAGATGTTGCCTGCTCTGCTGAGTTCTTTCAGCATTTTGTGTATTTTGCCTAGGAGAAAGCACTACCAGCTATCAACAAAATTTAAAACACAGTTCATTTATTTCTAGTGATACTCATTTAAAAACAAGCAACACTCATAAA
This sequence comes from Hemitrygon akajei, assembly GCF_048418815.1. Classification (NCBI taxonomy): domain Eukaryota; kingdom Metazoa; phylum Chordata; class Chondrichthyes; order Myliobatiformes; family Dasyatidae; genus Hemitrygon; species Hemitrygon akajei. The sequence goes on along the minus strand of NC_133143.1, from coordinate 37,339,340 downwards.
ACATATTTAAACCTTAGTGCATTTCTATCTTAAACACTTCTAAATTTATACAGAAGATTGCTATCTTATCTTGAATTATTGAATCATTATCTTGCATCTTGAAACATTATAAAACATTTCCAGATTAAAATCCATTTCTAAACACAGAACATTTCTAAAACATAAAGTGTTTCTTAAACATAAAACATTTCTAAACCACAAAAGAGAAATGATTTCTAAAACATGGGTACCATTTCTATAAATTAGTAAGACATAGCATGAGGCAGACAATGAATTGTTTGTTGCAGAAACCAAAGCTGGAGGAATGGATTCATCCCATGTTTCTTCAATCATTTTTGACGTTCCATACTCCATTCCTGAAAAGCCTTTACAGTCTCTACATTTATATCCTTTTCTACCACTTGGGTGTCTTCATACATATATGCTATTTCCTCAAATATCCTTTAACACAAACTTTCTAAAAGCACTTTTGAAGACATAGATCTCAGCTTATTGCTCACAGTTCACAATTAATGCTGTAAAGCTAACTTCCATTTGCACAGACAACTCAACTATAAAAAAAACATTTGTTACTGATATGCTAAATTATATTAAATTATATTATATTATATTATAATATTATATTATTCATCTGTTCTGCAAGCCTCCTTGAACTAAGCAGCTTAAGAATCAGCTTGTCACCTTGAGCAATATTAAAGCAGAAGCAATGACTAGCATTTGCATCTTCATGGGCAGAGGGTCTTCAAAGCTATTCTATAGGAAGTGTTTTTATAACTTCAAGATGATTACTGCTTGCTATTTTCATTTTAAGAACAGAAGACTAATTTACAACCTGTAGTTAAACAAGTCAATATAGTTGGTATTTTAATTACATCTGGTTTTGATCTTAAACATGACAGCTGTAGTTAAAAAGCAGGATTAGCAAACATGCGATCATCTGCCCAGGATAGCGAATATCCATCACATACCAATCAAGAACCAAATAATTTCTGCCTTAGATGCAGCCTTTATTATTTCTACCAAAGAGCATAAACTCAATTTCCTATGAAATATTCCATCCGCCACCCATTACCCATTCTCCCAACCTGTCCCAGGCCTTCTGCAAATTCTGTGCCTCTGTGACACTACCTTTTCCCCCACTATTGTCCACAATGCTATCAGTTCTTTCAACCAGATCCTTAAAGCAAAAAGCAATCTCAATACAGACCCCTGTGGAATTCCACGAGTCATCGGCAGCCATATTGAAAGGATGCAGTTATTCTCACTTTCTGACTTCTGATAGTCAGCTAATTTTCTATCGTTCTAGTACCTTGCCTCTAACACCATGAGCCCTAGTCTTGTTTGGCATCCTTGTGTGTGGCTCTTGGTCAAAAGCCTGAATATCCAAATAAACAACATCCACTGACTCTCAGTAATCAAACCTGTTTGGTATCTTGTCAAAAGACTAACAGATTTAAAAAGGCAAAATCTCCCCTTAATGAAATTGTAATAACTTTGCCCTTTTTAATCAAATACTTCCAAGCACTTTGAAATGTCATCCTTTATAATAGGCACTAAAATCTGACTAACTACTGAGGTCAGCCTAACCAGCCTATAATTTCCTCTCTTTGCCTCTCACTCCGCTGAAACAGTGGTGTTACATTTGCAATTTTCCAGTCTCTGAGACTATTCTTGACTTCAGTGATTCTTGAAAGATCACTACTAATGCTTTCACAATCTCTTCAACTACCTCTTTCAAAACTCTGGGATGCAGACCATCTGCTTCGGGTGATTTATTCACCTTCCAGTCTTTCAGCTTCCCCAGCACCTTCTCCTTAGCAATGGCCAATATGTTTACCTCTGCCCCCTGACTCTCATGAACTTCTAACATGTTACTGGTGTCTTCCACTGTGAGACTAATGGAAAGCACTCACTTAGCTCCCCTACCATTTCCCTTTTCCCCATTATTACTTTTCCAGGATCGACAGACAAATGGTCAGCTGTCCATTTTTCACTCTCCCTTACCTTCTATGTATCTGAAAAAATATACTGGAGTGACTCAGTGGTTTAGGCAGTATCTGTGGAAAGAAATGGACATAACACTATTTCTTTTCTTCCTCCACCACCCCTCCTAATCAGGATCATCTAACAGTTGCCAGCTTATATCCCACCACTTCCGCTCACTGTTAATTCTGGTTATCCCCCAACATTCATCAGTCTAGATGAAGAGTCTGGACTGGAAGCATCCACTGTCCATTTCCCTTCATAGATGCTTTTCCGAATGTTGAGTTCATCTAGCATCTTGTTTGTTGCTCCAGATTTGAGCATCAGCAGTCTCCTGTGTCCCCATATAAAATTTTGCCACTTCTTTTGATATTACACACCTGATTGAATTTTTTGAGGATGTGACTAAGCACATTGATGAAGGTAGAGCAGTAGATGTAGTGTATATGGATTTCAGCAAGGCAATTGATAAGGTACCCCATGCAAGGCTTATTAAGAAAGTAAGGAGGCATGGGATCTAAAGGGAATGTTGCTTTGTGGATCCTGAGGGCAAAGAGTGATTGTAGACAGGTCATATTCTGCATGGAGGCTGGTGACCAGTGATGTGCCTCAGGACTCTGTTCTGGGACCCCTACTCTTTGTGATTTTTATAAGTGACCTGGATGAGGAAGTGGAGGGATGGGTTAGTAAGTCTGCTGATGACACAAAGCTTGGGAGTGTTGTAGATAGTGTGGAGGGCTGTCAGAGGTTACAGCGGGACATTGATAGGATGCAAAATTGGGCTGAGAAGTGACAGATGGCATTCAACCCAGTTAAGTGTGAGGTGGTTCATTTTGGTAGGTCAAATATGATGGCAGAATGTAGTATTAATGGTAAGACCCTTGGCAGTATGGAGGATCAGAGGGATCTTGGGATCTGAGTCCATAGGACACTCGAAGTTACCACGCAGGTTGACTCTGTGGTTAAGAAAGCATACGGTACATTAGCCTTCATCAGTTATGGGATTGAGTTTAGGAACTGAGGTAATTTGCAGCAATATAGGACCCTGGTCAGACCCCACTTGGAGTACTGTACTCAGTTCTGGTCTCCTCTCTACAGGAAGGGTGAGGCAACCATAGAAAGGGTGCAGAGGAGATCTGCAAGGATGTTGCCTGGATTGAGAGGCATGCCTTATAAGAACAGATTGAGTGAACTCAGCCTTTTCTCCTGGAGCGACGGAGAATGAGAGGTGAGCTGATAGAGGTGTATAAGATGATGAGAGGCATTGATTGTGTGGATAGTCAGAGGTTTTTTCCCCAGGGCTGAAATGGCTAGTACGAGAGGGCACAGTTTTAAAGTGCTTGGAAGTAGGTACAGAGGAGTGGTCAGGGGTAAGTTTTTAACACCGAGAGTAGTGAGTGTGTGGAATGGGCTGCCAGCAATGGTGGTAGAGGCAGATATGATAGGGTATTTTAAGAGACTCCTGGACAGGTACATGGAGATTAGAAAAATAGAGGGTTATGGATAACCCTAGGTAATTTCTAAGGTAAGTACATGATCGGCTCAGCTTTTTGGGCTGAAGGGCCTGTATTGTGCTGTAGGTTTTCTATGTTTCTAAGTTCTCTCTGAAAATCTATTTTACTCCTGCATTTAAGAAGCTTTCACTGATGGATCCCGGTCCTAGGGTCTACCACCATTACTTATTACTGTTCAATTTAATATTATCCCTGTTTAATCACTTTATCACAGATTTCCTCTTTATAATTTGGTAAATTCCTGCTGAGCATTTTGGACCAACTGTCTGAATGTCTGCCTCTTATCTTATTTTCATAGTTTCTTGGTCAAACCTTTACTTTCTTCCATTTTAACCACCATTAAATCCGTATTTGCTATGTGTTGCATAGTTTTGTTTACATTTGCTAAAACATTCTTGCCTTCATTGGTCAGGGCATTAAGTACAAAAGTCTGGAACTTAGTTTGCAGCTAAATGAAACTTATGTTATAGGCCCCACTTTGAGTATTATGTGCAATTCTGGTTGCTCCATTACAGAAAGGATATAGAAGCTTTGGAAAATGTACATATATGAGGTTTACCAGGATACTACCTGGGTTAAAGGGCATGAGATATCAAGAGAGACTAGACAAACTTGTTTTCACTACAGCATCTGAGGCTGAGGGGATATCTCATAGAAGTTTGTAAGCTAATGAGAGGTATAGATCAGGTACACAGTTAGAACCTTTTCCCCTGTCAGACCTGTCACGTTCTAGAGGACCATGCATTTAAGCTTAGATGGACATAAGCTAAAGGAGGTGTGCAGGGGAAGATTGTTTTACAGAGAGATTATACGTGTCTGGGAAAGGCTACAAGGGGAAGTGGTAGAAGCTGGTACAATAGTGGCTTTTAGGGCACTGTTACATTGACACATAAATGTGCAGGGAATGGAGGGAATTGGATCATGTACGGGCTGAAAAGAGTTAACTTGGTTTGGCATTGTATTTGGCCCAGTCATTGTGGGGAAAAGGCCTTGCTCTTGAGATGAACTCTTCGATGTTCAAATTGTCACATATTGTTACAACTTTTCCCCTCTAACTTGTGCCACTGCTATATTTATTAAATGTGTTATTCTTGGAGCCCTTCACCTATTTAGTTTAAAGTCCTATTTAGAAATAAATCCAGTAATCAACTGGAAAAATCCACGATACTTCATTTATTATTCAAACGTGTTTCTGGCTGTAAAATTGCCTTAAGTGCACATGGTATGAAAGAACGTTGCTGAATTTTAGGTTTGGAGCTAAGTTTTCAGGAACTACATTAAAAAAAAACCTGAAGTGGCACTCAGGATGTTCCGTCACTCTTCCACCTATGTTGGAATAAGAAAACTAACACTTGCTTCAGATTGATTTCTTTAGGGTAAGTCTCTGCCATGCCTGGAGACTTAGTGCTACCTCAACATCAAACGTAGTCCAACTCTAGTGAAATTTTATATGATCTTGTAAAGAAATCTAAGCCTTGTTTATTAATAACCATCACATTATAGGGCAAAAGATTTACAATTTGCCCCAATTCCGCACATTAGAAAATGCCATGCTGAAGGTTGAAGCCCTAATGTCCTTGCAGAAATTAGCCAGTACTTGATTTTTTTTTAAAGAAACTGCCATATTTTCACAGGTAGTGGCTGAATATGGCCTTCCATTGATGCAGTGATTGCAGATTTCCTTTAATGATATCAAGGAGACTTCCACACTGGAATTGCATGTTCATAGAAGTCCCCCATTATCCCAGCTTCCAAAATATATATAAATCCTGGGATTATACTGATATGGCCAGTGCTGATTAAGGCAATGTGAGGGTTAGTTAAGGTACACCACTTATAAGGTATTCAGGACATTATGGTTTCGCAAACTCCGGCTGAAAAGAAGGTACTAGATTCAGCTCCCAACAAAGGGGAAGGGTGATGCCCAAAGCTTTCTGGCAGAAAGATTTCTCTGAACCAATTGCATCTCAATGCAGATGGAGCAAGCAATTAGGAGTACAAATTTAGGTAAACTACTTTAATGAAAGGGACTGATTAAAAGAATACGTACATGTAATTGTATATACTGCACCAGAAGAACTGTGTACAGATTTTGTTTTCTTACTTAAGAAAAAATGTACTGTCCAAAGATGAAATATTATGAATATTCATTGGGCAGGTTCCTGGGATGGCATGTTTGTCTTATGAAGATTGAATGAATTGAGATAGAGTCTACTAGAGTTTAGAAGAACAAGAGAAGATCATATTGAAGCTAACAAAATTCTTACAGGATTCGGGAGAATAGTTCCAGTAAGGTATTTAACCTCATGGAGTTGCCAAGGACTAAGGTGTATAGTTTCAGAAATAAAATTAGTCCTATTTCGGATGAGATGAGATGAAAATTCTTCATGCAGAGGGGAGAACTTTTGGCATTTTCTGACAAAATTATGAAAATTAAGGATTATGAAGATAATGCTGGAAAATTGTACTGTGGTTGAAAACTAGCCACGATCTTGACATCAGGTTCAAAGAGATGTGTGGTCTGTTCCAGCTCATATTTCTTATGCTCCTACGTCATGTTCTTTGATGGCCCTGCCTGTTCAGTCGTACTGAGCTTCCTATACAACTTCGTGCTTTGGAGACCAGCAACCCACTTATGCATGAGTTTATATCTCACTGTAACAAGAGCTGAGAAAGAAATTGATAAACTGATGTGTTGTGAGTTGCCAGCAAATAAAATGTCTGTGGAAACTGCCAGGCTTTTGTAAACACTCAGCCTATTGATTAATGTGCTTCAGGGTAGGCACCTATCATTCTTCTCATGATTTGGGCTATAAGTAACATGTCTCCTACACTTCATGGTTAACAATTAGAGCTTTCAAGATAGAAGGGATACATGATGAATATTCTATTGTCTGTGTCTAAATGATGCCAATTCTGGTTGGATAAATTCCGGGAAGTTTAATCACATAATTTCCTCTGTCCATTGCTTCTTCTGGCTCTCTCATTCTTTGTCAGAAGATGCATTATTTTTTATTTTGCCAGTGATTTCTTTGTGAGCTTTCATCTCTGACAGACCATGTTAATTATTCCATATTTCATGCAGCTTTATGTGTCCAGGCACATTCACCTCAAGTTACACCAGTTTTGTTTTCTTCAATCAAGACGATGGTAATACGAATTTATATATTAGTAATAAGAGATAATAGCTAGAGATGAAATATAGATGTATATATAAAGAAGCTACATTGTGCTAACATACTATCAATAATAACATTTGCACAAAACTGCTTGTAAATAAATTTGGAAACAAGCTTCTGAAATACAATATTAGTTCATATGCTTTGATATATAAGTTTAATATTGTTTTTATTAAGACTCATACATGAGTAAGGTGACAAGACGCATTATTCGTAATTGATTTTTATTTTGTTACAAGGTAGAAATTGTTTGATGTAGATTACACACTGTTTATAGAACCTGCACAATTTTTATTACGTGAAGGTTTAATGTCCTGTTGAAGTGTGAAAATCTACCTCTGCAACTCCCTTAAAGTGATAAGAGGTATTCCAGGATACTCGACAAACAGATGATCATGCTGCAACTGTACCCTGGAGAGCATTCTGGCTGGCTACGTCAACGTCTGGTTGGGGATGGGGGAACGGGGTGGCTGTCGCACAAGATCAAAATAAGTTGCGGAAACTTGCAACATTAGTCACCTCTATCATGGGTACTAGCCTCCGTGGTTATCCTCAAGGAGTGCAAACACGAGATGCTGGAAATTTAAGCAACACACACACACACAAAATGCTGGTGGAACGCAGCCGGCCAGGCAACATCTATGAGAAGAAGTACTGTCGACATTTCGGGCCGAGGCCCTTCGTCCTGTCTGGCCTGCTGCGTTCCACCAACAGTTCGTGTGTGTATCTTGAAGGAGCAGTCCCTTAGGAAGGCAATGTCCATCATTAAGGATCCTCACCACCCAGCACCCAGGACATGACCTCTTCACACTGTTACCATCGGGAAGGAGGTATAGAAGCCTAAAGGTACACACTCAGTAATTCAGTAACAGGTTTTCCCCTCTGCCATTTCTAAATGGGCATTGGACATTGGACCCATGAACACTACCTCACCATTTTTTTTACTTCGGTGTCTTTGCACTACCTACTTAACTATTTAACACACACACACACACACACACACATATTTTACTGTAACTCATTTTTTTCTAGGTATTTATTTATCATGTATTTCTACTGCCATAAAGTTAACAAATTTCACCACATATGCTAGTATATTAAATCTGATCTGATTCTGAACATGTGTGCATGAGACTGAGAATTAACCATAAACTGGGCCAAAAGAATGGATTGTCCAAAGATTGTAAAGGAAGAAAAGAGGAAGACAAAGCTGAGCAAAGGCCCGAAGTAGCTTTGGATATGCCTTCAGAAGAGGGAACTGTATCCAGGAACTATACAGTGGTGAGGTGAGGAAAGCACATGCAGTGATTAGGACTAGAGTATTAACAGTCAGAAATTGAGGGTATCCATAAAAGGGTGGGATTATTTCAAAGGGACAACCTGTGTTAAAGAAGTAGAATTGTTGGTAGAATTGTGGAGAAAAACTGATTCAGAGAACAAGAACTGCTCGACAGGGGTGGAATAATTTGAAGGCCATCAGACAGAGCTAGCTGAACAATTGAATAAAGGGAATGGAGGAGATCAATGAAATAAAATACTAGTAAGAAATCAATAGGAGACTCTGCACACATTGTCAAAAATTATTAAATGTGTTCTGTAGCCAGGAACCAGATCTCTAAACATGCTGAATAATAAAAGTTGACACTGGAACACTGAAAGAAAAATACAGAAAGCAAGACCAAAATTTTTGTCATATGCTGTAACAGTTCTGATCATTCTTAATGAACAGACAAGAACTTGCTTTAAAATTGACCATGATCAAAATGGAAAACCATTTTATTATTATTTAGTAAAGAAAAATAACAAGAGAAATAGGTTTTTTGCATGTTATTCATGTGAGAGTCGTGTTTTGACATTGCTGATTGTAACCACATTCTGGAAGGTTCACCATGAGGGAAAACATGAATATAATCTGCTCATTGACTGCTTAGAAGGATGGAAATGTTAAATACAAGAGGACAGATCTTTAAAGTGAGAAGGGAAAAGTTTAAAGGAGATTTGCTTTTTTTTACACAGAGGGAAGGTTATTTTTTACTCAGAGTTGTGGGTGCCTGGAACATGGTGGAGACAGAGACAATAATAGGGTTTAAGCAACATTGAGAAATAAGTGAGGAATGAAAGAATATAGACAATGTGCAGGAAGATGCTGCAGACTTCATGGACTGAAAAGCCTGTTTCTGTGCTGTTCTGTCCTATATCCCATATTGCATAGAATGATTGTATATAGAAGATTGTACTTGTTTTGTGTCTTTCTAATCTTCTTGAAAATTCACCATGCCTTAAGCATAATAAGGACCTTACAAATCTTAGTTACTCCTCACAGAATTGGAGAATCATGCTGGCCAGAAGTCCATTGCTTGTTGGCTGTCTACCATATCTTCTTATTGGAAGAAATACGCTCTCTGGGAATTTTAGATCAAATCATATTTTAATGTAATAATTTCCAGACTTATTCTCCTACTGTAAAAAAAATTCCCTTTTTTTGAAGGCTTATCAAAATATTGCATTCCAACATGATACCCCTGGTTCCTCGTGCTTTCTCTGTATAAGGAATTTACAGAGTAAAGAATTTACTCTTTACTATATTAGAGTAAATATTTATCTCTTTTCAACCATTCTTGTGGTATATATCCAAAATATATGGTCTTACTCTCCAAGGGTATTTCACATTTAAAGATATCTTGTAGGGCATTGAGTATCCCCCTCCAATAGTTTTTGATAACAGGGCAGTCCCAAAAAATATGATAATGATTTGCATTTTGATTTCCACAATTTCTGCATCAAACAGGGAGGTTACTATCATAATAGGATTTCTGAGAGGGTATAATAAAATATCTTTTCATGTTTTTCCATCCAAACTCCCTCCATTTCTGTGAATTGGTACACTTCCATTGATATCTCCATATTGTTGTCCATTCTTCCTCAGATATAATTATCCCTCCTTCCTTCTCCCATTTTGTTTTAATGTATGAAGTCGAATGTGTTTTAAGATTTGACAACCCCTTATACATGCTTGAAATGATTCTACTACCATTATCTGAATTATATTCTTTTCTAAAGAGCTCTATCATTTGCCTTGGTTACGTTTTTAAGCGTCTTATTAACATATTACCGCATCTGTAAATACCGATAAAAATCTTGTTTTTCTAATCAGTGTTTCAAAACTGAACAGTGTTCCTTCTTTCATTATGTTGCAAAGAACTGTTATTCCTTTAGCTGTCCAGTCCTTAAATCTAGCATCCAATTTATTTGGTGTAAAATCCGAGTCATATACACACCATTTAAGAATTGCAATATCTCCCTCTAGATTATATTCTTTTATAGTAGGTTTCCATATTTTAAGAGTCAATTTCACCCATGGGTTATCAATAGTATTTATGTACCTTTGTAGGTTGTTGTCAGCCAAAATTGCTTGTATGGGGATGGGAAGTACCCGCTCCTCAATGTTTTTCCATTGAGCGTCATATGATGGGTTACACCAGCATATCACAGCTCTCAACTGTGCTGCAAAATAATAATCTCTAAGACAAGGTAGGCTCCATCCCCCCTTTTCCTTTGCTAACTGCAAAGTTTTGAGACGAACTCTAGGCCTTTTGCCCTGCCAAATATACCTTGATAGCATCTTGTTCCATTCATTGAATTGATTTTGATTAATCTCTATTGGTAGGGTCTGAAAGAGATATAACAGTCTGGGCAGTATATTCATTTTAATAGACTCAATCCTTGAACTGAGACTGAAAAAAGGAATCAGGTTCCATCTTGCCACATCTTCCTTAATTTTTTTATATAAAGGCTGATAATTACATTCTGATAATTTTGCCAAACCTTTTGGCATAATGATGCCTAAATATTTGAAAGATTCTGTGTGCCATGCCCAGGGGTATCGACTTTCAATTTCTCTTGGTGGGCTATAGTAATATGAAAGTAATTGGGTTTTATCTATGTTGATCTTGTATCCTGATACTTGACCATATTGTTCAAAGGACTGCATCAATTTAGGTAAAGAGTATGTTGGTTTCCCTAGGTAGATCAAAATGTCATCCGCATAACAAGCCAATTTATGCTCTGTCCCTTTAATAGTAATTCCCTTGATATTTTCATTTTGTCTGATGTATTGAGCTAATGGTTCCAGATATAACGTGAAGAGTAGTGGTGACCATGCACAACCCTGTCTCGTGCCTCTTTCTAGGGTAAGACTATTTGATAAATATCCATTGATTTTAATCCTAGCAGTAGGATTGTCATATAGTTTTAATAATTGTGTCTTGGAAGCCAAATCTATGTAAAACTCTGTAAAGAAAATTCCAATGAACCAAATCAAATGCTTTTTCAGTGTCCATGCTTATCACTATTGCTTCAATTTTATTTTTTTGTATATGATCCATAATGTGAAGTGTCCTTCGTATGTTGTCTTGTGTCTGGCATTGTCATATAAAACATGTCTTAGAGAATTCAAGAAGGTGTCCATTTGGGTTATGCTTCCCCCTGGAACTTTGGAATATAGAGTATTGTAAAACACTTCAAAAGCTTCTTGAATTTCACTTAGCTTATTTTTTATCATTTTCATTCTTGGGTCCCTAATTCTATGAATTGTATTTTCTGCTATCTTTTTTCTCAGTTTCCACGCCAGTATTTTCATAGATTTTGATCCACTTTCATAATGTCTCTGTTTCAGAAACATTAAGTTTTTCCTGATTTCTTGCGTAGCCAAATTATTTATTAGATAGATAGATAGATAGATAGATAGATAGATAGATAGATAGATAGATAGATAGATAGATAGATAGATAGATAGATAGATAGATACTTTATTCATCCCCATGGGGAAATTCAACTTTTTTCCAATGTCCCATACACTTGTTGTAGCAAAACTAATTACATACAATACTTAACTCAGTAAAAAATATGATATGCATCTAAATCACTATCTCAAAAAGCATTAATAATAGCTTTTAAAAAGTTCTTAAGTCCTGGCGGTAGAATTGTAAAGCCTAATGGCATTGGGGAGTATTGACCTCTTCATCCTGCCTGAGGAGCATTGCATCGATAGTAACCTGTCGCTGAAACTGCTTCTTTGTCTCTGGATGGTGCTATGTAGAGGATGTTCAGAGTTATCCATAATTGACCGTAGCCTACTCAGCGCCCTTCGCTCAGCTACCGATGTTAAACTCTCCAGTACTTTGCCCACGACAGAGCCCGCCTTTCTTACCAGCTTATTAAGACGTGAGGTGTCCCTCTTCTTAATGCTTCCTCCCCAACACGCCACCACAAAGAAGAGGGCGCTCTCCACAACTGACCTATAGAACATCTTCAGCATCTCACTACAGACATTGAATGACACCAACCTTCTTAGGAAGTACATTTCATTCCTAATTCTTTTAATTTCCCCTAATGTACCCTGTGCCAAATTCAATTTGTGTTTTTTCTCTAGTTCCTTCAGCCTACTTTGTAATTCCTCAAATGTTTTATTCCTTATGTTTTTCTTATATGAACATATTGCTATAATTTTCCCTCTTAAGACCGCCTTCAGAGTATCCCATAAAATGGGAGGTGAAACCTCTCCATTATCATTAAATTCTAAGTAGAGACAAATTTCTTTTTTAATTTGTTCCTTTAAGTATGGATCATTGAGTAGACTTGAATTTAGTTTCCAAATAGTATTCGTTGGTTGTAGGTCAAAATCAACAGATAAATATATAGGTGCATGGTCACTTACATCTATTGTCCCAATTCCACAGGTGTTTATTTTGTCTTTGTCTTTTCCAAATGTTATGAAATAGTCTATTCTTGTATATACAGAATGGGGAGCAGAATAATGAGTGTGATCCCTTCTGTCAGGGAAAAGGTCCCTCCATATATCAATTAAACCAACATCCTCAAAAAGTGTATTAACTTTCTTATGTAAAGATTTTGTTTCATAGGTTTTTCTATTGGAAGAGTCTAAGTTTGGTTGTAATTGTAAATTTAAGTCTCCCCCACATATCAGGAGACTTCTGTTTCTGTTACCATAATATCAGTAATTTTCTGTAAGAAACCAATATCACTTCCCCGGGGTGCGTATATATTCAATAGAGTAACTGAATTGCCGTCTATATTCCCCCTTACCAGAATATATCTGCCCTCTTTATCTCCCATTTCAAATACTTTTTCAAAATTTAACTTACTTGAGATAAGATTAGCAACTCCTCTCCTATGTCCTGATTTATATGAGGAGAAAAACAGATTAGTGAAGCCCATTCTCTTTAGTTTTTTATGCTCATTATCACTTAAATGAGTTTCCTGTAAATATACTACATGGGCTTATTCCTTTTTCATTTTGGATAAAATTCTCTTCCATTTTATTGGATTTAATAGCCCACTTACATTAAACAAAATGAATTTTACCTTGTCCTTAGCCATCTTTATTTATCTGTCAATGTATCATTGAAATTAGAATAAAACTTAATCGATCTACTCCCTGAACAAATAAGAACCAAGAAACATAAATAATAACAAAAATGGCAACATACGTGTGATTCCAAGGCTGAGGTCTCTAGTAGATGACCCTGCGTTGAGCTAGAGGAAATGTCTAGCTGTGGGGGATAACAAGTAGGAACTTGTGAGTTGAGGGCCCCCATTGCAGTATTCATAAAAGTCAGTGAACAAATCCATTACATAGAAAAGATTTCCCTGTGTACTCCTCCTATATATACATATATATATACACACACACACACACACACACAAATATATTTATATATATATATATATATATATATATATATATATACACATATACACACACGCACACATACATACACATACATACATACACACACATTTTGGTGGGGAAAAAGGAGTAAGTGAGCAAATAAAGAATAATAACTTATAATTAATAACTATACTTAATAACTATACTATAATTTATAACTAAGTAATATAAAATCCACATTATAATAAGTATTTCTCGAGATAGGTATATCACCATGTACTTTTGTTTCCGTTTAGCTTCTCAACATTTTTAAAGTTAGCCAAACCTTATGGCTCTTCTGAAGGGGGTGAGGACTGTCTTTGGGAAACTCCCGGTCTCTTCCTGATATATTTCTCTCGGCCTCCTCCCGTCTCCTGCCTTTTTGATTTTTGCACTATTTCCCAAGCGGAGCGGGATAATTCCTCAGTCAGGCGTTCCTTCATTTTGGTCACGCTGACAGGCAACCCTCTGGCCTTCAGGTCTATAGTCGCCTCTTCCACTGTCTGGTACAACCGCGTCCCGTTGTCATAAAACACTCGAAGTTTAGCAGGGTACGGAGTTTGAAATCTAATCTTATTTTGCTTTAGTACTCGCTTTACTTCAGAGTATTCTTTGCATTTCTGGAGGATCACAGGGGGGGGTAATCTTGGTCAAAATATATTAATTTATCCTCTAAAAACACTCTCTTCTTACCCCAGGCCCTTCGTAGAATCTCCACCTTGGTGCTGTACCGAAGGAATTTAATTATTATTGAGTGTGGCTTTCTATCCTGGGTATGTTTTGGGACTAACGCGCGGTGGGCTCTTTCGACTTCCAGCTTCATAGCCGGGGGAAGATCTAGTGCGTCCCGCAGTAACTCTCTGACAAACTCCGTATTAGACGAGACCTCTGCTCCTCTGGGAATGTTGTAGATTCTGATATTTTTCCGCCGTGATCTTCCCTCCAGGTCAAGCAGTTTACCTTTTTGGTGATGTATAATTTTTATTGTCTTCCTCAGTATCCGTTCCACGTTTTGAACGCGATGTTCCACCTTCTCAATTCGATTCTCTGCCACCGCTATTTTTTGATTAACGCTAGCAAGCTCTGCCTTAATATCACGGAGCTGCTGCTCTATTTCTTTCTGGAACTCTCTTATCTCTTTCAGGATTTCGAACATATTCGCCGCTTCATCTGAACGAGGCCCAGCAGCCACCTCGCTAGTACGCAGTCGGGTCAGAGAGCCGCTCGCTGCACTCCTCTCGGACGCAGGCTCCACAGTGTCGCTTTTTTTATTTCCATTTCTTTTCCCCATTCTTGCCCTTCTTTTCAGTTCAAATATTTTTCAAAAAATATTATATTTGACAGGTTAAAGGGGCTTAATACGCGTTTTTCCGGAGGAGCTAGTGACTTAAGCTGCCATTCTCGACGATGACGTCACCGGAAACCTCCCATGAGTTTTATTTCAAAGACTGTAAATCAAAGTTCTCAAATATGAAAAAAAAGAGTGGTCCTATAAGAAATGAAGAACGAACTCTAGGTGGAGAAAATGAGTGTGCTCTAGATGAATTTGTCATGATGGACCAGGAGACCTTTTTGCAATCTTGATGTCTTCCTAAGTGTACTTGCCAGAGATCACATTTCCCTTTGAAATAGTAAGCAGTTTCATGGAACTACTGATTTATATGCACTGTTACATGATCTTGGTTATTTATTTGTTGTTTACCAAAACTGAGTCAATATCATCTTATTTGTGTAATAAATAATTAATAGTTGAGCATTTCCACAAATTATCAGATTTGAATGGAGTGTATGATTTGGAAGATACTAGTTAATCTACTGCCAATAAACTTGTGATACAAGGTTATTGGGGGTGATAGAGAATGTGAAAGAAAAGATAGTAATTGTCTTCATTTTTAAGCGAAATACAAATTGGATGGCCTTTGCTTAGAGTAATAGAGAAATGCAACATTGAGGAAGGTGTTTTGACCCTCTGAGTCCATGTCAGAAACTAAGCACCCATGGAAAATAGTAATCCTGTCTTAACCCTTTTTATTCGCATTTCCCCCTCCCCCCACTACTTTCAAATCTCTTAGTACCTTTCCTTTCGGTTAGTCCTGACGAAGGGTCTTGGCCCGAATTGTCGACAGCGCTTCTCCCTATAGATGCTGCCTAGCCTGCTGTGTTGTACCAGCATTTTATGTGTGTTGTTGTTAACCCTTTTTATTTTCCCTTGAGTTCCATCAACCTGATTTCTGCCACACTTCTACACAATTAGGGTAATTTATAATGGACAATTAATTTAGCACCTGCACATTTTTGGGTTGTGGAAGCAAACCGGAGCACCTGGCAAAACCCATCCAGTGCAGGGAGAATGTGCTAACTCCACAGCAGTAGAAAATAGGAATGATAAATGGTTTTTCAGCAGTAATTGTTTTTTTCTATGCTATTATTACTCTACAAGTTTTACCGGTCCTGCATTGACAACTATTTTGCTTCTGCTTGTTGTTCACATCATGTACCTTTCACAGTTGGAGATGAACAAGCTTTGGAATGGATAGGAAAGGATGATAAGTGAATTGAACTCTTTGTTATTGAGTTTCCAATTTCCTTAAGAGCCTTGTTTAACATGCTTTTTAAAAAAATTGATAAACTGTTCTCTTTTGTATAATGATAAATCTATGAATAATGCAGGTCCAAACATAAGTCTTGTTTATGAATTATATTATGTGAGAACTATAGCCAAGCCATTAAACTTGCTTAAGTGATAGGATACTAAAAGAGTCTCTAACATTGAAGTGTAAAGTTCATCTGTGCAGTGAACTAGCACAAGTGGTAGATACACGTATTATATGCTTGTAACTTTGTGCATGGCATTGAAGGACTTTTGTTCGCAGTCCTAAAATTACAAGAGGAAATTATCTGAACTAAATGTTTTCAAGGTGAAGAGAGATAATCGATGTAGAAGCAATATGTAGCAAAACAACTGGCATTGAAAGAAGGGTTTAAACTGTTTCGGATCATCAGATGTCACCATGCTCACTATACTAGAACAATAGTAGAGCCCTGGGGGAGAGGGAGTAAATAGGACCTAAGACTTAAAAGAGTACTGCACCATGGACAAATGAGTGACCTAACTGTCAGGAGAATCCCCAAGTAATCACAATTTCACAAAAGAATAGTAGGATCATCCCTCTAGCTACCAAACAATGTTAATGGTAACAGTGGAAAAAGCACTCAACTTGAATCTATGCAATAAGACCAGAAGCAATAGTCAGTGGTGAACAAGTAGGACATCTGGGGTGAGACAGATAATGCCTAGAAAATATTTGACACTCAGCAAAGATATGTCCTCGGCTCTGTAGCTGCAGGAATTTTCAATGTTTCAGACATCACAAGCACTCAAGAATTATTTTAAAAAGCAATCTTATAATCAAAATATTGATATTTAACCTATTTTGTATCATCCAACTCTCATACCACAGTGCTAAGAAATATACTCTATGTTAATACTTAAATCGATGAATAAAACCATCAGAAAAAGAATCCAAAATCTAAATTAATTGGCGTATTTTTCATCTAAACTTTCTTCCCTTGCATCAAGAGCTCACAGCATCACTGGATAAGTTCTGGAAACAGGACACCAAATCACAAATTACCTTATCAGATATCTCCTGCCCCATCTGTGGGAGTCTGATATTCCCACAAAAGCATTATTGGTTACCTCAGAACCCATTAAATCAAAGCTGGACCATGTCAATTTTCTTTGCAAAGATGTTAAGATTCTCTGATTCAAAATCATGAGGGTAGTATATAACCTGCATGGTCAGTGTTTTCTCCCAGGTAGGGGAGTCTAATATTAGAGGGCTAAAATCTAAGGTGTGTGCTAGGCAGTCAAAACAATTTTCCCAGGGTAGGCTGCATCACTGTCTGGTATGGATGGGCTACTGCACAGAACTGAAAGAAGCACAGAAGGTTGTAAATCTAGTCAGCTCCATTCTGGGTACTAGCCTACAAAGTAGGAGGTACAGAAGCCTGAAGGTACACACTCAGCGATTCAGGAACAGCTTCTTCCCCTCTACCATCCAATTCCTAAATGGACTTTGAAGCTTTGGACACTGCCTCACTTTTTTAAATATACAGTCTTTGTGTTTTTGCACATTTCTAAAATAATCTATTCAATATACGTAATTGATTTACTTGTTTATTTATAATGTTTTATTTTATTTATTATTTCTCTCTCTCTCTCTGTGCTAGATTATGTATTGTATTGAACTGCTGATGCTAAGTTAACACATTTCATGTCACATGCTGGTGATGATAAACCTGATTCTGGTTCTGAAGTACTAGAGAACATGCATTTAAGGTACAGGCTGGAAAGTTTAAAGGAGATGTGTGGTGCATTTTATTTATGCAGACATCGTGGGTGTTTGTAATGGGCTGCTGTGAGGGAGTTTTGAGAACAGATATGATAGAGATGTTTAAGAGATTGTGATAGGTGCATGAATCTAGCAATATAACTAAGTGATACTAAGTGTAATTAGCATTCCAATTAGCAAAGTTAGTGCATGTAAGCAGTCCAATAATGGTTCAATTAATGATCTAGTTAGTGAAACAGTGAAGCGAGTTTAACTAATTACACTTGGTATCTCTTAGTTATATTGCTAATTAGAATACTTAGGCTATTTGAACGCTAAGATCGTTATATCACTCGTTTAATCTCATTAGATTTTATCGCTACAAGATTATTCTTCTTTGTTGGCTTCATGGTAAAGGATCAAACATACCTTTTTTGACTTTGAAATTACTTATTTGGAAGTGCATCACACTGTGTAGATTACCCTGGCTTTGTCTCTCAGTAGTTTTGATTGCTTTTCAGGCAACCACTACACCCCGAATTAACCCTAGCCCAAACACGGGACAATTTACGAAGACCAATTAACCTACCAAGTAGTATGTCTTTGGACTGTGGGAGGAAACTGGAGCACCCAAAGGAAAATCCATGCATTCAATGGGGAGGACGTAAAGACTCCTTACAGAGAACACCAGAATTGAACTCTGACCTGGCTTTCTTACTCTCTACTAGATCAAACTAAATGAAGCAAAATGAGAATACGTAACTGTACTTATTTGCTTCAACCACACCCCAACCCACATGATAGCTTACCATAACAAAAGCAGCACATACTACAACACAGACAGAAAACAGACACTTGGCTCCAATGGGCAGAGAATACATATGTGTCTCCACACGAGGGTTGCCGGGGGCAGCAACTTAGAGGGGCTGGAAGGGCCTACTCCATGCTGTATCACTAAGTAAAATAAATAAAGTTTTTAAAAAAATGTTCAAGCAGAAGAGATTTGGTTTAATTCAGCATTGTGCTTCACAAAACTTATTGGATTGTTCTGTATTCTAAACAAAATCTGATGGGAATCTATTTTTCATTTGCCCACAAATGTATCAGAACTGGATTTTATGTCAAAATGCATTTCTTCCAAACAATCTGCAGGTGTTCAGATCCAAAGAAGCTGAACAGGGACATTACAAAAACTGTTACCAATATACAGTAAGTATCAGTAATTCATTATATATTTTTCAATGTTTTTTTTCAGAGTGTCAGCTGACAAAGGCAATTTACTGCTAATCCATATTCTCTAATCATTCTCAGGAAATAATTGGATCTTCTCCTGAGTGACTAATTTCATAACTAAACTGTTTACCAGGACACTTCAATTATGCAGCGTGAATGAGGCCTGTGTAGACCAGGTCAAGTACCAGTGATAACTTCCCTTCCTGAGGAAAACTAGTGTCCTAATTAGATCTTTGTGAAATTCTGTTAGCATTTATAGAATGATCCATTATGGCTTAAGGTGAAGCTAAACACAGGTTGGTAGGTGTGATAAACAGTGGCAGCAACAGAGCTAATATAAGCAATCAACCAACCAAGAAATCAGATCAAGATTTGTAGTATTGTACTGTCAACATCAATGATTATATATTTGCAAGAATTTGTCAGTGTCCATCTTGGCTATATCCTAAGATGTTCAATGCTGTAGAAGCTCATCTTCCGCCAATATGATTCATTCCTTCAATGTTGTGTACACTAGATATAGCCAAGCCTGTAGTGCACATTGCAGTTTTGGCGGAATTGCTGCACTCTTGTGTCTGGAATCAGTCACGTTTCTGGTCAAGCTGCTCTGCTACTGCTACAGCACTGGCCATCCATCTGATTAAGTGAAACATTACACAGGAAAGTCAAAAATTAAGATCAAACCCAATCCACTCAGCTCTTATTATTCTCATTCATCAGCTAAGTGACGGATGATGCATCAAAGTGCCTTCAATGTGGTAACCCACACATAAGTGCTATTTTTGATTCTGCGAAGATTATTCTGCCCCAGACCTGACTATCGCCTCGGTCCAAACATGGACATGCGCTGAATTTCAAAGAGACAATTAAGAATGATTGCTCTTGACATCCAGCCAGTCTTTGAATGAGTGTAACATTAAGAAGCTCAAGTAAAATTGGAGACAATAAGAGTCAGGGGAAATATCTTCAGTGGCTGGAGTTAAGCACCGCACAATGAAGGATGATTGCAATCGCTAGATGCCAATTATCCGAGCTGTAGGACATCACTGCAAGTGTTTGTGCGGGCAGCTTTCTGGCCCTGACTTCTTCAGCTCTTTCATTCAGAATCTTTCATCTAATACAGAGTAAAGCAGGAATGTTCACTGCTGGTTGGACCATGCTCAATTTCACCGATAATTCCTCAGATAATGAAAAAGCACATGGGTATGTGCAGTGAGACTTAAAAAATGAGCTCAGCTAGCCCTTACTAAAATTCAAAGTTCTAAGCATCAGCTGATCTCCAAGTACCATTATCCAGGGGAGGCAGTACTGCATATTATGGCCTCCCCAGGATAATGATAATTGGAGCTCAGTATGCAGAATGATATGCGTCATGGTGAGTAACGTCCTCAATGCCATCCTTCTCCCCATTTTCAATAAGGCACAATCAGGAATATCAGGAAAAAGACTCCAGTGAATGAGTATAACTCCAATGGAAATCATAAAACTCAGCATGATTGAATATAAAGCAGCTGCCTTCTTCCCAAGGACCAGCTTACATTTTCAGAATCAGAAACGGATTCTGAATCAGGTTTATTATCACTGATGTACAAAGGTCTTGGGCATATATGCAAAAGTCTTCAGCATATGTATGTAGCCAGGGTGCCTAACACTTCTGTGCAGTACTGCAGTTGCCAACGTGGAGAGGAGAATGAGGTTGTAAATCTGGAAGGAGCAAAAGATGTTGGGAATGGCGAGGGTGGAGGACTGCAGGACCGCTGTGGGACAGGTGGAAGAGAAGGAGTGCCGGGGCGGGATGTGGCGTAGATGCCCTGAGGTACCAGCCAAGGTAATTTGATTCCAAAAAATTGGTCTAAAGATCATTACAGAATGTTTCTCTGGTGCTTCCCACTCCCTCCCCTTTCCCTTCCCATTTTCCCAACCATGGTTCCTCTCCCTGATGCTTTCCTCCTTTCAGTTCACAATACAGACACATATCAGAATCAGGTTTATCATCGCTCACATATGTCATGTCATTTGTTTTTTTACTGCACCAGTACAGTGCAATACATAAACTTACTACAGCATTGTGTAAAAGTCTTAGGCACCCTAGCTATATATATTTGCTTAAGACTTTTGCACAGAACTGTATATTGTGAAATTTTGTTACTTTGTGACAGTAGTACAGTGCAGGATGTATGAAAATGTAAGTTACGAAAAAAATTAGAATAAATGAATGGTAAGGTAATGTTCATGGTTCATGGATCATTAAGAAAGCTCAGGAAAAGAAGCTGTTCCTAAAACATCAAGTGTGTGTTTTCAGGCTCCTGTACCTCCTTCCCGATGATAGTAATGAGAGTAGGACATGTCTCAAATGGTGAAGATTCATGACTTTACGGATGCTGCCTTCTTGAAGCACTGTCTTTTGAAGATGTCTTTGAGTCAACTAGTGGAGTGGTGCCGCAGCAACAACCTGGCACTCAATGCCAGTAAGATGAAAGAGCTGATTTTGGACTTCAGAAAGGGTAAAATGAAGGAACACATGCCAATCCTCATGGATAGATCAGAAGTGGAGAGAATGAGCAGTTTCAAGTTCCTGGGTGTCAAGATCTCTCGGGATCTAACCTGGTCTCAACATATCGATGTATTTATAAATAAGGCAAGACAGTGGCTATACTTCATTAGGAGTTTGGAGAGATTTGTCATGTCAATAGATACACTCAAAAATTCTATAGTTGTATCATGGAGAGCATCACTGTCTGGTATGGAAGGGCTATTGTACAGGACCAAAAGAAACTGCAGAACGTTGTAAATCTAGTCAGCTCTATCTTGGTCACTAGCCTACAAAGTACCCAGGACATCTTCAGTGAGCGGTGTCTCAGAAAGGTAGCATCCATTATTGAGGACCTCCAGCACCCAGAGCATGCCCTTTTCTCACTGTTACCATCAGACAGGAGATACAGAAGCCTGAAGGCACACACTCAGTGATACAGGAACAGCTTCTTCCCCTCTGCCATCTGATTCCTAAATGGACATTGAACCCTTGGACACTACCTTACATTTTTAATATGCAGTATTTCTGTTTTTTTGTGCATATTTTAAATCTATTCATATATGTAATTGATTTACTTACTTGTTATCATTATTATTTTTATCTTATTTATTATTCTTTCTCTTTTATATTATGTATTGCATTGAACTGCTGCTGCTAGGTTAACAAATTTCATGTCACATGCCGGTGATAATAAATCTGATTCTGGAGGGGAAGCTTGTGACCATGATGGAGATGACTGAATCTACAAACCCCTGTAGTCTCTTTCAGTCTTGTGTTTTAGAGCCTCAACACCGGGTAGCAACACAACCACTCAGAATGCTCTCCAGCATTTGTCTGTAGAAAGCTGCCTTTGCTGATATACCCAATATCATGAAACTCCTAATGAAACATGCCACTGGCATGCCTTCTTCATTATTGCACTGATATGTTGGGCCCAGGATAGTTTCTTAGAAATGTCGGCACCCGGGAACTTGAAGCTGCTCACCCTTTCCACTGCTGACCCCTCAATCAGGTCTGGCGTGTGTTCCCCTGACTTCCCCTTACTGAAGTCCACAATCAATTCCTTTGCCTTGCTGACACTGAGTGCAAAATTGCTGCTGTGACATCATGCAACCAGCTGATCTGTCTCACATATGTATGCTTCCCTCTTCCACCACAGACAGCATCTCCAGTGAGTGATGCCAACAGGCTTCTAAGGATTCACGGGTAGCCCTTTTAATATGCCTGACTTATGTGAAAGGGTGGTGTCAGCAAATGAATGAGAAAAACAACAGCTTAGGATTCCTTTCCATGTTGTTCCCTTCCACTCTCACATAGATGTTTATTGATTTTCCTTTAGTGTTGTGAGGATTCCATTTTTTACAACACCATGGAAGTACTCCACAAGAACTATAGTGCTTCACAAAGGATTTTGCAAACTATCTACTCAAGGGACATTAGGGACGAGTAACAAATGCTGGCCCTGTCAAAAGCAGCCACTATGAGTGAATAAGTGGAATAAGCATATTAGTTTACAAGTTTTAATGTTAATTGTATTGAACATAATCTGCCAAAATAAAATCAAATTCACAACCTCCCTTCAAATTACATCCTGTTTCACATTTATCTTTATGTTTCTGTGAAGAAACTCTTAATTTCATTATTACCTTTTATGGGTTTGATTTCACTATGCGGCTCCACTAAATATAGAAATGGAATGCTGATACCTTTTAACGACCCATATGTATGCTGGGATCTTCTCACTGAATCTCAACCAAAATTAGAATCAGATTTATTGGTATGTATTGTTTTGTGACAGCAGTATTGCACATGCATAACAAATCATCACAAGTTCTAATAGCAAAAATTTAAAAAAAAGTATCTAGTTCAAAAGAGGAATGACACCATAAGATATAGGAAGAATTAGGCCATTCGGCCTATTGTCTGCTCTGCCATGCCTCAACTCTACCTGCCCCCACTGACCTTTGTATCATCTCCAAACATGGCCACAAAGTTATCAATTCTGTCATCTAAATCATCAACATATAATGTGAAAAGAAACAGACCCAACACCTTTCCCCACAGAACACCACTAGTCACAAACATCAACCCTAAAGAGACCCCTTTATTCCCACTCTTTGCCTCCTGCCAGTCAGCCAATCTTCTATCCATGCTAGTATCTTTCATGTAATACCATGGACTCTATTCTTGTTAAACAGCCTCATGTGTGGCACCTTATGAAAGGCCTTCTGAAAATCCAAATAAATAGCATCCAACATCCATTGACTCTCCTTTGTCTATGTTTCCTGTTATTTCCTCAAAGGTTTTCAACAGATTTATCAGACAACATTTCCCATTGAGGAAACCATGCTGACTCTGGCTTATTCTATCATGTGCCTCCAAGTACCCCGAACCCACAGCCTTGATAATAGACTCCAACATCTTTCCAACCACAGAAGTCAGCTGACTGGTCTATAATTTCATTTCTTCTCCCTCCCTCCCTTCTTGAGGATTGGAGACACATTTGCAATTTTCCAGTCTTCTGGAACCATTACAGAATCTAGTGATTCTTGAAAGATCACTACTAATGCCTCCACAATTTCCTTAGCTACCTCTTTCAGAACTCTGGAGTATAGTCCTTCTCATCTAGGTGACTTACCTACCTTTGGACCTTTCAGCTGTCCAAGCACCTTCTTCTCAGTAATAGCACTTACACTCACTATTGCCCCCGACACTCTCGAATTTCTGACATGCTACTAGTGTGTTCCATAGTAAAGATGAACACAAAATATTAAGTTGGTTCATTCACCATTTCTCAGTCCCCCATTACTAATTCAGTGTTATTTTCCAGAGGTCCAGTATCCACACTCACCTGTCTTTTACTCTTTATATATCAGATAAGGTTTTGGTATCCAATTATATTTTATTGGCTAACTTTCCTTTATATTCATTTTTTTTTCTCTACTTACGGCTTTTTAGTTGTCTTCTGTTGGTTCTTATAAGCCTCCCTATCCTGTAACTTTCCACTAATTATATGCAGTCTCTTTTCCTTTTATGCGGTCTTTGACATTCCCTGTCAGACATAGTTGCCTCATTCTCCCTTTTCACCTTTGGGATGTATCAATTCTACACCTTCTGAATTTAGCTCACAAACTCCAGCCATTTCTATTCTTCCATCATCCCTGCTAGCGTCACTTTCCAATCAATTTTTGCCAGCTTCTCACTCATGCCCCTGTAATTTCTTTTACTCCATTGCAATACTAATACATCTGATTTTATCTTCTCCCTCTCAAACTGCAGGGTGAATTCTATCGCATTTTGATCACTGCTTCCTCAGGGTTCACCTTAAGCTCTCTAATCAAATCTGGTTTATTGCACAATGCCCAATCCAGAATTGCTTTTCCCCTGTTGGCCTCAACCACAAGCAACTCTGAAAACCCATCTCGTAGACATTCTACAAATTCCCCCTCTTGGGCACTGCACCACCTGAGTTTCCCAATCCAGCTGCAAATTGAAATCCCCCATGATTATCATAACAATGCCCTTCTGATATGTTTTTTTAATCTCTCATTGTAATTTGTATCCCACTTCTAGCTACTGTTCAGACTGTATATAACTCCCATCAGGGTCTTTTTACCCTTGCATTTTCTTAACTCTACCCACAAGGATTCTACATCTACTGGTCCTATAGTGAGGTAGTGTTTATGAATTTATAGACCATTCAGAAATCTGCTGACAGAGGGGGAGATTTTATTCCTAAAACATTGAGTATGGGTATTCAGGCTTCTGCACCTCCTGCCTAATGGTAGTAATGGATTATGAGGGTCCTTAATGATGAAACACCTTTTGAAGATGTCCTTGATAACAGGCAGTCTTAATGCCCATGATGGAAATGGCTAAGTCTACAACCCACTGCAGCCTCTTTTGACCTTGCATATTGAGCCATTCATACCTAGTGGAGATTCAACCAGTCAGAATATTTGCTATAGTATATCTGTAGAAATTTGCGAGAGTCTTTGGTATCATATCAAAACTCCTCAAATTCCTAATGAAGAATAGCTGTTGATATGTCTACATAGTGATTACATCAATATGTGGGGCCCAGAATAGCTGCTTTGAGATGTTGATGTCCAGAAGCTTGAAACAGTTCACACTTTCCACCACTGACCTGGAATGAGGTTAGACCTTTTGCAGTGCAGGGTAATACATCTTTGAATAAAGAGGAATGTGTATAAGCAAGCGAAACAAGTTTTCAAAAATTCACAGCTTTTGATTTTTTTAATGTTTATTTGATTTGTTTTGTTAATATATTTAGCACTCTACTTTTATTATCTTATTAATTTTTCACTTATAATCGCTTTTAAATTCTTCAAATGCTTTAAACCATTTTTTAATGTCAGAGATGTTTAGAGAAAAAATATAATTGCTTGAAAATTTTGACAGCTAACAAAAACTGTATCATGGATAAGGTATATTTGTATGGGACACTGTTGGTCAATCCTGAACAGATAGTGTTGGAATTTGAAAAAATGTGAAACCTGCATAAAAATGATTATTACTAAGTGGCTGAGTGGATTTTGTTGGAGACTGTATTGCTTAATTTATGCTTCAATTATGGGTATTACAAAAATGACAAACATTTTTCAGCCATCCTTGTTATCCTTGAGAAGGTAGTGGCTTTTTGAACTGCTATAGTAGAAAAGTACTCTGATGGTTTATTGAATGTGAAATACCAGAGGTGATGGAGGAATGACAATATACTGTATTTCCAAGGCAGGATGGTGGGCAATTCAGAGTGGAGCATGCCAGTGACTGTGTTCTGCCCTTTTCCATCCAAATGGAAAAAGAAGTGTGTTAGAAAGCTATAGTCAGCATATAGTATTCCACTGTACAGCTATGGCAGAGCCAGAGTTAGGAAATGTTTAAGGTGGCAATCAAACAGGCTCCTATCTGTCCATGACAAACACAGATAAGCTCTTACTGAGTTAATGCATCTTTGAAGAACTGTCATTGCTCCTTTTATAGAAGATTATTTTGCATACTTATTTTGATAGAGTTTGATGAATGGTCTTCCAGCTGCAAATAAACAGCTAGGTGGAGAGTATTTTATCACAGACCTGACTTGTGAGTCTCAGTTATAAGTATCTTAATGTACGGTTAGAACACAATATTGCTACACAAGACTGTCATTACATTCTTGCAAAGTATAAAGTACTTGGAACATACTGACTGTGTTGACTTGTATGATTTGAAGAATATATATTGTATCTTGGATCAAGCATGTCATGTATCAAGGCATACACCACCTTTAAAGTAGTTATAATATAACTTTAACCTCAGAAATATGTCACAACCTTGAAAAAATAGTCTTCATATCTGTGCCCTCTCACTGTGTACCTGGAATAATTCATATAGTTGATACTGATAGATTGGATCTGCATGATGCATAAAAGTTAAATATGTTAGGTTAATATTTGAATTGTTTTGGATATTACAAACACATGCAGGTAGAACTTACAAAGGCAGTACCTCCAACTGTTAATCTGCAAGAACAATTTCTCTTCTATTTGTGTGGCACTAGGCAAGATGATATGAATCATTTATTTGCTATTATTTGTGCTTATTACTTATTACTTGCTAAACTTTCCTGCCAGAAATAATTTTATTGATGTTGATGACATGTACAAGTGGCACAGTATAAACAACAGGGAAATGAGTGGTCAGTGTAATAACAATTTACAGGTTCTTGAGCTAAAATTACCCTGTGGTATTCTCATGCAGGAAGAGCCAAAACTATTAAAGATAGTATCAAATCCAATCTATACGTATCAACTGTGAATCTTTCCATGTGCACAGTGAGAGGACACTTATGTGAAGGATGCTTTCGTTGACTCACTCAGTGAATGAAGTTCTGTGTGATTACACTCTCCTCCATCTAATGGAATTAGTTCTTACCCTCAATAATTTCTCCTTCTCAATAACTTCCTCCAGACCAAGGGTGTAGCCATGGGCATCCGTATGGGTCCCAGTTATGCCTGTCTTTTTGTTGGCTTTGTGGAACAGTCCATGTTCCAAGTCTATACGGGTATCCGTCCCCCTCTTTTCCTTCGCTACATCGATAACTGCATTGGCGCTGCCTCCTGCATGCATGCTGAGCTTGTTGACTTCATTGACTTTGCCTCCAACTTTCACCCTGCCCTCAAATTTACCTGGTCCATTTCCGACACCTCCCTCCCCTTTCTTGATCTTTCTGTCTCCATCTCTGGAGCCGGCTTATCTACTGATATCTACTATAAGCCTACAGACTCTCACAGCTACCTGGACTATTCCTCTTCCCACCCTGTCTCTTGCAAAAATGCTATCCCCTTCTCACAATTCCTCCATCTCCACCGCATCTGCTCTCAGGATGAGGCTTTTCATTCCAGGACGAAGGAGATGTCTTCCTTTTTTAAACAAAGGGGCTTCCCTTCTTCCACCATCAACACTACTCTCAAACGCATCTCTCTCATTTCCTGCACATCTGCCCTCACCCCATCCGCCCGCCACCCCACTTGGGATAGAGTTCCCCTTGTCCTCACCTACCACCCCACCAGCCTCCAGGTCCAACATATAATTCTTCGTAATTTCTGCCACCTCCAACGGGATCCCACTACCAAGCACATCTTTCCCTCCCCCCCTCTTTCTGCTTTCCACAGAGATCGCTCCCTACACGACTCCCTTGTCCACTCGTTCCCCACCCCCCCCCCCCCCCCCCCATCCCTTCCCACCGATCTCCCTCCTGGCACTTATCCTTGTAAGCGGAACAAGTGCTACACCTGCCCTTACACTTCCTCCCTCACCACCATTCAGGGCCCCAGACAGTCCTTCCAGGTGAGGCGACACTTCACCTGTGAGTCGGCTGGTGTGGTATACTGCGTCCGGTGGCCTGCCAGAGAAAGCAGGATCTCCCAGTGGCCACACATTTTAATTCCTCGTCCCATTCCCATTCTGATATGTCTATCCATGGCCTCCTCTACTGTCAAAATGAATACAAACTCAGGTTGGAGGAACAACACCTTATATACCGGCTGGGTAGCCTCCAACCTGATGGCATGAACATTGACTTCTCTAACTTCCGTTAATGCCCCTCCTCTCCTTCTTACACCATCCCTGACATATTTAGTTGTTTGATTGTTTGTTTTTTTTCTCTCTCTCTCTCTGCACATCACTCTATCTGTTCTCCATCTCCCTCTGGTGCTTCCCCCCTCCCCCTTTCTTTCTCCCGAGGCCTCCCGTCCCATGATCCTTTCCCTTCTCCAGCTCTGTATCACTTTTGCCAATCACCTTTCCAGCTCTTAGCTTCATCCCACCCCCTCCAGTCTTCTCCTATCATTTTGCATTTCCCCCTCCCCCCACTACTTTCAAATCTCTTACTATATTTCCTTTTAGTTAGTCCTGACGAAGGGTCTCGGCCCGAAACGTCGACTGTGCTTCTCCTTATAAATGCTGTCTGGCCTGCTGTGTTCCACCAGCATTTTGTGTGTGCTGTTCTGTGTGATTAATTTGCTTGTATTGATGAGAGATTATGATCAGAGATTAAGGGAGCTAGGGCTTTATTCTTTGGAGAGAAGGAGGATGAGAGGAGACATGATGGAGGTGTACAAGATATTAAGAGGAATAGACAGAGTGGACAGCCAGCGCCTCTTCGCCAGGGCACCACTGCTCAGTACAACAGGACATGGCTTTAAGGTAAGGGGAGGGAAGTTCAAGGGGGATATTAGAGGAAGGTTTTTCACTTAGAGAGTGGTTGGTGGGTGGAATGCACTGCCTGAGTCAGTGGTGGAGGCAGATACACTAGTGAAGTTTAAGAGACTACTAGACAGGTATATGGAGGAATTTAAGGTGTGTGGTTATATGGGAGGCAGGGTTTGAGGGTTGGCACAACATTGTGGGCTGAAGGGCCTGTAATGAGCTGTACTATTCTATGTTCTATGTAAGTTTTATGCATAGAGATTGAAAGAAAGATGAATACTACTTACATAATTCTCCAGAGGATTTTGCTCTCATTTTCCCCTGACATTACAATTACATGGATTCTCAATTTAATCAGCAGTATTTCTGGATTTCAGTATTTATACGTTTGGTGTAACAGCTCAATTGGTAGTGTTGAGAGAATCAGACACATATGCATTTTATACCACATTACGTTCAAGACCATTTGACAATAAATTGGTCTGTAGGAGTAATACTAAATCGGCAGCCGTGTTGTGCTATTACCTGATCTTCTGATCTGAGTGCTGATGCCTCCTAATTATTTTATATGTGTGTTATGTGTGTACTACTGTGCTTTACATGCTGGTCCAAAGAAACAATGTCTCATTTGACAGTATAGATCTATATCATTAAATGACAACAAACTTGACTTGAAGGGTGTTGGTCTGAAACAGCGACTGCTTATTCCTCCTCATAAATGCTGCCTGACCTGTTGAGTTCTTCCAGCATTTTGTGTGTGTTATTCTGGATATCCAACATCTCCAGGATCTCTTGTGTACCATCTGATCTCCTTTGCTTCTGAGAAAGCGTACAATCAGGTGGGTGACTTGCTATCTTCCATTTAATAGTTAGTTCAATATGGATTTCAAGAGATCAGTAGAATTATGGCCCTTATACATGGCACTATTATTTATTAGAGATGAATTTCTATGCATGAACATACATAACACCTTCCTACCTGGATTGATTGACTCTAAGCATTTATGCTGATAATTCTGACATCCCTTATTTAGCATTTTATGACATACTAGAATCATAATTAGATTTATTATCACTAACATATGTCATAAAATTTGTTGTTTTGTGGTAAGACACAAACATTCAGTGTAAGTTACAATAAAAGTAAATACATAAACAGTGGAAGAAGAATAGTGAGATTGTGTTCATGTCATCAGGGATTGTCCAGATGGCAGACAGGAAGAATTGTTCCTAAAGCATTGAGAGTGGGTCTTCAGACCCTTGCACCTCCTCCCTGATGGTAGCAATGAGAAGAGGGCATGTCCCGGATGTTGAGAGTTCTTCATGGTGGGTGTCGGCTTTCTGAGGCACCACCTTCCGAAGGTGTCCTTGATGATGCTTTTGTCCATGGTGGAGCCAGCTGAGTCTACAACTCTCTGCAGCTTCTTTCGATCCTGTGCGTTGGAGCCTTTGCAGCAGGCAGTGATGCAACCAGAGTCATTGGTGACATACCAGATCTCCGCAGCCTCCTAGTGAAGTATAGCTGCTGGCTTGCCATCTTTGTGATTGCATTCTCTGCAAGACTTCAGTGTTTGTGGGGACAGAATGATAATCCTTTATCAATGATTCAAGCTAGCGGTTAAGAATAATTAGTCCAGTTGTTTACATAAAGCTAACACACACCCTAATGGTCACTAATAATGATGTAGGCATTAATCCATACTTTGTATTACTGGGCAGAAAGTATGTATTATAAAGGAAAAGATCTCGAAAGGTATCCAGAGCCAATCCAGTTGTGCCTCACTGTGGGACCAAAGAAATGTTAAACTGCTGCTTGCACCCATAGCTCTGAAAGGCATCACATTACTCTTCAGTTCGTAAATATAAGAACCTATGATTACTTCAGTTTACGCCAAAATTTTGCTCTGAACTAACCAAAGGTACTGAACAATATGTTTTCCTCTCAGAGTCATGATATTAATGCTAATCACATTGTCAACAATCCGGTTCTCATTGGTATTGCTGTTTTTGACAGATGCTGGCAATATCGCTGAAACCAGTTCCTAATCTGTTACCATGGAGAAAACTACAGAGTTGATATTCAGCACCAGCCTGCCCTCTTTAGCTGTTTCAGCATTTCAGACATCTGTCTGTGTTAGCATTTTAAACCTGGCCTCACCATTAGCCTTTCTCCCCAGCAAGTCTCTCTAGTGGCTTCACTTTATGCTTACAAGATCTTGCTTTACTTACCTATGTTTATGAGTCCTCATGTCACTCTGTGATTTTGATTTCTCAGTAATTTGACTTAATGCAACACCAGTAACATAGAACAGCACTGCCAGGTGCTTCATTGAAAACATGGACAAAAAACCCGAAGGAGGTAATATGACAACACAAGTGGTAGTTTGTAAAGGGCTATGAGTAGAAATAGAAGCTGGCAGAAATACAGGTGGGGAGGAAGGGAGGGCTGTGAATCTTGGGAATAGAATTTCAGATGAGGTGTATCTACCACAGTTGAGACAATTAGACATAGTCCACATTTTCAATGAGAATTTAACATGGTTTCAAGGCTGAAGGGTATACAGATAAAAAAAACATAACACCATAAGATATAGGAGCAGAATTAGGCCAAACGGTCCATTGTGTCTTCTCTGGGATTCAATCAAGTCTGATTTATTATCCCTCTGAACCCCATTCTCCTGCCTTCTTCCTGTAACCTTTAACACCATTACTTATCAAGAACCTATCAAACTCTGCTTTAAATATGCCCAATAACTTGGCCTCCACAGCTATCTGTGGCGATGAATTTCACTGAGCCCTCTTCCATGTGGTGAATAAGTATGTGAAGGCATTCAGTATACCCATTCCAGATCGCTAAACTTAAGCCAGGACCTAAATTTTATAGGTGTCTATCAGTACCCTCACTCTAAGGAGATTATACTGTTTTAAGCTTTCAGGCAAAGACCAAATTACTCTTTCCTGAAATCATCATTTTGAATGGTGGATCCCCCTTCAATCATAGTTCTTCTATATTCCAACAAGTACAGGCCCAAATACTCCTCGTGCATTAACCCTTTCATCCCCACAATCTTTCTAGTGAACTTCCTCTGGACCCTTTCCAATGCCAAAATGTCTTTTCTTAGATAAGGGGCCCGAATGTATTCACGTTACTCCAAGTGCAGTCTGGCCAATGCCTTATAAAGCCTCAGCATTACATCCCTGATTTTCTATACTAGTCCTCCGGAAATGAACGTTAACATTGAATTTGCCTTCCTTACCACCAATTCATCCTGCAAGTTAACCTTTAGAGAATCCTGCACAAGGACTTCCAAGTCCCTTTGCACCTCTGATCTTTAAATTTTCTTGCTGTTTATACAATACTCTACACTTTTATTCTTTCTATGAAAGTGCATGATGATACGCTTCCCATCTGCCACTTCTTTGCCCATTCTCCCAATCTGTTTAAATCCTTCTCTATGCACCTTGTTTCATCAACACTACCTGCCTTTCCATCTACCTTTGTAGCATCTGCAAGCCTGGGCACAAAGCTATTAATTTTGTCACCCAAATTATTGACATACAATGTGAAAAGAAATGGTCCCAATACCTACCCCTACAGAGCACCAATATTCACTGGCAGCCAACCATAAAATGTCCCCTTTATTCCCACTCTTTGCTTATTGCCAGTGAGCCAATCTTCTATCCATGCTAGTATCTTTCCTGTAATACCATGGGCTTATATCTTGTTAAGCAGCCTCAAGTGTAGCATCTTGTCAAAGGCCTTCTGGAAATTTAAGCATGCAATTTTCATTGACTCTCCTTTGTCTACCCTGCTTGTCATTTTCTTAAAGAATTCCAAGATGTGTAGGGCAAGATTTATTTTCAAGGAAACCATGCTAACTTTGGCCTTTTTCATCTTGTGCATTCAAATACCCCGTACCCTCATCCTTAATAATAGACTCCAACATTTTCTCACCTAGTGAAGTCAGGCTAATTGGCCTATAATTTCCTGTCTTCTGCCTCCCTCCTGTAGAGTGACATTCACAATTTTCTAGTCCTCCTGAAGCAATCCAGAATTTAGTGTTTCTTGAAAGATCATTACCAATGCTCCTACAGTCTGTTCAGCTAACTCTTTCACAACCCTGAATCCATCTAATCTAGCTGACTTAGCTACTTTCAGAATTTTCAGCTTCTGAAGCACCTTCTCCTTTGGAATAGCAATTGTTCTCACTTCTGCCACCTAACACTTTCGAATTTCTGGCATGCTGATAGAACCTTCCACAGTGAAGACTTACACAAAATATTTATTACATCTGTCTGAAATTTCTTTGTCCCTCTTTACCAGCAGTCCTATCCATTCTCACCTCTCTTTTACTCTTCCTACAATATATCTGAAAAAAAACATTTGGTATCCTCTTTATTTTATTGGCTCGCTTACCTTCGTATTTCATCTTTTTGCTCTTTATTGCTTTTTTATGTGTCTTCATTGTTAAGTGCTTCCCAATCCTCTAACGTCCCACTAATTTTTGCTATAGTATATGCCCTACCTGTTCCATTTATGCTGTCTTTGACCTCCCTTGTCAGCCGTGGGTACATTATACACAAAATACTGCAGGAACTCTGCAGATCAGGCACCATCTATGGAAAAAAGTACCATCCTGCCGAAGGGTCTCAGCCCGAAACGTCAACTATACTTTATTCCATCGATGCTGCCTGGCCTGCTGAGTTCCTCCAGCATTTTGTGTGTGTCGTTTTGATTTCCAGCAGTTGCAGATTTTCTCTTGTTCATTGTTGCATCATCGTCCCCTTGCAGTTTTTTGTTACCCTTGCAGTTTCTTAACTCTACCCTGAAGGATTCTGCATCTTCCAATTCTATGTCTTTTCTTCCTAAACATTTGATTTTATCTTTTACGAACACAGCCACCCCACCCCCTTTGCATTCCCGCTTGTCTTTTTAATACAATGTTTATCCCAACTATGATTTTCTTTCAGCTACAACTCAGTGATGCGCACTGCGTTCCATAAGGTGTGTTCTGTTGTTGTGTTGAACATTGCAAGCATGATATGTTGGTGCCAGAATATTTAGCAATACTTGCGAGCTGCCCTCAACAGTCCTTGGATTTGTTGGTTGTTAACACAGAACAATGCATTTCACTATATGTTTTGATGTACATGTGATAAAAAATTCTGAATCTGAGTCTGAATCTGAAGGTAGTGAATGTGAGGAGATTCATCCTGGGTTGAGACTGAAGAATGGATTCTATGTATATATGTTCATCTCTGCAACTCTGCCCCACTCTTACTCCCTTCTAATATTTATATCCTTTTTCACCAGTCATCAAGTGACAATCCCATTTGCATGTAATGTTTTCACAGCTGCATTGATCAGGTAGGATAGCTGGAGCTTAAGGTTAACATAGACAATGTTGTTTCTTCGAATTGCAATCTCAGTTAAGTCAACAATAGGCTTTCTGAACTTGGACAGTATTGTTTCTCAGGAAGATTGGTAAGGACCATTAGTTTAAGACTAACAATAAACATCTTGTACCTGAGACCATTTTTCCTGCTATGCTGAAAGATTGAATTTAGCAACAATCCTCATGACTCTGGATATTGTATATCCAACACAAGCTAACATAAAAACCATGATACCCATATTGTGAAGGTATCATCAATGCTAAAAAGAAATCACTTATAGTTAGAAAGAAATGATCATATTCATACCAATAATGGAACAAGGTTTTCATGGGTTAATCTATTCCACTTAAAGAGTTGAAGATGAAATACTGATTGCAGATGGTAATTGCCTTTGTTTTTAGTTCGCTTCCAACATTTTCGAATGGAGATTGTGAGATGTTCTGGAGCACAAATTAAAAGCAACATGAGGTATCCAGGTAGAAAAACTGAGTTCTTCGAATTATGACTCAAGATCTCTAAAAAGACAAGCAATGTAATCACTCCAGTTAATGGAAATGCAAATGGCATACATAATGAATCAACAAGCCAGCGTTGTCCTTTCAATGAATTTTGTCAGCTTTCTGAAGACTGCATGTGAGAATCAAAACTGTAAACTTAATTGTGCTCATAATGTGTTTAAAAGTGAGTTATTTTAATTTTTGAAAGTTATTACACTGTTGGGTAGTTTTGGAGTGATTATTTACATCCAATGTCTTCTTTCAGTCTCTAAGTGCAAATAAATAGCTTGAATAATACATTCACTTGCACTCACAAACTGGGTGATAGATGTGCAACAGAACTTGAAAGTGGAATATTAAGGATGTACTTCAGTACTGTAGTAATATGAAAGCTAAGAACATAAAACTGCATTGAAAATTATGCATATACCATCACCAGCTTTTAGCATTGCATCATAAATTAGCTGAAAATTTCTGTTGCACACTGCTACAGCATTATAGCTTAGTTATTGAATTCCTCTTAATGGGAAATACTATTAAAATTGTGCAAATGACTTGGATCTTTAGGCATTAAAATCACGTTGAATTGGAGAGGAACAACTTCCCTGTTCTGTCCATGCTTCATGCGCCCACAAAACACAGCAGCAGGGCAGTGGAAATCAGTCACTCTTCACCACTTGTGCTTGTTTCTGGCAATCTGCAGGTTGTAATGGCAGAAGTAGCTTACTTACCGTATTTATTTTTTATGTGGAGATACAGCATGGGTCAGGCCCTTCCAGTCCACAAGCCACACCACACAGCAACCCACCCTTTTAACCCTAGCCTATTCAGAGGACAATCTATGGTGATCATTAACCTACTAACTGGTACGTCTTTGGACTGGGGGAGGAAACCAGAGCACCTGAGGAAGCACACAAGCTCACAGGAAGAACATACAAATGTCTTAAAGATGGCTTTGGAATTGAACTCCGAATTCTGACACCCTGATCTATAATAGCGTTGTGCTAACCGCTACACTACCATGGTGCTCATGGTTGGTTGAGTGGGAAAAGTGAATCCAGGAAGATCAAGTGGGTTAGAGTCTAGCATGGCATTTCAGAAGATGAGTAAACAAGATAACTCTGTAGTGAGCAATGGGTAGCACTAGCCTATGGTTCTAAGTACCAGTGACCAAGAATGCTTAAACACAGTCAGATTTTATTGCAGATCCATAATTGCAACTGATCTGGGCAGCTGGCTGCAACACACAAGATGCTGGAGGAATTTAGTGATTCACCTGTCCTTTCTGTGGATAGGATGAGTCAGTGTACCATGTCTATGTGAGAGGCTGCAGACCCCTGTTTGGATAGCTGAAGGGGGCGCTACTCAAGTTCTGGTTGCACTTCAGCACCATATGCTTGGTTTATGGGCACCCAGTAAAGGGGGGGGGGTGGTTTGGGGTCAGGTCGCTTGGAGGATGCCCTGGTAGGCTAGCTTTGGGCCTGGCAAAAATGACCTAACAGTAATCTAGGCAGTGGGCTGTCGAGAGCTCTGCCCTTTTTTGGGGGGCTACATTCAGGCCAGTATGTCCATAGAGAGGGAGCATGCAAACAATATGGGTTCAGTAGGGAATTTCCATGAACCCCAGAGAACTGAGGGCATTATAGATACTAATAACAATATTTTAGTTTGAATTCAGTAACTGTATTGTCACCCCTGACTTTTGTATTGAGTGGCGGGTTGGAGGTATATCTCTGCCAAAGAATGAATAAAGCATTTCTTCCCTCTGCTAGCCTGCAGGTTACCTTTGGGCAAAGGGTAGCACCTCCTTAGCCCGCTGATCAGGGTCACATGAAGCCATGGGAACTAGTGGTGTATGGTTATATGAGCAGATGGTGCATATCACAAGTCCTGGTTATGTGACTGCTGACACTGGGCAGATAAACTCTGAAGTCTGTCGATAAAGCTAGGGCGACCCGTCTTGTAAAGACACTGTCCAGAAGAAGGTAATGCAAACTACATCTGTAGAAAAATTTGCCAAGAACAGTCATGATGCAGACCATGATTGCTTATGACATGGCACAAAATAATGATGATGATCCTTTGTATGTCTTTTGTATTTGAAGAAAGTTTTGTACACTTATGAAAAAAAAACAGGTCAGGCAGGATCTATAGAGAGAAATGGACGGGGTGCTTGAAGGAAGAACTGTTTCTATTCCTTCTTCCAACAATTCCTTCTGCCCAACACTGGCTCTCTTCCCTCACTATCTCTATCTGCCAACCTCATCTCCCTTACTTGACCCCATACTCCATATTTCTCTCCGAGTAGCTTCCATCATCTTCAGCCCTTTGTTCCTTTCACCTCCGAGCCTCTGTGGCTAATCTCTTCTTCCTTCCTCATTCTGCCTATCACTCCTTCTCCCTTGGATCCACCTATCCCTTGCTAGGTCTTGCTCCGTTCGGTCCCTTCAGGTCTTTACACTAGCTCTATCATTCAGTCCAGATGAAGGGTCTTGACCTGTTGACAGAAATGAAATGTTGACTGTCCATTTCCTTCCATAGATACTGTCTGACCTGCTGAGTTCCTCCAGGATCTTGTGTGTAGCTAGCATCTGCAGCACCTCTGACCAGCAGGCTAGAACATTTCAAGGAGAAGTTAAGAGGTAATGCCTCTCCACTCTCTGACTGACGTTCATTCCACACTCTCACCTCTCTCTGAGTGACGTTCATTTCACACTCTCGCCACACTGAGTGCTGTTTATTCCAACATCATTTTCCTGTGATGTTGGAGTCAGTCTTATTCAGGGGACATATTTTCTTTATGCAAAATTTCATAGTGACTTAGAGTGATGTTGAACCTTATTGCCAAGCTGCCTGGATGAAGCTGGAGTTCATCATTCCAGGCCCCTGTATTCTAGCCCAATAATTATCAACCATTGTAAAGCAAAATAAATCAAAGGAGTGGGAGTTGATGAAATGTGATGTAAACAAAACAAAAACCTCTGAAGGCTCGGATAAATTAACATATGATAAAAGGCTACCTACCTGAAATGCTAAACCTGCTTCTACATCACAGCTGCTGTCTCTCCTGTCAAGGGCTGCCAGCACTTTTTGTCCTTAATTGATAAAGCTATTGTTTTACTAGGTTGTCACTGAAGAAGCTGGCCACAACTTATCAGATGCATACAGTGATCACCCACAATCCAGCTTGACAAAGAGGTTGGTAGTGGCATTTGCATGTTCTAATGTTAGTGCCAGTCTGATATTCCCTAGAAAAGCCTTTACCATTGTGTCTCTCAGTGCCCAGCAGGTATGTGCTAGGTCAACATCGTGATGCCTCTTCCTCTGCCTAGTGTTACCACCTTGTTATGTCACCTACTCCAAAATATAATCCAGTTTGAATTGATCACAAATGTAAACCTAATTAGTCTTCCACAACCATAAGAGATTTGAATGAAAAAGAAGAGAAATCCTATCACGAGGAGCTTGCTCAAATTTTCCAAAAGGATGTCATAGATTTTGAATTGTGCTTTTTGATGGCACAGGGTGAAAGTCGCAGTCAGCAAATTACTACTGTCAGCTATGTTCTTTGCTGCTGAGTCATATTCGTGAAATTTCAAATTCTTGAATTATTTCCAGCTGTGCCATAATTTTTTTGTGAGGAAAGCTTAAGGTTCTAATAATGCAAGGAAGCATGCTTTCAGGATTCAACAAATGCTGACATTGATCTCTCAACCCAACATGAGCCAAGCAGATGGATTGCCCACATCTCATTGTCATTTGAGGGATACAGTCATGTGAAAGCTGACTGCTGGAACGTCCCACACAGCCATACTGACTCTACTTGGAAGGTAACCCATTGCACTGCATTTTGCATCTCCTGAGGACATAACATTTAAATGTTCCAATTACTTCTATTCTGCCACCGAAAGGAGCATTGGAGTGGGGAAGCAGTGGGTTGAAATGAGTGCTTGAAGCTAATGAGTTTTCTGCTTTGTGAGCTAAACGCACAATGTGGTAGCATTTACAGATTGAACTCAGGCGTGGAAGATGTGCCTGCGTATCATTTAGCCCACTACAACACAGGACAAATTTCCACCCTGATGACATAAAAGTGCCCAATTGAATATTAATGTTCAACCAATTCTCTTACACATACATCCACATTCACTACTAGCATTGCAGAAGCACTGTTGAGCATTTATTCCTTTGTGCCAACTCAGTGTAATATTAATGACCCACCACTGCTACCATCTGAACCTCTATCCATTTGCTGATCCCTAAAAGACAGGTGAATTGCTTTGGAAACCTATTGACTGCTCTGCCAACATTAGATTTCTTGTTGAGGTAAACAGTTTTTATTTTGCCCATATCTCAGAGAAACTTCCAGCATTTGTCATAAGTTTTTAATAAGAACTTACAGCACCTCAAGCAGCATCTGTGAACAGGGCAATAAAATCAGCATTTCAGTTGGTGACCTTTCCTCAGATGTTTCCTGACCTCCAGGAACGCTTCCAACATCTCCAATATTTTATTTCTGCACATTAAAACCTTGTGTAGTTCAGATGTGAATCAGAT
Organism: Hemitrygon akajei; assembly: GCF_048418815.1. Classification (NCBI taxonomy): domain Eukaryota; kingdom Metazoa; phylum Chordata; class Chondrichthyes; order Myliobatiformes; family Dasyatidae; genus Hemitrygon; species Hemitrygon akajei. The sequence goes on along the minus strand of NC_133143.1, from coordinate 37,299,673 downwards.
CTAGATCTTCATTCAAGCAAGACTCTCACTCTACCGATGGGCTATATCCACATTTAAAAAAAGGCTTAACAGCTAGTGGTATTGTATTTCCTGGTTCTGATTGCATCTGACTGGTTGCATCACCATCCGGTTTGGAGGTGCGAATGCCAAGGATAGGGAAAAAGCTGAAGAGGGTTGTAAGCTCAGCCAGCTCCAGCACAGGCAATAATCTCCTCACCATTGAGGACATCTTCAAAAAGCAATACCTCAGGAAGGAAGCATTCCTCATAAATCACCATCAACATCCAAAGAATACTCCCTTCTCCTTACTCCACCATTACTCCACAAGAGATATAGGAGACTGAAGATACACACTCAGCATTTTAAGAACAGCTTTTCCCCCTCCACCATCACCACCATAAGATTTCTGAATTGTCTGTGAACCCATGAACACTATGTCACTAGGTTGCTCTCTTTTTGTATATTTTATTTATTTATTATATATTTTATTGCAGTTTGTATTAATTTTTATGTATTGCACCATACTGCTGCTGCAAAGTAACACATTTCATAACCTAAGTCAGTGATATAAATCTGGTTCTGATTCTGTTATGAAGGGTATCAACTAGTGATCTGATAGGGGCATATAAGATCATAAGAAGCATAGACAAGGTAAAAAGACAGCCTTTTTCCCAGGGAGGGAGAGCAAATTGGTTTAAGGTCAGAAGTGAGAGATTTAAAAGGGACATCAGGGGCAGCCTCTTCATGCAAGGGCAGTGCATATTTAGAATAAACTGACATAAATCAGAAATAGTTTTTGAAGCAAGTGCATTAGCAAAATTTAAAATCTGTCAAGAGAACTTCATGGACATGAATAATTTAGAGGTCAATGGTCTAAATGTGAGTAAATGGGACTAAGTTGCCGGGCAACTCATGGGAGTTGACCTGTTTTCACCTAGTATGGCTCTCAGCAAATGCTCTCTAAGCTTCTTTCTCATTCAGTGAAGGGCAAAACCTAGTTTCATTCTTCACTCTTCAAGGATAAGTCACATTAGGGTTCAGAAGTGCATACAAAGAATGCAAGGTTTCAAAACTGAGTAAATTATTGGATTGTTTCAGAAAGTGAGATATTCAGTTTCAGTTTGATCTTCACATCTCCATTCAAAGGGGTAGTACAATGAGATCTAGGTGTCCTTGTTCATCAGTCACTGAAAGTAAGTATGCAAGTACAGCAGGCAGTGAAGAAAGCTAATGACAATGACAGTGAAGAAAGCCTTAATAACAAAGGGAGAACAGAAGTCCTCTGCAGTTGTACAGGGTCCTGGTGAGACCACACCTGGAGTATTGTGTGAAGTTTTGGTCTCCAAATTTGAGGAAGGACATTCTTGCTTAATGAGGGAGTGCAGCGTAGGTTCACGAGGTTAATTCCTGGGATGGCGGGACTGTCATATGTTGAAAGATTGTAGTGACTGGGCTTGTATACACTGGAATTTAGAAGGATGAGAGGCAATCTGATTGAAACATATAAGAATATTAAGGGATTGGACATGCTAAAGGCAGGAAACATGTTCCCAATGTTGGGGGAGTCCAGAACCAGAGTCCACAGTTTAAGAATAAGGGGTAGGCCATTTAGAACAGAGTTGAGAAAAAACTTTTTCACCCAGAAAGTTGTGGATCTATGGAATGCTCTGTCTCAGAAGGTAGTGGAGGTCAATTCTCTGGATGCTTTCAAGAAAGAGTTAGATAGAGCTCTTAAAGATAGCGGAGTCAAGGGATATGGGGAAAAGGCAGGAACGGGGTACTGATTGTAGATGATCAGCCATGATCACAGTGAATGGCGGTGCTGGCTTGAGGGGCTGAATTCTCCTGCACCGATTGTCTATCGTCTATTGTCTATTGTCAAAGATCCAAAAAGCCTATTTTAATTTGAAGGCTAGCTTTCATAGATCCCTTGGGCATATACCAAATACCTTAGGGATGACAATGAACCACAGATTGATAGGACTGGTGTACTGATCTGACAGGGGCATGCAAACGTTGTTATCACTATTATCTAGTCCACATAACAAATCAGCCAGGTCTAAATATTTCTCATAGTTTCTTCTCTGTTGCTGGATCAGAATTCTGGAACAGACTTCTTCATTGTATTGTCTGTGCATTCCATGTAGACTGCAGCAGTTCAAGGAAACCAAGAAACCACCTCATCAAGGTTAAGTAGGGATAAATGATAAATGCTGCCCTCCACAGTCCCTTGAGCAAATACATGATTTAAACCATGCAAGGTTTGCTATTTATCATATTCAGTTTGTAAATGATCCCTGTTGGATTTTTCCTTTCACTTATTGTTAAAAACAGAAGTATGTTTTGACTTCCTACTAGTTCCAAGAAGCATTGCACAGCTCTTAATGTTTTCTTCCTTTCATTGACGTTAATGCAAACCAGGCAAGGTAATCAAAGCAGATGTTTACTAGCTGTGCTACTTAACGGTTTGAATATAGCATGCAGAGTCCAATTTGCATTGTAAAGACCCCGAAGATTTTCTTTCTATTTGCAAAATGCATCACACTTTTGCAAGATTAATGGGTGAAAACAATAAATCCAATAGATAGTTTTCTTATACCCCACCAACAATAGTTTAAATTACACGAAGATGAAGTGTAGGTGTTGTGACAAGGGTTCAAACCTAGATGATCTTCTATTTTGAGTGGGGCAATTGTCCTGAAGTTGCTATGGAACTAATATGTAACAGAGGCAAAACTGAGCCATCAGATTTCCCTGAATAACCAGAGTGTGGAGAACACCTCCACAGATGCTGCTTGACCCATTGAGTTCGTCCAGCAATTTGCTTTTGTGTGGGTAGCAGCTTCCAGTAAGACTTTGGGCAGAATGGAGCAGACCTGACACATATCTTCTGGGTCCCATCTCAGATATACACTGTGGCAGATGGGAACATTGTGGGGAAGGTCACATCTGCTGCAAAGGTTCCACATCAGACTCCATCAATCTCTCTCCCACCCCATCCTATCAAGAACTGTTCTTTTTGTCCACTTTATTGATTGGGATGTCGATAAACTCTGGCAAGAGTTCCACGTTCTCCATCTTCAAATGCTTCTGCATTCTCCATGCTTTGGTGGTAGAGTCATTTTAAGGATTACGTTGGTAAATTTCCTATCATAAGCAGTTTGGTGAACCCGTGCATTTCCATGGTTACCAATACTGAGAATAGCTATTTAAAAATAAGTTATATATTAAATTGCTTGAATCTACATTCACCATCTGTTGTGGTGTGAATAAAATTCATGTCTCTGAATTATGTCTGAGCTAATCCAATAATTTAACCACTCTACTATTGTAGCCCAGCTCAACACTAGGAAGGTCTGCCTCTTAATCTACTCTCTGACCCCTCCTCTTTCCCCTCACCAAGATTACAATGTAGTAGAAAGTTTGTGCATTTAACTATTCAGTATTTCCTATCTCATCCAGGGTTATTGAAATAGACTTTTGACTGAGGATGTTAAATTCTCTCCATCTTGATGCCAAGATATGCTTAGTCTCTCAGGACTAACAAGCCCACTGGAGTAAGGCATGGTAGTATGCCGTCAGCAGGGAATACCACACATCTCTCTTGTGGCAGCAAATGAAACCACTGCTGATTATCAAAAACATTCTCTCTCAGCTAGCAGATTAATTCTCAACACTACTGAACAAATTGCAAGTCAAAACTGATGGCACAGACTTTAGGTGGGTGAGTACATCATTAACTAAGCCGGCCATGTTCTCAAGGAAATACTAGACTGCATATGTGAGATGATGAGAGATCCAGCTTGAGAATCTTACATTTCAAAGTTTCAAAGTACATTTATTATTAAAGCATGTATGCAGTATACAACCCTGAGATTTATCTTCCTAGAGACTGCCATTGAATAAAAAAAACTTAGAACCTGTTCAAAGAAAAACTCAAACCCCCACATGCTAAAAGAGAACCCAAATCATTCAAACACAAAAAAAGAGAAAATGAGTGAAAAATACAGAATATGAAACACAAATTTGAAAGAATTCAGGCATCTTAATGTAACCTACAGAGTCAATTTCACAAACCCAGGACTCAAGAATAATGCACTGGCATCATCAAGTGTTTGTCGGTGCTGCCCAGGACAAAGTGACTTCGTCTTCAACAGTATACCTGTCTAGTTGAGTATTTCCAAGAGTGGCAACCACTTAGTCAACGTGGAGACAAAGATCATTGTCAGATCTGGGTCTCTGCTCATCACATTATTCAGCACTATTGTCATACTGAGTGAATCTACATCAGAACCAATCTAGCAACTGAGCACTAGGAAACAATAGAGCTCCGAGGACAATAATAAACAGGATGGGTTGCAATCCTGGCACATCCCTTTGTAAGGCCAACAAACCAAACCTGGTTTCATTAAGGTAAAAGAGGAGATCAGGTGTAGCTGAACATCTAGTACCAATATAATGGAGACACGACACAGGATCAGATGGGTGCTGAGAACTAAGGAGGCAGCATATTCCAAATAGAGCTAAGCACTTCCACAAATAATGGATTAGATCAGAGCTCCACAGTCTTGCCACATCTACTACAGAACAAAAGGAAATCAGGCTACACTAAAGTCCATACACTCAGTATTGAAGATCCCACATCAGAGCAAACATTTCTCGGCTATAACCAATGATGTATCTCAGCCTGAGATCCCTAGCTTCATTCCAATTATTTTTTCTCAGTTCCAGATAACTTGAGGCTCATGTCTAACCAGAAGGTAGATCCTTAACGTAAATACAAAGGGTACAAGCAGGTCTGCGGCTAAATATTTTGTAACGAGTGATTCACCTTCTGTTTCCACAAACCCCTTCCAATATTTTCATAGTACGTCAGAAAACTAAGAGAAATGTTACCTTCTTGCAGCATTTTGAAAAGAACTCAAGGATAACGATGGAGATGCATCTTTATTGGTGAAAATAAGGATGGGCAATCATAATTAGGCTTTCCTTATGCACTCACATCCAACACAGGAAAAAAGTTACATATCTTCATTATGAATGACTAGCTCATTTAATCACAGATGGCCGTGGAGGCTAAGTCATTGAGTATATTTAAAGTGAAGTCTGATAGATTCTTGATTAATAAGGTCATCAAAGGTTACAGGGAGAATGCAGGGGTATAGGATTAAGAGGGAATATAAATTGGCCCTGATCGAACGACAGAACAGACTTAATGGGCCAAGTGGCCTAATTCTGTTTTCAATGAGCAGTTTTTTCATCAAAGAATAAAGTCAGACAATTCTCACAGTAACTTTAATATGGTCTTCTTTTCTGGAACTTAATCATGTTAATAAAAGCCTATGGTTCTCATATTAGTTCTTACTTGCATGTTTTTTTTATTTCTGTCAATACCAATCAAGAAAAAATTCACAAGTACTGTGTGTAATCATTATCTCTTCATGAAACAGCAAGGAAACATGGTTATAAGGAAAAAAAAGTTGAATCACAGCCCATGCAAGAACAAAAAAATTGCATTTTATTCCTTCAGGCAGGATTTCAATTGGAATCCATGTGGGATCAGCTTGAGCTGGAGATGTTTGTTAAGAAAGGTGACTATCCTAGGCCCAGCACATAGATGCAATCATAAGAAAAGTGTACCGGCAGTTTTAGTTTCTTAGGTCATTAAGGAAGTTTGGTTTATCATCGAACACTCTAACAAAGTTCTCCAGGTGATCTGTTAAATGTATCCTGACCGGTTGCTTCATGGCTTGCAATATTGCAACTTGAATGTGCAGGATAAGATATAAACTACACAGAATATTAGACTCGGCCAAATACATCACAGGCACATCCCTTCCCACCACTGGATGTATCCCCAAGAGGTGCTGCCCCCCAGAAGGCAAAATCTAGCATCAGAGATCACCAAAGACTGGCCTTCCTATCTTTTTTTTTTACCTATCATCAGGCAGGAGGTACAGAAGTCTAAAGTCCTACACAGCTAGTTTGAAGACCAGCTACTTCCCTTCAACCATTCAGTTCTTGAACCAACCAGCAAAACTTTAATCACTACAGTTGAACAATATGATGAGGATTACATTGAAATGAACATTGCCTCTATTTTGTTTTAATTATGTTTTCTGTAAAAAGAGTTGTAGACATTGATGTTTAATGTATATTTTTCTTGAGATGATAAAAGCATCAGACAATAAGACACAGGAGCAGATTTAGGTTTTTCAGCCCATTGAGCCAGCTCCACAATTTTGTCATGACTGTTTTATTATCGCTCTCAACCCCATTCGCCTGCTTTCTCCCCATAACCTTTGATGCCCTTACTAGTCAAGAACCTATCAAAATCTGCAGCTTTTGGCAATGAATTCCACAGATTCACCATTCTATGGCTAAAGAAATTTCTCCTCATCTCTATTCTAAAGGGATGCACATGTATACTGAGGCTTGGAGGTGCCTAGACTCCCCCACTAATGAAAACATCGTCTCAATATCCACTGTATCTAGGCCTTTCAATATCTGACAGATTTCAATAGGATCCCCCATCTTTCTTCTAAACTCCAGCAAGTACAGGTCCAGAGCCATCAAACACTTCTCATACGTTAAGCCTTTCATTCTCGAAATCATTCTCCTGAACTGCCTCTGGACCCTCTCCAAAGCTAACACATCCTTTCTTAGATAAGAGCTCTAAAACTGCTCTCAATGCTCCAAATGTGGTCTGACCAATGCCTCATTAAGCTTCAACATTACATCCTTGTTTTTATTTTCTAGTCTTCTTGAATTTGCTTTCCTTACCATCGACTCAACCTGCAAGTTATCCTGTAGGAAATTCTGTATGAGGACTCCCAAGTCCCTTTGCTCTTCTGATTTCTGAATTTGCTCCACATTTAGGAAATAGTCTATGCTTTTATTCCTTCTACCAAAGAGCAATAAGCATACACTTCCCTACATTATATTCCACTTCTATGCTCATTCTCCCAAGTCCTTCTCAGTGTTTCCTGAACACTGCCTGTCACTATCTTCCTATCATCCACAAACTTGCACAAAACCATCAAATCTGTCATCCAGATCATTAACATACAATGGAAAAAAAAGTAGCCCTCCCAAAACTGACTGCTGTACAGCACCACTAGTCATCAACAGCCAATCAAAAGAGGCCCCCTTTATTTCCACTCTTTGCCTCCTGCCAGTTAGCCAATCTTCTATCCATGCTAATATTTTACCTATAGTAGCATTGGCTCTTATCTTTTTTAGTTCCATCACGTGCAACACCTCGTCAAAGGCCTTCTGAAAATCAAGGTAAGCAACATCTACTGACATTCCTTTGTCTATCCTGCCTGTTACTTTCTCAAAGAATTCCATCAGATATATCAGGTAATATTTTCCCTTAAAGAAACCATGCTTACTTCGGCCTATTTTAATCATTTGCCTCCGTACCCCGAAATTTCATCCTTACTAATGGACTCTAACATCTTGCCAATCACTAAAGTCAGGCTGTTTATATGATGTACCATGCCTATGATGTTGCTGCTATTACATTGCTTCTGTGCATACACGTACTTGTTCACATAACAATACATTTGATTTTGACTTTGATATTGTGGAAGTGGGTTTTGGCTAATACTTTATTGAGTATTGTGATGGACAGAATCTCAATGAATCTCACTGCACATTCTTTCTTATGATGTGAGGGTTGCTGACAATCTCAAATCTTAATGCTTATTTCTAAATACATTTGGAAAGATGGTAGTGAACTGCCTTCTTGAACCATTATATTGAATATTTTTAATCAATGATACAGGAAGTATACAGTGGTAAAGCATACTAGACTACAAGTCCCCCAGTAAGTAATATGTGTACTGAGTTTCTTGGTATGGTTGAATAGGTATAGCATGCATTTCTTTAAAATAACTATCCAAATGTGTTTAAATACTGTATGCACACCTGTAAAGCCCCATGAGCTTAATCCTCTTTTTTTGTAGAATTTTGGTCAAGCCACAATATCAACTCAAGTCAAATTCACTATCATGAGCACAAATATGGTGAGGTACGGGTACAAGGAAAATCACTGGCATGTATGTTCATCGAATAAAGGAAAATGATGCATTGCCAAGTCAAGAAGGCAGCTGACCTGAAGAGGAACTTATAAGATATAGTCTATCCATGCTTCTGATGTTCTCGCCCTTCTGGCAATAAAGCTGCCGGTTTGCAAACCCTGTCAAAGAAAGTTGACAGGTTGCTGCCATTCTACCTGGGTAGTGGGGTAAGTGATTGTCTAATGTGTTGCAAGAGGTGCTAATGAGCTATCGTAGATGGGTGTTGTTGAGTGTTTTTGAAGCTAGTTATTCATGCTAAAGGAGAGTTCCAAGTTCAGAGTTTAAAGCAAACTTATTATCAAAGTATGGGAATGTTGCCATATACGACCTTGAGATACATTTTCTTTCAAGCATTTACAGGAAAGCAAGAAATACAATAGAATTTTTCAAAAACATATACATGAATGTTCAAAGATTGATGACAACCAATATGCAAATGAAGACAAATTATGCAAATTTAAAAAAACGGATAAGAGTTGTAAAGAATCCTTGAACGTGAGTCTATAGGTTGTTGAATCAACTCAGAGTAGTAGTGATTGAAGTTATCCAGACTGGTGATGAGCCTGTTCCTGTAACTGGTGGTGTGCATAGTATTCCATTACCAGCATAACTTGTGTTCTGTAGGTAGTGGCATACTTCAGGAGTCGAAGCGTTCACTCTCACTTGAGAGAGCCTGTCCTGTGAATTACTCTTGTGACTGATTCAGTTACGTTTTCTGGGAACATTGGGCATTGATGGTGCTTTGCACCATGTTTCTTTCAGTTATAAGATTAAGTCACAAATATTTATTCAAAACTTGGGCACTTAACAGAGGATTTTTTTTTTCAAAGGCAACCAGTGGTAAGTTTTGTGGAAAAGTCTGAGTACTGTGAGTTAAAGTACTAATCTCCGTGTGTGATTCTCTGATCTATGCTCACATACAGCAAGATACTTCAGTAAGAGCAGAGCCACATGATATTCCATCTGCAATATATGTCACCAATGGCAGTTGCTATATTTGTTTCCTGCAATATTGACTACAAGAATTGTCTGTGGCAAAAAACACTTGAGGGCGAGAATGGGCTGAGAGGTAATTTTTCAGCAGCAAGCTTCGAGTGCAGAGCCTTGCTTGAGGGAACACATATCAGGTAAACAATCCAGCATAGCCATAAATTTTCTGTCCATTCATTTCTTTGGATGAAAATTTGCAATCAGTGCCCTTGAGGTTGTTTCATTTGCACTCCCTGCTGATTGGGCTCTATCCTAAGAGAACACAACCAGAAAATTTACCACCTTTCTCTGCCTGTTACTTGGTAGTTCCAGTGATTCAATTTTCTAAAGAAATGTGTTAGTAATTCCTCTGAAAATGCCAGCAGTGATCCTTAGGAAGAAATTAATGATGTCAATAGAGTGTAGCAGTGGAAAATTCTTACTCAGCTGAAACAACTTTGATTAACATCATCCTTCTTTCCATCTGAAAGTACTTGTCCTGACCTTGGAAAATACCTTATAATCAATCTAATAAAAATACCCCCTTCAGATACTTGGACACATAAGCTAGACTGAAATCGATTACAGTACAGAGAAGGGCGCACAAGCAGAGATGCTGTTGTTTGTTAATGCCTCTCACTATCTGATGTCTCAGTTGAACCAAAAATATTTCTGAGCACTTTCTGATAAGAACAAGGATTACCATCTTGTGAAAGATGTTTCAGGTTTTAAATGGTTCTATTAAATAGGCCTTATAAAAGTAATGTATACAATGAGGAAAAACTAACTGGGAAGTGCACAGAGGGATATGATCTTTACTCAAAATAATCAATTAGCTTACAATCCCACTGTAACTGTTTCATAAAAGAATATCATTAAAGCTTTCATGTGTGAGATGTCTACTTTCTTTTGTAAAGAACAGATCTTTCTGAAAGAACTCTTTCAACTCCTCAGATTGTGATAGAAAGTTAATTGCCTCAGAAAAATACTTCACAATCCTAATGTTGACTTTTCATTAATCACTTACAATCCCAGCTGGACAAATGGACCCTTTTTAGAGATCAGTCTTTTAGAAGATGGTTAATATAGCATCTGTCAGTAATAATTTAAATAGACTGTAATACATCTTTTGGCAATTAAAATATGTATTCCTGATGACAGGCTAATAATAACAATCATTACATTAGATATGCATGACATGGAGCATTATTGCTTACATATGAAGGTAATTGCTTTGAAGGTTTTATAAATCTGCAATGAATAGCATTTTTGAATATAAGATTCATTAAAATTAAATGGAAATTTCCCTCTACCAGCTTCATGGTACAGTGTTCTTCATTTTCTGTGTTGCATAACAATGTCCATCTATTTTACTGTAGTAGCTTGTTAGGTATTTTAAAATATTTACTCTTAGTAAATGTTTTACTTTAGCTAATTTCTGATGATGGTACCAGCACTGCCAGTAAATACCTATTTGCTAAAAGCTGCAATTCAGATTGGATTGATTTTAGATTTAGATCAACATTAGCCTTAATTCAATGATAACATCTGTGGTTCTAATGTAAATGGTTGAGGACTCTGAGCATATCTGAACGTATAATTCATGGAATGACAGCACCATCGGAAGTGCCATCTTTCAAATGAGATTATATCTAGATTTTTCCTTCTCTCAGGTGCTGTAAAATAAACAACAGAACTAATTCTTAGATATCAAAGTCCCCAGGTCATTCAATAAACCCTCATCCAAGGACAACAAAGTGGTTAGAAGAAATTTCCTTGAGAAATAATGAGAATGTGAGGCTTGCTGCCATATGGAGTGGTTGAGGTGGATGACCGGTACATTTTACCCAACCTCCAAGTGATAGAAAGACATCGTGATGAAGTTGTGTTGTCAAAGGGTTGGATTGGATCAATTCTGGCACAGGCTAGCTGGACTGAATATCTTGCTTCTATCCTGTAAATTTTATTCAATGGAATACCCGTCTATTGAGCAATTAGATACATCAGTGTCAGCAGGTAAAGGTCTACATTGAACTGCATGAAGGTAACAACTTGAAGATGTGTTTTTGGTCATTGTTCAAAACTCAGAAAACTTTCCAGTGAAATAGTTCTGTACAATGTAATTTACATTGCTTAGTGCAACTACACAGTACTTTTGGTTATATTGGACTGCGAATGCAACACAATAGAGAGTTATACTCAAAGAAGACACACTGCAGATGAAAATCCCTATTTGATATGCAGATGCACAAAAACAAATTGTTCAAATATCTTTTTCAAAATACACTCAAAATGTCAGAGAAAACAGCCTAGTAATTGCATCCATTTCATAAATGATATTCATTGTAGCCCCCCTCTGTCAATATTGCAGAGACTGATTGCAGGGGTACTCAGGCAGACAGGGTTGCCCTGAATAATGTCAAGCTTCTTGAGCATTGAATCTAAATTGCTACATTACTTTTGCTTTGTGTGCGGTGAAGAAGCCTTGGGGTGCCATGAGGTAAGTCGTTTGTTACAGGATGCACAAACTCTGACCATGGTGCTGATATGAATCTTCTTGTTGCATTTTTGGAATGGTCACATACACACGATTGTTACACCAGAGGAGTTTACATGGTGGAGGATTGAGTGATCGTAATGCAACTAAAAGCCAAGGCTAATTACCTGGCATTTGTGTGGCATGATTATTCATGTCATGTCTAATCGTTGTCTGCTGAATGCTGATGTGGACTGCTACATTTTTTGAAACTGGCAACCGAATGGCAAGCTGGTCGAGCTGCTTCCTTCTAGCTCCAGAAAACAGGATTCAATCTTGACCTCCAGTGCTGTCCTTGTGAAGGTGTGAGAACCATCATAGTACTTCCCTCTTACATCCTAAAAACATGGCCTCTAGTGGAACATGCACAGTAGAATTAATGGGTATTCAGGGAGAATAAATTTCACGGATAATTAATGTAAATAAATATAAATTGGATGAGAGCTGTTACAAATTGCTGAATTTCTACAAACAAGGCTGATGAGTTAATAGCAGGAAGTATTGGATTTTTAGTTAAATTAATATTTTGCATCCATCTTTATTATGGAGAACAAGGAAAATGTTTCCATGCAAACATATAATTAATTTCAAATAACATGGAGGAACTTACATATACTCAGATCTCAAGGGATAAAGTGTTAGAAAAACACATTGGGCTAAAGGCTGCCAAATCATCAGAACTCAATGCCTGAACCAAGAGTTTTCAAGCTTGATTGTAAACATAGAAGACCCATAGGTTGAAAAAATTTACTAAATTCTGAAAGGATACAAGAAGATTGGAAAATTACTTGTGCAACTTACTTATTCAGAAAAGGAGGAATAAAGGAATAGGAAACATTGGCCAGTTAGTTTAGCATTTATTACTGGCAAGATGGTATGGTCAATAATTACAGAGGAAATATTTTATCATATAAGAAAGATGAATATAATTGAACTGAGCCAATATTGTTTAATGCAAGTTGACCAATTTGCTTGAATTCTTTGAGATGTGTCTTGGATAATTTATTGGAGAGGCACCTACAGGTATAGTGCACTTAGATTTCCAGAAAGCAAGATGGCAATGGCATATAAATTAAGACCCCAAGATATTGGAGGAAGTGTTTTAGGATGAATTGAAAACTGGCGGTCACAGACGAAACAAAGAATTGGAATAGAAGTGTCCTTCTTAGAATAGTGAAGTGTATCTGCAAGTTGTGCTTTGCCTTCAGTTATTCATTATAAGACTATAAGACATAGGAGCAGAATTAGGCATCCTGCAACACATACAAAATGCTGGAGGAACTCAGCAGGCCAGGCAGCATCTATGGAAAAGAGTACAGTTGACATTTTGGGCTGAGACCTTTTGTCAGGACTGGAAAGCAAGATGAGAAGTCAGAGTAAGAAGATGGGGTGGGGGGGAGAGGAGTAAGAAGTATAAGGTGGTAGGTGATAAGTAAAACCAAGAGAAGGGGAGGGGTGAAATAAAGAGTTGGGAAATTGATTGGTGAAAGAGATAAAAGACTGAAGGAGAGGTGAGCAATGATAGGAGAGGATAGAAGACCATGGAAGAAAGGGAATAGGGATGGCCACAAGAAGGAGGTGATGGGCAGGTAAGGAGATAAAGTGAGAGGGCGAAACAGGAATGGCGAATGGTGAAGGGGGGGCAATTGCCGGAAGTTTTAGAAATCGATGTTCATGCCATCAGGTCAGAGGCTACCCAATTAGAATATAAGGTGTTGCTCCTCCAGCCTGAGTGTGGTCTCTTTGTGGTGGTAGAGGAGGCCATGGATTGACATGCCAAAATTGGAATGGGAAGGAAAATTGAAATGGGTGGCTACCGGGAGATTCTGCATTTTCTGGCGGACGGTGCATAGATGCTCAACGAGTTGGTCTATCAACCTACATTGGGTCTCACCAATATACAGGAGGCCACACTGGGGAGCACCTGGTACTGTAGATGACTCCACAGACAAGTGGACAAGGGAGTTGGGAGTGATTCCTGCTGAAACGGAAAGTATTGAAGAGGATAAGATTTCCTTGGTGGTGGGTTAGCAGCCTATTCCTGCTTCTGTTTTCTTGTGTTTTTGTAGTGCTCTTCTGGATGAAATTAATAAATTATAAACAAGCTACTTTGTAAATCGGTTTATTTTGTTTTATGAAGGTATTGTTTCTGTCTGTATTTTACAGTTTAATTTCCAAGTTATCATCCCAAGACATAATATTGTGATCAAACTCTACAGGACACTCTTCCAATTAAGTTGTTGGCAAAGTCTTTGAGCATTCCCTGATGATGGGTACATTAGAAGACAGGAAATGAATAAAGGTTATGAGCCAAATAGAGAAAAATAGGATTAGCATAGAAAGGCTTCTTGATCACAGAGGTGCATTGGGCTGAAGGCCTGTTTCTGTGCAGTACGATCCTGTGACCATTAACTATCCCTATTTATAGTTCAGACTCAGAAACTTGTGCAATAGGCACAGATGAGGGTGATTTAGGCCTCCAGTATTTTCCTTTATGCCTGTTACTAAGGGAGAAGTTTGTAGATTTCCCTCAATGACAAAACTGTTATGTTGGGCCAATTTTAGTGTGGATTAGTAAAAAACAGCAGATGCTGCAAATCTCAGAATTCAAGTTTGTTCAATGTCACTCCCAGCACACAAGTGTAAAGGAGAATGAAATAATTGGTACTCCAGATCTGACGAAACATGAAAAAAAACACACTTAGAGAAATAAAACAATAATAAAAATCACAGTCAATATAAATAGGTAAGATAGTTTATAAATTGATTATAAATACATAAATTGAAACTACATACAGGAGTGTCTGTACATAAAATGACTTTAAGAGGAAATGATAAAGCAGTGAAAATGGTGGATGTGTAAATCAGCCTTACAACTTGAGGAAAGTAAATGCGTTGATTCCGACACCAGATCTCCCAGACTCCACCATCATTTATTGGCTCCTTGGACCATCTATCGTCCTCCCACCCTACCTTCTTTGAACACCCCTGCTCTCCCCCTTCCTCTGACAGCTCCACCTCTCCTCCCCAGTTCAATCCCAGCTCCTCACCATTCCTTCCAACCTTCCTTTCTGTTCTCTGCAAGGGCTTAACTTTCTCCCCCTTTGCCCACTCCTCAGTGAGTCCCTTGCCCACCACAATGCCAAGCACTACTTCCATTGCCTCCATCTTCAAGCCCACCTTTTTTGGCATGAATTCCGCATCCTGCACCAAAGATCCCTTCTCCCAGAGCCAGCCCTCCTCCCCTTCTTAGATACCCGTGCTGGTTCTCTGCCTGCCCTGGATCTTTTCATCTCAAATTGCCAACAAGACATCTACTGGCTCAACTTCAACAATCCTCTCAATCTCCTTGAACCTTACTGATGCACCACCCTCCACTCTCTCTGCACCAATCCCAACCTTACTATCAAACCTACAGACAAAGGGGCTGCTGTTGTAATGTGGCAGACTGGCCTCTACCTTGCTGAGGACAGGTGGCAACTCTCAGACATTACTTCATACCTACCCCATGAAAAGGACTACTCTCTGGACCATCAGAAAACTGGCTCTAACACCATCACTGACCTCATCAACTCTGGAGAACTCCTATCCACTGCCACCAAACTCATATTTCCCTAACTCAGCATTGCTCACTTCTACTCAAGATCCGTCCTGAAGAAGGGTGATCCAAAACATTGACTCTTCGTTCATTTCCATGGATGATCCCAGACCTGCTAAGTTCCTCCAGCATTTTGTGTCTGCTCCTTTGGATTTCCAGCACCTGCAAAATTTCTTGTGTTTATGTTTTTGAGTCTGATGGCCCTGGCGTGAATACTAGGTAATCTCCTTCCTGATGGGATTGGGACAAATAGTCCATAAGAAGGGTGGGTGGGATCCTTCATGATTTTGCTGTCCTTTTTCTGCCACCAATCTGTGTATGTGTCCTTGATGTTGGACAGGCTGGTGCCAGTGATGCGTTGGGCAGTTTTGACTACCCGTTGTAAAGCTGTCTTGTTCGCTGCAGTGCAGTTTCCATAGCATGCAGTGATGCAGTATGTTTGGATGTTCTTCACTGCACATTTATAGAAGGTCATGAGTATTGATGTGTTGCTCTCTGAAATTAAAATAGAAGCTGCTGGCGAATATTAAGCAGATTGTGTATTATCTTTCACAAGATAAACAAAGTTATCATTTCAGATCCTTTCAACTGAATATCTGATAAAGACCTTGGAACTGAGTTTTTTATTTGTTTTTTTCTCTCCCTACAACTGCTGCCTGACTTGCTGAGTATCTCTGGCATGCTCTTTTTAAAAAAAAAAATTATTGCAAGGATTGTTCACTGTTTTCCATTTCACATTTTTATTGTTGAACTTTAGAAGTGTTACGTACCCCGTAACTGGGTGTCTTACCAGCGAAGACAGAAGTATCCGTTGGAGTCTGGTGGTACTATTTTCAACAGTGTTTATTAGTAAAATATACAAATCAATATCAATGCAAATATACAGATAATACACATTAGCAATACTAAACCTAAAAGTGTGGGTATAATAATAATCAATGATAAACAAGTTCTATCGTTGTCTAGGGGATAATGAATTGTCACATGGAAATGTAAAGTTCAGTTTAGTTCATGCAGGCTGAGGTAGTTGTTGGTCGATGTGTTGTAATTGTTGGAGAGAGAGAGAGAGAGAGAGAGAGAGAGAGAGAGAGAGAGAGAGAGAGAGAGAGAGAGAGAGAGAGAGAGAGAGAGAGAGAGAGAGAGAGAGAGAGAGGACGATCAAACAGTGACAGCTATTGTCTTGCAAACCTTCCTTTACGATCTTGATCCGTCAATGTGTTTTTGTGGCCATTCAAGCATGACCCCTCTGTCCTTTAGCTAGACTGTTCTTCCGTGGTGGACTCGTCACCCAGGCCAGGGTGGACACACACACCCCACCGGCCTGGCTATAAACACCGTGAGTTAAAATTGACAGATCCTTCGTTCGGTCTCCGATGCCCCACACTTTCTCGTGGGTTTCTGATGCTCACTAGTGTGTCTCCTGGTGCGTCTGAGGGGTGTCACCCCAGACCTCACTTTTATCCCCACTCACGGGGTCTCAGGTGTCAATCAGTTTTGAATGACTTAACCCATCAAACCAGCCCACTCTGGCTGTCCACTGAGGAATTTTAATGAACAGAATAGTACCAAGTAAACAGCCCTCTCCAGAGCCATGAGTCTTGCAGGAGTCATAATATGGTCTCTCTCCCCCGGTGTTATCAGCAGCAGATGTTCCAACTTGTTTTCCTCTTATCTGTGTCTGTCTCTCATTCTCTCTCATGAGCAGCATGGTAACAGTAACAGTTTGTGATTCTCCCAGGGAAGGGGGACATGGGCAACTCTGTACCCTTCTGCCCATCAGAGTTGTTCATCCTTCGTAACAGAAGTGAGAATGCTGTTCTTAGACAACAGTACAGCATTCAACACCAAAATTCCATCCAGGCTCGACAGGAAACTCAGAGACCTTGGCCTTGACCCTGCCTTGTGTAGCTGGATCCTGGACTTCCTGTCAAATCACTGGCAGGTGGTAAGAGTGGACTCCCTCACCTCCACCCCTCTGACTCTCAATACAGGAGCCCCTCAGGGTTGTGTACTGTCCCCTCCTTTACTCCCTGTTTACCCATGACTGTGTCACCACCCACAGCTCTAATCTGCTAATTAAATTTGTTGATGACACTACATTGATTGGCCTAATCTCAAACAATAACAAGGTGGCCTACAAGGAAGAAATCATTTCTCTGACACAGTGGTGTAAAAAAAAAACCTCTCCCTCAATGTCGCAGAAACAAAGGAGCTGGTTGTGGATTACAGGAGGAATAGAGATGGACTAACCCCTATTGACATCAATGGATCTGGGGTTGAGAGGGTGAACAGCTTCAAGTTCCTTGGCATCCACATCACCAAGGACCTCACGTGAACTGTACACACCAGCTGTGTGGTGGAAAAGGCATAACAGCATCTCTTTCATCTCAGAACGGTTGAGGAAGTTTGGTGTGGGCCCCCAAATCCTGAGAACTTTCTACAGGGGCACAAGTGAGAGCATCCTGACTGGCTGCATCACTGCCTGGTATGGGAACTGTACCTCCCTTAATCACAGGCCTCTGCAGAGAGTGGTGCGGACAGCCCAGCGCATCTGTAATTGTGAACTTCCCATGATTCAGGACATTTACAAGGACAGGTGTGTAAGAAGGGCCCGTAGGATCATTGGGGACCCAAGTCACCCCAACCACAGTCTATTCCAGTTGCTACTATCTGGGAAGTGGTACCGCAGCAGAAAAGCCAGGACCAACAGGCTCCAGGACAGCTTCTTCCACCAGGCCATCAGACTGATTAACTCACGCTGATTTGAGTGCACTCAATATTACATTGACTGTTCTCTTTATTATAAATTACTATGATTGCACATGGCACATTTAACAGCAGCACACGATCTGATTCAAGACTGATAACTACACAGTACATTTCTGAGCACGCAGATGCGGTGAAATCAGGCATCTCTTCAGAATGGTCACCAGCCAGGCCCATAGATGACAGGGGGGATTTTTAACCTAAATGGCAAGATGGGAAAAACATTTTTACACTCAGCTAGGTGTTATGTTTCATCAATTTCTTTCACTCCCATGCCATTCAAAGCATATTATGTTAAATCTATCCTCTTTGACCTCTGTGAGCAGCATGGAATCAATGAATTCTCCTTGCAATGTCAACAGCAGGTAGAAAGTTTGGCTGTGTATTATGACCAATCTAATTTGTCAATACAATCCTTGTAATTAATAAAAAGATCATTTGAACAAAGTGATGTTATTAATCATGGAGATAGATTTAGTCTTCAGCTCTAATCTTGTTAAACAAAATGCCTCCATGTAGTAAATTTGCTTTGCCTTGTATGATAAGATAAGTTATACTAATTATGATAACCTAAATAGAGTTTTCCTTCTAACGTACAACTCTCTGAGGAATCTAAACATGTGAATTATAGCTCATGAAGATCATTTAAAGTAGTTACAATTCACCCGAGAAGATAATCCTTTCTTATTGTTCAAATATAGAAGGAATAGATGCAAAAATATTGTATGTAAATTATCTAGTTGTTGATATTTAATACACTCTTAAAATTCTGCCTTTAGCTTTTTTATTGACATATTATCCCTTTATAATTAATTTGGTTAACATCTCTGACCAAATCTGGTGTGTCAGAATAATATCCAAATATCAATGAAAAATTGAAAGAAATACTTTTCAATACTTCCATCATAAAAAATCAGTTTTAGCAACCTTAGAGGAGTTATTGCTTAAGATAATACAAATATATTAAATTTGCACATTAAATTATCAAAATACTGTTTCAGAATTCACTTAATTTAAGCAGTCTTTTGGCTGTAATGAAACTATGCGATTTTATAAGTTATTTGATAGAAAATATAAAATAATACAAAAATAACCTTTAGGCAAACTGGTTTTGCACTGAATTTGTCAACTTGTCCTTACGTACAAAAATCCATTCTGCTGAACATTTATGTGTCAGCTCTTTGAAAGAGCAGTCTAATTACCCTTACTACCCCGCTCTTTCTCTCACAGTAAGAATTTGTGTCTTCTTTCACTTACTTATTACAAATATTTTTGAATCACATTTGGTGCAGCATTAAGCCTTGGATTTTAGAACACAATTCACAGCGAGAAAAAGACAATGGGCTGGGTGGTAGGTCTTGACCGTTCACTGGCTTTTAGACTTCTATGCTCATATCTCGCCTCATATCTTTCAGCTGGGTAGATCCAAATGAGCTGGAGATTTTGTAAAATTGTACTGTTCACAAGGCGTGTTCAAGCTTCATGTAGTGAGACCAGTGGTCCCCACCTGGACTGCACTAATTACCTTTTTTTGACAGCTCTTGTTGTTAAAAGACCTTTTCAATTGATTGAAGAAAAAGACAGAAGTCTCACTGACACCTTATAATCTACCACCTTATTGTCTGCCTGCAATGCACTTTCTCTGTAACAGTAACAGTTTATTCTGCATTCTGTTACTGTTTTCCCTTGAACTCTCTTAAGATACTATTGGAATGAAATGAATGAAATGCAAAATATTTTTTTTACTGTTCCTGGGTACACAACAATAAACCCAGCCATGCCTGACGAAGGGTTTCGGCCCGAAACGCCATCTGTACTTCTTCCTATAGATGCTGCCTGGCCTGCTGCGTTCCACCAGCATTTTGTGTGTGTTGCTTGAACTTCCAGCATCTGCAGATTTCCTCATGTCCAAGCTTTCTTCTCATTACTATTTTGTTTTTAATCAAACAACTACAAAATAATCGATCTGCTTCCTGGATTGATGTGCTGCTGAATTTCTGGGAAGTTGAGCTCACTCATACAGAGTGGCAGGTATTTACATTTAATTATTGGAAAGAGAATGGCAAGAGCTAGAAAATATTTTTCATTAATGTAATAATTGGCATAAACATGTTTGATTTTGTATCTGTAATATATATTATGACAGAGGTTTGTATTGGAAGACAGGAAATAGTAGTAATTTTCTTAGGTTTGCCATTCACCACAGATAAGAAAGGGAGAACTTGAATTTAATTAGTCTCAGTCATTCAAAGAGTTTGGGAAACTTTTGGATTAAGTACAAGTGTGTGAATATCACTTGTAAGGCTATCGTCTCTGTCGTCTCTGGTTATTCTTAATAAGGCTGTTTTCAACCACTACAGCCTTCAGAGTGATGGGGAAATTAGTCTGCTCAATCCCAGTTGGAGTTCAATGCTGTCAGACCTACACCTACACACCAGTGGAAAGCATACCATGCCATACCTCACATATATTAGGGTCATGGCAAGACAATATGGAAATCTGAAAATGAGTTACCTCTTACCACAGCCAAACAGCTTTAGAAACCATTATATTTTAGCTCACACTGACAGTACAAGGGAATTAAAATTTATATTTTTCAGGAATATTTTAGCTTCTCAAGTAACTACCATATAGATAAACAATATAGCCAATTTATTCACATCATCTGTCACCAGAACAAAAGAAGTTTATAGTTCTTTTGTGTTTTTTTCTTGCGTAATTTTGTATAATTTAATGTGTTAATTTATGTCTTTCTTGTGAATTTAGTGTGCCTGTGATGCTGCTACAAGCTGGTTTTTCACTGCACCTGTGCATACATGAACTTGATCGTATAATAATACACTTACCTCTGACATCTGAAGAAACAAGAGACCAATCATATCCTTCAGCCTTCCCTGCTACTCAGTGAGATTGATGATCCAACCTTGGCTTCAATGCCTCAATCCTGCTGTTCCCCATGCTGCTTGACTCACTGCCTTGAATGCAGTTGGTGTGTCTTCCTCCTCAGCTCTCTGCAGTAGAAAAATCCAGAGCCACAATCCTCTGACAGGAAATTCCTTCTCATTTCCATCTTAAGTGGGTAACCCCTTACTCCATAACTAGTTCTGGATACAATGGCTGGAGAAAGCCTCTCCTCAAAATCACCTTGTCAATTCCCATATGTGTTCATTTGTTACCTGCTATCATGCCAATGACCTATGCTGTATACCATTGTTTTTGATCCTCTTGTAGAATTAAGCCCTCTTGCTTCTTGTTGTTCTTCCTACCTGATTTAACAGTTTACACTCTCAGCATTAATTTTTATCAATCCAAATCCCCTTGAAGCCTATTAGTATTTTCTCACCATTCACTTTGTCTCATTATTGTGTCTTCCTCAAATTCAGAAATGGTGCCTGGTATACATGTCCAAATCATTAACTTATCTTTAAAAATATAATGATCCTGCTTTTTCCCCTCTGAGGAATTCCACTGTACACTTCACTTACATCCAATAAAAATATTTAACTATTTTCTTTCCTAGTACATACCAATTTTCATTTCAAGTTTCTGATCTCTTTTAATTCTGGGGTCTTCAGTCTGGTTGACATCTTCATTATCTCTAATGCTGTGAAGTAAACACATAGAATGCTGCAGGAGTTCAGCAGATCAGGCAGCATCTATGGAGGGAAATAGACAGTTCTGTTGAAGTGTCTCAGCCCAAAGCTGCTCTACTTGCTAAGTACAGCTCCAATGCCAAAGTTAAGCTTGCTGACGACACCAGTGCCATTGTAAAGGTGGTGAGGAATTAGCTTATAGGAGGCTGATTGAAAATGTGGCTGAGTGGTGCCACAACAACATCCTTCCACTCATTGTCAGCAAGACAAAGAAGCGGATTATTAACTACAGGAGGAGGGAACCAGAGGTCCATGAGTCAGTCCCCAATGGGGATCAGAGATGAAATGGGTCAGAAACTTTAAATTTCTTGGTGTTATCACTTCAGAGGATCTGGCCTGGGCCATTATGAAGAAAGCTTGGCAGCACATCTACTTATTTAGAGTTTGCGAAGGTTTGTCATGTCATCTAAAACTTTGATAAACTTCTCTGGATATGAAGTGGAGAGCTTATTAACTGGTTGCACCTCAGCCTGGTATGGAAACACCAGTGCCCTTGAATGGACAAGTCTACAAAAAGTAATGGAGACAGCCCAGTCCATCATGGGTAATTCTCTCCCCACCATTGAGCACCTCTATCTCAGGAATCAGCATCCATCATTAAGGATCCCCACCATTCAGGCCATACTCTCCTCTCACTGCTGCCATCAGGGTGGAGGTACAGGAGCCTCATGACTCATAATACTAGGTTCAGGAACCGTTATTGCTCCTCAACCATCATGCTGTTGAACCAGAGGGGATAACTTCACTCACCTCTGCACAACCTATGGACTCAATTTCAAGGAATCTTCATCTCATGTTCACAATATTTATTACTTATTTGTTTGTTTGTTTGTTTGTTTATTTATTATTCTGTTTTCTATGCATTCTCATTTTGTTGCCCTTTGCACATTAGTTGTTTGTCTTGTGTGTGGTTTTTCATTGATTCTATGATGTTTCTTTGTACTCACGGTGAATGCCTTCAAGAAAACGAATCTCAGGGGTGTATATGGTGACATATATTAGTTTGATAATGAAGTTACTTTGAACTTTGAAGATGTTGACTGCTTATTTCACTGCATAGATACTGCCCGTCTGGTTAGTTCCTGACTGTGTGCTGCTCAAGTTTTTCAGCATATGAGTCTCTCCCGTGTCTAATACTATGAATTCTTCTGTAACTTTAAGTTGTCACATAAAAAGTGATTTATTTAATACCTTTATTTGTAAATTATCTTTTTAAAAATCTTTTGTTTGTAACTATCCATTATTTGGAGACTCTATTGATTAGTGTTGTCAGAAGGTTGAGAGTTCAAATCTCAGTTTGAGACTTGATAACATAATTTACAGTACATCAGGACTCCAGCACAAATGTTTTGGGGGCACTGCACAGTCTACAGTGCCATCCTTCAAGTAAGAATGTTAAACTGAGGCACCAACTGTACTCTCAGGTTTATGTAAAGGATAAAGAGGAAAGATTATCTCCCCAATGTCCTGCCAGTACTTCTCCCTCGATCAAACTCACTGATGCAGATTAACGAGTCACCACTCCACTTAAACTTGTGAGACTATGCTGTAATGAATTGGCTGGTAAATTTCCTACACCATAGCGGAGATCACACTTCAGCAGTACTTTAATGGTGGTAACGTACTTCAGGATAATCTGACCTACAAAGTAATTGCAAACTTTTTTCTTTTCATATTAATCACTAATTGTAATTAATGATAAATTAGCCCGTGCTCTACTGGCTTTACATTTATGATTGTGTGGCTAAGCACAGCTCCAATGCCATATTCAGGTTTGTTGAGAACACTACTGTTGCCAGCCGAGTCAAAGATGGTGACGAGTCGGCATATAGGAGAGAGATCGAAAATCACATAACAACAACCTCTTACTCAATGTCAGCAGGACCAAGGAGCTGATTATTGACTTCAAGAGCAGGAAATGAGCCTGTCCTCATCAGAGGATCAGAGGTGGAGAAGTTCAGCAACTTGAAATTTCACAGTGTTATCATTTTGGAGCTTCTGTCCTGGGCCCAACATGTAAGGACAACACCGCTACAGCAGCACCTTTACTTTCTTTGGAGATCGTGAAAATCCGGCATGAGATCTAAAACTTTGAAAAACTTCTATAGGTTTGTAGTGGAGAGTTTATTGACTGGCTGTATTGCAGCCTGGTTTGGAAACACCAGTGCTCCTGAATGGCAAATCCAACAAATGTAGTGGTATGGCAGAGCGCATCATGAGTAAAACCCACCCTACCATGAAGCACATCTATAAGAAACATTGTCGCAGGAAAGCAGCATCCATCATCAAGGACCCCACCGCCTTGGACATACCATCTTCTCGCCGCCGCTATCAGAAAGAAGGTACAGGAGCCTCAGGACCTACACCACCAGGTTTAGGAGCAGTAATAACACATGGAATTTGAAGTTTCCCCCTCTGACTTTCCTATGAGGTCTGGCTCATGGACTTCTGGTTCCCTCCTGCTGAAGTCAACAATCAGCTCCTTGGTCTTGCTGACATTGATTAAGAGTTTGTTGTTATGGTGTCACTCAGCCAAATTTTCAGTCATTCTCCGATATGCTGATTTGGCCTACGACAGTGATGTCATCAGCAAAGTTGAATATGGCATTAAAGCTTTGCTTAGCCACTCAGATATAAATGTAAAGAGAGTCGAGCAAGGGGTTAAGCACGCAGACTTGTGATGCTCCAGTGCTTTATTGAGTATGCCTGCAAGAAAATGAATCTCAGGGTTGAATGTAATTTGGTAAATTTACTTCGAACTTTCTAACCTTATATCATTACAAACTTGGAACCTGCTTACTTATGTGACATATCTAACAAATAATAATGCATAGTTGTGCATCTTTAATGCCAGGCTGCTGAACAACATTTCATATAACTGCGACAAGGGGAAGTCAGAACATTTTGAAATAAGATCAAGCTACCAGTGCTTCTTCAATTAGTTTAAAATTCACAGATCTCTTCTCATTTAAAAAGTATTAAAGTAGAATTATTTAAATAGCTAGAGCCAGCTTTGCTACTTCAGAAATCAAAACTGGGTGAAGCATGGTGACATTTATCACTGAGTTTCAAATTGCATATATAAATGTTTCAGTTAACCTGATCACAGTCAATCGGCATTCTGTGGAAGTTAATCAGCTCTCTGAACATTTAAAACACAAATATTTATGCATTGTGAAAAGTGTCAGAAAATCTTTCAAGTAAACTATGGGGAGATTTTTGGAAAAGTTTATGATTTCACATGGGGTGAGGTCTCTCTGACCATTGTAATTTTGAAAAGTTTAAACAATCACAACCAAAATGTCCTGTGATATTCTTTACAATATATTATGTTTTTGGCGTCCATGTCAACACACAGAGATATCTTATTATGTAATTACAGTATTCAAAGATTGTGCGTTTTTCATAAACTGTTTCACAGGTTTGGTTAATTATTGACAATATTCTTGGCAACTATGCTTAATATAGTTTAATGCAAGGAAATCAACACATTGACTGGCAGGCTGATATATAGAATAACAAAGGTAAATTGAAATTTTCATTCAAACTAAAATTGCTTGTGGTAAGACTGCATGTGTTTAACCTTGTTAAAATCTCTGTTAATTTGGGCTGAAATCAAGTAGATCTCTGCAAAATTGCAGTGTGCATAATATGAAGAAAATGCTTCAAAATGAATATAGTAAAATCATAGAGTCCATTTGGACCTCATTGGCTTTCTTTATTGCTAACAGATGACCTTTCTGAATAGATAATTTGATGAGAGAATAATATTATTTTCTATCTTACATAAATTCATGGTATTTTGTCTTGAGAATACAATAATCCTCCTTTTCTACATATCAAGTATTAATTAAGAAGTCTAAGGAGGTTACATTTTTGATGTCCTTACATAATTCATTTGGGGAAAGGGGGAGAGAGATATTAGCTAGAAACTGCAGAGTGCGATATGACTGCCCAATTAACCTCAGTTGACACACCAGCTCAGGATCATTACTGTCAAGAACAACAGTCAGAGCTCTGACACCAATGCAGCACCACTTGTAAACGTTGTGAGATATTGATACTGCAGACAACTCCAGGAATTGACCCATACCCTCTCCATACCAACCACCCCTTGAGGCTTAGTTCATAAATTGTGGAACTTCATTGTAAGCACTTCATTCTGAAAATAAGTGAGAAGCTGATTTTAAAGGATGCTGGAAAAGAAACATAAAATCAATGGACTGATAAGGACAGCCACTAGATGTAAACAAGCTGCAGCTCCACAATGAATCAAGGAAAACATCAATGGGCGTTGCTTTCTGTGATGGAACAACATATTGAGCAAATAGCAATTGATGGAAACAATGCATCAAAGGAAGCTGTCAGGTTTGTTAGGAAAATGGAAAATACCAACTTTTTTTTGAATTATTACTTGGCAGCCTCACTGTAGCAGTTTTGATTAGATTAGCTAAATGAAAATAAAGCCAAGTTATAATTGCTTGTGTGCAATAATTGTAGATGGGTGAGTAAATTTTATGCCTTGGCAGGTTTTTAAAATTAAAGCAAGGCCAAGAAACAGTCTTCCAAATTTTCAGTTCCATCAGTTATTTCATGATTCTTGCACTTCCATTGCCAAATGTCCGATAAAGGAAAAATATTAAGCCTATGTCTCTTAATCCTATATTTGCACAATCCTTTATCAACAGGGCTTTTTATTTCATCAGAAGCTCCAAATGAAATGTTACTGGTTCCTGTAATCATGAAAACATGAATAGTAAATTGGTGTATTATTGTCACATATACCAAGGTTCAGTCAAAACTTGCCTTGCATACAGTCCATACAGATGGAATAATTTTAGAACAATCTACAATATTGTTTGTTGATTTTAACTCTAACATAGCTCTTCATAGCTTTGCTCTCCTTTAATTCTATCCATAGACTTGTATCAAGAGCTCATCCTTTCTTATTTGGTTTCATCTCATTATTTTGATAATATCCTTATAATATTTTTATTCTAATAGGCCTATAAAGCTACTTGGGAGGTTTTACCATGTAGTTTATGTTTTACAACTAAATGACTTTCTGATTAGCCAGAGATGACAAGTTGCCCTTTTTTAAAGGCATTAATGAACTATTTGCAACTTTAACCAGATTACACATTGATCATTTCCCACTGGCTGTGCCACAAACCCAGCTAGATTTATTGAATTTAGTGTTACAGCTTCTCTTGTTTGAATTATGAAATCAAAGTTTGAGAATTTTGAAAACTGGGATGGTACAAGAACCCCCCCAAATGTGTAACTTGAAATGTCCCCTTAAATGCATACTCCCCTCCGAAGTTCAATCCATTGATATCAAAGTTAGAATTTCAGAACTTGAATAACACACCTGCATAGACTATTTACTATCAAAAACTGGGAGATGAATCTTCAACACACACAAAATGCTGGTGGAACACAGCAGGCCAGGCAGCATCTACAGGAAGAAGCACTGTTGACGTTTTGGGCCGAGACCCCTTGTCAGGACTAACTGAAAGGAAAGATAGTAAGAGATTTGAAAGTAGGAGGGGAGGGGGAAATGCGAAATGATAGGAGAAGACTAGAGGGGGTGGGTTGAAGCTGAGAGCTGGAAAGGTGATTGGCAAAAGGGATACAGAGCTGGAGAAGGGAAAGGATCATGGGACAGGAAGCCTAGGGAGAAAGAAAGGGGGAGGGGAGCACCAGAGGGAGATGGAGAACAGGCAGAGAGAGAGAAAAAAAAGAGGGGGGAAAAACTAAATATATGAGGGATGGGGTAAGAAGGGGAGGAGGGGCATTAACGGAAGTTAGAGAAGTCAATGTTCATACCATCAGGTTGGAGGCTACCTAGCTGGTATATAAGATGTTGTTCCTCCAACCTGAGTGTGGCTTCATCTTTACAGTAGAGGAGGCCTTGGATAGATATATCAGAATAGGAATGGGACATAGAATTAAAATGTGTGGCCACTGGGAGATCCTTTCTCCCTAGGCCTCCCGTCCCATGATCCTTTCCCTTCTCCAGCTCTCCCCCTCATCCCAACCACTCCGGTCTTCTCCTATCATTTTGCATTTCCCCCTCCCCCTCCTACTTTCAAATCTCTTACTATCTTTCCTTTCAGTTAGTTCCACCAGCATTTTTGAGTGTTGCTTGAATTTCCAGCATCTGCAGATTTCCTTGTGTTTGGTAGATGAATCTTCAGCCTATTTCAACAACAAAATTCATGACTTGTGTCAGTGATAATAAATCTGACTCTGATTTCAAACATGGGTCATCAAATCAGAGAAATGAACTCTATTGTGGAGAGGTATCCGATTATTGGATCCATGATGGTCAGAGATAAGTGACAGTTTAATTACACCATTCCAGTCTTTGATTCACAGCCCTGCAGATTATAGATGTGTATGTCTATGGAGGTGATGGTATGCAATGTGGCACTGAGGTTGGACCCTTGACTAGGAAGGGGAGGAGGGAAGAGAAGAGAGTGATATTGATAGGGGATTCTATAGTCAGGGGGGCGGATAGGAGATTTTGTGGGGAGTCTCGGATGGTATGTTGCTTCCCTGGTGCCAGGGTCCGAGACATCTCAGATCGGGTGCAGGTTATTCTCGAGAGGGAGGGCAAGAATCCAGATGTTGTGGTCCATGTAGGGACCAATGACGTGGGTAGGATGAGTGAGGGGGTCCTGTGTAGGGAGTTCAGGGAGTTAAGTGCGAAGCTGAAGAGCAGGACCTCCAGGGTAACAATCTCAGGATTGCTACCTGTGCCACGTGCAAGTGAGGCAAGGAACAGGAGGATTATAAAGATTAATACGTGGCTGAGAGGATGGTGCAGGAGGGAGGGCTTCAGGTTTGTAGATAATTGGGCTTTGTTCCAGGGAAGGTGGGATCTGTTCCGAAGGGTCGGTTTACACCTGAACTGGAGCGGTACTAACATTCTTGCAGGGAAGTTTGCTAGTGCTTCTTGGGGGGGTTTAAACTAAATTTGCAGGGGGCGGGGATCCAGAATGTGAGAGAGGATAGCGAGAGGAAGAATAAAGGACAGGTGGGGACTACATGGTTCCGGAATATTAAGTATGTAGTAGAGAAAGGTGGGGCGGAACAAGTGATAAGATAGATAGATAGATAGATAGATAGATAGATAGATAGATACTTTATTCATCCCCATGGGGAAATTCAACTTTTTTCCAATGTCCCATACACTTGTTGTAGCAAAACTAATTACATACAATACTTAACTCAGTAAAAAATATGATATGCATCTAAATCACTATCTCAAAAAGCATTAATAATAGCTTTTAAAAAAGTTCTTAAGTCCTGGCGGTAGAATTGTAAAGCCTAATGGCATTGGGGAGTATTGACCTCTTCATCCTGTCTGAGGAGCATTGCATCGATAGTAACCTGTCGCTGAAACTGCTTCTCTGTCTCTGGATGGTGCTATGTAGAGGATGTTCAGAGTTTTCCATAATTGATCGTAGCCTACTCAGCGCCCTTCGCTCAGCTACCGATGTTAAACTCTCCAGTACTTTGCCCATGACAGAGCCCGCCTTCCTTACCAGCTTATTAAGACGTGAGGCGTCCCTCTTCTTAATGCTTCCTCCCCAACACGCCACCACAAAGAAGAGGGCGCTCTCCACAACTGACCTATAGAACATCTTCAGCATCTCACTACAGACATTGAATGACGCCAACCTTCTAAGGAAGTACAGTCGACTCTGTGCCTTCCTGCACAAGGCATCTGTGTTGGCAGTCCAGTCTAGCTTCTCGTCTAACTGTACTCCCAGATACTTGTAGGTCTTAACCTGCTCCACACATTCTCCATTAATGATCACTGGCTCCATATGAGGCCTAGATCTCCTAAAGTCCACCACCATCTCCTTGGTCTTGGTGATATTGAGACGCAGGTAGTTTGAGTTGCACCATATCACAAAGTCCTGTATCAGTTTCCTATACTCCTCCTCCTGTCCATTCCTGACACACCCCACTATGGCCGTGTCATCAGCGAACTTCTGCACATGGCAGGACTCCGAGTTATATTGGAAGTCTGATGTGTACAGGGTGAACAGGACCGGAGAGAGTACGGTTCTCTGCGGCGCTCCTGTGCTGCTGACCACCGTGTCAGACCTACAGTCTCCCAACCGCACATACTGAGGTCTATCTGTCAAGTAGTCCACTATCCAATCCACCATGTGAGAGTCTACTCCCATCTCCGTTAGTTTGTGCCTTAAGATCTTGGGCTGGATGGTGTTAAAGGCACTAGAGAAGTCAAGGAATGTAATCCTCACAGCACAACTGACCCCATCTAGGTGAGAGAGTGATTTGTGCAGCAAATACGTGATAGCATCCTCCACTCCAACCTTCTCCTTATACGCAAACTGAAGAGGATCCTGGGCGTGCCTGGTTTGTGGCCTCAGATTCTGTATTATCAGCCGCTCCATGGTCTTCATCACGTGCGACGTCAAGGCAACAGGTCTGAAGTCATTCAACTCCTTTGGTTGTGGTTTCTTCGGTACCGGGACAATACAAGATGTTTTCCACTGTCTGGGTACACTTCTCTGCTCCAGGCTCATGTTGAAGATGCGCTGTAGTGGTTCTCCCAGCTCAGTCGCACAGGGCCTCAGTAATCAGTAAGGAGGACTTATGTACAGAGGGATGGTCTGACGGAACATGGAGTTAAATGTGTTGAAAGAATAATTAAATTTAGGAAGGACAACAAAATTCTAGGGGCGTATAGCCCAATGGGAGTTCGGGGAGCTGGGTTAAGCACAATAGGCAGCGATTCAAACAGAGAGAGGAGAAATGGGTTAAAAATTCTATATCTGAATGCACAAAGTGTCAGAAATAAGGCGGATGAGCTTGAAGCCCAGGTGCGAGTGGGTAACTATGATGTTGTTGGGATAACGGAGACATGGCTACAGGGGGATCAGACCTGGGAAATGAATGTACAAGGGTATACGTGTTATCGTAGGGACAGAAATATGGGCAGAGGGGGTGGGGTGGCCCTGTTGGTGAGGAATGAGATTCAGTCCTTTGCAAGGGGGGACATAGGGTCAGGAGAAGTAGAGTCTGTGTGGATAGAACTGAGGAACAGTAAGGGCAAAAGGACCCAAATGGGTGTTGTCTACAGGCCACCAAACAGTAGCATGGATGTTGGGTGCAAGTTGAATAGGGAGTTAACATTGGCATGTGACAAAGGTAATGTCGCAGTAGTTATGGGGGATTTCAACATGCAGGTGAACTGGGAGAATCAGGTTAGTGCTGGACCACAGGATAGGGAGTTTGTAGAGTGCCTACGGGATGCGTTCTTGGAACAGCTTGTACGAGAGCTGACCAGGGACAAGACTATTCTGGATTTAGTGTTATGTAATGAACAGGATTTGATAAGTGATCTCGCAGTAAAGGAGCCATTAGGAGGTAGTGATCACAATATGATAAGCTTTTATCTGCAATTTGAGAAGGATAAGGGCAGCTCGGAGGTGTCAGTATTGCAGATGAATAGGGGAAACTATGGAGCCATGAGGGAAGAGCTGGCCAAAGTTGACTGGATGGATAGCCTAGCAGAATAGACAGTGGAACAGCAATGGCAGGTATTCTTGGGAATAATGCACAAGGTGCAAAATCAGTTCATCTCCCAGAGAAGGAAGGATTCAAAGGGGGGAAAGGGGCTACAGTGGTTGACAAAGGAAGTCAGAGATTGCATAGCATTAAAAAAAAGGAAGTATGACAGAGCTAAGGTGAGTGGGAGGACAGATGATTGGGAAGTTTTTAAGGAACAACAGAACTTAACTAAAAAGACAATATGGGGAGAAAAAATGAGGTACGAACGCAAGCTAGCCAGGAATATAAAGGAAGATAGCAAAAGCTTTTTTAGGTATGTGAAGAGAAAGAAGATAGTTAAGAACAATGTTGGGCTCTTGAAGAATGAATTGGGTGAAATTGTTATGGGAAACAGAGAAATGGCAGAAGAACTTAACGAGTACTTTAGATCTGTTTTCACTAAGGAAGACACAAGCAATCTCCCAGATGTATGGATGGGCCAAGGACATAGGGTAACAGAGGAAATGAAACAGATTGACATTTGGAAGGAAACGGTGATGAGAAGACTGATGGGACTGAAGGCTGACAAATCCCCAGGTCCAGATGGTCTGCACCCTAGGGTACTAAAGGAGGTGGCCCTGGAAATTGCGGATGCATTGGTAATCATTTTCCAATGTTCCTTAGATTCAGGATCAGTTCCTGAGGATTGGAGAATGGCTAATGTTATCCCACTTTTTAAGAAAGGAGGGAGGGAGAAAACAGAGAACTATTGACCTGTCAGCCTGACATCGGTGGTGGGAAAGATGCTAGAGTCCATTATTAAGGATGAAATAGTGGCATATCTAGATAGCAGTGATAGGATTGGGCCGAGCCAGCATGGATTTACCAAGGGTAAATCATGCTTGACTAATCTGTTGGAGTTTTTTGAGGATGTAACCAGGAAGTTAGACGGGGTAGATCCAGTGGATGTAGTGTACCTCGATTTTCAGAAGGCATTTGATAAGGTCCCACATAGAAGATTGGTGGGTAAAATCAAAGCTCAGGGCATCGGGGGGAAGGCATTGACATGGATTGAAAACTGGTTGGCAGATAGAAAGCAAAGGGTAGCGGTGAATGGTTGTTTCTCGGAATGGCAGGTGGTGACTAGTGGGGTGTCACAGGGCTCGGTATTGGGACCACAGCTGTTTAACATTTACGTTAACGATTTGGATGAAGGCATAGAAAATAACATCAGCAAATTTGCTGATGATACTAAGCTGGGTGGCAGTGTGACATGTGATGACGATGTTAGGAGAATTCAGGGTGACTTGGATAGGCTGGGTGAGTGGGCAGATACTTGGCAGATGGCGTTTAATGTGAATAAGTGTGAGGTTATCCACTTTGGGAGTAAGAACAGGAAGGCAGATTATTATCTGAACGGTGTAGAGTTGGGTAAGGGAGAAATACAAAGAGATCTCGGAGTCCTTGTTCATCAGTCACTGAAGGTGAATGAGAAAGTGCAGCAGGCAGTGAAGAAGGCTAATGGAATGTTGGCCTTTATTACAAAGGGAATTGAGTACAAGAGCAAGGAAATCCTCTTGCATTTGTACAGAGCCCTGGTGAGACCACACCTGGAGTATTGTGTACAGTTTTGGTCTCCAGGGTTAAGGAAGGACATCCTGGCTGTAGAGGGAGTGCAGCGTAGATTCACGAGGTTAATTCCTGGGATGTCTGGACTGTCTTACGCAGAGAGGTTAGAGAGACTGGGCTTGTACACGCTGGAATTAAGGAGATTGAGAGGGGATCTGATTGAAACATATATGATTATTAAGGGATTGGACAAGATAGAGGCAGGGAATATGTTCCAGATGCTGGGTGAGTCCAGTACCAGAGGGCATGGTTTGAGAATAAGGGGTAGGTCATTTAGGACAGAGTTAAGGAAAAACTTCTTCTCCCAGAGAGTTGTGAGGGTCTGGAATGCACTGCCTCGGAAGGTAGTGGAGGCCAATTCTCTGGATGCTTTCAAGAAGGAGCTAGATAGGTATCTTATGGATAGGGGAATCAAGGGATATGGGGACAAGGCAGGAACCGGGTATTGATAGTAATTGATCAGCCATGATCTCAAAATGGCGGTGCAGGCTCGAAGGGCTGAATGGTCTACTTCTGCACCTATTGTCTA
Source organism: Hemitrygon akajei (assembly GCF_048418815.1). Taxonomy (NCBI): domain Eukaryota; kingdom Metazoa; phylum Chordata; class Chondrichthyes; order Myliobatiformes; family Dasyatidae; genus Hemitrygon; species Hemitrygon akajei. The sequence goes on along the minus strand of NC_133143.1, from coordinate 37,266,375 downwards.
TTGTTTGTGGATGGAGCTTTGATTTGATAGTAACTTTTGGGCTCGTTTTCATGCATTCAGCAGTGATGGTGGGTTTAAGTTGGGCCCTTTTGGCCGTGTTCTCATGACTGAGATGGGTGACCAGATGGGTGATATACTTCCACTCGCCTTAATGTGGATTAGCGATATTAAACATTGATAGGCAGATCACTTTTGTTGTGCATTTTATATGAAGTAAGAAATAAGAAAAGATAGGATTGATGGCTGTGCATTATAATCACCAACCCGACTACCTAATTGTCTGTAACAATGCTAAGCTGTCTCAATTAATATTTTCCTAAAAAGGAAGATCTTTTCCTTAGTGGTGTTTATGGAGATGCTGCATTCTTTGAGAATCAGATGAACGCTGAGCTGGATAATGGAAGGGATTGGTGTGAACAATCATGTCAAAGATTGCACAGAGATCAAGAAGCATGAGAGAAGGTCAGTGCAGCACCTTCCAAGTCAGAGAATATAATTTGTGAATTTGATTAAGGCCTCTAATATGTTCCTGGGTCCCACTTCGGGGTCACCTCCCTGACGTATCTAATCAGCAACAACTTCTGTCAGATAAAGCTGTGAAGACACAAAATAGTTTCTAATTAACATGGGGATATTGATATCCAATACTGCAGAATGAACAGTTCAGTATCAGTGGTTTCCAAGAGGTCTAAATTCTATTGATCAAAATTTTATATAGGTTCTCTAGGATGTCAGAATAAGTTAATTAGACAAATGGATCTTCAGAAGCAATTTTTTTTGTCTTGCTTTGAATATTCACTTATCTTTACTTTGACTTTTCTCTTCCCTATTCCCCTCTCTTTTAATGAAATATTAAATTGTTTTCCTAGATAGTAATTCTGCTCATTCTATATGGCTCCAGACAGTTAGGCAACTTTGACAGATTATTTGATTATAGAATGTATCAGTACTGGTATCTGTCTTTTTCTCTCATTTTACCTGCTCTTGACTTACATATATCATCACAAATATATACATATAAACACCCATGTATCTACGCAGTTACTATTAATGGGATCAGTCCCTTTTCCATTATTATTTGCTTCATCATTTGGCATAGACCTGACGAAGGATCTCAGCCCAAAATGACAACTGTTTCTTTATCTTCATGGATGCTGAGTTCCTCCAGAATCTTGTGTGTGCTGCTTTGAACTTCAATCATCCTCAGAATTTCTCGTTCATTAATATTGTGATGACCCGAGCTGAATATTCCCATATCCATTATAGTGGAACCAAAATGGGATTAGAACAATGAATCTCAACCTTGCTAATGGTTAGTTGGAGATCTTTTTCCTCACTTCAGGATCTCCGAGGTTTCATTCATTGAGAACGATAGGTTTGTTTCCCGTTCTAAATTCAATACAAATAAGGTAAGAGGATGGATTCACAGTTCCTTCCACTCCAGTTTTAAACACAAAACTCTGCCATTTTGCAGACACTATGGGCACCATGGTAGTGCAATGCTAAATGAGATGCTATTACCGCTCGGGGCTTTGGAGTTAAGAATTAAATCCCAGCGCACCCTGAATAAGGTGTCTCTATATGTCTTCCCCGTTGGAGGTGTGGCTTTTCCCTGGACACTCTAGTTTCCTCCCACAGTGCAAGGTTGATTAACTAGTCACTGTACCATGATTAGGTTAGGGTTAAATCAGGGTTGTTAGGGGTTGCTGAGGCTATGCAAAGGTACAGAAGGGCCTACTCCATGCTGTATCTCTAAATAAATGGACATCAGGACGTGATGGATGAATCTTACTCAGCTCTTATTCGACTCTTAAATTAACACATTCTGTGAAGAAATAAAAATAAAGAGATAAGACTGGTAGTAATTAAAAGCAAACTTTTTACCATATTTTATCATATTAGGTAACCAGCTAACCAGCTGTCTACACTCTTCACAGACATTTTCAATCTCTTAAGCTATATTGGGTTTGTATTGGCAAAAACATCTCCTCCACAATCTATAACTGCACAGGTGCACTACAGGGATGTGTACTTAAACCCCTGCTCTGCTCACCCTACACTGTGTGGCTAAGTACAGCTCCAACATCATAATCAAGCTTGCTGATGACACCACTGTTGTGGGCCATATCAAAGGTGGTGATAAATCAGCATATAGGATGGAGATTGAAACTTTGGCTGAGTGGTGTAATAACAGCAAGCACTCACTCAATGTCAACAAGATCAAGAAATTGATAGTAGAGTTCAGGAGAGGGAAACCAGAGTCCCATGAACCAGTATTCATTGGAAGATCAGAGGTGGAGAAGGTCAGTAACTGTAAATTCCTGGGTATCACTATCTCAAAGGACCTGTCGTGGACACATCATATAAATGTAGTTGCAAAGAAAGCACAACAGCACCTCTACTTCCTCAGGGATCTGCTGAGATTTGGCATGTCATCAAAAACCTTGGAAAACTTCTATAGATGTGTGGTTGTACGTGCACTGACTGGCTACATTACAGCCTGGTATGAAAACATCAATGTCTTTGATTGGAATATCCAACAAAAAGTAGTGGATTCAGCCCAGCATATCACATCAAAGCTGTCCTAACCATTGAGCAAATCTACATGAAATATTGCTGTAGATAAGCAGCATCCATCATCAAAGATCCTCACCACCCAGGCCGTGCTTTTTTCTCACTGCTGCCATCAGGTAGAAGCTGCTTAGGACCTTGCACCACTACGTTCAAGGACAGTTACTACCCCACAACCATCAGGCTCTTGAACAAAAGGGGATATAACTACACTCATTCTATTTCTGGTGTTCCCACAGCTGATGATCTCACTTTAAGGACTCTTTATCTTGTTATTTATTACTATTTATTTATATTTGCGTTTGCAAATTTTGTTGTTCATTGATCCTGTTTGCAGTTACTGTTCTGTAGATTTGCTAAGTATGCTCATAGGATAAAGAGTCACAGGGTTGAATGTTGTGACATATATGTACTCTGATAATAAACTTTACATTGAGACTTTTGAACTTTGAACTATGCACTTTTTCAGCAAGTTTCAAGAAATCTGTAATTACTCCAATCCCCTAAATATCAAAGTTCACTGGATTCAATGGCAGAGGCCGGGTGCACTCACATCAGTCATTGGCCTGGATTTTATAGTACAGCCTCTCAGCTCGCTCAGTATATATGTCAGAACTCTTTATTGATTTAGATTCAGCTTTCGGTGCCCTCACCTTTGTGCCTACACAAGGGAAACTTTCCAAATGTAATACACCAACACACCACAGCAATTTCCTAATACATGCAAATATGTACAGTATGGCAAATAAAGTTGATCCTAATGATCCAGTTTCTTCTTCTGTCATGGCATTTGATTGTCACTGACATAACATTTAATACTCAATCTTAATTTCCTTTTAGAAAACAGAAGATGTATGGCTTTCTGGACCTACTGTAGTGCTTGTGCTCAAGATGATCCCAAAGGACACTCCAGCAGAAGAAATAATGAGGGAATGTTATTGATTTTCAGGTAAGGACTTGGATGTAAACCTGCAGACTTTACTCCGCACCACGGCTTTTGGCGATTGAAATTGCCCCCTTTTGGAAGGTGCTGCCAGAGAAACTTTGGCCATTGCTGCAGGACATTTTATAGGCACCACACAATGAATCCACAGTGAATGGAGAGATGAAGGGAGGGGTAATCAAATTGGCTGCTTAATTCTAAATGATGTCAGACTTCCAATTTGCTATTGTAGCTGAACTCCCACAGACAACTGCAAAGTGTGATGTTTACTTGCCAGTTATCAGTCCAAGTCTGAAGGTTGTCCAAATCTAGCTGAATGTGGATATGGATCGTTTCACTATCTCAGCAGTTGGGTGAACTGCCTTCCAAAGTTAGTGTTCAAAGTGTTCAAGGTGCTCCGAAAAGACAGTTGAATAAAAGTAAAAATGAGGGAATGTGATATATTTTCAGTTCTTACAATTGAAAGATCATCGATGAAACGACCAAGAATAGCCTTGGGATTGAGTTTTGAAAAGCACGATAGCATTGTCCTGGACTGAAATGATTCATCCCCAACCAGCATAATCATCTTTCTATGCAAATGAGCTAATCTAAATCAGACTTTTTCCCCCCTTAATTCGGTTGACTAAATTTAAACATAGTTCTTTGTGCTATACTGGCCTGCTGTCAAAAAGAATTTCATGAGCTAATATCCCAAATTATTATCCATCTTTTGATCAAGGCTATTAGTTCAAGTGCCTTGAGTTCTGGTAAAATTCCAATTGGTTGTTGGAATATATATGTGATTTAATAGCACAATCGATGGCATCTTGCAGCACCTTTTGAGGGTAGACAGAGCATTATTTGGATCTGTTCTGCTGTTTTTGCAGACAATTTTCTGTGCAGTTGTATACATTTCAATGCTGTTATTGGAACCACTTGACTGAAGGCACACCCACCTCTGGAGCACAAATTCTCATTTCAACAGCCGGGAAGCTGCGTTGGTCCTGTAGAATTATCCTCCTGGGTATAAGTAGTTTCTCTGAGATAAAGTACTAATAAATGAAGCTGTAGAACTTGACGAGGCACTTAATTTGTGTAGGTTTATGTAGCAGAATCAGAATCAGGTTTAGAATCACCGACATATGTCATGAAATTTGCTAACTTTGTGGCAGCAGTACAATGAAATATATAACAATAGGAAAAAAGCTATGAATTATAGTGTATATATGTATATACACACATTAAATAGTTAAATTAAATTAGTGCAAAAATAGAAATTGAAAAGAACTGAGGTAGTGTTCATGGGTTCAATGTCCATTGTGAAATCAATGGCAGAGGGGAAGAAGATGTTCCTGAATCATTTAGTGTATGCCTTCAGGATTCTGAACCTCCTTCCTGATGGTAGCAATGAGCAAAGGGCATGTCCTCTTCTCATTCAAGAAGTAGCTGTCAACTAGTGGTATACAGTCTACCGTAGACTGATAAAACTTTTCAGGAGCAAACAACTCAGTTCTGTGTGAGAGCACGGCAACAAAGCCACAACTATATCTTGCAATCAGAATAGCAAAAGAGAAAGACTTCTGACTGGTAGTTCAGAGAGAAGAGTAAGGAAACTGAACAAAAAATAACATGCTGGAAGAATTCGAGTAGTTAGGTAGCATCTGTGGTGGGAAATGAACAGTCGATGCTTCAAAACACTTCATCTGCAGGGAAAGACTAAAGGAGAGATAGCTGGTATAAAAAGGTGTAGGGAAGGAGTGAAGTGAAGGATAGCGAGCAATAGGTGAATCCAATTGATAGGCAGATGGTGAAGGAGAGAGTGGAAATAGCAACAGAAGCTGGGAGGTGATAGGTGGAAGTGACAACAGGCTGAAGATAGAATTTGTTAGGAGAGGAAGATAGAGAATAGAACTAAAAAAGGGAAGTGAGGAGGCAGATGGGATCAACAGAGGGAGGGGATACAGTGAAAGGCATGTGTCAGTGATTGGAAGATCGAAGTGTGGTAAGAAACATGAGACGGGGGAGGGGGAGTGCAGGAAGGGGGAGGGGGAGTGCAGGAAGAGTGAGGTCGAGACAGGAAAGGGGTACGGTGGTGGGAGATCAGATTATTTGTAACTGGAAAATTCAGTGTTCAGGCTGTCAGGTTGTAGTTAACCAGCAGAATATGAGGTGTTCTTTCTCTAATTTGCATTCAGCTTCAGCCTGGCAGTGGAAGAAACCAAGGGCGGATATATTAGTTTGCGAATGGGTAAGAGACTTAAAATGGCTAGCAGCTAGGAGTTCCAGCTCCACATGTCATCCATGGTCCATGGAGCACCAGTGATCTCCCAGTTTCACTAATGTAGAGGAGGTTACATTGGGGGCATCAGCTGTAATAAACCAAGCCGGAGGAGATGATATTGATGTCTACCCCATGTGGAAGGGCTGTTTATGGCCGTGGATTGTGGTAAGGTGGGGGGGTGAAGGGTCTACATTTATAGGGAAGAACCAAGAGGGGAGGAATGAGTGGACCAGGGAAGTATGGTGAAAACAAGCGAATAGGGAGGAAAAACGTAGCTGGTGGTGAGATTGTGTTGCAACTCAAGGAGGTTGTAAAGATTAGTGTGTGGACATGTGGGGAGAACTAAGGGAACTCTATCCCTGTTCTATCCATTGGGGAGTGGGTGGGATTAGTGAGGGAAATAGCGGAGATGTGGATGAAAGCTCCATTAATAACAGTGGAATGGAGAGGCGTGGATCTCTGTTTTTTGGAAAGAAGGATGATGCCTCAGACATCCTGGAGTGAAAAGCCTCATCATAAACAGGTGTGGAGATTGAGAAAAGGGGTGGCATCTTGCAAGCAACAGAATGAGTGGTTGTGTAGCTAGGTAATTGTGGGAGTTGGTGGAGTTGCAGTCTAGTGGGTTTGCCCTCTCTCCGTGACTAGGATCACAGGACATATTCTTGGGAACTAAGCTAATTAGACATAATATGGGTTGCTGATAGGATAGGATTTGATTTAGTCAGATGACCCAATAAAGAAGGTCTGACACAGTAAAACCTGCTGTGTTTGGTGTCTGTGCATTGATAGTGGCTTAAGTGATCTCTAATGGTGCTAAGCACATTGATTGGATCTGAACAAAGTATTACACATTCTTAACATAGTTATTAAGTTAATACACTTTGTATTCTTTTGCAACTATCAATCTAAAACTCAAAGGTCCAAAATTTAGGAAAGACTAATTCTACTTGAGTCTAAAACATCATGAAATCTGTTATTATGGAGCAGCAGTACATTGCAATGCATAATAATAATGAACTGTAAATTACAGTAAATGTATCTATCTATCCATCTATATTTAAAAAGTTAAATTAAATAAATAATGTAAAATAGTTAAATGAATATTGTAAAAAAAGACACAAAGTAGTAAGGTAGTGTTCGTGGGTTTAGTATCCATTCAGAAATCTGAACCAATTTGCTACATAAAGAACCAATAAAGAATGCTTTCAATGCCGATTGGTTGAAGAGTAAGTATTGGTCAGAATACTGTAATGAAACCCTATCGTTAATGTTTGTCAAAAACGTTCATCTGAAAGGGAACATGGGACTGGATTAACACCTTCATGAGAACATTTTCTGACAATGGAAACCAAGCCGAGAATAGTTGGTGACAGGTTTTGTATTGCACTCACTTCCGTTTTCAGTTTAGACAGGTATGAAATGTCGAAATGTAAAAACACAGACTGGATAGGAGCTGAATTGCATTTGCTCAGTTCCTCCAGATCTCTTATCCCCCTTTCAAGAAACGTACACAATATTAGTCCGGAGGGATCCAAGATGCCAGGTTATACATGGAGCAGGAATTAATCAGAATGAAGGTGATCCTGCTTTTTCTGCAATTGTCAGTTCACTTGTTTCTAAATTCTCTGTGTGCTTTTTTAACATAGAAATGCATTAGAAGTGTTCAGTGAAATAGTGTACTGAGACAGTTTAACTCTCAGATTCCTTGTAGAATTCACTTTAAATGCAAGTCACAGAATGGTCTCTATAATTACATTCATCACGTCTTGTCCTGTGCCTCTGCCTATCTCACACCAGTCAGTTCTCATCTGAAATTGGCTAGTCTGCTCAAATCTGCAGTAGAGCAAGGCATGCAGCATTTTTATAGCTTCTGGAGTGATCTCTTGCCGAAAGCAACTCTTTTGTACTGTAAGTCCTGTCCTCATTTACATTATAATAAATCCAGTGCATTGGATTGTACCATTCTGAAAATTTAAAAATTATTTGCAATCAACAAATTTTCACAGGCATATATTGCAAATACATGCATTCCCATAGATTTCTCAAACAAACATTTAAGCTGTGAAACTTCAAGCACCAATGTCTGCAGGAATATTTTTTGCTGGTATAGTTACTTGCAATTGGAAAATAATTGTTTTTTGTAACACATTGAGCATTACAGTGCATGTATTTTCCTTCTATCTTGCGCTGTGCACTTTGCAGTTGAAGGGAGACATGAAAGCAGCTTTCTTCCTTGCTGTGATTTCGCTTTGCTTTATTTCCACAGCAAATCCTGACATGAGGTTATGGCTGAGAATTCACCAGCCTGAAATATTAGGAGCAAGGCTGAATGGAAAGGCAATGAAGCTATTCTTGAGTTCTGTTCCTACATGTACTTCAAAATCTCGGCAATGTAAAAAGTGCCAGTGATAAAGGATGCCCCCATTGGTGGATATGTAATGCTGCTGTTCTGTAAAACAACAGTTATCTGGTCATAATATCCATAGGAAGAGTACAAAGGTAGATGACCGGGGGGGGGGGGGGGGGTAACAACTTACTTTTTGTCAATATGATTCCACTGCAAACATGTTATCAGCCGTTTTCTTGTTCTATGCCACCCAGACCAGTAATGACTAATATTCTCTTCTGAAAAAGAATGAAATATGTGTGATAATCATTAAAATTCTCCTGGAGGAATTTCAGTAGAGCTTGGGAGCTCTTTTAAGATTGTTTCACATCAATCAAAGAAGGTAAATCTTCAGCTAGAAACTAGACCAATTTGGACATTCCCTTTGGTCTTAGATTTGTAGAATCTCTGAACAAATTACATATAAATTCCACTTTCAAAGAGGGACCACAAGCATGTAGTTAGGTTTGGAGGTGTGCGTGCTTCAGTGACCCAGAGAGTTATCTGGTTGGGGTCAGGGCTTTAAGCTTTAGCTCTTGATAGGGTCAACCATATAAAACAGGCCAGACTAAGAGTGGTCCACTGGTTCTCCAGGTTTGGGAGTTTAGTTCAGGACTAACAACCCAGACTGGTCAAACAAAACCGTTACGGAAACAGCAATGAAGAATCTTTCTTCGTCTGAGTGTGATGGTATTCCTGAGTCTCTACCCGAGACTTACATGATTGACGGTAGTGAAAACTGAGAGGCAACGACTGACATGATGAAGGAAGCCCTGAACAGCGTCAGAGCTGGAAGAACTTCATTGCTGCCCTAAACGCCAGTGGTGTAACAGACAGTAAGTAAATTCCTGGAGTAGACAGCACTGAAGATCTTTCTCAGGGTGAAATGACAAACATTAGAAAATCTGCTAGGTGTTTTTTTCGTGTATAGTTGACCATAGCAGCCAACATTTGCAATGGTCTGACACAGAGTTAATGGTGTCATTAGATGTGTAATAATATCTTTCTGCTGCTGCCAGCAAAATATTGTAGCTTTGGGGGTATCTATGATGTTTGCTGTTCGCTTTACTAGTCTATGGGCAGGAGTTAGTCTGCCATCATTATTCTGATCCTCCTTAATTGAGCTCAGAGCTACTGTATATATTTTGCAACTCCCATATACACAATATAAGCTGAGTTTATCTTTGATTATTCATAAGAGGATAATTAACCCTCTTTGCCCCAAGTTTCCAAGAAATTAAAGAAGGCAGAATGCCCTCACTGGGTCAGCCTGTGAGCTGGAGTTGGTGAGAGAAGGTCTTGGGACAATCTTCTGGGGGAATTTGGTGAGTTGAGCGGCATCTGTCGGGGGAGAGAATTGTTAACGTTGCAGGTTGAACCCATACATTAGGGCTCATGCAGAATTTGAGTACTGATACAGGGTTTTGACCCAAAACCCTATAGTTCTTTTCTTCCCACAAATGCTACTCGACCCCCTGAATTTCCCCAGCAGATTGTTTGTTGTTCCAAATTCCAGCATCTGCAGTCTCTCGTGGCTCCAGAGGAAACAGTAACTTCTCCAGAGGATGAGTAACTTCTCTGGGGGTCATGTAAAAATCACTTCTCTCAAAATTAATCTCAGTCTGAGTAGTCTGGTCATTCAGTTTAGTTGACAAGGGAATTACCTAATTATCTCCTCTTGCAACGTCACAATATTACAGCTTTTAAAAAAAACATTGTTATTGTTAATCTGTAAGCAGCAACATCATATGGATATTCTGAAATACAGAATAAATATGAATTAATTGGTGTATTAGGCCTTCCAAATTGGGACAACACTTTTTTAAATTTATTTTTTGCTTTCCAAATTTAACCCTTTATGTAACTTTATAATAAAGCTGAAATCATAAACATCAGCAGAGGCAGTACTGAGTGTCAATACCACCTCCAACAATCTGTGCAAGTGAAAACATCGCCACAAGGCTTCCGCCCACATGCAATCGCCTGTCATGAATACAGGATGGTGCAGATATCTTCCTCCTCACTCTATGTTCACATAACTTCAAACTTTGCTATTGATACCATTGCTTTACCTGCTGCTGCTGAAGGACGTATTAATGTCTTGTTTAATGTCTATCATCCACTCAGTTACAGACATCTCCCTTTGTCTAAGCCTATGCCTTTCACTTCCCTATCCCTCATTCTGTGTAAAATCTTCTACTATTCTAATTTTCTTAATTTCTGAAAAAATTCACAATTTTTTTTACCCTCTCTTTGCATCCTGCTTGTTACATTACAGCATATGTTATATTGCATAAATGTTTTCCTAGCAAGGTTTCACACATCTGAGCCAATGATTCAAAGCCATGAGCTGAACTCTGCAAGGTCTTTATGAATGGATTAAAGTACATTATTTTTACATAAGAATGAGAAAGATTAATATGATGGAAGGACACGTAACCTGTCTGTATGTCCAATTTAAGTTTTTACTACAAGCTAAGTAATCATGCCTATACTTCAAGTACAGAACAGGCTCATCAATCCAATAGGATAACAGTATATCAACATGCATTGTTACAGAGTGCAACAAATTTCATGGCATTAGATAATGTATGTTCAAGAAAATCTCACAAAATTATAACATAATGTCCTCCTTCACCTGATGGATCAATAGTCTACTTGCATGGAGGGTAGTAAGGACAGAGAATGTACTCTGAGTGAACATAAAACAGCTTATTCCTCTCCATAGATACTATCTGACTTGCTGAGTTCCTCCAGCATTTTGTGTTTCTGGCAGCAAGACATTAAAAAAAAAGATAGATAGATTGATCAGTACCGAACAGGCCCTTTTGCTTACAATGTTCTGTTAACCAATTAATCTAGTAATCAAATGCCATACTAATCTAATTCCTTCTGCCCACTCTATGTCCATCTCCTCCCATTTCTTGCACATTCATGTTCCTCTCTAAAGATGCCTCTGCCTATTGGCCACCATTACCACCCCAGGCAGCACATTCAAGGCACTATGACTGCACCATCTATAAACCCAGATCTATTTCCCATAAGCACATCTGTCTGATTGTATTGGTGGATATGCTGTGAGTATCATGTATAAAAGTTATTAGGTAGTTAATAATGAAAATTTGGATTATTATCAAATTCAAGTTTCATTGTCATTCAACCATACAGCTAAATGAAGCAGCGTTCTTTTTGGGCCAAATCAAACACAGCACACAGTACATATAGTTACAATGGCACATAGAGTCACAAAATAATATTAACACAAGTCATTGAGAGGCATTTCGTGAAGATTGATGGTGCATTGGATGTTGTCCTGGAGCCATGTTTCTGCATGAAAAAGCACACAGCAGTTCCTCATCTCATTCCTGGTCAGCCACAGATTGAAGGCAAATCAGATTGTCTCGTGCTGGATACGTCGCAGACAAAAGCAATCCAGATTTTCTTCCAGGCAGGGAGCAAACACTGAAGAGGATCCCTTATGGAAGAGCCAGCCTTCAGGGACCAGCACCCATCCAAGCACGGATTCCAGTGTGCCTGCTGAGCACTGAAATATGTCTTAACGTTTCAAACACAAGAGATTCTGCAGATGCTGGAAACCTTGAGAAACACATGCAAACATCTTTAGGAACTCAGCAGATCAGGCAGCATCAATGGAGAGGAATAAACTGTTGATGTTTTGGGCCAGGGTGCTTCATCTGGACTTGACCCCAAAATGATAACTGTTTATTCCTATCCATAGCTGCTGAATTCCTCCAGCACTTTGTGTGTGTTTGTCATGAAAACTGCTATTCTGTGGAAGCAGTACAGTGTAAAACATAAGTAAAGAAATAAATAGAATGATTGATAAATAGTCCCAAAGGGGAACAGAGGGATAGTGTTCATGGACTATTCAGAAATCTGATGGCAGAGGGCAAGAAGCAAATCCTAAAATGTTCAGTGTGGGTCTTCAGGCTCCTGTACTTGCTCCCTGATGTAATAAGAAGAGGATATGACCCTGGATGTGAGGGCTTTATTGGTTCTACAACTCTCTACAGCTCCTTTCAATCCTATGCATTGCTGCCACCATACCAGGCAGTGAAGTAGCCACTCAGAATGTTCACCGGAGTACTTCTGTGGAAATTTGTAAGAGTTTTTGGTGATATATCAAAACTCTTCAAACTCTTAATGAAGTATAGCTACAAGCATGCCCTCTTGATTGCAACAATCTGTTGGGCCCAAGATGCTCAGAATACCGTCATTAATATTTATGGAAAAGAAGGAATATGTATTTTTATTTTCATTTTTAAGGTTTTTTTTCAATTTAGGATGTCTTGCAGTCCTTTACAGACAATAAATTATTTTATAGAAGTGTTAGCACTTCAATATAGGAAGCATAGCAGCCAACGTGAACATCACAAGCACTAATATAACATGAACAGACAGTTCAGTGATGTTGATTGAGAGAGAAATATTGGCCAGGTCACTAAAAGGGTCCCTCTTCCTTTTCTTCCAGTAGTGCCATGGGATCTTTCCTGTCTAGTTGAGATTGTGTATGAACAACAACAAAAGCACACTGCTGGAAATGTCAGACCAAATATTGTCAACAAGCTTCTCAAGCTGGACTTAATTCAGAACAGTGTATCATGAGATACAGTTAGCATACTGGGTGACTTAAATCCTATGATGCAACATAATTTTTTATTAGATTTAGGCATCCAAATCTAATAAAGTGAATTGGATGAAAAAATCACAGATATTCATGAGAAATTTGGATCTTAGATAATAATTTCTGACATTCCAGTAATTTATGAATATCTTGAAAAACACCAGTCACCTTCTAGAGGGTAATGAATTAGATATTGTTGATATATTCTTCTTCAGTCTGGGATCAATCATAGAGCACAAAGAATGAAAATGACATTCACCTTAACATCCAGGTAGATGTTACAGTTTGGCAGACATCTCCTCACTCAAAGCTGAGCACCTAGTGTTGTGGCTGTGTCTGGGACTAAAGGTATGTTTGGTTAATATACTTATGGTGCTATTTCCAGTTGCCCATTTCCTTTTCTGTTACTAATTATGCTTTGGGAGAATACTGTGTAAATTATTTCCCACTGCTGGAAGCTTCCTGCAGATTGAACTGGGTGAAAAGTCATTCTTTTTCTCCTTCACACCGCAAACAAGTAGGAATTTGCCCAAGCCTTAATGTCTCTTCCACATGGAGAAGATCAAGAAATGCCAGTGAAATGCACAGAGATTTTAATTTTGTGGTCCATACTTGGAATATGAATAGTGACTGTAAAACATGACTGAGGCATCTCTTGGATCAGGCCTGGCAATTACCTTACAAACAGAAGCTGGCAAGAATTTTGCCTAGTGATTCCCTTGCCCTCAGGTTGGTGGTTCAGTTGCCATTGAAATCCATTACCCTGTCTTTTTTTTTGCTGTCTAGTGGGAAGACATCATAAACTTCAGAAAAGGAGGCAATTTACTGTATTTATTGCCCATGCATATCCAATCAGTTACCCTTGAACTGGAAAGAATCTGGAGCTGCAAAGACAAACTTTGATCAACCTCATTCAAATCCACATTGGATGCTTTCAAGATCTCATTTTTTCCAATTAAATTAAAATTGCATTGCATTAACAAATTACTCTTTGTAAGAAAATTATTTGCTTTCTATTTTAACAATTATTTTGATTGCATCTGTGATGACAAACTACATCTATTTTTGGTTGTGCACAACGAAAGGTTGCTCTGAGATATGAAATCAGTGAGAGGCATTTCTTCATTCGTGGCTGTATTGTAATTATGTGCCACTTGACTTGCAGCCAGAGAATCATTTTGTTCTACTTTGAAGTGTCACTTGCTTCTCTAGAAAGGTGACAAGAGCAATTGTGTTGGTGAGGACTGCACATCATTGAAACAATACTCGATGCCTGGAATACTAATGCACGTTCATTGTAATATGCGTTCCCTAAGACTGCAATTTAATTTCTCATCATGAATAAAATGGCTTTAAAACCTTCAGACTTGTAACCCTGAATTCCTGAATTGGCTTGAATTACAATGGTAAGTTTTCATGTAAACTTCTGCCAGCAACAATCACACTGAATTTTCTTTTAAAGAGCATGCATTTCTAATTGTTCGCATTACCAAATTATACATTGATTCAAAATGTTATATGTTCACTTTGTCCTTCACGTGCTTTGGATTTCTTCCCCTGCACTGATATAGGAGATTTACTATCATCTAGTATCTAATACTGAGGGTGGTGCTAAGATGCCTCATTGATCTACTGTAGTCCAAATTATGAAGTGCTCATGGTTAAGGTGTTCCAGTATTTAGACAGGTTTCAGATAAAGGAGCATGATTGATACACTGATACTTTGAAATCATAGAACCACTAACTTATCAAGGCATAGAAAGGGAACATTCAGCCCTTGTGGTGATTTCTTTGCTCTGTTCAACTGGTGCAAAGTTCCTTCACCTATCCCAATTAAGACATATATCCTTTCTAATCTCTAATGTGTCTGGAATGACCCTATCAATCACCAGGTCATGGTAGATAACAATGAACAGACCTGGCTTTGTGCCACTGCGAAAATAGACAGAAGTTAGTCTTGATCCTGAACAATCCTCCTAGTGAGGAAGCACAGGAATGGATAGGGGTGTTCCAAGGTGAGGTGCATGCTCTATCCTGCATGTCTAGCTGCTGGCAGTTATCACAATCATGAGGAACATACCGGTATTAGAAAACCTGATGGAAGTAATGGCAGACAAGTTGCAAGATCCTGGTCTGCACCTTTAGGCTTTAAGTGAAGTTGGTGGTATGCTGATTCCACATCCCCTCTGTTGAAGAACTTTGCAGTGGGTTCCATTCAAATCCTTCCCCTCTCCTTAATCTTATGCTCTCTAATCTTAGTCTCCACTATCCCAGGAAAAAGACATGCTACCCTGCCTGTGTCTTTCAACTTTATAAATCACCAACTGTAATAAGACTGCTGAACGGATCCTGACCCGGATCTGGGCCGTACCTTCCAAATATCCGGACCTGACTTGCACTACCTTACTTTCCCTTTTCTATTTTCTAATTATGATTTATAATTTAATTTTTTATTATATTTACTTCGATTTGTACTTCAGGGAGTGCAAAACGCAGAATCAAATATCGCTCTGATGATTGTACGCTCTAGTATCAATTGTTTGGTGACAATAAAGTAATGTTAAGTAATCTCTAGGGTAACCGCTCTGACTCCTTTGCTCTGGGGAGGACAGTCCTAGTATAGTCAATCTTTCCTTATAACTCAGTTTTTCCTTTCCAGTCAACATTCCTGTGAATCTTTTCTGCACTCTCAAGACTAATCCCATCCTTCCTATGGCACAGTAACCAGAATTGCCCAAAATACATCTACTGGCCCAATTCAACAGTTCTGTAGTGAATCTCCAAGAAGGGAAGCATTTTATTTCTAGACCACTTTAGGATCACTGTAAGTGTTTTATTTTTTAAAACGTACAACGATACAAAAAGCATTAGGAATATGGACTCACATCTCGAAAAGCAGGATGAAGCTGATTAAGCATGGTGTCTGAACAAACATAATGCATCTTCATGCTTGTCCTAAACTCTGCTCAGATTTTATTTTCCCCAATTCCAGTCCTGCATGTACAGAAAATGTTCAGTCTCACATAATTGTGGTTTTTATAATATAGAAATTGCTAGAGAACAAAGCATTTTGGGAGACAGTTGGAACTGGACTGCAACCAGATGGAGAGAACAAGCAAAAAAAAAGCAAACTTGTGATGCCTGGCTTTCACCAGGTTCCAAGGCGTCATATTGGGTCCATTGTCTCAAAGTAAGGCCCATGTGATCGCTGGGTGACAATCTCTACAACAAATCATAGCTCAATGTTTCCCCCCCAAAAAAAGCATAATAATGCTGTGCAAGTGCTCTAAACTTAAAAAGCATCTCCAGAATCTGCAGCCATTTCCACTAAGTGGCAAGAGATCCAGATAGCAATTTAGAGCAGCAAGAATGAAACTACAAGTTATGACATATTCCAATGATTTTTATTACAGATAAGGTATTGGAATGTCCAATAGAGATGTTCCATGATGACCTCCTAAATGTAAGCAGGTAAGTTAGAAATTTATAGGTGCTTGCATGATTTCAAATTCTCTTGGATTCTCATCAAATTTGCTCTGATGTACAGTATTATAATGAGTAGTCCCCAAATTTAATATTTTAGATTGGTACAAAATGATTAAGAGGCCAGACAGATGCATTTATGGCAGCTACACAATTGAAATAGATTCAAAGCAATTGTATTTTGTAATTTTTAACTATTATGACCAAGCTCCAAAAATCTTCAGTCTGCTTCTCTACACGGATGCATATCGAGCACCAAATATTTTGACAACTGCATAAGCAGTGCAAATCATTTACTAAGGAAAATGACAGCTGATCCCACTCTTTGGTCATTTCTCTTCAGCATTCCAAATTTAAAATATCCTCTGATATTTTCTTTCCAATATTTTTATTAGTTTCTACATAGAAAAATACAGAGTACAAGAAAATGTATATAAAAGGTCAGAAAAGATTAAAAGAGCTACCAGTTACATTATATCTATTCATAATAACAATTACATTACCCCATATTCATATAAGTTAATCAATAGTTATATTGAGCTATATTAATTTATTACAAAGGAAAAAAAATCTAACCCCTACCAAGACTGAAGCTGTTCATTAAGGAGAAAAGAAGGTAAATACCTTCTCATATAATAAAAATTAATAATAGCCAACATCTGAGTTTAAATAGCAAATTGAAGGTTTTGAAAATAATTCAGGAAGTTCCCTACAATGTTTGAAAGTCTTGACGAGATTCAGAAATTGAACAACGAATCTTCTCTAAATCTAAACATGGCATAATGTCACATAACCATTGAGCATGAGTAGGAGGAAGAACATCTTTCCATTTAAATAAAAGTACCCTCCTAGCTGTAAGAGAGCTAAAGGCTAAAATATGTAAATCAGATGCCTTCAACTTAATATCTTATCCTGTAACAGTACCGAATAGGGCCATCAGAGATTAGGCTTAAAATTGACTTTAAAAAGTAAGGGGAAAGTTTGAAAAACTCCCTTACAATATTTTTCAAGATTCGCACAAAATGTATTTTTAATGTTAAAAAAAGTCAAATAGTTGATTTCTTTTTACATTAAAAAGCAACGCCATTATGGGCACAGCCAACTTCACCATCAAGGACATCTTTAAGGGGCAGTACTTCAAGGTAGTATCCATTGGCAAGGACCTTCACCATCTGGAATATGCCTTCTACTCATCAAAATTATTGGGGAAGTGGTACAGGAACGTAAATACTCACATTCACGTAAATTTGGAAACAGCATCTTGCCCTCCACGGCCAGATTTCTGAATGGTTCATTTACACTGTTTATTCATTTTACAATTTATAGTTAACTTAGGTCTTTGTTCTGTACTGCTGCTACAAAACATCAACTTTCCCGTAACAAATTTAATTCTGACTCTGAAGTTGATTGACAATAATTTTTGTGGTTACACTTTGTGGCTAGCAGAAATCTCAAGTGATTCCAAAATGAAAAATGACAAGGGGACGCTTTTGGTGCCAGAAAGAATATTTTATAGAGAGCTGGAACAGCTAATCAATAAAGACTGCGTATCAATAACATCACATTTTTTTTAAGATTGGACCATGTGACATCCCAAGACCAATAGGATGAAGATCGATTCTGCATTGTATGAAGGTGGTTTAATGAAGAATTATTATTAAGGAACTTGTTTTACAATATACTTTTGGAATTTTTTATAATGTATTTTCATTAGTAAGATGCTATTCATTAATCTTGCAAAATAATAATGATGCCACAATTTGCAATTTAATGAAAAAATTCAAAAAAACGAGGATCATTATGTATAGCAGAAATGTTGCACACTTTGTAAACGAAAAATAGTGTATAAACTTTTATATAAAAGATCTTGTATTATCATGATATCTAAATGATAATGATCATTACACTTGACATTGTGTTTATTCCAAGCATAGGTTAACATGAAGGACTATGATTGTTTGTCTCTGATTGCTGATCTACATCTTCCATCATCAGTGTCCATCATCAGAGACCCTCCACCATCCAGGACAATGTTGCCATCAGGAAGAAGGTACAGGAGCCTTGGGACTTACACCACCAGCTTCAGGGAATGTGACTACCCCTCAATCATTAGGCTCTTGAACCAAAGGGGTTAACTTTTCCTAGCTTCACTTGCCCCATCATATCATGTTCCAAACATTCATTCATCCATCTATTTATTTATTTATTTATTTATTTATTTGCTTGTTTGTTTGTTTATTTATTTATTTATCTGTCTGTCTATCTATCTATCTATCGATCTATTTATCTATATATCTATTTATTTATTTATTTATTTATTTATTTATTTGTGTGTTTGTTTGTTTATTTATTACTATTATTATTTTGTATTTGCACAGTTTGTTGTCTTTTGCACACTGATTGAATGCCCAAGTTAGTGCAGTCTTTCTTTGATTCAATTATGGTTATTCTATTACAGATTTGTTGAGTATGCCCACAAGAAAATGACATATATGTACTTTGAGAGTAATGATTGCTTTGAACTTTGAACTAAACTGTCAATTCATCTTTGACTTACTTCCGAGTGCACTTTGAAATCAATTTACACTACACATTAGATGATTGGTTCTCTTCTACACTCCTAATTGCTAATTATGCCCTTAATTTTATTTTCTAGTCTTCTCCCTATTTTCCTCTCCTGACATTGCTCAGCAGGGAAATGCTCAGCAGATAGAATATATTGCAAAGGAATGATTAAATATGTTTGTGGGACCTAATGGTCTCATTCTGTTCCCATGGTTTCAAACCAAGACTTGCAACCTGTGGTACCTACCTATTGTACCTCTTTTCCAGAATTAGTAAGCCAATGGAGTTGAACCTCGAGATTCAAGAAGCAGCAAATGTTTCAATTCTGGCAAAGCCTTTTGAATCTTTTTTAAATGTTCTAATGGTCTCCAATATAAAAGTGTTTTATTTTAGTTACAAATAATTGTTTTATTGATATTTTTATTGGCAATAATGATTCTTTTAGACTTAATTAGTCTAAGTGATATATTATTAAGTCTAAGAAGACCATTAGATCATAAGGGAAAAATGGAGGGTAACATAAGTGTTATGTTTTGTAACTCCAGAATCTAATCTATTTTCACTTTGACACGAACGAGTCATTTTCTGTTGATCTCTGTCAAAAAAGCCAAATTAAATCTACTGTGAATCAATGTTGTAAAACAATAAAACATGGAAACTTCCAGGGGGTGTGAATACTTTTTATAGGCACTGTAGCTGACTGGCTACTTTATTATAAGTGATATAATGGACTAGATGGGCTTGGTAAAACTCGAATGTGGCATTTTCATTAAGGACAATTTTACCCTTGATATGTTTGAGGATTCCTTCAACACTGTTATGGCGTCATCCAGTACCTTCCTCCATTTGCTTTCAGTTGATTCTATTGCAGGGTATGCAGATTAGTGCTCTTTTTGAAACTGCAACATGAACTTTCATTCCCAAATGCATCGCAATTGCACCTCTGCTTTTCCATTGATACAACAATTTCAACTGCTGTTTTAAATGTCAGTTGTGCCTCAGTTAAGAGCCATTTTGAATGCTTTCTTGTAAGATTCCACAAACTAAACAATCTCCCAGTGCACATTAAGTAATTTTGTCTGTTTTCTACCTTTTTTTTCAACTCAAACAACTCTCTCCCCTTACGAAAAAAAGCGTGCTGTGCTTATTTTTATCACAACCGTCTCTCTCCACTTCCGAAGAAAAATATGATGTGCTTCAACAGGTAGGTAGTCATCTCGTGTTAATTTAAAACTGCCTCGTCACCACTATTAATGCTTGTAACTCCAGAAACTAATTGAAAGACAAAACACTGGAGCCAGGATGATGGTCTACCTAGTTTTCTTTTGGAGAAGCATTCACATATGGCGTGGTGGCGTAATGATGTACGCTGTTCATGTACTTCTTACACGTAACCTATCATGAATTACGTAAACAACAAAGGATGTTAATTAAACAATATTTACAATATTGCACAAATATTCATAAAATATTAAATACACTACAGTAAGAGAGAAAGATTAGATTGATTTTAGAGTAGGTTAAAGGCATGATACAAAAGGTTCTGTGTGTTCTAATTGAAAATAACATAATTTCAAAAATAAACAAAGAAAAATAGTAAATTAACAATTAATTTATGATAATAAATTAAAATAGCACAACTCATAAACTTATTTGCACTTGTTTTACCTATAGGACGAATAGCCAAGTAGATGGGTTTGACATTCACAAACCAGAAATCTGTGGTGCGAAGCCAAGGGGATGCACATGAAGTGATGGATCTACCTTGCAATTGACCTCCAGTTCATCTTGGACTTCCATATTTGTCTGAGCATGCATGTGAGGTCTGAGACACGCTGAGCTATGAACAGTTGCCCGTCATTCCCCTACAGGAGCTTCAGCTGTTGGTCAGTTTGATTCAGGTCAATATGGCATGCATAAGAGTAATTAAGTTGCACCACTGTTGGAACTGGGATGTTGCTAACAAGGAGTTTGACCTCTATCAGCAAAACCAAGACCTGAGTAATTTTATCACTTTTATCCTTTCTCCAAGGTTTTCCAAGATTCCTAAAGCTTCTCTTACTCTCCCACCTCATGCCTTTTGTCCCGAGTTTGAATGTGTCAGAATACTTTTACTCTCTGGGTAGGTAGATAATCTTTAACAAGCAGGACTGATGGCCAAAAGTGAAGTAGAATTCATATTTTGGAATTTTAACTGCCTTTGGCAGGGCAGCTATTGCGAGCTTGTTCTGTCAACAATAGATTACTTACATTTACCAGAAGTGTTTTTGGTTGCAGTTGCCCATCATAAGTTAAGAACACTTTAAATAGCTTAAATTATTTGTTATATTTAAACTAAAATATCCTAATCCATATACAGCTGCATTTTCCTTTCTTGTCTGTTCATGTCATTAGAAACCATACACAATTAGCTCAAGACACAAAGGTCAGAAAAGGAGAGAGTGAATTATGTTCAAGCGTGAGTTAAAGGTCCCATAGGCTATAGAAGGAAAATAGTTACATTAAATAGAAATTGTGTTTCAAGTCTAGAAATTTCAGAGAGCTACCAGCTTCATGTTAAATAGATCTTCAAGGTTCAGGAAGATTGATTAAACACTAAGCTCTTTGGTTTTGAGACAGCTCAAGACTCTGTAGGACCTACAAACTTTGTCACAGATGGGAAGGGAGTGCTGGATAAAGGGCGTTTAGATAATCTGAAACATGAGAAAATCTGCAGATGCTGGAAATCCAAGGCAACACTCACAAAGTACTTAAGGAATGCAGCAGACCAGGCAATACCTAGGGAAAGAAATAAACAGTCGACATTTTGGGCCGAGACCTTTCAGATGTTTAGATAATCTGAGATGGGACACTCTTCAAGGCATTAACAGTCACTTTGTGTGGGTTCTTGATGAATAGACTTTATGTTTCCATGTTGCCTCCCAAAGATCCACTTAAAGCATTTATGCTCCATACATTCCCAGGCATCACAACAACTGGTACTCAGCCTTCCCAATCCATCCCTGACAAGGCTTGTGACACATTATCAAACAAAATTCCGGAGAGAATTAAAGTTACTTTACATACATCAATTATATCCTAAGAACCCATAGTCTTACTCTATTTAATTCTTCTTAAATCCTCCAGCTGTTTTCATATTTTCCATCTGTTTCTGCCACACTTGATATTTTTCTAATATTTCCTACATCTATTGACTTGTTTATTCATTAAACTCTGAGGCTGTTTCTGGATTTCTGCCAGTGTATTGCTGAAGTATTTCTTTGTGATTCTAATAGTATCCAAGCCTTACTTCATTCTGTCAAATTTCATTTTAATTCTGTAACAACTGTTGGATTGATGAGGATTTAGCCATGTTTAAAAAATCATGCAAGGGATGTGGGTTTCACTGGCTGAAATTGCCCATCGCTGATTGCCCTTGAAAAAGAAGTGGTCAGTTGTCCATTTGAACAGTAGTATATGTGCTCAGTTATCACTTGAAGTGAATTTCCCACAAAATTAGAATCAGGTAACGAATTAGCATGGAGCAACATGCAATCTGCTGGAAGAACACAGCGGGCCAAGCTGCAGTTGCTGGAGAAAAGAAATTGTCAGTGTTTTGGGTTGAAACCTAGAATCATGCATTGATTAATAGGAAAAATATAGTCAGGTTTGCTGGCTACATTGAAGATATGCCACCAGTACTTGGGCTTCAGTTACTTATAATTTATAGAAATGAATGAAATGACATTTCTGTCTAGTAGGACAGTCCGTTGTAAATTGCCCACGATATCCTCCTCACATTGAAAGATGAAGTTACAGATCAGATACTAATGCATCTGAAACATCCTTTTGTTTAATATACTTACAGTGATATAAAAGGCAGTGGAAGGGCACAAGCATACTGAGCTCCAGGAAATTGCACATCACAACTAAAACCTTAGCTATTAATGATGTGATCCCATTCTTTTCAAGGTACAAAGAACATTACTGTACAGGAATAGGCCATTCAGCCCACAATGTAGCCAAAAATATTGAGGAAGAAGTCAAATGCAGTGAAGTGGTTTATTTTACTTTATTGCTTTGTTTTTTAAATTTTGAACTCCATTTACAGAAGAACTTTATTTCAATTTTAAACCATTTTGCCAGTGAAAGCAATTTGAAGTATTATGATTGATGATAATATTTAAGTAGTTACAAGCTTTTAAGATTCCTTAAGGTTCCTTAAAGGTGTTAGAGTCGGAGGTGGTAATGGGGCAAGCTCCCACTACCTATTAAATGGTCCAAATGACGTGCGCCTCAGATGAGCTCTGACAATCAAGTTGAGCTCCTCTCGCTTTCACGTGTGGCTTAGCTACAAAGTCTGGTGGAACCGTTTCTACTGACAGGAGAAAGGCCAAAGGTGGGTTAGTGGCACCTTAAAACCAGTCGCTTTGAGCAGATGGGGCTCGTCAGCCATGGTTATCAGCTCATCTAGGAGAGGAAAACTCTGATTTCAAACCTCCGCTGCCTTGCAGCTATACCCACCCATGGAGATGACTTTGGGAGTAAACCCCAAGAGAAAAACCTGGAGCTGGATTCCCTAAGGCAGTTTTACATTGAGTTCAATGCTGACTGGCAACTCCTGTGTTGTTGCTGGTACCAAAATGTATTAGTCTCTGCTGTTCCTTTGTGTTCATCTGATGCATGGAGAGGGGGACCCTGTTACAGCTTGTTCTCCAGATCGTACTGCATAGGCCTGCCTTTCTAGACAGCCAGGATGCAATATCCATGGTCAACTCTGACTGACAAAGGCCCTCACTTTACAAGCTTTTCAGAAAGGTTGCAGGGCAATCTAGCCAGGGACACAGAACAGAGAGCTTAAGTACTATTGCCTCATAAATACCCACTTCATGGGATGGTCAGAATCTGACCTCATCAGTTCCATGTAGAGAACTAGTGGATATGATCACAAAAAATAGCACTGGATTGAGTGTGGATATCAAACTACAAACCCCATTTCCAGAAAACTTGGGATATTTTCCAAAATGCAATAAAAACAAAAATCTGTGATATGTTAATTCACATGAACCCTTATTTAACTGACAAAAGTACAAAGAAAAGATTTTCAATAGTTTTACTGACCAACTTAATTGTATTTTGTAAATATACACAAATTTAGAATTTGATGGCTGCAACACACTCAACAAAAGTTGGGATAGAGTTAAAATAAGATTGAAAAGTGCACAGAATATTCAAGTAGCACCAGTTTGGAAGACTCTACATTAAGCAGGCTAATTGGTAGCAGGTGAGGTATCATGACTGGGTATAAAAGTAGCGTCCATCAAAGGCTCAGTCTTTGCAAGCAAGGATGGGTCATGGCTCACCCCTTTGTGCCAAAATTCGTGAGAGAATTGTTAGTCAGTTCAAAAGAAACATTTATCAACGCAAGATTGCAGAGAATTTAGGTCTTTCAACATCTACAGTACATAATATTATGAAAAGATTCAGAGAATTCAGAGACATCTCAGTGTGTAAAGGGCAAGGTTGGAAACCACTGTTGAATGTGCGTGATCTTTGAGCCCTCATGCGGCACTGCCTAAGAAACCGTCATGCTACTGTGACAATTATAGCCACCTGGGCTCGGGAGTACTTCGGATAACCATTGTCACTTAACACAGTCCGTCGCTGCATCCAGAAATGCAACTTGAAACTGTATTACGCAAGGAGGAAGCCATACATCAACTCTATGCAGAAACTCCGGCGAGTTCTCTGGGCCCAAGCTCATCTCAGATGGACCGAAAGACTGTGGAACCATGTGCTGTGGTCAGATGAGTCCACACTTCAGCTAGTTTTCGGAAAAAACGGGCGTCGAGTTCTCCGTGCCAAAGATGAAAACGACCATCCTGATTGTTATCAGCAAAAGGTGCAAAAGCCAGCATCTGTGATGGTATCAGGGTGCATCAGTGCCCACGGCATGGGTGAGTTGCATGTATGTGAAGGTACCATTGACTCTGAGGCGTATATTAGGATTTTAGAGAGACATATGTTGCCATCAAGGCGACGTCACTTCTGGGGACGTCCATGCTTATTTCAGCAGGACAATGCCAGACCACATTCTGCACGGGCTACAACAGCGTGGCTTTGTAGACACAGAGTGCATGTGCTTGACTGGCCTGCTGCCAGTCCAGATCTATCTCCTATTGAAAATGTATGGTGCATCATGAAGAGGAGAATCAGACAATGGAGACCACGGACTGTTGAGCAGCTGAAGTCTTATATCAAGCAAGAATGGACAAAATTTCCAATTGCAAATCTACTACAATTAGTATCCTCAGCTCCAAAACGATTAAAAAGTGTTATTAAAAGGAAAGGTGATGTAACACAATGGTAAACATGCCTCTGTCCCAACTTTTGTTGAGTGTGTTGCAGCCATCAAATTCTAAGTTTGTGTATATCTACAAAATACAATTAAGTTGGTCAGTAAAACTATTGAAAATCTTTTCTTTGTACTTTTGTCAGTTAAATAAGTGTTCACGTGAATTAACATTTCACAGATTTTTGTTTTTATTGCATTTTGGAAAATATCCCAACTTTTCTGGAAATGGGGTTTGTAGATGGAGCATGATTCACCAATGTATTATGAATATGACTAAGCCTCACAGTTGTCTTAAGTAGAGGATTACAAAGATTCACTACCCACATGGTTTTCCATTTGTTCTGAATGGCTGGCCCCTAATTTTGTAGCTGTGACTTTTTGTTCCACACAAGTGAAAATGAGGTTTAAAATGATAGGCCAATTGATAAGAGAGTAAATGTGACATTTGGTATTAAACTTAGGAGAACTGAAACTCCTCTGA
Source organism: Hemitrygon akajei (assembly GCF_048418815.1). Classification (NCBI taxonomy): domain Eukaryota; kingdom Metazoa; phylum Chordata; class Chondrichthyes; order Myliobatiformes; family Dasyatidae; genus Hemitrygon; species Hemitrygon akajei. The sequence continues at coordinate 37,240,704 of NC_133143.1, read as the reverse complement.
CATGGGGCTGTGGACAATGAGCATCTCCAAGACAAAGGTGGATAGATTTTTGGGAATCAACAAATTTTGGATAGTGAGGAAGCCAGAAGTTCAAAAGATTAGCCATCATATTGGAATGTCAGATAATGCATGAAGAGCTGAATCATCTGCTTCAGAATATTAGCCCCCAAGTCCAAAACAAAATGTAGAAGGATTTCTTATAAATTCATATAATGTTTTGTCCATTGAAGTGAGTGGTATGCTTGGTCTTTTCAGAGCCAGTTAAAATACAACCACATTTGAAAGTCTACAGCCACAGATAGGTTTTGGCTGTTAAGGAATGCAGACTCTTTTCCTGTAGTTATGAACGAACTAGATGAATTTTATATGACAATCTGGTAAAATTGTGATCATCGTAACTGAGACCTGTGTTGAAGGTTTATTACTTTAGTAATATTTAAGTAATATGGTAAATATATTGCTTGATTCAGCATTATTTGTTTGTTTAAATAACTTATTACAGGTTACATGTCATAGTATTTGAATGGCATACGTCATTATGTCACCACATTTTATGAGCGTGTCTCGCTTAAAGTAAAAATGAAACTAACATATCCGCATTTCCAGATTCCTATTTTTAAATTAGTTTTATGTTTTGGAGTTACAAAACATAATAACTCGGATTCTAGATATATTTAATGAACTAAAATAATTTTTCTTTCCATCATAATGGATTTGGGTTCATATCTCAGGATCTTTTAACTTTGAATTATTAATCCGGTAATTTAATGACTTATCATATATTTGCTACTTTACATAGAAGAACATGTACTGCTCCTAACCACATTGCTCAGCTATCCCCTATTGCAATATAAAGACAATTCCTAAACAAGCTACTCTTTGTTCATTTGTGAAGGACTGCCAATCAACTTGATCAGTTTTGCTCAACATTTCTATGCCCACATGAAACTGTACAAAATATATCAAATCAGATCATTTCCTCAGTACAAGATGTATCCAACTCCATATCTTACTATACTGCACCACACAATCCAGGATCCCATAAGCTAATTCTCACTCCTTTTATTAGGGAGTTAGAACTGAAATGCATGGGAAGTTACTACAATACGCATAGAAACAGTTTAACCAAGGTGTTATGTACTTGAGAACATCTCCAGGTGAAAGCACTAAGTACAAAATGGAGTCTGCCTTTCTAGTTAGAATCCATGCAACTTTTCCCTCAGGCACATATATCCACTAATACCATTAGGGTTTGCTTTCATGACTATTGCCATATTCTGGAGAATACAGTTATAACACAGAGCAACTCAGCACAGGAGCTAGCCTTGCGGTCCACCATATCTACCCCTAACATGATACCAGTCTGAATAATTACACCTGTCTGTCAGCACACATCCTGTATGCCTCTGTTCCATGCTTTTCATGTGTCTGGATAAATGCTCCCTTGCCAAAGCCTCTACATTCTTCACGTAGTGTGACAACCAGAACAGCTATAATCTTATTCATCAGCAACACGACTTCCTGACTTTAATACTCAATGCCCCAACAGCATGTGTGCACTTTTCTGCACCACCCTATCTACTCCATTGCCACTTTTAGGGAGTTATGGACTTGCAACCCTAGATCCCTGTATACAACAATTCTTCCAAGGGTCTTGCCATTTATTATACATTTTCTTCTCACATTTCACCTAATCACTTAAACTCTGTCTGCCACTTCTCAGCCCAAATTTTCTACTGTTTTATATCATGTTATACCCTTTGACATCTTTCCTCACTATCTGCAAAAAATTAGAGGAGTTGTGTGATTGCAGACTTATTAACAAAACATCTACACTCTCATGCTGACTAGGTGCCAGCACCTGTGCTTGCAGAGCATCACTGATCACAATCCTCCAGTCAGAGAATCAACCTCTGTCTTCTATGACCAAGTGTCCATCTTTGCATTACTATGGATCAGCCAGCCCTTTGTCAAATGGTGCCCTATCGTTCACATTCATGTAGACAACATCCACCTCAATCATTCTTATCACTTCCCGAAAAAGCTCATAATTGGGACTCAGGACATCCAGCACACAAAGCCATGTTGACTTTCTCTAAAGGTCCATAAGCTACAACCTTTATCATTGATGTTAAAAAAAACTCCACTACAGATCTACAAAGGGTGCGCTGTCTGATTTTCAGTTTTGTTCACTGCATCTGCCAAGCTCTCAGCTTAATATTCAGTACATATGCAACTGCACCACTGTGCTCATAGCTATGTGATATGCACTACATTGCAAGATACTACTATTTCTGCCAAAGAGAGCAGTCCCTGACTCCCCTGTGTTATCTCATCTTCATGACAGCTTTATCTTTTATCTAACCTATGGGTGCCATAGAGAGTCTACTTACTGTCTAATCACCTTCTCAAAGTTTAGTTTGACAATGACATGGAGCTTGCAAACTCTTCATGAGCTGTCTCAGGGATCACAGTTATGGATGAGAAATACCATGACAATTTTTCACCTCAATTTGTCACTTTGTTCGTTTTAAGACAAAACGACAAATTGGCTGTCAGTACTGTACACAATACCTGTTTAGGAAATTATCTGTTCAAACTAATGTCCCAAATGATCATTTCCAATAGCTTCCTCAGTACTGAGGTGAAACTGACTGTTGATGCCAGTTTTCTTCTTACAGTGGTATTTTTTGAAGAATAAAAAGGTGCAATAATTACAATGCTTCAATCCTTGTGCATCAACCTATTTTAAAGATGTCTCTAAATTAAAATATGGCAGCAATTTCCATCCTTGTTAATCAGGAATTTTGGATACATCTTATCTAGACCCATTGATTTACTGACTTTAAATACACTAGGCTTTCATGGCATTTTAATCTTTTGTCCATTTAGGTTCCCATTAATATTTTCCTTTGCTGAGATTTCAGCAGCATTCTTGGTGAAGATTATATAGTTGCTTCATAACTCAGAGGCCTTTTGCTTCCAAGTAAATCATTTTCTTTGGTCCTCTTCTATTATTATCCAATTACCATTTCCATGCCTGCAGCACATTTTCAGATTTCCTTTAATATTTGCCATCAATCTTTTTGCATTCTCTTTCTTTGTACCTCATTTTATTTTTTGTTCTCCTCCTGAATGGTCCGTTATTATCTTGGTTCTTATCAGTATAATCAACCAAATATCTGTCATTTTTTTCTTTACAAACCTTTATTTTATTTTACATTTTTTTTATTCAGCTGCTGCTGGTTTTAATTGGTTTACTTTCTTTCAGATGAAAACGTAAATAGACTGCACCTGAATTATTCCCTTCTTAAATGCCACCAATTCTTCAATGTTTTCTTTTCATGCCAAAAATTGATTATAATTTAAAAGGATACATTCATTCTCATCCCACTGAAATTTGCCCTAATCAATTTGGCTGTTTTTGACTTGGGATTTTCAATCTGCTTTTGCCTTGCTTTATAAACCTAATAGCAGTGAGATTGCTTATCATTATCCTATCGATACTTAGTCCTTCTGCTCCATCTCATTTGCATTGTCAGGTCCTTTCTTAATGAATCTGAACTGTCCAGGTCAAGAAACTTCTGCTGAACAGTTTACAAAGACTTCTCTTCTTTACTCCTTATAGTATTAACTAATTATCATACTCATACTAATGTAATAGAATAAAAAAACACACCCAGGAAATAACTCTGCTTCACCAAATTCCAGTAGAACATGCAATGCAGCAATTAACTTAACTAAGTCTATATAGATTTATACTTCCAGAGTCCCAGCTAATGGGATGTTCAAGTAATTAGTTCTAGTTAACTATATATGCAATTACATGAAGCTGAAAAATAGTATTGTTGTTACTGGCTAGCATTGAAAATCAGACTCCATCCAAGGTTAAAATTCAAGGCACTCATAATTATAGAATGAAATCATCCTTGTACAATTTCCCTTGCTTCCCAGATTCCCATTTTTTACGTTCATTAGAATCAACAGATTATTTAAAAATATTTCATAGATCAGTATCTTAAAAATTCTTTTAAGCCCACAATAATAAACATTATGTGAAAGTAATGCAAATCACTACTCTGAAATTTCAAGAATAACAATTTGTGAAAAGCATTCCATGTCTTCTTTTAAAGTTAGAATTTGTCCTTGAACTGCCTTCAATGTTCACTGTGTTACAGGTGGTATTCAGGATCTCTCAACATGCACGTGACATGTGACAGTTTTTATTCATCCTCAGTTTGTGAGTATATGTGGCAAGAGGTTCCTTAAGGTTGTAATAGCTGGGGAATATAGTGTGGATAAAGATCCTACTACCTATTAAATGCTCCCAATGTTGTACACTGCAAATAGCCTCTGGCAACCAAGTCCAGCTCCTGGCCTTCACGTGTCATTCAGCAAATAAGCTGGCAGAACCATTTCGACTGACAAGAGAAGTGGAAAAGGTGTGTTACTGGCACCTTAAAAACAATCACTTTGGCAGATGGGGCTCATCAGCCATGGTTAGCTGCTGATCTAGGAGGAGGAAAATTGATCTCAAACCTCTGCTGCCTTACAGCTCTACCACACACGGGGAAGGCTTTAGCAGAGAATCTCGAGACAAAATCCGGAGCTGGAGCCCCTAAGTGTTGCATTCAACATTGACTGACAACTCCTACAGCATCACTGCTGCCAAACTATATCGGTCTCTGCCGTTCCTTTGGGTTCATCAGATGCATGGGAAGGGGGAGCCTGCTGAGTAGACAACAGGTTACTCTCCCTGGCTTATCTATCATGTAGAAAGCTCAGACACTGTATCCATTGTTGACATCTACCAATGGAGGGCGTCCTGTGGCAAGAATAATATCTATTTTTTTAACTCACTGATTGAATGTGGATGATCATGACCAAATTTTATTCCCATCACTAAATGCTCATTAAAATGTGTTGGTGAGCTGCCTTTTGTATTGCTGAGGAACTCCAGCAGTATACATACAATATGAAAGAGCATTTTACAACTGATCTACAGACAACTGGTCCAATAAGTTCAATTCTGTTAAACCTAAGAATTGCTTATTCAATTAATTGAGGGGATTTTTATTCATACTTACAGACAATTGGTCCAATTAGTTAACTCCCATGTTACACATTATTATTTGGAAACATTAATGGTTTATCCCATCACAGATGCTGCTTGAACCCATGAGCATTTCCAGTGTTTTCTGCTTTTATTCCACAATGTTACTCTGTTGTTTTGCCAAAGTGCCTGTAACCTCCCTTGCTCAAAGCAATTTGATATCATCGAGTACCTTGTTCAGGCACTTGAAAATTTAACAGTGAGTTGGAGCTGACTAGACAAGGCAAAAGCCTGGGTGAACAAAATGAGTTGTTAAAAATGATCAACAGTTTTGTAATCATCTGGGTGTCATGTTGATATGACTTAAGTCTGCCACACCATCTGTTATTTACTTTTCTATTGAAAGATTCCAATGAATTTCCTTCTAGTTTAAGTATTTTTTTCTTAGCTAAACTAAATCAAATTCTCATTGGATTGGAACTGAACCCTCTGGAACTTTATTGTAGGCTTCTGCAAAACAAGACCAGGGCAGTAACCTCACATTGTCATTTGCTGGAAGAAATAAATATAAAATCAGAATTGATTACTGATGGCGGCATATGTTAGAATTGAGAAAGTTCGGCTGTCTTTACAATACATTCTGACCAATATGTTAAGTGTTTGTTCTAATGTAGCTGGCCAAATGTAACATGAAATTAATTTCTGTTGGCATATGAAAAATAAAAATCAGGCTCACAAAAGAGTTACACTTTTGGAACAATCACAAGACATTTGGCATTTGGAAATTCATCACCAAAATGAAGAGCCAAAAAGAAGCAGACCTTAAAAGTGGCCAGTTTAAACTTATTCAAGTAGCAAGAGCTCAATTGCTTGCCAATCCAGTCCAACTGGATTCATTACAAATACAGCCATTTAATCCATGTTTATTTTCTGGCTGGGTCTATCAATAGGAAACTCCAGATCAATACACAGTGCGGAGAACTGCCAAGCCAAATAACATAAATCTTGTTAGATTGGTTGATGGCATTTCAAACTTAAATATTGTTTGTTTCACAAATACTTGGCAGTAATTCAAGCTCAAAGGAGTTTGAGTGCAGAATACAAGAACTATTAAGGATCATCCAGGCTAAGAATAGGACTTTTACAAAAATTATTGAAAAGGATCTTAGTGATTGTAGTGATGACTTGCAGCAGACTGATAAGCATGAGCATGTAACTATTAAGAAAGAGGATGTGCTGGAGCTTTTGGAGAGCATCAAGTTGGATAGGTGGCCGGGACAGGTCAAAATGTACCCCAGGCTACTGTGGGAGGCGAGGGAGGAGATTGCTGAGCCTCTGGCGATGATATTTGCATCACCAATGGGGATGGGAGAGGTTCCGAAGGATTGGAGGGTTGCAGAAGTTGTTCTCTTATTCAAGAAAGGGAGTAGAGATAGCCCAAGAAATTATAGACCAGTGAGTCTTACCTCAGTGGTTGGTAAGTTGATGGAGAAGATCCTGAGAGGCAGGATTTATGAACATTTGGAGAGGTATAATATGATTAGGAGTAGTCAGCATGGTTTTGTAAAGGGCAGGTCGTGCCTTACCAGCCTAATTGAATACTTTGAGGATGTGATGAAGGAAGAGCAGTAGATGTAGTGTATATGGATTTTAGCAAGGCATTTGATAAGGTACTTCATGCAAGGCTTACTGAGAAAGTAAAGAGGCAAGGGGTCCAAGGGGACATTGCTTTGTGGATCCAGAACTGGCTTGCCCACAGAAGGCAAAGAGTGGTTGTAGATGGGTCATATGCTGCATTGAGGTCAGTCACCAGTGGCGTGCCTCAGGGATCTGTTCTGGGACCCTTACTTTTCGTGATTTTTATAAATGACCTGGATGAGGAAGTGGAGGGATGGATTAGTAAGTTTGCTGATGACACAAAGGTTGGAGGTGTTGTGGATTGTGTGGAGGGCTGTCAGAGGTTACAGCGAGACATTGATAGGATGCAAAACTGGGCTGAGAAGTGGCAGATGGAGTTCAACCCAGATAAATGTGAAGTGGTTCATTTTTGTAGGTCAAATATGATGGCAGAATATAGTATTAATGGTAACACTCTTGGCAGTGTGGAGGATCAGAGGGATTTTGGGGTCCGAATCCATAGGATGCTCAAAGCAGCTATGTAGGTTGACTCTGTGGTTAAGAAGGCATATGGTGTATTAGCCTTCATCAATCATGGAATTGAATTTAGGAGCTGAGAGGTAATGTTGCAGCTATTAGGACCCTGGGCAGATCCCACTTGGAGTACTGTGCTCAGTTTTGGTCCCCTCACTACAGGAAGGATGTAGAAACCATAGAAAGGGTGCAGTAAATTTACAAGGATGTTGCCTGGATTGGGGAGCATGTCTTATGAGAATAGGTTGAGTGAACTCGGCCTTCTCTTCTTGAAGTGATGGAGGATGGGAGGTGACCTGATAGAGGTGTACAAGATGATGAGAGGTATTGATCATGTCGATAGTCAGAGGCTTTTTCCTGGGGCTGAAATGGCTAACTTGAGAGGATACAGTTTTAAGGTGCTGGGGAATAGGTACAGAGGAGATGTCAGGGGTAAGTTTTTTACTCAGAGAGTGGTGAGTGCGTGGAATGAGCTGCCGGCAAAGGTGGTGGAGTCGGTTACGATAGAGTCTTTTAAGAGGCTTTTAGATGGGTACATGGAACTTAGTAAAATAGAAGGCTATATGTAAGCCTATTAATTTCTAAGGTAGGGACATGTTCAGCACAACACTGTGGGCCGAAGGGCCTGTATTGTGCTGTAGGTTTTCTATGTTACTATGATTCTATGTTTCATTCAGTGCATGGACACCATTTCCCTTCTATTGTTCTTCCCCATTTCAATTATACTCTGACTGCTATGCTTACAGACAACTTTGTTCAATATAAGACCATAAGTCCGTAAGATATAGGAGCAGAATTAGGCCATTTGATCCATCAAGTCTGCTCCATTTTTTCATCATAGCTGATCCAATTTTCCTCTCAGTCCTAACCTCCTGCCTTCTTCCCGTATCCCTTCATACCCAGACCAATCAAGAATCTATCAACCTTTGCCTTAAATATACATAAAGACTTGGCCTCCACAGCTGCCTGTGGCAAAGAATTCCACAGATTCACCACTCTCTGGCTGAAGAAATTCCTCCTCATCTCCATTCTAAAAGGACGTCCCTCTATACTGAGGCTGTGTCAATATATCTATACAATGCCATATAAGTTTATTAGAGTTTAAAGAGGTATTTTCAGGACTTGCTGGTGAGTTTCAGTTCAGATTCAGAATCCAAATGAGGCACATTTTCAAATTATTAGTTGATAGATGATTGGCTAATAAGCTAATTAACAGCAGCCAATAAAAAATAGTTAAGGACAAATAGAACATACATTGTGAGAGTTGTGGTTGGCTGTGACTGTGAGTCATGAGGTAGAATAGTTGGTACAGGTATGTGGATGGTAGAAGCTTTCTTTAAACATATCTTCAGTGAGAAGGCACAAGTAAGGTCTTTTTGTTCATCCGTAGTCCTCGATTCAGTGTAGGCAGTATGGTAGTCAGGGCAATGGAATGCTCCTCTTGCAAGATATGGGAAGTCAAAGGCACCTCATGGTTCCAGCTGACTACATATGTGGGAAGTGTATGCAGATGTGGCTCCTGACAACTGGATCAAGGAATTGGTGATGGATCTGGAGGTACTCCTGATTATCCAGAATGTTGAGAGCTTCAGAAATGAGACTTCAATGAGGTGGTCACACACAATATCTTTAGAGAGATGGATGACCACCAGGAATGTAGACAGTCTAGGATTTTGTTACTAGCTGCAGTTAATAGCATGCTAATTGTTAAAATAGCATGCTCAAAGTTAATTGTTAATAGCATGCTTGTTGCTATCCTCTCAGCAACAAAAATGGTACTTTAGATATTGCTGTGGGGATTAACTTTCAGGGCACAGCAGCCAGTTCAGTAATACTTGGTTCACTTCTTAGGCTCAGTGTGGAAAGGTAAAATCTGGCGGAATAATAGTGACAAGGGACTCATTAGTTAGGGGGAGAGGCAGTAGAAACAATATGACACCAGGATAGTGTGCTGCCTCTTTAGTTCTGAGATCAAGGATGTCTCAGAATGGCTACAGAACATTGTCAAGGAGAAGAGTGAGCCACCAAAGGTCATGGTGCACATAGGCACCGAAGGTATAGGTAGAAGGGAGAAAGGTAAGAAATACTGAGTGGGAAACTGGTATTTTTGATAATAGCAGATTGTTTCATCTGTAAGGTTTTCTTAACTGGAAAGTGAATATTCAGTTTAATTTTTATTGATAACTGTTATTTTTAAAGTGTCTAGTGTTTACAAATCCAGATAAAAAGAACTTTGGCACAATACATGACAAATTAACACACAGAATTTGACACTTAGCCATAAGTATGATGTACTAGGTCAAGTGACTGACTACGTTGCCAAGGAAGTAGAATAGAAATGTTTTAAAGAAGCAAAGACTAGAGAGTTTTAGTAAGAAAAGAAAGACATTAAGTGTAATTTCTGCAGTCTAGTCAGCCATCAACAGAGAAATGAAAATCTGCCCTGAGCATGAAGAACACAGGATCTTGGTGTTGATGGCATCTGCACACATGGGCGGAGAAGTTTTGAAGTGAGAATATGGTTTATAAAAGCTCTGTTGAAGTATTTATTCATACGCAATAGGATAAGGTACAAAGCATGAAGATTAGAGTGAAGATAAAAGCCAGCCCACTCGGAAGTCTTAATCCTCTGGAACTACACTGTGATAAGGTTTCATGTTGATGCTGTGTCGAGATACCACATAATTCATTCAAGCAGAAAGGCCAATGAGCTTCTGTTCATTGTTGTAATAAGCTCTTCAAAATGAATTTCAAATGTGGTTGTAACACTGCAATGCAATATAAACACATGCCATAGACACTTAATGTAATAGCAGCCTAATCAGCCATGGTCATCACTGCAGATAGCCCTTATTTATTTATTTATTTTTATTGAGATACAGCATGGAATAGGCCCTTTGGCCCTTTGAGCCATGCTGCCTAGCCTAATCATGGCACAATTTACAATGCCCAATTAACCTCCCAATTGCCATATCTTTGGACTGTGGGAGGAAATTGAAGGACTTGGGGGATACCCATGCAGTCACGATGAGAATGTACAAACTCCTTGTAGGTAGCTGTGGGAATTGACCCAGCTCACCTGTACTGTAAAGCATTGTGCTAACCATGACACCACGGTGCTGACTGACGGTAAGTTGGAAGTTATAAGCACATAACTTATCTGCTTTATTTATGCTGTACTAATAAGATAGAATTATTGATATCACTGTTTTGACTTCTTCAGAGGGATTTAAATTTGGTTTAGGACTTGGCAGTTGTTTCCCAGATACTATTATTTTTTTCCCCTCAGCTTGTCTAAGTTGAACTGCATTTTCCTTTCTCAGTTTAAGAGTTTAATAAGCACTCCTGGCCAATGGCATTCTTTAGAGTTTGTGAAGGAATAGAACCAACTACATTGACTTTATTGTGCTTTACTACAACTTCATCACAATAAGATAACTAGAATATACATAAAAGCAAGGATGTAATGCTGGAGCTTTATAAGGCATTGTTCAGACCACGTTTGGAGCATTAGGAGCAGTTTTGTGCTTTATATCTAGGAAAGAATTTGCTTGCGTTTAAGAGGCTCCAGAGGAAGTTTATGAGAACATTTCCTGGAATGAACGAATTGATGTATGAGGAATATTTGATGATACTGGGCTTGCACTCACTGGAAAATGAAGGGGGAATCTCATTAAAGTCAAATATTGAAAGGTCTAGATAGAGTGCACGTGGAAAGGATGTTGTCAATATTGGAAGAGTCTAAGACCAGAAGGCTGAGAGAAAAAATACATCAGCAATGGCTGAGCAGACTCAATCAGGTGATAGGCTTAATTCTGGTCCTATGTTTCATGGTCTAAATCTCTTCTTTGATGTTCTAGCTCTGGCATTTAGGCTTCAGTCCTGAGTCAGCACCATCTCCAGTTACTGTTCCATTCCTAGAGGACACATTGGTTTTAGAACAACCACATCCCTGATTTGTGATTTCTACCAACATTTTTGTTTTCTCAATCAGAGATACACAGTTTCTATGCGATCGTCTTTTGTCTCTGGCATTCCACCATATCCTCAGTCCAAATATGTATATAAAATGGGAATCTATGGCACTCATGTTATGTTCCCATTCAAGATTATCAATATATTTATTCTGGCATAATGACCATGGTCATCTTCTGTACCTTGGTTCCCTTTCTACACTGATTCTGCTGTTATTTCAACCTCAGATTCAGCAAACAGACCTCAAGATTCTACACCAATGTAAGTGCCAGAGATTCTAATATTTTATAGCAGCCTGTAGAATATTAGAATCTAAAGATTTCCTGGAGATATCTTTTGTGGAAGATTTAACCAATAATGTTCTAGAACTTAACTTAAATGTGCCTTCTCTGCTGTGTGCCTCCATCAACCTCCTTTGATCTGCACAGCTTGAACCTTCTTGAGCAAGCTCCCCCACCATTATATTTCCCAAACATTGACTTCTGAAACTCCTAGCCTGAAGTGCTGAGTTGCTGTTTTATCAGGTCATATTGTCAGAAACTCTTATCTAAAACAATGTTTTTCTTGATTCAATCGAGAAATGTTCCTGTAATGCCTGAGACATGGGCTCTAAATCACAAATAATTTGGTTTATTTTCAACTTGTTGCAAAGTGAAAACATTCCTTTTTCCAAAGACACTATTTTGTCTGCCACTCGTTTTGAAAAATTATTTTCACTTATTGAGTTGACAGTCTCCAAATTGGCAATCTCCTTCTCCTTCTAAGATAAAGTTTATTTTAATTTACTCAAGGCAGGTTCACAGCTAAAAAAGCAAGACTGACAATTCATGAGAGTTCTTTGCTCTGATTCTTTTCCCACCAAAGCTCCCTAACCTGATCTGTGTTTCCAACATTTTCAGTTTTTAGTTTTCCTTTTTTTATTGACTGGCAGTCCACTCTGTTTTTTCAGTAATGCACGATTAAATTTTGATATCAGTGCTTGATATTTTTAAGGTAATTTGCATTATCTTGAGAATGAAAGGACTGCTCAGATTTTGTTGCACCTCATTTAGTGCTTTTTGTTGACATGTTTCAACTAAACAGGTTTCTCAGGAGTATTTAGTTTTTTCATCAGAAGGCTATTTATCTCATCCTTACCTAAATCAAACATCCATTACTTTCTGATTCTGAGCGATTATTCTAATTTTAAGGAACACAAATTTCCTTTTTACCACATTACTCTTTCCTTTGAACTGACCCATCTTTAAAGGCACTAAGTTTCTTCCTTCAGATATCATGTGATTTTAGACTTTCCTTTGATCTCTCACAAAATTGCAGGTTTTCTTTTGAGCACATGATGCTCTTGTTCACGTTGAAACTGCTTTGAAAAAGAATTTCTTCAGCCTTCTTCAGTCTCAAATGGCTGAGCTTTCTTTTCCCACTGGCAAATTCAGTATTTGCATCTGTTTCTTCTTCTATGTCATTGTATGGAGACTACGGGCTATTTAGCATATCGTCTACTTTTTGAGTCAAATATTGATGCTGAAGATAAAGGTGAAATACCAAAATACCAAAAGGTATTTTGTCCAAATGGCTGTGCAGTATTTCAGCAATTTGTTTTCACAAAAGGGGCACCTGTACTCTCCACGGCGCTATTAATCAGCTCACCAATACAATTGTTGCCACAAACATGTTTGGCCTACACTTTGATGTGACTTTGTTCTGTCTATTGAACCTTCCTTCAGTTACCTTAGTGAAATTATTGATCTGCTGTGCTGCATGTGGTCCAAATTAGTTATCATGAGGGAATAACTTACCACTGTCTATTGTTGGATCCGGGTGATTTTGTCATCCAAAGATTCTTCAGAAGCCTAGAATGGGGCATAAACCTTGATGGTTATGATCATTAATTAACCATACTAATAATAAAGAATAAAGCAAAGAGAAAGAACAAAGAAGTTGTGGACAACTTAAACTAGAAATTAGCTCAAACTTAGAAAGCTAACAAGGCATAATATGATGTCAAATAATCTGAAATAGCCAGATTCAATTGGCATGACTTCTGCTGCTGCAGAGAAACTTCTGAAAAAATACAGAATCAGCTATACTACAATTACTAAAAAATTCACTGACCTATTACTTGTATATAGGTTATTATATAAAAATACAAACAATCAGAGGAAAAATTAAACTATGAGAAAAATAATAATTTTACTCTGTACTCTGCTACTATCAAGTAAAGTCCAAGGAGAAGATGAGCAAGAAGTGCAAAAAGAGCAGGGGAGAAAGAGCATATCCTTCATTGTTCACTCCACTGACAGCTGATTTTTTCTGGTACAAGACTGCAGTTTGCATTCTTAAAGGACAGTTTAAACCACTATGACCAGATCTAAGAAAATTGTATTTGCATACTCATTCATTTCTTAAGCAATTAGTGGAAATTTGGTAAAATTTCTTGTGCATAGTTTGAAAACAATTTTAATCACAGTGCAGCAGAGCTGGAAAATTAAACATTTTTTGTTATTAAAATGGAAATTGTAAAAGGTGCTTAGTACATTAATCATGTAGTCAAAGGTTTGTGTTTCAGAGAAGCAGAATCTTCAAAGTCTGCCCTGACTATTAAGCACTGATTTATATTAATCCTATGCTAATTTAAATTTATAACCGGCTGGTGGCGTAGTGGCATCAGCGCTGGACTTCGGGGCGTGTGGTCTCGAGTTCGAATCCGGCTGGCTCCATTGCCATGCCTGGGTTGAGTGTCGAGCTAGCAACTACCAGTGTAACTCCTAACACTCACCTGGACACTCAGGGCAACTGATAGTGGCCAATTAACCAATCAATTAGCACATTTTTGGGATGTGGAAGGGAAAGCTAGCACCCAGAGGAAATCCAGACTATCACACGAAGAACGTGCAAGCTCAGTGCAGATGGCAGTAAAGACAAGGACTGAACACAGGTCTCTGGAGCGTGAGACAGAAGATATACTAGTTGTACCACTGTCCCATCTGCAATGTCATGCTCTTTGATTTCCCTGTCCAAAATACAAGGTGAAGTGTAAGTAATAGTTTAGCTTCTTCAAAGATTTGGAGTGATTGACCACTTGATTTCCGGGTTGTAAGAGGCTGCATGTTTTTGCTGAGATCTGATTCATTCCTCCATTGTGACTATTTTCTGGGTTTGAATTCTGGTGGAAGCAGAAGTCTTGCTCTACTTCACTCAAGTGGCCATTATCCTTATGATTTGTGATAATGTTAGTAGGGTTTTTCCTCATAATAGGAATAAAAGCAAGGAAATGATAATGAATATGACAACATCCCAACCATGCATGATTTGGTCTTAAAGTAAGTTCCATCAGCCAGCCTTACAGGAGTACTATCAGGTAAAGAGAAGCACAAGAGAACTGAATTATTCCTTTCCCCACACTGGCTAACAGGCAGGTACCCACCGGATAGTGAGGAATAGAACTACAGACCTTATCATTCATGAAGCTGGTTAAATGGTGATTGTGAAACATTATTTTTTCCTAGGCCCAACTAGAGCATCCTCTGAAAGAATGTGAAGTTCTACCAACATTTCATCTCATATGACAGTTATTGTGAGGAAAAAGACCTATCTTCCATTTCCCAGAACTCCACATATTCTCATTCTTTTAATTCCTTCTCTCCTTCCACCTAAGAACTTTCTAGGGATCATTTGAGAAACTTTAGACATGCTACCTTCCCCCAATGCTAGTCTCTTAAACATCCACTTAGCTATTATTTTCTCTTCTTGCTAGGCTCAATGGATAATATTGATAATCTTAAGAAGAATAACAATCTTTATTCTACTCTCTCCCAGCTCATTATATTCTTGAACAAGAACTCTTTTGTACAACACTCCCACTCTGTCCTCTGCTGAGTCATCCCTGAACTCCAGTTTGTCAGATCACTCCATAATTATCTAACCCAAGAGGTAGAGACTCTGACCCTGCAGCAGATGCTACAAGGAAAAACGGGGGAATAAAGAGAATAAGTAAGCATGAAAAAAGATACAATGATGTTTGTTCCATCAGATCAAACAAGTTCTTGCAGATTAAAGTACAGAATGTGCAATAACATTCTGAGGTTCGTTCTTTGTCTAGTTTTTTTTTGATGCTCTGTTCAATAATTGACTGTAATAGTCTTCATTGCAATTAATACACAATTAGTACTTACTTTCTCAGCTCCAGCTCAACAGCACAAGTGAAGCAGGATACAGAGCATTACACTGAATGAAGATAAAGCTTTTTCTATATAGCAGGCATTGATATTTGACAATTTCTTGATATATTCTGAAATTAATCCCACACTAATTCTTAAACAAAACTCTTATAAAATAGATTTAGTTCCAAAATGTTTGGTAGCCTAATAAATATATTTGAAGAATACTGCTGTACATGGGAATAGACAATGCAAATATATATAATAGCAAGATTCCAGGAAGGTATCATAACCACACCATTTATTTCTTCAGAATGAACTCAAAAATCTGGATGAACTCAGCAGGTCAGGCAGCATCTTTGGAAAAGAGTAAACAGTTGATGTGTTGGGCCAAGACCCTTCTTCAGGACTGAGAAAGAAGGGGGATGTGTTTTCCCTTTCTGATGTATAATATCTGCAATGGACACAGGCAGAAGGTCTTTGATTTTCTTGGAATGGAACCATGGGAATTTTGAGTTCAAAGTTAAACATCTCACCTGAAAGGCTTGATTTCTAATAGTTCAGAGACCTCCCAGTCTATCATCCTATTACTTGTGCTGAAGTAACTAGATTACAGCTTGAACTCTCAATCTACTAACTTGGAAACAAAAGCCTGAGCTGACACCAATACATTAAATTGTTTCTTTGAGGAACCTGGATGAAATATACTGGAAATAGTTGTAGGGGAATGGTTGTATTTACTCTCAATGTTCTGACATATAAAAATGGCTTTGCTTATATTATTAAAAATGAATTATATTAAAGATTTACACAGGCGGCAGCCAATCCAGACACAATAAAAGAAAATTCTTCAATTATACAAATGTACAGAGTTAAGAATATTACCAGTTTAACTAATTAATTTAGTTTTCTTCCCATGTGTGGATTAACCTGATCTTTTTCTGTGCATAGTATTTAACCAGGTGATCATTGAATATTATTTTTATTATTAAAGTTCATTCTGGTAATGCTAAAATGGCTGCCTGTGCCTTTAAGAGAAAACAGTAATGTCATTATGGATGTGCAGAGTAGAAAGAAAAGTTACAATGTTCTAGAACAAACATCGAGTGCTGGGAACTGCTTTTCCCAGGGACGGTGAGGAAAGGTGAATAATATTTGATAATATCCATGTAAATTCACTTACACTTGTTTGTAAACCGAGAATATTGGTTATTTGACATGTTTTACATATGGATGCTTTAGATTTTCACGAGTACGGTATTGGCTCTAGATAGTGTGGTAATGCAAATTTCCTTATCAGCCTAGTAGGTTAGTCTTTCACAATATATTGCCTTGTAGTTAAATTACTAGAAAGTTTTTGTAAAGTTTATTTTTGACTTATTGTTTCATGACCAAATATGAGTGTGATGGAGTAATATGAACGTGTTAATCTCTGTTCACGTAGTGTGAGCGAGGAGGAATTCATGTTAGGGTCTAGCTGACACGTGTTTGGAAGCTAAGCACATGTGTGCCAAGGTGAGTTTACCTCTTAGTTAAGACGAGATGTATTTATATATATATTTTTTAATGTTGTGTATAAGGTATAGGGTTGGTGGTATTCTAATGTTATTTGTGTTGTTTTTTTAGAATTGCCACTACCATATTAGTTTTGCATATTTTGTTTTATTTATTTTCATACTGCATATGTTGATACACAAGTGTGTGGACCGAAACTAAGCTGAGAATGTAACAGCAGGAGCTGTGTTTTTTTTTAGATTAATTTTGTTGTTTTTATTGTGATAGCCTCTTCCTGCATTAAAACATCTAAAACAGATAAAGGAATTAAAGACCTGATAAAAATATTTGTTGTCCTGAGTGTGTATTTTTCCCAGGCTACAAAATGATTAACTATCTCATTGAAAGAAATGAAAATAGCTTAAATCATTTTTTCCTCATCTGAAGCAAGTCTTAGTTCAGAGTTTGAGTTCTAAGTTCAAAGTAAATTTATTAATATTTATGTGCATACTGTATAGGCATTTACAGGAACAAAAAACAATAGAATTTTATCAAAAACTACATAAACAAAGACTGACAAATACAAATTAAATCTGCATTGTGCAAAAATATAACATTAAGCAATTAAAATTAATACTAAGAGTATGAGTTTTAAAGAATCCTTGAAAGTTGGCCTGCAGACCTAGAATCAGTTCAGAGCAGTGGTGAATGACATCAGTTCAGGAGCCTGATGGCTGTAGGGTGATAACTGTTCCTGAATCTGGTTGTGTAGGACCTAAGACTTCTGTTCTTCCTACCCAATGGTAGAAGTGAGAAGAGGGCATGGATAGTGGGACCTTTTAATGATGGATGCTGCTTTCTTGTGGCAGGACTCAACGGTGGGAAGGGCTTAACTTGGAAACAAGTTTGCGGATCATAATGAGTAAGTAAATTACATCCAATCAAGCCTATGGAGGCAACACTCTCAATCCATTCCTCCAAGTTATTACAAAGCAGGATGAGCAGGAAGCCTGATTAGTTAGTACAGATTAGCTTGTACCCCCTTAAAAGCAGTGTGCTCTTCCATAAAGAGAAGATTATTCAAATCGTGCCTTCATTTTGCCATAAAACTCCAAGTACAGTTTGGGAAAAAGCAGGTGCCATGAATTTTGGACAGTATTGAGGAGGTCTTGATGGAGGAAGATGTGATGCCTTGTGTTTTCAGTGTGATCTTCCATTCTGATATTCCACAGTATGTATTGGAGTGGTGGAGGGTGGTGTTGTGGGACTGAGGTGTGCTGGAAATGGAGGTAGCTCAGGAATTCACTGCCGGGAGACCTGGATGAATTGCCAGAAGAAGATTTCACTCTCTCTAACTCAAGAGATAAACTATTAACTGATATTTACTATAAATCCACTGAGTCCCCCAGCTATTTATGTTACCCCACTTCCCACCTTGTCTCTTATAAGGATACTATTTCTTTCTCCTGGTTTCTCTGTATCCAGCACACCTACTTTTAAAACGAAGCTTTCTGTTCCAGTGCATCAGAACTGTCCTCATATTTCAGCAAGTGTGGCTTCCCTTTTGCTGTGATTGAAGGAGCCTGATCTTACACCTCCTCTCGTTCTTCTGCTCCCACACTGCTTCCTTCCAGTGTTACGAATGTGGAGCAACTCTGAGGGGCCGAAGGGTACAAAGTCGCCCCCCCCCCCCTCCTTTTTGAGAATCGCAAAATTGCTAGTATTTCGGGTATGAGACCCAGGAGATGACAGAGATACACAGCATGCCAGGAAATGAGAGAGAGAGAGACGCAGAATACACAACCAGGTGGAATGTCTCCTGACATAAGCGGAACGGAACCACTGAGTACTGCTATTGTCTCTTGGAGAAGGAATTGTGTATTGAGTACTGTACTATTCATTGAAACCCCTCAGGGGACAACCAGAGTGGTCTGGTTGAGGGATTACATCATCCCAACCTGATTGACATCTGAGACCCCGTGAGTGAGGATAAAAGACGGGTTTGTGGAACACCCCTTTGGACGCACCAGGAGAAACACTAGAAATCCAGTGACAGCGTTTTATAGCGAAAGCCGGTGGGAGCTCGTGTGCGTCCTCTCTTGCCTGGGGTGGCGGGCTCACCACGGAAGAACGTTTTGGCTAAAGGAGAGGTCACACTTGAACGGCCACACCAACGAGACGCCGACGAATCGAAATCATAAAGGAAGGTTGGAAAAACCCGTAGCAGTAACTGTTCCCATTCTCCTATCTCTCTCTCTCTCTCTCTCTCTCTCCAACAATTGCAACACAGCGATAAACAAACGACGGCAGCCTGTGTGAACTGAAGTGAACTTTATATTTCCATCGGACAATTCATTATCCCTTAGACAATGATAGAGCTTATTTCTTATTGATTATTATTATACCCGCACTTTTAGGTTTAGTATTGACGACATATATTATCTGTATATTTGCATTGATATTATTTTTGTGTATTTTTACTAATAAATACGGTTAAAAATAGTATCATCAGACTCCAACAGACGCCTCTATCTTTGCTGGTAAGTAACCCAGTTACGGGGTTCGTAACAACTTGGGGCCTCATCTCGAGATTTGATACCAAATTGGAGGGCCAGTAAATCGGGCTTTTAAGTCCAAACTTGGATCTGGTTGCGTGGGTAACCAGACGGGAAACCAGCAAAGATGGACGTAGACAAATTTATAAAAAACCCAACTCCGGAGGTGCTAGAGGGTGCTACAAAGTCGGACTTGATAAATATTGCGAAAGGACTAAATCTCGCAGAAGTGAGGTTGTCAATGAAAAAGCGGGAGGTACGGAGGCCATAACTCAGTATTATATTGTGAAGAATGTGTTTTCGGCTGAGGTATTGGAAAATATCCCTGAAAAGGTACCAGCTATTGGGACAGCTCAGTTAGAGTTGGAAAAATTAAGGTTGGAACATGAAATTAAGTTAAAACAGCTGGAAGCAGCTGAAAAGGAGAAGGAAAGAGCTGAAAAGCAGAGGGAGTATGAGGAGAAGGAGAAACAGAGGCAACATGAGCAGGACATGGAGACGTTAAGGAAAGAGCGAAGAGCTCAAGGGCCAGACCGAGAGGAGAGGTTTAATGTTAGTAGGGAGTTTAGGTTAGTACCTCCATTCGAGGAGACGGATGTTGATAGTTACTTCTTGCATTTTGAAAAGGTGGCAGTGAATCAGAAGTGGCCCAGAGATCAGTGGGTGGCATTGTTACAAAGTGTGTTAAAAGGGAAGGCACAACGGGCATATGCGGCGTTGTCTGTGGAGGAGGAGGAGTATGAGAATTACGAGGAAGTAAAACAGGCCATTTTTCGGGCCTACGAATTGGTACCTGAGGCCTATAGACAAAAGTTCAGAGATTTAAAGAAAGAGTGGAATCAGACGTATGCAGAGTTTGCCTATGAGAAGGGTGTGCTCTTGGATCTCTGGTGTGCGGCAGAAATGGTGGAAGAGGATTTTCGGCGTCTCAGGAAGTTAATTCTGATTGAGGAATTTAAAGGTTGTGTTTCGGATGATATCCAGATGTATTTGAACGAGAGGCCGAATAAGTCCATATCTGAATTTGCCAGGTTCGCAGATGAATATGCCCTAACACACAAGACAAAGTTTTCCTCGAATAAAAGTTACCAGAAAGACCGTGGGAACGGTAGAGAAAGCCCGCCGGCTGAGGCAGAGGTTCAGCCAGGAGCTAGTGGTAAAAATAAGGAGGAAGAAAGGCAAGATGGCAGGAGAGGTCCTGGCTTGACCTGTTTTAATTGTGGAAAGGAGGGTCATATTGCATCTAAGTGCTTTGCTCCGAGGAAGGAGACAGGAAAAGGGAAAGCAGCAGTCCCTACAGGGTGTATTGTGTTGATCAGTAAATCGACAAGAAAGCCCCAGGTAGATAGAATACAAGGGGGGGGGGGGGCGTGAGAAATTTTTTTCAGAAGGGACAGTGTCTGTGAAAGAGGGAGAAACACCAGTTCCAGTGCGGATCTGGAGGGACACTGGAGCTGAGCAGTCATTGATTCTCAGTAAGGTACTAGATTTTGGTCCTGAGACTGGAGAGGTAGCTTTGAGAGGCATAGAAAAAGGGACAGAAGCTGTACCTTTGCATAGGATCATTATAAATTGTGATCTGGTATCTGGACCAGTTGAAATAGGGGTGCGATCATAATTTCCGAGAACTGACGTAGACGTCCTTCTGGGTAACGATTTAGCTGGTGGTGAAGTTTGGTCGGCCATGGAGCTGATGAGCCAGACTGTAAGTGTTGAGGACCCGCCCCTAGGTTCCAAGATCTACCCCGCATGCGCGACCACTCGCAGCATGTCGAGAAAGGCAGCTGAGAAAGAGACCAGTTTAAATCAGTCCAGTATCGATTTGGCTGAGACGTTTTTACTGACCCTGTACCAAGAAGGGTTAGAGGGTGGTAAAATGGAGAATTGGGAGGTGAAAGAGAGTAAGGGAGAGGAGGTAGACCTACCCTTAGCCAGGAGGAAATTTATAGAGGCACGGAGTAAAAATGAGAAACAGATAAGGCTGTTAGAAGGTCCAGGGTTGGACATGGATGATCTGTCTGGCTTGACAGAACTGTTTGAAGAAGTTGAAAATTTTAAACGTGTTCCCGATAATGAAATGAAGGCAGTCCTAGATGAAAAGGATGCCATTACCTTGAAGGAGTCTGCTGGGTTGGCAGATGAGGTTGTTTCAGCCCACAGGGTTGAGTTTGCTCCGGAAGGGAGTTACCCAGAGAGTAACTGGGAGGATCAGGGGAACTTAGAATTTGAAAAGGGGACGGATATTGAAAGCCTGGAAGAGGCAGAGGTCCCGTTTGAGTGTGTTCAAGATGTGGATGCACATGGTACTGAACCTTTGTGTTTCTGGTGGCGTGTTGGGGAGGCAGCATTAAGAAGAGGGACGCGTCACGTCTTAATAAGCTGGTAAGGAAGGCGGGCTCCGTCATGGGCAAAGTACTGGAGAGTATAACATCGGTAGCAGAGCGAAGGGCGCTGAGTAGGCTACGGTCAATTATGGAAAACCCTGAACATCCTCTACATAGCACTATCCAGAGACAGAGAAGCAGTTTCAGCGACAGGTTGCTATCGATGCAATGCTCCTCAGACAGGATGAAGAGATCAATACTCCCCAATGCCATTCGGCTTTACAATTCAACCGCCAGGAGTAAGATATGTTAAAGTGCCAGGGTTAGGACTCAATGTATTTAAGTAAACTACTTAAGAACTTGTTAAAAGCTATTTATTAATGCTTTTTGAGAGGGTGATTTTAGATGCCTATCATATTTTTACTGAGTTAAGTATTGTATGTAATTAGTTTTGCTACAATAAGTGTATGGGACATTGGAAAAAATGTTGAATTTCCCCATGGGGATGAATAAAGTATCTATCTATCTAGTAATGAAACTCGGGAAAAGTCTGAGGGATCTGATTCAGTTAAAAAGGAATGCAGTCCTTGTGGGCCAAATGGACTTGGTTCAGTGAAGAAAGGGTTAACCGTGGTACTAGTGGGAAGTGAGAATTCCCAGTTGTTTGTGTTCGAAGGTGTGTTAAAAGTTAGTGAGGAGATAAAAGGTGGTGATGTGGATATTATTATTGAAGGGAAACGGAAAAGTGTAGTTCCTAAATTGAATGAAGAAAATTTAAAGTCTGGATTGGTGTCAGAAGCAGTAACCAGGCTGAAGGGACAATGGCTTGTTAACACGGTGCCTGCGAATCAATTACAGTTTGATTTGGAATGTAAAGGTGCCCCACGCGCTAATGTTATTCAAGGGTGTGCTGTGAAGAGGCAGAATTTGAAATGTTGTTTGGACAAAGAGGGATTGCTTGCAGATATTAAACTGATAACTAATAGAATGAAGGGTCCTGAAGATAAAACTAACAACTTGCTTAAAAATAAAGAATTCTGTGGACATTCAGAAAATGGGCTGCGTTTAGAAAACATTGTTGATAAAATAACTCCTATGAAAGGAGCATGCAAAAGCCTATTCCACACTGGTGCGCAAGCTAACCACGTGGGAGTTAACTGGAAAAGGGGCGAGGGTTGACGGGATGCCACTTTAATTAACAGGATCCGGTTTTAAGGGATTTCGACAAAGCATGTAAATAATAAAGACAACCCCATGGAAGATTGACTGTTAAGTTTGAAAGTAAAATAAAGATTAGTATTTGCATAAACTTTTGTAATATACACGTAAGCTAAGATCACAACTCTTTAGTTTTGTTTTGCTGAAGAAAAGGAATAAAAGTAAGTGGTTATTAAATTGGAGTCTGATGCTACAGGAATTTATTAAGGTACAAGATATTAAGATATTAAAGGAAGTGACAATGTAATCGCTAACTGTTTAGATGCTGAATTGAATGTATAACTGTATTACTCTGTAGTGGAAAAAAACCTCTTCTGTATTGTGTTAGATTCTGAAATTCTGTAAGACTCTGTAGTAGTTAATTTTTAGCTGTGGTAAAAATCCTTAGAAGGATGGGGGTGCTACGAATGTGGAGCAACTCTGAGGGGCCAAAGGGTACAAAGTCGCTCTCCCTCCTTTTTGAGAATCGCAAGATCGCTAGTATTTCGGGTATGAGACCCAGGAGATGACAGAGATACACAGCATGCCAGGAAATGAGAGAGAGAGAGACGCAGAATACACAACCAGGTGGAATGTCTCCTGACATAAGCGGAACGGAACCACTGAATACTGCTATTGTCTCTTGGAGAAGGAATTGTGTATTGAGTACTGTACTATTCATTGAAACCCCTCAGGGGACAACCAGAGTGGTCTGGTTGAGGGATTGCATCATCCCAACCTGATTGACATCTGAGACCCCGTGAGTGAGGATAAAAGACAGGTCTGGGGAACACCCCTCAGACGCACCAGGAGAAACACTAGAAATCCAGTGACAGCGTTTTATAGCGAAAGCCGGTGGGAGCTCATGTACGTCCTCCCTTGCCTGGGTGGCGGGCTCATCACGGAAGAATGGTTTAGCTAAAGGAGAGGCCACATCAACGAGACACCGACGGATTGAAATCATAAAGCAAGGTTGGAAAAACCCGTAGCAGTAACTATTCCCATTCTCCTATCTCTCTCTCTCTCTCTCTCTCTCTCCAACAATTGCAACACAGCGATAAACAAACGACGGCAGCCTGTGTGAACTGAAGCGAGCTTTATATTTCCATCGGACAATTCATTATCCCCCAGACAACGATAGAGCTATTTCTTATTGATTATTATTATACCAGCACTTTTAGGTTTAGTATTGACGACATATATTATCTGTATATTTGCATTGATATTATTTTTGTGTATTTTTACTAACAAATATGGTTAAAAATAGTATCATCAGACTCCAACTGATGCCTCTATCTTTGCTGGTAAGTAAACCAGTTACAGGGTTCGTAACACCAGAGAGAATAATGTTATAGTTCTCCGCGTCTTTACCTTTCGTGCTATGAGCTTGCCCATCCAGCACACCGTCTTTCATGATTTTTGTCTGCTGCAACATGATCCCAACGTCAACCACATCATCTCCTCCCCACCCCCTTCTGCTTTGCATAGGAAACACTCCCTTTGTGACTTCATGGTCCACACCTATCCCTCCTCAATCCCGGTCAGTTGCGCCATCCTTTTAGTAAATGTAACACTTGTCCTTGCACCTCCTCTCTCACCACCATTCAGGTACCTAAACAGCCCTTACAGCTGAGGAGAAAGTTCACTTGCATCTCCTCCACCCTCTGCTGCATTTGTTGCACATGATGTGGCCTCTTCTACAAACGTGTTTGTAAATAAGCAAAGCCAAGAAGCAGAGTTAGTGACTGTTTTACAGAACACCTACATTCAATATGCAATGCCCATCCTGATAACCCAGCTGCAGACCATTTCAACTCCCCTCCCATTCCCACAGTGGCTTGTCCATCCTTGGCCTTCTCTACTGCCAGGATGAAACCCAATGCAAGATAGAGGAGCAACCCCATCTGGATTGTTTACAACCCAATGGAGAGATTATTGACTTCTAGAGTTTTAGGTAAAGCCCTCTCCTTTACCCCCTCTTCTCTCACCCTTCCTTCCAGGCCTCCCATTTTTGTCCTCCTTCCCCCTGCTCCATGAACCCTCAAATTTCTTAGTGTTCACATGACAGAGAATCTCACCTGGTCCCTCAACACCAGCTCCATAACAAGGAAAGCCCAGCAGCGTCGCTACTTTCTGTGAAGGCTGAGGAAAGTCCATCTCCCAGCCCCATCCTCATCACATTCTACATGGGTTGTATTGAGAGCATTCTGAGCAGCTGCATCACTGCCTGGTTCAGAAATTGCACCACCTCGGATCGCAAGACCCTGCAGCGGATAGTGAGGTCATCGGGGTCTCTCTTCCTGTCATCACGGACATTTACACTACACGCTGCATCCGCAAGAGAAACAGCATTATGAAGGACCCCATGCACCCCTCATACAATCTCTCCTCTCTCCTGCCGTCTGGGAAAAGGCTCCGAAGCATTCGGGCTCTCACGACCAGATTATGTAAAGGTTTCTTCCCCCAAGCTATCAAACTCCTCAATACCCAGAGCCTGGACTGACACCTTGCCCTATTGTCCTGGTTATTATTTATTGTAATGCCTGCACTGTTTTTGTGCACTTTATGCAGTTCTGTGTAGGTCTGTAGTCTAGTGTAGCTTTCTCTGTGTTGTTTTTTTTTCACGTAGTTCAGTCTGGTTTTTGTACTGTGTCATGTAACACCATGGTCCTGAAAAATGTTGTCTCATTTTTACTATGCACTGTACCAGCAGTTATGGTTGAAATGACAATAAAAGTGACTTGACTTGACTTGACTTGATCTGATTCCAAGTCATTCACCTCTCCGTTCCCCTCTAGTGGTTCCTAGATCACTTTTTATCTATCACACTTTTTATCACTCTTTTATCTATCAGAATCCAGCACACATCTTCCTGCTTATCTCCCTTCAGCAACTTCACACGCCCCTCCCCCAAACTGCTCCTTTTATTGGTTTTGTTTCTTTTTCATCTGCTTCTACCTCTATCTATCATTCAGCTGCCACAGTGTTCCAACTCCACCCCTGTTCATCTCTCCTGCCTACATTACTTGCCTGTCACCTCTCCCCCTTCCTCAGCCCAACTTTCCGCTTGGAGTGCTTTTATCATGCTCCTTCTCTCTGGGCCGAGCATCACATTACTCTACTTTCAGTCCTGATGAAGGTCCGAAACTTAACAAACTTATTTCCTTCCGCTAATTCTGCTTGGCCTGCTGAATTCCTTCAGCAGATTGTGTTGCTCCAGATGCCAGGACCTGCAGTCTCATGTGTCTCCAGCCTGTGCTATAAACACAAGAGATTCTGCAGATACTGGAAATCTTAAATAACACACACAGTATGCTGGAGGAACTCAGCGGGTCAGGCAGCATCTATGCTGGGGAATCAACAGTTCAAACATGATGAATGAAGACTGGAAATTCAACTGTTGATTCCCCTCCACAGATGCTGCCTGACTTGCTGAGTTCCACCAGCATTCTGTATATATTGATATAGAGGAAGACTGGTGTGCAAAATCCAAGCTTTGGTCGACCTACCAAAATGATTACATATAATTTCATGGAGTATTCAAGAGTGCAGAACCAAAGAATTGCACTGCCCTTGGCATTATATTGTAGTCTTATCAAGTTCAGCATTAATCTTCAAAGATTTCAAAGGTACATTTAATGACAGAGAAAAGTATACAATATACATCCTGAAATTCTTTTTCTTCACAACCATCTATGAAACAGAGCAATGCCCCCAAAGAATGAATGACAGTTAAATGTTAGAACCCCAAATTCCCGCCCAGTCCCCCCTCCCACGCATAAGCAGCAGCAAGCAGAAATTCTCCCTCCCCCACCAGCAAAAAAAAGCAGCAGTATCCACCACCGAGTACTCAAGCATGCAGCAAAGCATCAGCAAAGACACAGACTTGCAGTACCCCAAAGACTACTCGTTCACCCGGTATTCGACACACCACAGGCTCTCCCTCTCTAATAAGTGAGAAAGAGGTGTCTCCATTTCACAGCAAGAGGGGAGACATAACAAACAGCTCGCTGATTTATGATGTTAAATGTCCGTTGTGTTGCTTTTTCTGAGCTCTGTGCCCAAAGAAGTTGGGTCTCTGGGCACACAGCCAGCAGCCAGCTCGCGGCTTTCGATCTTCTGTCTCCCACGACACACCAGATTCCTGCACAGCCACTGATCTTTGGTCTGCCCGTCTCCATAGCTATGAGATATAGGACCACTGAAGGTGAGCAAAGCTCGGAGGCCACATCCTTGACATATCAAATAACGGCCAGTGGTGAGACCCCGAGAGCGGGTCCCATTCCCACAAAGAACTAAAGTCAGCGTATAACTCCAGGTCAGGGTCTTCAAAAGAACCCTGAAAGGGAAAAATAGAGATATTAGAGATGGAAATAGAGCTGTTTCTGAAGATACAAGCAAAGGAGTCAATAGGCGCCATTGTCTCCTCCTAAGCTCTTCCTCTTCCAAGGAGAAATATAGTTATGGGAGTGCACAATAGCAAGCACTCACCCCACCTAGTGTTGCATTGGTAAGTGATGGGCAGGTAATTATTGCCTCCTTTCAGAGTATACAAAAGTGCACAAATTAGGAGAAAGAAAGCATGGCAGCTTTCTAAGAAGTCTGGCAAGATATGGTATGGCATTGAAAGCTGTGACAAACTTCTATAGATGTGTGGTGGAGCATATATTGATTGGCTGTATTATAGGCTGGCATGGAAACACCAATACCATTGAACACAAAATCCTACAAAAAGTAATGGATATATTCCAGTCCACCATGGGTTCAGTTCTCCCCACCATTGAGTACATCTACATGGACCGTTGTCGCAGGAAATTAGCATCCATCCTCAGGGACCCCGTCACCCATGTCATGCACTCTTCTTGCTGCAGCCATCAGAAATAAGACACAGGAGCTTCAGGGCTCACACCACCAAGTTCAGGAACAGCTATTACTCCTCAACTATCAGGCTCCTGAACCAGATGGGATAACTGCACTCATTTGCCCCATTACTGAACGGTTCCCACAAACTATTGACTCCCTTTCAAGGACTCTTCATATCATGCTCTTTATATTTATTTTTAATTTATTTTTATTATTATTTTTATTTTATATTTTTTCTTTTATTTTGTATTTCCACAGTTTGTTACCTTTTGCACACTGATTGCCCACTCTGTTGGTTCAATCTTCCATTGATTCTATTATGGTTATCGGATTTATTGAGTATTCCTGCAAGAAAATGAATCTCAGGGTTGTATATGGTGACAGATATGTACTTTGATAATAAATTTACTTCCAAGCTTTGAGAACAAAATAAGTCCTTTAATTTATTTGATTGCACAAAATTCAAGACTCATGAAAGGGGTGCTTTGCCCAACCGCATAACCTAAATATGTTTTAAATTATTCTAATACCTTTAAGATTCTATTTTTCCACCCTGTATTTGTCACCCCAAGAATAATTAAATATATTTTAAAAATTAACTTTCAAATTGTCTTAACTTTGACTTCGAACATCAGAGCACAAGAAAATATGAATCAACCCTGCTACCCAATATGGTTTTACTTGATCTGCTCCAGACTTCATATTTTCCCATTTCTCATCGCCTTCGTTTCCCTTACTTATCAAAAGAATATTTATTTGTTGAAGCATTTCCTGAGGTCTGTCCTCTGCAATTGCAAGGATAGAGAATATCCAGAAATTCTCTACCTTCTGCTTAAAGAAATTTTTATTCACCACACTTTAAAATAGCTGTCTCCTACTCTACTATGTACTCTCATTTTAGACTCTTCCACTTAGAGGAAACATCATATCTACCCTGCTTTCTCCACCAAGATTTTCTATGTTTCAGTAAGATCTCTTCTTGTTCTTGTAAACTTCCGAGAATACTGATCTAATTTCCATAGCTACTTGTGATACAACTTAAAATTTATGCCATGTTAACTACCAGAGAAAATGTTCTCCATGTGCATTCTGTACTGTAATGCTGGCTGGGCATGTTTCTCCAATTTCCCCTTGTGGCATATTCTCCATATATTTGGAACAAATTGCATGTACGAAGCATTGATTTTCTGATATTGTTCTGGCATGTACATAAGGAATTGTACAAATTCCTATCTGGTTCCTTTTGGTTCCGTGCAAATTAAATTTATTATTCACTTTTGTTCCTTGAAAGCATGAACTATTGTGAATTTCAGTGTTTGAGTACCTGCTTTACTTTACCTCAAAATGTACATTAGTGAGTCAGTACTTAACTTCATGCCCAACCTGCAGGTCTAGGGGCCCTTTCCTTTTCTCTTCAAAGGGAACTGATTCGCTTCTATTACTCCACCACCCTTCTCCAGCCTGCTTGTTATCATAACAACTATGTCCTTTGAGTCACCCATTTCCCTTAAGTGAAAGTCTTTCCATGGAAACTTTATAAGTTCTTGATGTAATTTATGGAGTTACATGAAACAATAGTCCCTCCACTTCCACGAAGGACTCATCTTTCATCTCTTTGATCTGCTACAATGAATAATGGATTGGTGAATTTACCTCCAACATGATGGTGAAAAGTTCCAATAAAGGCTCTTAATTCCCCCCATTCCTTATCCGCCGCATAACTGGTCCATCTCACAATTTTCTTCCTTTATTTGACTTATAGATTCATAGTCTGTTTTTATATTATATAATTCTTCAGTCCAGCTGTCCATACGGGCCAAAGTACTTGCTTCAGCACGTTCAATTTGTTTGCATATGGCTCACATACATCCAATATTTTTGTATTCATGATGTTGTAACTGTACATTTACTACTGCCTCTTGCAGCTTGGTCCATTTTCCCTCTAACCTCTGTGTGAAAGTATTTCCCCTCAAGTCCCTTTTAATGTTTTTATCCCCTTCACCTTAAATCTTCTAACTTAAGATTTCCCTGCCGTGGGAAAACAACCACGACCATTCCCCTATCTGTATCCATTGTGACGTTATGTAATCCTATAAGGTCATCTCCTCAGATCCTTGTGCTCCATGGAAGATGGTCCCAGTCTATCCAGTCACTCTTTATAACTGGTGTCCCAGTCCAGCGACACACCCATGAGTCCTTTTCACATCTGCTCCAGCATAGTCACAGTCCTCTTATATTATGGCAACCAATACTGTACACTAATTTCTAGATACAGCCTCACCAATTTCCTATACAGCTGTAACATCATGTCCCAGATTTTGGACAGTACTCTATCTCCAATTCATGTCCATCTTCTCAGTCCTGTTATTCTCAAAATCCTCCCAGAGCCCCCTCTCCAACCTTATACCCAGTCTAGTTTCTCTGTCCCACTGCCCAAAGCACCACCAGCTCCAGTTCCTTAGTTTCCGTTCCTCCAGAGCCCACACCTCCAACTGTCCTGCCTCATTGTATCTGACTCAATACTCCTGCTGCCTCCAGCAAAACCGCACCAGCTCCACATCTCACCGCCCTTACTCCATCTCTAGTTTCTCAGTTCTGCTTCAGCTACTCCTGCTGACTATAGCTTCCTCTTCCAGTTTCATAGTCCCAGTACTAGCCCACAGCCACAAGTACTGTCCCGCCAGATCCACATGTTGCCTCCAACTCCTCACTCCAACAGATGTGAATATTTCCCAGCAGCAATTGTGCAACATAAACGCTGATAGCTGTTGAACAACTGACAAGTAGATGATATTTCAGCTATTATTATCACAACAACTATCATTCAAAGTTGGTTATTTCTGAGGAAAGATTAATCTGTCTCATTCTGTTTTCATAGTGATCTGAGGCCAAGCTGATATGAAAAGCAAAAATAATAGAATGTCAAGTAATTTAAGATAAAGTAGAAATAGATTTCCCCAATGATTATCTTAAAATCATGATGGACCCCAAAAGAATGAAATTTATCTATTTTGGTACAGCATAAATCATAATTACCATATTGCATTGTCAGAAACACAGTAATTAAACACAAAGAGAAAAATAAAATTCAAGATTTATGGGCAGTGTAAACAAACTGTAACCAAGTTTAACAAAAGAGGTAAATAATTTCCCTTTGTTCAGCCAGAAATTGAGTGCCTAAGTGACATCTTGGCTGGCAGTCTAAAGACGTGGTTAATTGGTCATGGTAAATTGTCCCATGATTAGTCCCAAGCCTTATAGGCTCACCAGGCCGGTGCTTCTGCCGGTTTCCATGGTGTGAAGCGACTGAGAGTATGAGACTCCCCTACCCCCTCCTCCCCAGATAGGACGCCAGTCTATTACGAGGTTAACCTCCAGCATTTTGCCAGTGCCCATTTTCAGCTGGGTGGACTGGAGCAATGTGTGGTTAAGTGCCTTGCTCAAAGACACAACACACTGCCTCAGCTGGGGCTCGAACTCACAACCTTCAGATCGCTAGTCCAACGCCTTAACCACTTGGCCACACACCACACACATCCCATGATTAGGCTAGGCTTAAATTGGGTGATGCCGGATGGCATGGCTCGAGGGGCCAGAAGGGCATATTTCATGCTGTATATAAATGGATGGACGTATGAATGGACAGACAGATAGATAAGTAAATATCTAACAGTGGTGTACAGAATGAAGTACTTGAGAGATTATCACCATGGTGCCTTTGAGCTGTGATGTACTGTATAATAGTTGCTACTCTATTGCATCATTAGGGTCATTTGGAAAGGAATGTGGAATAAGGCAAATAAAGAAATCCTTCTGCCTTAATTCATATCTTGTGTGATATTTAATTGTTGACTTATTGTATAAATCTTTTGCATTATTTCAATAGAATTTAAAAAAAAAGCCGAAGATGCTACTAAAGTAGCACAACATAGGTTTATTAAAAAGCCCAGAAGTAGATAGACAGATACTTTATTGATCCTGAAAGAAATTACAGTGTCACAGTAGCATTACAAGTGCACAGATATCCAAATATTAGAAGAGAAATAAGAAAAAATAAAACATAAGTTATCTCAAACAGTCTATACCTGAAGGAGATTATACCTTCCCTGGCTATAGGTTGACTCATAATCGAGCCTAACGGCCAAGGGTAAGAATGACCTCATGTAGCACTCTTTGGAGCAGCACAGTTTCTTAGTGTATGTGGACTTTGCAATGAGGGAGGAGAATGTGTTGGACCTGGTTTACACAAACATACCCGACACATACCGGGCAGAGCCCCGCCCCCACCTCGGATACTCAGACCACTTCTCTGTTATGCTAATCCCAGCATACAGACCGCTTGTCAGGTGCTCCAGACCAGTTCAGAAGCAAGTGAAAACCTGGCCAGCAGGAGCCATCTCTGCTCTTCAAGACTGCTTTGAGCACACTGACTGCCACATGTTCAGGGAGGCTGCAACCGATGGCGACTCTACCAACTTAGAGGAGTACACAGCATCAGTGACCAGCCACATCAGCAAGTGCATTGATGATGTTACTCTGTCCAAGACCATCACTATACATGCTAACCAGAAGCCATAGATGACCCTGGAGGTGTGTGCGTTGCTAAGGTCCTGCGACTCCACCTTCAGAGCAGGCGACAAGGCAGCTTTAACAACAACAAGGGCCAAACTGTCCCGAGCCATCATAGGGGCAAAGCATACACACGCCCAGCTAATCCACAGCCACTTCCAGGACAGCGGCGACACGCGGCGCATGTGGAAGGGCATCCAGGACATCATCAATTACAGGACAACATCACCTGACTGTGCAGATGATGCCTCCCTCCCCAATGTGCTGAATAACTTCTACGCCCGGTTTGAGGCGGAAAATGACATGGCAGCGAGGAAGTCCACCCCTCCTACAAATGACCAGGTGCTGTGTCTCACCATGACCGATGTGAGAAGAACCCTGTGCAGGGTCAACCCACAGAAGGCTGCTGGACCAGACAACATCCCTGGTAGAGTTCTCAGAGGATGTGCAGACCAGCTAGCAGATGTTCTCACTGACATTTTCAACACCTCCTTGAGCAGTGCCACCATTCCAACGTGCTTCAAGGACACCACCATCGTCCCAGTGCTGAAGAAGTCTTCAGTGTCCTGCCTAAATGACTACCGTCCCATTGCACTCACATCCATCATCATGAAGTGTTTCGAGAGGCTTGTCATGAGGCATATCAAGACCCTGCTGCCCCCCTCACTGGACCCCCTACAGTTTGTGTACCATCACAACCACTCAACAGATGACACCATTGCCACCACCATCCACCTGACCCTAACCCACCTGGACAAAAAGGACACATACATTCGGATGTTGTTCATAGACTTCAGTTCAGCATTCAACACAATCATCCCTCAGAAGCTGATTGGAAAGCTGAGCCTACTGGGCCTGAACACCTCCCTCTGCAAGTGGATCCTAGACTTCCTGACTGGGAGACCTCAGTCAGTCCGGATCGGGAGCAGCATCTCCAACACCATCACACTGAGCATGGGGGCTCCCTAGGGCTGCGTGCTCAATCCACTGCTGTTCACTCTGCTGACCCACGACTGTGCTGCAACACACAGCTCAAACCACATCATCAAGTTCGCCGATGACACGACTGTGGTGGGTCTCATCTGCAAGAACAAGGTGTCAGCTTACAGAGAGGAGGTGCAGCTGCTAACGGACTGGTGCAGAGTCAACAACCTGTTTCTTAATGTGAACAAAACAAAAGAGATGGTTGTTGACTTCAGGACGTCACGGAGCGACCACTCCCCGCTGAACATCAACGGCTCCTCAGTAGAGATCATTAAGAGCACCAAATTTCTTGGTGTTCACCTGGTGGAAAATCTCACCTGGTTCCTCAAAACCAGCTCCATAGCAAAGAAAGCCCAGCAGCATCTCTATTTTCTGTGAAGTATGAGGAAAGTCCATCTCCCACCCCCCCATCCTCATCACATTCTACAGGGGTTGTATCGAGAGCATTCTGAGCAGTTGCATCATTGCCTGTTTCAGAAATTGCATTATCTCGGATGGCAAGATCCTGCAGCGGGTAGTGAGGTCAGCTGAGAAGATCATCGGGGTCTCTCTTCCCGCCATCACGGATATTTACACTACACACTGCATCCGCAAAAGAAACAGTATTATGAAGGACCCCACCCTCTCCTCATACAATCTCTTCTCTCTCCTGCCGGAAGCCTGGACTGACTCCTTGCCCTATTGTCCTGTTTATTATTTATTGTAATGCCTGCACTGTTTTTGTGCACCTTATGCAGTCCAGTGTAGGTCTGTAGTCTAGTGTAGCTTTCTCTGTGTTGTTTTCTTTTGTGTAGTTCAGTGTAGTTT
This sequence comes from Hemitrygon akajei, assembly GCF_048418815.1. Lineage (NCBI taxonomy): Eukaryota > Metazoa > Chordata > Chondrichthyes > Myliobatiformes > Dasyatidae > Hemitrygon > Hemitrygon akajei. The sequence goes on along the minus strand of NC_133143.1, from coordinate 37,206,575 downwards.
TTGTACTGTGTCATGTAACAGCATGGTTCTGAAAAACGTTGTCTCATTTTTATTGTGTACTGTACCAGCAGTTATGGTCGAAATGACAATAAAAGTGACTTGACTTGACTGTTACTGGAAGTGGTCCTCTGTTCAGCCAAGGTGGCATACAGAGGGTGAGAAACATTGTCCAGAATTACCAGGATTTTCCATAGGGCCCTTTGCTCTTCCACAGCGTCCAGTATGTTCTGCTTGACCTTTATATCTGAATCAGACTTTATTATCAATTTATTGATCCTGTTGGCATCACCTATGCTCATGCCATTGCCCCAGCACACCACTGCATAGAAGGTTGTAATGGCGACAACAGACTGGTAGAACATGTTAAAGAGAGGCCTGATATTCCAAGGGACCTTAGTTTCCTCAGGAAGTAAAGGTAACTCTGGCCCTTCTTGTACATATCCTCTATGTTGGCACTCCGCTCAAGTCAAGTAGTTATCCAGGTCATATACGTGGATGGATTTAGCTCTGTGACAATTTATTTGCCTACTAGAAATATGAAAGGTAATTTAATCAAAGTTTTCCATATATTAAGGGAAGGCCATTACACAGATGGAGTAGAACAATTTCTAATGGTCAGAGAAAGCTGGGTCTGCATCTTTTATTCAAAAGCTGACGTTTCACTCTGATCTTCTGGCTTTTACCTACATAATAGCATGGCTGATTGGAAATTCTGAACAAAGGCAGAAATCCCAGACCTGCTCAAAATGATCACCATTTTCATATGCAAAGAATCCCCACATTTAAGGTCCAGCGGATGAAGTGCAGTTCACCTCAGGTTTTCCATCATTGAGACTGAGAACCTGACCCCTGACCCCAGCTTAATTTCAGAGGTTCCACCAATCTCATAGCACCACTCGACCCCGCCAATTTGCTGGCAACATGGTTCCTGGAGGAAGAACGTTCATGGGACCTACTCCAGGTTACACTCAGATCTTTTCGTGGGCATTGTTCAGTGGAAAATTTGTGTCTAGAAGGCCAAATTAGAGAAACCATTCCAACTGCAGAAGTTGGTAGATGTTTGCATGAAAAACAATAATGTAGTTATTCATTTTAATGATGAGGCTGATAGGCTTAATGATTCAAGGCTAATCAGCAACATGGGGCAAAGTGGGTAAAATGGAATTAGATACAGATGAGCTATGACCTCACTAAAGTGTAGCATGGATTAAAGAACTAAGTAGCCAGAATATAAATTATATCCAGCTTACATTCATATGGCAGTGATGAGTGATGATGGTGCTCTTATCCACATTCATTTTCTCCCATTTTTAACCATTGTTATTGATTCTACCTGAGATGGAAAGGTCAAAGGGCAAGTTTTTAATGTTATCAGGATTCATCAATTGATATTGGAATGGGTGAGATAAAAACCTTGGTAGGAGACAGGAGGGCTTAGGTAGAAGTGTTATATTCTCACAACTTCAAGAAACGAAAATCTCATTAACATCAATATCACATTTACATAAGTAAGGAGCTTTATATAACATAGGTAAATCTTTAAGAATAGAGTAGAGTACCATCTGGATGACATTTGATGGTTTGTTGCACCAGTTCATTTATTAAAATCTATTTTGTTGGCATCACACAATGAAGTAGTGGTTAGCGCAACACTTTACAGTGCCAGCAATTGAAAGACTGGACTTCAATTCCTGCTGCTGTCTGTAAGGTGTTTGTACATTTTCCCAGTGACTGTGTGAGATTCTCCAGGTGTTCTGGTTTCCTCCCACATTCCAAAGCTGTAAGGGTCAGGGCTAGTAAATCGTGTTCATGCAATGTTCGCACTGGAAGTGTAATAACACTTGTGGGCTGCCCTTGGCTCATGTGCGAACTGTGCTGATTATTGATGCAAATTATGCATTTTCACCGTATGTTTCAAAGGTTCAACGTACATGTGACAAATAAAGCTCATCTTGATCTTGATCACTCCATCCTTTTTGCTCATCTTAGTCACAAACAATACAAAGGAAGCCTACAGACAGTGTTGGTAGTAATTTACTTTTATTGCAAAGAGATTTCTGAATCAGAATCAGGTTTATTATCACTAACATATATTGCAAAATGTGTTGTTTTTGCGACAGTGCACTGCAAGACATAAAAAAAATTCCTACATGTTGCAATAAAAACTAAATAAATAGTGCAAAGGAGGTATCGCAAGATAATGTTTATGATCCATTCAGAAAGCTGATGGCACAGGGGAGGAAACTGTTTCTAAACATTTAATATGGGTCTTCAGGCTCATGTACCTCCTCCCTGATTCTCGCCGCTGTCTGTAAGGGGTTTGTATGTTCTCCACGTGAGCACGTGTGTTTCCTCTGCATGCTCTGGTTTCCTCTCACAGTCCAAGGATGTACTGGTTGATAGGTTCATTGGTCATTGCAAATTGTCCCATGATTAGGCTAGGATTAAATCTGGGATTGCTGAGCAAAAGGACTGGAAGGGAATATTCCACACTGTGTCTCAGTAAATAAAAATAAATAATGGCACTAATGAGGTGGGTGCATGTCCCCGGTGGTGAAGGTTCTTAATGGTGGATGCCATCTTTGAGAGCTACCATCTTTTGAGGATATCCTTGTTGGTGGGGAGGGTTGTGCCTGTGATGGAGCTGGCTGAGTCTACAGCACTCAGCTGTCTTTTTCGATCCTGTGCATTGGACCCTCCATACCAGGGGGATGAAACAACCAGTCAGAATGTTCCCTATGGTATATCTGTAGAATTTTCCTCGGGTCTTTGGTAACAAACCAAATCTCCTCAAACTCCTAAAGAAATGGAGTCACTGGTGAGCTATCTTCATGATTGCTTGAATATAACGGGCCATTTAGGTGAGGGTTCTATTGTCAAACCAGTCTGGATATTCAAATATTCAGGCTGGATATTTCCACAATCTCTCCACTTAAGAGACAAAGAGAAAGTGCTCCTCACGGCATGCACTCAAACAGCCTCTGACAACCAAGTCCAACTCCTGGCCTTCTCATGTGGCTTAGCCTCTAAGCCCGGCGGAACTGTTTCTACTGACAGGAGAAGGGGTGAAGCTGGGTCCTGGCACCTCAAAACCAGTGTTTCGGGTAGATGGAGCTCATCAGCCTGGGAAGGCAGTCCATCTAAGAGAGGGAAAACTCTGGTTTCAAACCTCTGCTGCCTTGTGGCCATACCCACTTATGGGAAATGCTTCGGGAGTAAACCCTGAGGACAAATCCGGAGCTGGAGTCCCTAAGGCAATCCGACATTGTCTTCAACCTCAGTCTGGCAACTCCTGCGGCATCACTGCTGCCAAGCTGTATCGGCCCTTGCCCTTCGGTATCGAGACCGAACTGGCATTTGGCCGGGTTGATCATGAGGCCGAAATCACTCAGGTGGGAGTAGAGCTGGCGGAGGTGGGACAGATGCTCCTGGTGACTACTGCTGCCTATAAGGATATTGTCCAAATAGATGAACGCAAAGTCCAGGTCGTGTCTCACCGCGTCGCCTCACATTGACGGCCTACCGGTTATAAGCCTGCGCTCAATTGGCATAGAGCAAGGCGCCAGGGGTTGCTTTCGATGGAGGGAGAGACACCGCCTGCCTCAAGCTGGGCAGCCCCCAGACACCGGAGGAGAGGACATTCAAGTGCAGTCACTGCAGCAGAGACTGTCACTGGTGTGTGCCACAACAGACGCTGTTCCACCAACACAGACTGAAGCAAGACTTTCCAGGCGCAGATCCATGGTCTCGCGAGACTAACGGATGCCATCATATTCTGGGTCCCAATTTACAGTTTTTGAGGGGTAACTTCCAACTGTTTTAGTCAATTAGCTTCCATCCTGTCTCTTCTCGGACACCATGGGTACAGTCTTTCAAATCCTTCCCCTTCACAGAAGGCCCAATAAAACAAATCTCACAGCAAGAACCTTCAGAGTTCCTATCCTCTGCATTAGGATGCCTGAATTTGCTGCACCTTTTAAAGAAAATGATGTTCCCTCTGTGATCCAGATCCAAATCCTTGTCTGACATTACAATAATCTGAAGGAAGGTACAGGTCTATACTCTCCATTGCTCTGGCATCACTCAGCATTTACAACATGCTGTCCTACTCCTGACAATGCTTTATGCTCAAACATAATGTAGCAAACCTATTAGAGCTAAAATTTCAAGCAGAAGATAAAACTCTGCAGTGAATGGGGCTGTAGGAATAAACAGATCTGGCTCCACAAATTAGCAGGAAGAATGGTAAGTAAGCATTGATATACGAGGGGTGATTGATAAGTTCATGACCCAAGGTAGACGGAGTCAATTTTAGGAAACCTAGCACATTTATTTTTCAACACAGTCCCCTCCTACATTTACACACTTAGTCCTGTGGTTGTCGAGCATACGGATCCCTTCTTTGTAGAAGTGGTCCACACCGGGGTGATTGATAAGTTAGTTGCCCAAGGTAGAAAGAAGGAGACGAGTTATTAACTTCAAGCTTTCTGCATTATCACTCAGGGAGCTGAACTGCATGTGCATGTAAACAGGAGTGTCTTGGACCTCCAGGTGGTCCACAGCAGGGGTGATTGATAAGTTCTTGGCCTACGGTAGAAGGATATGAGTTATACAGTTCTCGCTACATGCACATGTAGTTCAACTCCTAGTGTGAAAATGCAGAAGGTTTGATGTTAATAACTCATCTACTTCTACCTTAGGCCACAAACTTATCAATCACCCCTGCTGTGGACCACTTCTGGAGGTCCAAGACGCCGACTTCTACGAAGAAGGGATCCGTATGCTCCACGACCACTGGACTAAATGTGTAAATGTAGGAAAACTAAATGTGCTAGGTTTTCTAAAATTGACTCCTTCCACCTTAGGCCACAAACTTATCAATCACCACTCGTACTTGTACACAAAAATTTCGGAGTTGAAGTTCATGCACATTTTGAAATAGGTAACATTTTTTTCTCCAAGACTTGTGAGACAACGTATCATTTTTAACATTTAAGAAAAAAGAACTGTAATAGCTCTTTTTCTCTCATTTGCAATTAGGTTCTGCAGGCAGAACATTCTTCTCTTATTTTGCCAATTTCCAATCAAGCCCAATCCAGCATAGATGAGTAAGTAAGAAAGAAAGAGAGAGAGAGAGAAGGGTGAGAGACTGAAGTATTTATAGGAGACTCCAGAAGAGTTGTCATCCTATCTCAGGAGCCAGGAAGCAAATTGATAGCTACTAAATTGAAGTACAATATAATCAGCAAGTCTAAAAGCTCTTGTGTATCTAAGAAAATCTAAGATGTAAAACAATTAGCATTTATTAACATGATAAAATGCACAGCATCAAAACTTAATTAAACCTCTGCCCAGGTTTGGAAGCCAGCAAAGAGGGTGGTTGATTGAAGAATCAAAAGCAAGCTCATTTCCCATAATGTGATAAATGATGAGTGATGAAAGCTGATCAGGAGGCAGAATTATCTTCACTATGGGTTTGTGCAGTCAAGCTTAGTGCATTTTTTGCACTGCAACAAATGGATCTTATTTGGTCAGACGTGATATGAAGTCATAAAAAATGAAACATCTTACACGTTCACTGATTACCTGTTGTTTCGGCCGACTCAAACTGGAGATTACATTTGGTATGCATCCAATCAACAATACAGCTGCTTGGGCCGGCTTCAACCTGTTTGGAAAGACATTATAGGGAGGATTGAGCTTATGGCATGTAACATGTTATATAGGTAGAGGACTACTTTGTGCAGCTACCTTCCTCAAAACGAGGTAAAGCAATGAATGGAAATGTAGATAAAACTTCCACGTACACAATTTCTTCTAAATTTGACCTTTATTTTCGGGTTTTAAGGAACAACCATTTTCTTTTATGTCTGCAATAAGTCTTCATAAATATTTAATTTAGCGTTCTCATTTATTTTTCAATGATTAATTTTATGCAAAGGTTCATGTGATATTAAGGATATGTAAATTGATGTCTCTTTTAGTGAGACCTGTACATCATCAGTTGTGCCTATTTCTTGCAATGTCCTTGATGATGATAGATGATCATATTACTTTCTGCAGGGAAGTACCACAAGTTATGGAGTGGACTGCACAGGCTGAATTCTCTACTTCTGCTCCTATATCTTATATCTTATGGTCCAAGATTAAAAGACAAGAAGTGCATAACCATATCCTAATATATTTTATCTGTAGGTCAGTTTACTTTCTCAGAAGGTTTGCTGCTAATCACTGTGAAATTCACTATTTGCTGTTTCCTATTTGGAACTAGCATGAAATTTTCAATGGTTTTAAGATGTGAGGTTCAAGGCTGATAGAATAAGCCCATTAGTTAATCCATCTTCAGCAGTATTGTCAATTATTTCTTGTCTATTCTCGTCTTTTTTCTTACTTTGACCTTAAATAATCTAACATCAGTTTTCAAAGAGTGAGCCATTTAATTAGCGCTTAATGTAACAAGTGTTGGCATTTACATTTAGTGTTGGCGCGCGGCCTAATGGGCAAGGCATCAGACTAGTAACCTGAAGGTCACTGGTTCGAGCCTCAGCTGAGGCAGTGTGTTTGTGTCCTTGAGCAAGGCACTTAACAACACATTGCTCTGCGACGTCACTGGTGCCAAGCTGCATGGGTCCTGGTGCCCTTCTCTTGGACAACATCGGTGGCGTGGAGAGGGGAAGGCCTGCAGCTTGGGCAACTGCCGGTCTCGAACACAACAATGCCCAGGCCTGCGCCCTGGAAACCTTCCAAGGCGCAGATCCATGGTCTCTCGAGACCGACGGATGCCACCACCAATGTAACAAGGCTATTTGTGCTTTGGCACTTTGGATGTATTAATCAACAGTATGTATGCAAAGTTACATTTTACTCATCTGTAAATGAACCAGATCAAGTTAATGTCTGAGGCATGACGCTAAAAGGTAGATTATGTCTTCCAGATCAATAATATGCAATTTGAGTGACTTGTATATCTTGTATCATTCAGTAAAAGAAATTATAATGTTCATTTATTTAAGATTTATGGACTAGAAGTCAAACTTTATTTCAGAATCAGATTAATTATCACTGATGTAGGTTGTGTAATTTGTTGTTTTACAGCAACAGTACAGTGCAATACATAAAAAATACTATAACAATAAGAAATATATACAAGGGGTGATTGATAAGTTCGTGGCCTAGGGTAGAAGGAGATGAGTTATGCAGGTCTCTTACATGCCCATGCTGGTCAACTCTTTGAATGATTATTCAGATAGTTTGAAGTTAATAACTCATGTCCCTCTACCTCAGGCCACAAACTTATCAATCACCCCTCGTAAAATGCCTATAAAAAGTATTCAACCCCTTGGAAATTTTCATATTTTATTGTTTTACAACTATGGAGCACGGTGGAGTTAATTTGTTTTTTTTACACTGATCAACAGCAAACATCAGCTGTTGTGTCAAAGTGAAAACAGATCTCTGCAAAGTGATCTAAATTAATTACAAAATAAACTACAAAATAATTGATTGCATAAGTATTCACCCCTCTTTAATATAAGCAAAAATAATGAGGTAGTGATCATAGATTGGTCCATTGTCTGTTCAGAAATCTGATGGTAGAAGGGAAGAAGCTCTTCTGTAAACATTGTCTGTTTACCATCATGCCCTCAAAACTAATCAGCGAACTCCAAGACCTGGGCCACAATAACCCCTTGTGCAATTAGATCCTGGATTTCCTTACTTGTAGATCCCAGTCAGTTCAGAATGGCAAAAATATCTCCATCAGCATAGAAGCACTGCAGGGATATGTACTGTGCCCATGCTCTACTTGCTTTACACCTATGACTGTGTGTCTCAGTACAGCTCCAACACCACATACAAGTTTGCTGATGCTGCCACTGTTGTGGGCTGTATCAAAGGGGGTGATGAATCAGCATACAGGAGGGACATTGAAAATTTGGCTGAGTGGTGCAATAACAACAACCTCTCACTCAATGTCAATAAGACCAAGACTTCAGGAGAGGGAAACCAGAGGTCCATGAGCAAGTATTCATTGGAGAATCCGAGGTGAAAAGGGTCAGTAACTTCAAATTCCTGGGTGTCACCATCTCAGAGGATCCTGTCCTGGACCTATCATATAAATATTACTGTGAAGGAAGCACAACAGTGCCTCTACTTCCTCAGGAGTCTGCAGAGGTTCGGCATGTCATCAAAAACTTTGGCCAACTTCTGTAGATGTGTGGTGGAAAGTGTGCGGACGAGCTGCATTATGGTCTGGTATGCAAACACTAATGCCTTTGAGTGGAAAAGGCCTTTGATATGGAGTTCATTGAAAATCACTGGAAGTGAATGATTGGATTTCAACAAAGGGTGGGAATGTAACTACAAGGAATAAACAGTTGTAACTTAAATGTAGGAGGAACTCCTTTCTCCTGCTATTATTTGCAATGTCCTCCTTCTTTACTATTCCTTTGTTTGGAATCTGAGCAGTGCAAGCAAGGTTGCATTCATTGACTATTCCTAATTTTCTCTTAGAATCATAAAACATTACAAAACAGAATCAGGCCCTTCAACCCATCCAGTCGATGCTGAACTATTAATCTGCCTTCTCCTGTCAACCTGCACACAGACCATTACTTTGTTTGCCTCTCTTATCCATGTAGCTACTAAAATCAAACATTTAATTGCCTTAAATGCCAAAATTCAACCCACATCCAAATTTTCGCTGGCAGCTTGTTCCGTGTGCTCACCACCCTTAAACAATTCACCTTTCAACCTTAACCCATGACCTCTAGTTTTCATCTCACCCAACTTCAGTGAAAAAAATCCTGCTTGAAATTACCCTGTCTATACCCCTCATAATTCTATATATCTCTATCAAATCTTCCCACTTTCTCCTACACTCCAGAGAGTAAAGTCCTAACTAATTCAACCTTTCCCTATGATTCAGGTCCTCAAGTCAGTGCAACATTCTTGTAAATTTTCCTGTATTCTTTCAATCTTATTGACATCATTCTAACAGGTAGGAGACCAGAAATGGACACAAAACTCCGAATTAGGTTTCACCAACATCTTATATAACTTCAACATAACATCCCAACTCTTTTAATAAATACACTGACTGATCATGGCCAATGTACCAAAAGTACTCTTTACAACCCTGTCCACCTTTGACTCCATGTTCGAGGAATTATGGATCTGTATCCCTCTATTCTACCACATTCCTCAGTGTCCCACCAATCACTGTATAAGTCCCAGCTTGATTTGTGCTCCCAAATTGCGACATCTCACACATTAAATTCAATCTACCATCTTTCAGCCCATTTTTCCAGATGGTCAAAATCCTTTGATGGCCTGCCTCGCTATACACTATAATCCTCAAACTTGGTGTCATCTGCAAATTTGCCTAGCCAGTTAATCACATCATCATTCAGATCATTGGTACAGATTACAAACAACAATGGTTCCAGCAAAAATCATTGTGGCACACCACTAGTTACGGGCCTCCAGACTGAGAGGTAACCATCTGCCGTCTCTGTCTGGCTTCTCCCATGAAGCCAATGTTTAATTCAATTTACTGACTCATCCTGAATGTTAAGTGACTGGACCTTCTTGACCAACCTCCCATGTGGGATCATGTCAAACGTTTTGCTAATGTTTATGTAAACAATATCCACTGTCTTGCCTTCATCAACTTTCCTGGAAACTTCCTCAGGAGACTCTGTATGCTTGGTTAGACATAACCTACCATGCATAAAGCCATGTTGACTATCTCTAATCAGACCCTAACTGTCCAAGTTGTTTATATATTCAGTGTTGTGACTGTGAATGAGGCCACCGGAGAGACAATCAAGCTTGTGGATATATTTAGCAAAACAAACCGGCATCACACAGGAGATACTCTTGGAAGAAGAGGTTCTCTGATCCAATATTACATGACACTTTTATATGCCAAATATAAAAGGTAACTGCAATTCCCTAGTTGCAATGTATCCACGGTACTTCCTTTGAATTACATATAATTTTCAACACCTAGATCTTCACAGCAGCACTCCAGACACCCAAAGTGAATGCTAATCACCGTTGTCATATGCAGACATCATAAGTTAATGAGTGTTTCTTGGTTTGCATCAGACCAAGTCTGCAGCTCCAAGAACACTCTTTCCTGCATTTTAAGGTCAATCTACAATCCACATTCAGATCTGGACTGGTTGCTGTTGAAATTAATATTTGCTATATTCCATAACTCTAGAATATGTCCTAACATTGGGTCACTAAGAATACCTTCCAATAACTTGCTGATGACAGGCTCACCGGCCTATAATTTCCCAGCTTATTCTTGGAGCCTTTCTTAAACAATGGAACAGCATTAGCTATTCTCCAATACTCTGGCACTTTACCCATGGTGAAGGACATTTTAAATATCTCTGCTAGGGCCTTTGCAATTTCTGCACTAGCCTCACATAAGGTCCAAGTGAATATCATGTCAGGCCCTGGGGATTTATCCATCCTAGTTTACCTCAAGGCAGCATAAACCTCCTCTTCTGTAATCTGTATGCCGTCCACGACTTTACTATTATTTTGCCTTACTTCTATAGACTTTGTGTCCACCTCCCAGTGAAATACAGATACAAAAAACTATGTACGATCTCCCCCATTTCTTTTGACTCCATACATAGGTGGCCACTCTGATCTTCAAGAGGACCATTTTGTCCCTTTTGCTGAAGTGGCTTGCTTGGCCATTTCAGAAGATATTCAAGAGTCCAGAAGTGAATTTAGAGTCATAAATAGGCTGGAGTAAAAAGAGCAGATTTCCTTACAATTATTAAATTATGTGATTTTTTTTACAGAATTATTAACTTCCTTTAAATTCTACATTGCTGATTCGCTGCTCTGCCACCATTATATACTGTGTTCTAGATAGCAATCAGATAGGTTCCAGACCTTTAAGTAATGAAGGAAAAGCCTTCAGAGTATAAAACTATTCTCTCACACAGTTCACATCTGTCATGCAAACAGAGAAAGTGAATAAGATCTCTTGATTTAAACTATACATGCATGGAGTATGCAGTCACATTTAGAGTTCAAAATATAACCACAATGAGCTTGATGACTTTGTTTTATGCAACAAAATTTCAGAACCAATATTCTTCCTTGTTTATTTTTGATGAAGGAGATTACATCTTATTAGAGCTCAGAATCATACTTACACATCCCAAATTTGATTTCAAATTGAAGAAACGGCTCTGTAACAATAACCTTCATAGTTATTTTGTGTGACAGAATCTATAATCTTACCACAGATCATTTCAGCCCAGGAAGAAACAAACTCTATATGTGCTATCACTGAAATAAGGGCAACCTCAGATTATTCAACATTTACCTCAGGAGTGACATAGGCAATATTTTTATGACAGAGTTTTCATGAGCAATCATCTGCTGATAATTGCTTAAACTTAAGTGACGCTGAATCAATGCTCTTGAAATGGCTAAGCAGCAGCCAAAATACATACATGTTTCCTATTGCAGCATTTATGAATTGGAACAGAAATCAATATGCAGGCAATTGTGAAAGGATTCTGCAATTTCTGCAATACAAGTTCATCATGCTGAATGTAGTATATTTGTCCAAAACTTTAAAAGTAAAATATAAGCAGAAATTATAAAAGACAAACTTGTAGACAAAAGGTTATTCACTGTTTACATACAGAAGAATTATGAAGTTCAAATGATCACCAAAAGATGCATTATTTGGGAAGATGGTGGATCTAAACTCTTGCAAGGCAGCTAGTTTTCCCAAAGTTACTAATATGATTGAATCTGGAGTAAAAATTAAAGCAACCATTAAAGGCTACTTCAGGAAGATTCAAGAACTATTTAACTGCTTGGTTTCTGGTTAGTACAGGGTGGTCAGGAAGCAAACCCTGTTGGCAAACAATCATAGAAGTATAGAAATTTAGACAGATATAGGTAAACTGATCACAATCAAGATAAAATCTGCAGATGCTGGAAATCCAAGCAACACACAAAAAATGCTGGAGAAACTCAGCTGCCAGGCAGTATCTGTGGAAAAGAGTTACAGTCAATGTTTCAGGCCAAGACCCTTCTGCAGGACTGGAGAAAAACATATAGACTTTTTTCTCTCCAGTCTTGCTGAAGAATCTCAGCCTGGAATGTCAACTGTACTCTTTTGCATAGATGCTGCCTGGACTGCTGAGTTCCTCCAGCATTTTGTGCGTGTTGCTCAGATGTAGGTAAAGATAATTTGAAGAAAGATCACAAAAATATGCAACCAAACTTGGCAACCGTACTTCAATAATATTTTTCAAATATTAAGTCAGATTGTTTTTTGTATTCTTGATCTACCCACAATATGAAAAATTAAATCATTCATTACATTGGATGTACTATATGTACTATAAATTTAGTATTTTGAGTGCAAAGAGAAACTTCATGATAACCGATGATTATGATTACTTAGCAAATCTCTTAAATACTATGCTACTGCTTTCAGTACCAACTTTTCCCTCAACTCCTCTTATAAATTAGGGTTTTGTTTGTGCTCTCTCCCTACACAATCCCTCACCAGACTGTAATGAACTTATTAATGTTATCATAAGCAATTCTAAAACCTTCAAGGTGATTATTATCATAAATACCACAGAGATCAAGAATCAAGTGACTTATGTTTGTAATAACATGACACCATTTGGGTTAGGTTTTGTAACTCTAAAACATAAAAACTAATTGCAAAAAAAAATACTTGGGAGCCCAGGAGAATGGGGCTTAGTTTGTTTTTACTTTAAGCAAGGCGCGGACATATGACGTGGTAATGTCATGACATATGCAATCAACATATTTTGTACATATAACTATAATGAATTGTATAAACAACAAAGAATGCTTATTCAAACAATATATTTACAATATTACTCAAATATTACATACACAGCACTTCTTCTTGCTTCAGCATACTATATAATATGACTACTACATAGACATACACAGCATAGTAAAATCTTAATTTGTCCCATTCAAAGATTTAAACACTGTGGAGGACTTCATTCTCTTGTGGGACAGCATCTTTCCAGACAAGGGAGGTCACTCTGCTTGACAGGTGAGACTTGTGGCTGTGAATATGACCTCAGGTTCTGGGACCTCTTCCAAGGCGATTGTCGATATTGAGTCCGAGACTGCAGGAAGTGGTTTTGACAATTCTGAACAACTTTGTTCTCCTTTTCTTGGCTTTACTCTTTGTATCTACTTCGATCCTGCTTCTCTCCCAGTCCCGGCATCTTTCTCTCTCTTTATGCCCCTTCTTTTCTTTCTCACATTCCTTCTCTCTTTCATGCCTTTCTCTTTCTTGCTCAAGTTCCTTCTCTCTACCTCTTCTTTCCTTTTCAACTTTGTCTTTCTTTTTCTCATTTCTACAAGTTACCTGTGAGTATCTCTGAATTTGCTAATTTCCTGACAAATTAGGTCTCGTTTATCTTTTTCCATTTCCATAGCATTTATTTTATCCTCTTTTCCTTTCAGCACTTTTAGCACTTACATTATATCTTTTCCTTTTTGTTCTTTCTGGGATGTGCATCTTGATCTTGGAAGGCACATTTAGTTCAGTGGAGCACTCTTTTATTAATCCTTTAACATCTGATTTACCTTCTTGGTTTCCTCATCCAAAGCATCATCTGACGAATCCTCTGTTTTCATATCTCCATTCATCTAACTAGGCTTTGGTCTTTTCATCTACTTTTGCAAACAGCTTTTTATCTCCCACTTGAAGTTCATACAATAATCTTAATGCACACAGAGTTGATTCTGGTTTTTTACACTCACAAAAGCCAAACGCTTGCAACTTTCTTGAAGCTCCTTGATCTCTCTTCTAGCTTAAAACCAAGCCACACTTCACAAATAACTGCCTGATTAACATATCAGAATCTTTCTCAGATAGCCTACAAAAACTATTGTAGTTGGACTACTGCATTCATCGCTTTCACGATTCCTCTGAGCAGCACGGTCCTTCTAGGAGCAGTTCATGGTGTACTGCATAGGACAGTTGTGGCATTATCCAGAACATTTCTTAATTCCCTTTCAGTTGATTCAGTTGTAGGGGATGTGGCATGCAAAAGGTGGATAAATCTCCAATCAAGTTGGAGTAGTAAGTCTCAGCCAATCAAGTCCTCAGAAAGCTGGCACACCATTTTTTACCACATTCAAGCCCAATGTGGATTGTGGTGTTCTATTTCAATATTATCTTTTCTGCAGTATAAGATCTTTAGCTGGATATATGCAGGCCTCAATTTAGTATCCATTCAATGTCATTCAAACTAAATTTGTGGAATGGCTGAAACAGCCAAGCCAGTGTCCAATCAAATTTTGGTGTAAGCCATTTTGCTTGACTCCTGTTAGTTTTGACATTGTAAGTCTCAAGGCTACTAAGTCCTGTGTCACTTTCAACATTATCAGATTTTTCATCAGCATCCTGCAGATTTGAGCTCTTTTTGAAAATGTAGCCTGACATTTTACTTTTTTTCTCTTCCTTGTGCAGTCCATATATTTTTGGCTTTCTGACTTTTTTTTTGTATGTGTCCTTCTTTGTTGTATTTTTGGCAAGGTTTACTTTTAAACCTGCATTGGTCTGTTGTACGTGAGACCCTGCAACATGATTTGTTTAGCCAGGCAGGTTTCTGTTTAGACATTGCATTTGTTCATGCTCACTTGCATTTTTGACTGCAACTCAATTTCATCTCTCTCTGCGGTTTCCATTGACACTGCAATTTCAATTACTCTTTTAAATATAAGTTGTGCTTCATTTAGGAGCCTTCATTGAATACTTTCTAGTAAGATTTCACAAACTAAACAATCTCTCAGTGCATCACTGAACTGACAATATCTTCAATTCAGCCAAGTATTCTGAAATGGATTTCCCTTCTTTTTGATTCCGCTCATGAAGCCTCTAGCTTTCTGCAGTCAGCAATGGTTTTGGTTCTAAATATTCTTGCATTACTTTCAAGATACAGGTATCCCCCAGTTTTTGAAATTTCGCTTTACATCACTTCGCTTTTACGAAAGACTTACATTAGTACCTGTTTTCACTAACCGAAAGAAATCTGAAGAGGATTTTCGCTTTTATGAAAAAAGGAGAAAAGCAAAATTAGCATTTAGCATTTGTTTTGCAGTGAGCCGTTACTCTATAGAGGCAGCGCACACCCCGAGCAGCGAGAGTGGCGCCACCATGCTCCTTCCCCAAGAATTACACTCAGTATCAAGCTGCCATAGCTTTGAACTGTGTCTCTGAGCATCTGTGCTTAATCTTGATTTATTTTGTGCATCTATTAGCAAGATGTGTCCTAAGGTATCAGAAAAGCCTAGTAGAGCTCGTAAGGGTGCTATGCTTAGCATAAAACTGGACGTAATTAAGCGTTTTGATCGTGGTGAATAAAATAAAGATATTGTGCGTACATTGAACTTGCCTGCGTCCACCATTCGTACTATTTACACGCAGAGAGAAAGAATCTTGAAAGTTGCCAATGTTACTATTAGTTCTGCTAGTAGCAAAGTGGTCTCTTTTAGTCAGCATCCAGTAATGGATAAAATAGAAAGTCTATTGCTTGAATGGATTGATGGGTGTACAAAGAATGATGTTCCATTAAGTTATCTTATACTGAAGGAGAAATCCGTCAGTCTTTTACTATATGTTAGTGTTATTTTAGGTTTTATGTGTTACTTGGTGTGATTTGGTAGGTTGTTTTTTGGGTCTGGGAACGCTCAAAAATTTTTCTCATATAAATTAACAGTAATTGCTTCTTTGCTTTACGCCATTTCGGCTTACGAAAGGTTTCATAGGAACACTCCACTTATGGATAGCAGGGGAAACCTGTATCAGCAAACACATTTCAGCTGGATTGGTTGGAGCAGTCCAATTTTGATGCAAACTGTATGCCTTTAAACCCAATGCACTCAGCAAAACTGTATTTGGCACTCATTGTCTATTTCATTTGCTTCAAAATACTGCTCAATTAGCTTAGGTTACCTGAGCCAGTTATCCATTAAGCAATCAACTGCATCTATCTTTCTGATGTAGCCAGCCATTTCTGCTCTTTTTCCTTATGGTTATTATCACTTGGTACTCACTGCTTATGAACTATTGAATTCTGCATTTTTGACAGTTTCTGTATGTTCCTGATGAAGCATGTGCTGCACCATTTCTTTACTGTACTGTTTATAGCTGCATTTAAAAAAAAAAACTCAAATGTCACACTAGGCTTCATCAGGTAAACTAATTTTCAATGGGGATGGACCCAGAGCAATAGAACAGTGGAAGAAGTGCTTGGAGTAAAGCCAGATCTGACATATAGAGAGGCTTTGAGAAAAGAGAAGTAGAATAAAGGGTGTGAAGGTAGTAATGTAGAAGGGCTTAAGTGCGTGTACTTCAACACAAGAAGCATCAGGAACAAAGGTGATGAACTGAGAGCTTGGATACATGCATGGAATTATGATGCAGTGGACTTTACAGAGACTTGGTTGGCATCAGGGCAGGATCTGTCCATCACAAAAGGCAGGATCTCCCAGTGGCTACTCATTTCAATTTGCCTTCCCATTCCTATTCTGACATGTCTGTCCATGGCCTCCTCTAATACCACAATGAGAATACATTCAGGTTGGAGGAGCAACATCTCATGATCTGTCCGGTTTGCTTCCAACTGATGCCATGAATATCTCTTTCTCTAACTTCCATAGTTACATACCTCTCAACCTTCTCTTTTTTTTTCTATTTTTCTATTCCCATTCTGGCTCCTCTCACATCCCTTTTCATTTCCTCAACTGCCCATCACCTCGCTCTTTTATGGTCCACTATTTCTCCTGTTAGATTTCTTCATCAGCCCTTTACCTCTTCCACCTATCCTCTCCCAGCTTCTTATTTCAACCCCAATCCCCCACCCACTATATTCTCCCTCATCTGGTTTCACCTATTACCTGTCAGCGTGTGCTCCCTCCCCTCCCCTCCCTCCACTCCTTCCACTTTCTTATTCTGGCTGTTCTCCCCTTCCTTTCCAATTCTGACGAAAGGTCTTGGCCTTAAATGTTGACTGCTTATTCCCCTCCTTTAATACTGAATGACTTGTTGAGATCCTCCAGCATCTTGTGTGTTTAACTCAAGATTTTCAGCACCTTCAAAATCTCTTATGTTGGTGAAATGAGATAAATTGTTTTTTTGTGGATTATTCTGCTCTTAAGTGCAGAAATTTGCAGGAAAATGTGAGAAGGTGGGAGAATGGAGTTGAGAGTGATCATAAATCAGCTATGATGGATGGGCTAAATGGTCTAAATGGCCTAATTCTGCTCCTATATCTTATGGAGATGATTAAGGGAATGAGACTAATTGGAGAGCTCTTTCAGAGATGCATTATAGACACATTGGGTCTAATGACCACCTTTTGTACTGCAGATCAATGATTTTAAGAACTTAGTGGATTCTTAAAAATCTATGTGGCTTTATTGTTTTTATGTGAAAAAGCGTGAATCTGTATTCAAACTTCAAATTGAACTTCAAGTGCAAATACAGTACGTAGATGTTAAACAGATATCTGCTGGTCCTTTGGGAGGCTCTTTCCTACCACTACTGCCAGATTGCAGTTCATTTATCTTGTGTAGAATGTGACATTTTTTTTAAAATCAGTGCATCGTATTGGAATCACAACATCTGAAATAATGATCATGCTGTAAACCATTACCAGCACAAGTTTAGTCCCAGATGACCCAAATGAAAAGAAGATAGATTGCTCCCACTATCCACCATTGTGATTCATCAGGCAGTTGTTCTTTGGGATGTAAGCATGTCTTCATACAGCAAAATAATTTGCTCTTAAGGTACTTTCTATAAATCATATCAACATTTTGTTGCAGAATGAAAGTGACTTATAATTATGCTTCCTTTTGTTCTGTTTATTGCAATGATCTGCACATTTTGTCGAGCCTGTAATTGAGTACACCATCAAGTGATTGGTGGTACATTGGGACAATTCAATGGCTTCAGGCTGAACAATCATTTAGTGTAGGTCTGCAGTTTAAACTGAGCAGATGAATTGTTTCATTCTGATTTTTATTTTGCAGTATCTGTGCCAGTTGAATCCAGCGAAAGGCAAGAGTACTGGCGGTAGGAGAAATTCAGAAAGATTTTACTTAGAGGTTATATTGGGCTAGTTTATAGAAGTAGCAAATCACAGAGAAGTTGCAGAATGGAGGGGACCATCCAGTCCTTATTGATCCCATGTCAGAGAAATCTAATCCCACTCTCCTGCCCCTTCTCAATCCTACCAATTTTGTTCATGTTCCTTTCCATTACTCTCACTAGGCTGTGAAATCCACATTCTAGCCAATTACCACACAAACAAAAACTTCTCATGTCACTTTTGTCATCACCTGCATTTTGGGTTCTCTAACCCTCCTGTCAGTGAGAACAGATTCTGGTTATCTCCTTTGTCTAAATCTTTCATGATTTTAATTATCTTTATCAGATCTGTTCCAACTCAATATTCTTCACTTTAAAAAAAAGTTTCTCATCTTTGGAAAAGTAACAATAAATCCCTTTTTGAATCTTTGCTGAGGCCAACAGATGCTTCCTCAAGTAGAGGTGCTTATGGTGGTTGCAATGCTTCAGTTATTGTCACATGTACCACGTACAGTGGTAAACCTGCCTTGCATTCAATTCATTACAACAATGTATTGAGATAGAACAAGATTAAACAAATACATAATGCAAAATAATGTGTTACACTTGTAGAGAAAGTGCAGTGCATGCAGACAATGAGATGCATAGCCATAACAAAACAGATTGTGAGAACATGAGTCCATCTTATCGTACTGTTCAATAGTTTTATACCAGCAGGATAGAAGCTTTCCTTGAGCCTAGTGGTGTCCAGTGGAAGGGGGGAAAGAAGAGAGAATGCTTGTAGTGTGTGGAATCTTTGATGATGCTGGCTGCTCCATCAAGTCAGCAAGAAGGAAAACAGAATCCATGGAGGGGAGACTTGGTTCTGTGATGTGCCGAACTGTGGCCAAAATACTCCGCAGTCTCTTGCAGTCACAGTCAGAGAAGTTGCCATACCAAGTTGTGATGTATCATGACAGGATGCTTTCTACGGAGCAACAATAAGATCTGGTGAAGGTCAAAGAGGAATTCAACTTCCTGAGGAAGCAGAGGTGCTGTTGAGTTTTCCTGATTGTGACATCTATGTGTTTGGATCGGGACAGACTATTGGTGATACTCAGTCTTGGGAAATTGAAGCTTTAAACAGTTGATGTAAATAGAATTATGTGCATTGACTCCTTTTCTGAAGTAAAAGGCCAGCTCCTGTTTTATATTAACTTTTCTAAATTGACTGAATCTTTGAAATGAAGGTGAATGCTGGGCTTGATATGTTGTAACTCTCAATGGGTTGAAATTAATAGATACTATGCTTTTCTGGTTTTTAACAATTCTGTTGTGCAATAGGTGATCACAGCATCCTCTGAACTTCATAAAAATATGAAATAATGGACTTGCTCTCCAGATCAATGAACACAAATCCTTATTCCCTATGAAGATCAGCAATGAGTACAGACCACTCAACACTGGCAGGAAATTTTGGACCAATATCTCTACTTTACTTGATATTACAAAGTGTTTCCTAACAACTTGTGTGATATGTTTTAGGATGTCTTACTATGTTAAAGTTGCAGTAAAAGTAGATGTAACTGGTTACAGTGAGTCATGGTACAGGGTCTTGACTTGATGCATTGATTATCCCTTTGCTTCCACAGATGTTGCTTGAGCCATTGAGTTCCTCCAGAGGCTTTTTGTTCTTTATATGAATGTAATTTTCTTTAGATTAACAAGGGAAACATTACCCATTTCTCATTGCTATCCATTAATCTCAGAGGAAAAAGTACAACACATTGGTGGTGGGAAAAGAAGGTGCTCTCCTCTTTTTCAATTTCCCTTAACCTAAGGTTGAATAGTATACCAATATCCAATTTATTAGAAGGGAAGTGTGACTTGAGTTAGTTAATAGAATCAAATCGATGATCCAGAAGGATGCAATGCCTTTGACAAAGGAAGAGGAGAGAAAAAAGTGAAGGCTTAAGAAAATCTGGGGAGAGGGAAGGAGGCTAGCTGGACAATGAAGCCAGATGAATGGGAAAGGTCAAGGGCTAGAGAAGAAGGAGTCTGTTAGGAGAGGAGAGTGGATCATAGGAGAAAGGGAAGGAGGACCTCCCAATGCTTCGACGCGGCCTCCACTAGTGAGACCCGTCGTAACTTAGGGGTCTGCTTCTTCAAGCACCTCTATTCCATCCAACAAAAGCTGAACTTCCCAGTGGCCAAGCATTTTAATTCCAATTTCCATTTGTGTTCTAATATTTCAGTCCATGGCCTTTTTTGGTGCCAATCCGAGGCGACCCTCAGGATGGAGGAGCAACGCCTTACATTCCATCTGGGTAATCTCCAACCTGACGGCATGAATATCAATTTCCCCTTCCAATGAATAAATCCTCTCCCTTTCCTCTGTTCCCCACTCTAACCTTTTACCTCTTGTCACCTGCCTATTACCTCCCACAGGTCCCCACACTCTTCCCTTTTTCCCATGGTCCACTCTTTTCTCCACTCAAATTCCTTCCTCTCCAGCCCTGGATTGTTCCCCACATTCCTGGCTTCGCATACCACTTTCCAGCTAGCCTCGTTCCCCTCCACCCACCTTTTTCTCCTGATGTCTTCCCCCTTCTTTTTCAGTCCTGAAGAAGAAGCTGGGTCTCAGCCTGAAACGTCGACTGACTATTCGGTTCCATAGATGCTGCCTGACTTGCTGAATTCCTCTAGGATTTTGTGTTTGTTGCATTGGATTTCCAATATCTGCAGACTTTCTCATGATTATATTTAGAAAAATGACCAAAAGGCATAATTTTCTACAAGACTTGCACACAAATGATCAATACAGTTCTGAAAGATTTTTTTCTTCATTTGAAGCACAAATAGGAGCATGACCTAAACATTTTGTGATTATGGAGAATATTATGCTCAGTGTGGTCCACTGCATACATTCCAAATCCATTTGTGCAAAGGCATTTCCTATTTTTTCTACCTTTGTGCTTCACACACCATAAGAGTATTATTGTTGCTCTATTAATATAGATAGACCCTTTTGATGAGTGATATTATTTTCAAAAGTTAATGCTTACATTCAGGTCATTTAACCAGTAAGAACTTTCATCGGCCTTTACGAGTGAATCTGCAGATGCTGGAAATAAATAAAAAAACACGAAATGCTGGCAGAACTCAGCAGGCCAGACAGCATCTATGGGAAGAGGTAATAACGACGTTTCGGGCCGAAACCCTTCATCAGGAGGGTTTCATCGGCTTTTGTTCATTTCTTCTTCCATTCCTTTCCCCTTTATGTGAGAATTTCACCATTATGCTCTTTTTGGAGCATGTTTAAAAGTTTCTTCTGAATTTCTTATTGGATTTTTTTGTGAAAATAATCAAGTACAAGTTCAAGTCTATTGTCATTCAACCATACACATGTATACAGCTAAATGAAACATTGTTCCTCTGGGGCCAAGGTACAAAACGCAATACATATAGTCACACACAGCACATAGAGTTACACAAGAAATTCTGCAGATTCGGGAATCCAAATCAGCATGCATAAAATGCTGGAGGTCAGGCAACATCCACGAAAGTGAACAACCACTCGATGTGTCAGGCTGAGACACTTCTTCAGGACTGATATACTGTATAGTTACATAGTTTTCTTACGTATATATGGTCTGTTTGTATTAAACCATTTCTTCTACAGCCATCTTAATAAATCTCTTCAAAATTCCAATGAACTCTATTAGATGATCCCTCTTTTTTATGTCGAGAAGCAAGATCCAGTGTGTACAATAGTGCCTGATAGGACTAAACTTATAGTTCTAGTGTCATATTTCTAAGTCTTTTGTGTTCCTTCTCCAGTGCCACGATGCCCTTTGTGTTGTAACACAGAGCCCAGAAGTGTGCACAAGATCTTTATTGACACTCCTTGCACAAAAGAAATAGGTCACACATAAATCTGCTTTGTTTTACCTGTTGTGGAACCCTGCCCAATGTTGGAAGAATGAAAGAGATATCCATAAGTGACCCTGAGGCATCAGTAAGTGTACATCCTCTGTATTCCATTTGGCCACTACACAGCAATTCAAAGCCTGCAGTTGATTGTAATATTCAGGGGTAGTATGTATTTAAAATAAAACATTGTCATTTTATAGTTTCATAGAGAAAAAGAGATTAATTCAAGATGAAATTTGCTGTGTTTGGAATAAATGGAATTATTTTGATGCAGTTCAGTGTCAAAAAGATTGACCTTATATGGTGGATTCAAATGCTATAATGCATTTTAAATTTTTCATAGCTAATATTTATTACAAATTAATAATGCATGTTTTATAGCATGATGAAACATAGAAGGAGCTGTTAAAATTTTGTATTTACAGAAATGGAATAATTACTAGCTGATTATTACAACTCAGACAGACTTTATTTATTACAGATATATTAATTATTGATTATGTAGTTTAATGTTATATATTTTATGAATAGCAGCATTGCAGCTTTATTAATCATTAATTATTTTAATGCAGTTAATACCAGATCTTTCCCTATGGATTTTGAGTAATGTACGCTGGTTCATGTGCTTCTTACTTTATTGGTTTACCTAAGAATAAGCAATTTTATAGAACTGGAAAATATTTCAGATGTAAAATCTGCTAATGTACAACTTCATGGGTTTTTGAAAGGAATTGTGAACCTTTCATTAGATTGACCTGCTAGATGTAAAATATATTAAGATGCTCTTTATACTTGTTGGGATGCTCATTAATAAAATGTTTTTTTCTGTAGTGGAATAACTTTTAAATTTTAATGAGCCCAAAAAAAATTAACCATCTCTCCCTTTTCTCAAGCACAAAATGAGTACCTAAGCATTTGATGTAGCAGGAAAAAAAACATGTTCTGACATATTGTTTAAAGTGCTAAAGTGTAAATCCATGAGCAGAATTAGGCTATTTGGCTCATTAAGAGTGCTCCACCATTCCGTCATGGCCGATTTATTATCCTTTTCAACCCTATTCTTCTGCCTTCTCCATATAACCTTTAACACAGTTACTAATCAAGAACCTGCTTTAAATGTATCCAATAACATGACCTCCACAACTATCTGTGGCAAGGAATCTGCAGATTCACCACTTTCTGGCTTAAGAAATTCCTGCTTATGTCAGTTCTAAAGGGATATCTTTGTATTCTGAAGTGGTGACCCCTGGTGTTAGAGCTCCCCACTGTTGTAAACATCATCTGAATTTCCACTCTATCTCGACATTTCAATATACAATAAATTTTCAATAAGATCCTCTTTAGTTCTTTAAGTTCAACTGAGAAGAGGCCTAGGGCCATTAAAACACTCCGCATAAATTAACCCTTTAATTCCGGGTGTCAATCGCATTAACTTTTTCTGGACCTTCTCCAGACCTTCTCCAATCCCAACCCATCCTTTCTTAGATAAGGAGCGCAACACTGCTCATAATATTCCAAGTACTCTGTGATCAATGCCTTATAAAGCCTCAGCATTAAATCCATGTTTTTATATTCTAGTTCTCTTGAAATTAATGCCAACATTGCAGTTGCCTTCCCTGCTACCGACTCAACCTACAAGTTAACTTTAGGGAATCATGCACTAGGAGGTGCAAGAAGTGCAAAGGGACTTGGAACTCCTGCACTAGCATTCCCAAGTCCCTTTGCACCTCCAATTTCTGTTTTTCTCCCCATTAGAAAATAATCTATGCCTTTATTGCTTCTACCTAAGTGCATGACTTTACTGTTCTGTACACTGTATTTCAACTGCTACTTTCTTTTGCCCATGTTCCTACTCAGTACGAGTCTCTCTACAGACTCCCTACTTCCTCAACACTGACTGCCAGCTCACCTATCTTTGAATCAGAATCAGATTTGAATCAGAGTCAGATTTAACATCACCGGCATATGTCATGAAACATGGCCACAAAGCCAGCATTCTGGAAAAGAAGGAAAATGATATTTGAGGTCCTCTTGGGCAATGTGTGATATTGTCAAAATAAAAATAAAGTATATGACTATAATATATGGGTACAATAACCATAAATATATAAACCATAGGCTGTCTGCATTTGTATAGACTGCATGTACAACCACCTGTACAGAAATACTTTCTGTGAAACCAAGTATTACATATTTCCTTACAACATATGGAGAATAGGGCTATTTAGGCTCTTTCAATTCGTAGAGCAATTCCCTCACTCAATTTCCTAGTAACCAACTTCACTTACATTCCCCTCAACTCCATTCCAGATTCTCTTGCTCACCTACAGATGAAAAACAATTTATAGTGACCAATTACTGACTACTACCAGCCCGCATAGCTTTGTGAGAAACAAAAGCACTCAGGGTGATCCCAGGCAATCACATGGTGAGCATACAAACTTCACATAGATAGCACCAGAAGACAGGATTGAACATGGGTCCATGGTGCTGGAAAGTAGCAGTTCTATGAGCCACACCACTGTTCTGTCCTGTTTCTAAATTATAAAAGAAGTGTGTTTTCCATTCCAAACATGGGCATCAATTAATGTTATTGACATAAAATGAGCTTTTGAACCAATGGACTTCACAAGACTACTCTGCAGTGTCACCAGAAAAAGAAGTTGAAATAATTCCATGAATCTGGAATCAGGAGATAGAAAAGAATTCCTTCTAGTTTAACTTCCCTCTAAAGGTAATTGCTGGTGGCCAGTGAACATCTGAAACAACTCTCAACAATTGCTTTATAATTACATTCAATGTTGTTGCTTCACTTCTGAAGCACAGCAGCATATTTACTTTCTTAGAAGTTTGTGAGGATTTAGCATGTATTCTAAAACTTTGAGAAACTTCTATAGATGCCTCGTGAAGAATATACTGACGGGATGCATCACGGATTGGTATGGTAATGCCAATGTCATTGAATGGAAAAGCCTACAAAAATAGAGGATAGTCCTAGTCCATCGCAGACTATGCCCTCTCCATCACTGAGCGATCGACAAGGAGATTTGTTGCATGAAAAAAACATCCATCATCAAGGACCCCACCATCTAGGCCATGCTCTTTTCTCACTGCTGCCATCAGGAAGGAGTCACAGCAGGGCAGGAGCAGTTATTACCCCTGAACTAAGCTGGATAACCACACTCACCCCAACCCTGAACTGCTTCTACAACCCATGGACTCACTTTCAAGGACTCTACAACTCATGTTCTCAATATTAATTTATTCATTCATTCTTTTGTTCATTCATTCATTTATTTGTTTGTTTATTTATTATGTCTTTTTTGTTTTTGTATTTACACAATTTGTTGTCTTTTGCACATTTGTTGTTTGCCTTTGTGTGCAGTACTTTCATTGATCCTATTGTGTTCCTTTGCATTTACACTGAATACCTGCAAGAAAATTAATCCTGTGGTCGTACATGGTGACATACTGTATATACACTTAAAATTTAATTTGAACCATTCCAACTGCTACAACCACGCTCTAAATTGTTCCATGACGAAAAGGCAGCATTAGTGTAGTTTTGTGACACGGAAATTGAATATTTGACTATTTTGTTAGAGCTGTTTTTAGATGTACTGTAGATATAGAAAATACTGTGAAGGTATAGAATGATTTTCTAAAGGCATTTAATTAGGTGCCACATGAACAGTTGTTACAAATGACATTTGTGTGTGAAGTTGATTAAATTATAGTATGATGAATACAGGATTGATTAACCGGAAGGATGGCATAAAAAGGTCATTTTCAAGATGGCAAACTGGAAATAATGGGGCACGGCAGGCTGGCCTGTTCATGATGTACATTCAAGATTCAAGATTCAAGATTCAAAAACTTTATTGTCATTCTAACCATACATCAGCTCTGCAGGGCAGAATGAGACAGCGTTTCCCAGGAGCAGTGCAATCATAACATAACAAATGCAACACTAAATAATAAACACAACAATAAATAGAAAAACACAACAGCCACATGTCAGTTAAAAACAAGTTAAAAGTGTCCAGTGCAAGTTAAAAATGTCCAAAGCAGAGTCAGGTAGAGCAGCTATTTAGCAGTCTGACTGCCTGTGGGAGGAAGAACATTACCAAAATGATAAGATAATGATTTAAAAAAACAGGTAGGAAAGTGAGTTGCAAGGAGAATTCAGGAGGGCTTGCCTGAGGCTGGATACCAGCACCAGGCTCCACAATGATAAAGCTTAGTTCAGGAGTGTTGTATATGATTGGAGGAACAATCTGCTGAACAGAACTGCATACTATGCAGTTTCATTTACAGTCAAGCCCAGTCAAGTCAAATACATCTATTATCAAAGAGTACATAAATTATACAACCTTGTTTGCTCACAGGTAGCCGCAGTGCAATAAACCTGAAAGAGCCTAATTAACCCTACATACTGTTGGGGTCAAATTTGACCCATTTTGACATTTGACAGCAGTAAAAACATCCTAGATGCCATTTTTAAGCCAAAATTTGATGACATTTCCTAAAGTGATCCATAATGCGCATTAATGAAAATATTTAAAAATTTTATACTTTTGTACAGGTGCTACAAATTTTTGTACATTGAGACTGTTCCAGGTCAAATTTGACCCGTATCTATTGAAATGGAGTTTAGATCTCTGAAACATTAATTAAGGATTAATCGCCCATTTATTAATGTCAGATAGGCTATTTATACATTCTAAATAGATCTGAGGTTCAAAATTTGGTATAGACACTTGTTATGAGGGGATTCTTGGGTTGGGTCAATTTTGACCCAGACCATACTGTGAAGGTATAGAATATGAACAGGTTGCCTGGGTTAAAGAAAAAAAAAGATAAAAATAAAAGACCAACACCTGATGCACAAGACAAAGAAAATAAAACACAAACCATGCAATCAACTGAGGCAAACGATATAGAGAATAGATAAGCTAAGCATAAAGTTAAACTAAGAATTGTAAGAAGTAAAAAAAACCTCAGGAAGGCTTTAAAAACTGTTATTTGTGGCCCATGACATGACCACGTTTATATAATGGATGAAAGAAGATACTAGTGAAATAAAGTGCATCAACCAGTGACTCTAAGATCAGAACTAAACAAATCATGTCTGAATGGACAGTCATGATTTGATATTTTCATTTAGGTTTGTTTGAAATAGAGGAGGGGACTCAACTGTTTCTTTGGATTGTACACTGATGGAAGGTCATTAACAGAAAGCAATGGAAATATTCAGCAGTGTTTGCAGAGAAAGAAAAGCAGAGTTATCATTTCTGATCCACTCCTAATTTACCTTGCAATCTAGGTGATTGCAAAGCTATTTCAAATGTTGGTTAACAGTCAACCTCATTGGTGGATATGACCTGACCAAGCTACATAATGATTGCAGATTCCATCCCTTGAACGATGTTAGTGAACCAGATCAGCTTTATAACATCTATTGGTTTTTATGGTCATTGCTACCAAAACTAGTTGGTGTCCCTTATCATCCTTCTCCCTCCAGTCTCCAAGAACATAAGTGAAATAGATAGATTGCCAAGTTAGTTACTTCAGGATCATCAATACTAACAATGCTTTTATTCAATTGAATGAACTATTGCTCTGTGATGGCAGAGTGAGAGTTGAACGTACAAATCAAAAGTTCAGGCTTCTGGATCCCAGTAACTTAACAATTGTTATTTATGATATAAATCTGAAAGGGCTTGTTCAAGTTTTAGGTTTTGCCCTTCTGTTCTAGACTACATAATTGGAAGAAACTATTTCTGTCCATCTATCAGCAGCTGCTTTGCTAACCTGAAAGAGTTATGTTGATGAGACTTATTTTGAAGTGCCTGCATTATGTGCAAGTATGCTCTGAGTTAACATCAATACTACATGCAACACAATATAATTCTGACAGCTCTGTGCACCACTAAACCCAATGGGATTCCCAGCACAGTATTATTAACAGCAAGAAGACATACTGCTTCATTTACAATGTTATACACGATTCACAGACAAAATGCTCCCAATTGTGGCTTTCCCTATTTATGAAGAACATTTCTGACTCTAGCTCTCTTTGAATTATATTTGTGGTAAGTTATAATCATTGCATCACTGAAGTTGCAGCATCACATCCCATGGGCAAATGGAAACTAACACTGGGTAGTTACTGAGTACTGACATGATAGCTCACAAGACAAGGAAGGAGTGTGCACGTGTCGTCTTTGAAAGAATGTTATAGTTCGATGAGAAAAATAACCTTTGTTTTCCTTATTGCCACCTGTCCAATTTGCTCACATTGAGACTAGAAGAAGAATTCCAGTTGATATAATTCGGAGTAATATACATACCGACAGCTGCATGTACCCACATACTTATGCTGGAACATGCACAGCGGCATATACTACACAAGAATATACAGAGTAACTTGAATTCAATTTTGGTTTAGCAGGAGAAGTCAAAGATTGGAAGGCAATGGTTGCTTCTCTGACTGAAGGCATGTGACTAGTGGTGTGCCTCAGTGATTGGTACAAAGTCTGTTATTGTTTGTCATCTGTATTAATGATTTGGATGACAGTGTGGTAAATTGGATCAGCAAATTTGGACATCAAGATTGGGGCCATGGTGGACAGTGAGGAATGCAATCAAAGGATCTGGCGCAGCTGGGAAAATGGACTAAAATGGCAGATGTAATTTAATGCAGGCAAGGGGGAGACATTGCACTTGGGGAAGACATACCAGGGTGGGACGTACACAGTGAATGGTAGGGTTCTGAGGAGTTAGGTAGAACAAAGGGACCTGGGAATACAGCTCCATAAATGTATGAAAGTGGAGTTCTAAAGAGAGATTTTGGCACATTGCCCTTCATAAATCAGAGTATTGAATACAGAAGTAAGGACATTATGCTGAGGTCATTCAAGATGTTGATGAGGCCAGGTTTATAGGGAAGGGTGTGAGTAAGCACTCCAGCTGGTTCATTAGCACAGGTCTTCAGTGCTCAGCCAGGTACACTGCCTGCACCAGATGCACCAGAATCCATTCAGTTCGTGTTCACCCTCCTGAATGGATTCTCTCACCTCAAAGACTGAAATCATAGGGACTTTGGGGGCTGTGGGATTTTGTGAAGATGCCTCCATTTTCTGTAAAGGCATTGAGGTCTTTTGGGAGTGACACTTACTTTTCACATATGATGTTTGGTTCTATTTTGTAGGAGGTGATAGCGTTCAAATCCTGCCACACCTGTCGAGCATACTTCTATGATTCAAGTTTTGTCCGGAATTGCCAATCATATGGGAGAATGCTTTCTGGAGGTCAAACCTTGACCTCTTGTACTTCCCTTGGTCGTCAGACCTGAATGCCACTGATCTAGACTTCAGCAGATTGTGGATCTCTTGGTTCATCTCTTGGCTTCTGGTTGGAAAGACTCTGAATGATCTTGTGTGGAAACACTCATCCATGACTGTATTTATGAAGTTCATGAGAGCCATAGAGTATTTATTCAGAATGTCTGATGGTTTTTAAACATGGCCCAGCCCACCTGCTCGAAGCAATGTTCCTCTGCCTCTCACAGCCACCTCTTTGTTGTCCTTGCCTCTGGTACCTTGCTCATGAACCAGATTATCAGATTTCCAAAAATGTGGTCTAGGAATAGAATGGTAGGCGTTCCTGAGAGTAGTGTAACGGTGGCTGAGCGTGTTGGGACCCCTGGTACTGGATATGATATAGTAATGATAACTGGGCAGAGATTTCTTCAAGCAAGTCTGATTAAACTGCTGGCAAGGATGTGAAAGGCGTTAGGGAGTCTATTTCTTGTTTGTTAATAATGGCACTGAATACACTGAGTGCTTGCTTAATATCTGCCTTTAGTTGTATGTAAACTGGAGTCAGAATCACAGAGGAGAACTCTCTTTGGAATGAGGTGAGATTTGACAGAGATACACAAAATTATGAGTGGTAGAGGCTGGGTAAATGCAAGCAAGCTTTTTTAACTGAGGTTGGTTGAATTTAGAACTAGAGGTGAAAGGTTAACAGTGAAGAGTGAAATTTTAAGGGGAGGCTAAAGGGAAATCTCTTCACTCAGAGGATGGTGTGAGTGTGCAATAAGCTGGCAGCAAAAGTGGTGGGTTCAGGTTGAATTGCAATATTTAAGAGAAGTTTGGATAAGAACATGGATGTGAGAGGTATGGAGGGCAATGGTCCAAGTGTGGGTCGATGGGACAAGGCAAAATAACAGTTAACCATAGACTAGATGGGCCAAAGGGACTGTTTATGTGCTGCAGTGCTCTACAACTTTGTGACTACATACTTGTATTTAAATATATTTGAAATGTTTTCTTCATACTTGGAGACCTAGGGGTACTATCCATGCATGCCAAGTGTATGTATGCATGTTTATACAATGAAATAAAATATACTACTCAGACTTAATAGTCTATATTTAAAATACATTCACATGAATGAACATACACAGTGCTTTATATACATGTGCAATTATAGGTACAAGCACACAAGACTGTAAGTTGAAGTGCAAGAATGTTTTAGATGTGAAATATTGCTTTGACCAGAAGATAGTTTTGGTCATGAAAAAATGTGGGAAGATTTTCTGGCTGTAATTTCAATGTTCTGACAAGTTTGATTGAATGAAAAATTCCTTGCGTCTGAACATTCCATGATCCCATTCTAATTGTGCAGAGAAGGGAAGTCTCTCAGACTGAAGATTTCCCATAAACCTAACAAGAATATTGAGAGGGTGCTTCGAGGTTAAGATCATTGTTGATATAGGCATACGTTCACAGGGTAGAAGTGCCATGAAAATTAGCTTTCTGCCGCAGAAGTACAGTACATTACAAGACAAGGACAAGACTCAAATTAACATAATGAATTATGGGATCCCTCAACAAACATTCTTACAGATGGCCACACAAAAGTTATAATTGTTGGAACTCTGTGGCTTTGCCAGATGACACTCCCACAGTGACTGCAGGATGAAGAGCAAAAACAGCCAAGCCCTTTCCATGAGAAATACAAAGCCAATCAAAAAGGATCCTGTCCACTTTCCATCTCACTCCTTGGACAAAGGATTTCTTTTCACTATTGGGCAGACTTGATGAACTTACTTTCATATTTCTGGTAGCTAACATAAAAGAAATGCTTCCTCCTTAAAAGATTTAGAAGTTAGTAATGCTTGTACAGTCATGGTCACAGAGCAATTTGTCTACTAAGCACATGGGTATATTAAATATTAATGCTTTGTGTTTTGTGCATTTGATGTTATTGCATGTTGACAGCCTATATGCTGAGGATCCAAAAAGTCAGGGAAGCTATTAAGTGAGCTATCTTCATTTTTATATGTAATTACTGTTGCTGGTCAATGTTATGCGGATCATGAATACTGTTATCTTGATTATTTTCCACAACTCACTAATCAAGCCAGCAGAGATCTGTTTAATTTTTTGTTTAAGGTAGGGATATGGTATCTCTAGCATAGCCATAAACTGTATAATGCCATTGATAAGTGTTGAGTCATGATGCAATGTACTCTTACGCCATTGTAGTTCTTGCAATGATGCCGGAGTATTGTGAGTAGTTTTGGGTCCCTTATTTAAGAACGATGTGCTGACATTGCAGAGGGTTCAGAGGAGGTTCAAGAGAATGATTCCAAGAATAAGAGTAATCATATGAGTAGTAATTGAAAGCTTTAGGCCTGGACTCACTGGAATTTAGAAGAATGAGGAGGAAGATCTCACTAAAATCCATTGAATGTTGAAAGGCCTGGATAGAGTGGATGTGGATAGAATGGTGGGGGAGTCTAGGTCCAGAGACACAGCTTCAAAATAGAGGGCATCCATTTAGAACAGAGATTAGGAGGAATTCTGTACAATGGAGGCCAGCTCACTAGGTGCATTTAAGGCAGAGGTTAATAGGTTCTTGATTAGTCCTGGCATGAGAGGGTTTGGGGAGAAGTTAAGAGAATGGGGTTGAGAGGGAAATAGATAGATAGATAGATAGATAGATAGATAGATACTTTATTCATCCCCATGGGGAAATTCAACATTTTTTCCAATGTCCCATAATGAAAAGGTGGAGTGCAGACTCAATGGGCCAAAAGGCCTAATTCTGTTCCTAAGTTTTTTGTTAAGTAGGGAATTACTTGTCCTGATGTGTCCACCTCCAAAAATACACAAATTTTATACCATTCTTGACAAACCAGCCAGCTTCCTTGATACTCCATTCATCACTCAAAACATTCACTGTCTCCACTACTTTCAGACTATAACTTCAGTGTGTATAATCTTCAATATGTTTGGCAGTTATTCTCCGAGAACTATCCAATAGAACCTCCCAAACCACTAAGCTCTTTCTACAAGAAAGACATGACCCTCATTGTCTGGGCCATACCATCTTTTTGTAGTTACTGTCAGGCAAGCAGTATAGAAGCCTGAAGTCCCACATCACGAGGTTCTAGAACAGCTTTTTCCCTTCAACCATTCAGTTTTTGAAACAACCAGAAAAACCCTAATCACTACGGATTTACAACACTATGACTACTTTGACCACTTGGTCAAAAATAGACTTTGTTTTATGAATTAATTGAATTCTTTCTTCATAAAATTGTGAATAAATTAAGTTCAATTTACTGTATGTATTTTCTCATGAATGTTGCTTATAAAACATTATGTGCCTGTTATTCAGATTCAGATTATTTATCACATGTACATAAAGAGAAATGGGTCATCTGCTTTAACAACCAAACACTCAGGAACCAAGTAAGGTTTTTGTTGCAAATGTGTGTATATGTCCTTGTGCATATGACAATAAGGTCAGCTTTTGACTTTGGGTAGCAGGTATGTGGAAACATCATATGTAGTTTTCCCTCCAACTCACACATCATCCTGCTTTGGAAGTATTCACCTAGTTTGTTATTGTCTCTGGGTCTAGATACTGGAACAGCATATCCAGTGATATAAAGGGAATACTTTCAACAGAAGATCTGCAGAGTCATACAGCACAGAAACATGCTCTTCAACACTACTCATCCATACTAAAAAAGATTCCCATCTAAGCTAATCCCATTTGCTGATGTCTGGCCCATAACCCTCCAACTTTTCTTATCATGTGCCTCTCCAAGTGCCTTTTAAATGTTGCTAATATATGTGTCTCACTCAATTCCTCTGGCATTTCATTCCATATACTTACCATCCTCTGGGTGAATTGTTGCCTCTCAGGTTCTCCGCTTTCACCTTAAACCTATATGCACTAATTCTGGATGTCTCAACGCTGGGAAAAAGACTTCTCACATTGAATCTTTCTATGCTCGTCATGATTTTATACATCTCTATAAGATTCAAAGTGCATTTGTTATCAATGACTGGACAAATTATACAACCTTGAGATTTGTTTGCTTACAGGCAGTAGCAAATGAGGAACCCGAAAGAACCCAACTAAAAAGAAATAAGACCAACCCCCAGTGCCCAGAGAGAAAGAAACAAAACAATTCATGGAAACAATATAAGGGAGCAACAACAACAGCATTTTGAACTAAAATGAGCCCTTAGATCAATATCCCCGGAGCAGTTCAGAGTAGGCCAAAAGCCTTGGTATTCAGTTAGATCATTAGATCACCCCTCATTCTGCAATGTACATAAATGTACATGCGTTCTGCAATGCTCTGGTAAACACAGTTGCAACCTGCTCAACCTCTCTCCAAACCTTAGTCCTCCAATTCCCAGAAATATCCTTGTAAGTCATCTTCGCATACATTCTAGCATCTTTCCTATACCAGGGTGACCAAAACTGAACACAATTTTGCAAGAAATTCAAGGAGGCAGTTGATCAGCACCTTCCCAGGGGCCATACAGAATGATCACTAACTGCTGGCCATCCCATCCAGTTGTATGTCCAGAAAAAAAAAGAATAAATCACCCAAACATCTTGGAGCCGCAATAGTATATGTACAAACTCTCTTACCAATGTGGTGGGCAAGCACCTTGTGTCATTAATGTACATACATGCTGCGTTAGTTTTCTAATGGAACTGATTCAGAACCTAGAGGCAGGACCACAATGCTGAATTTTGAATCACTTGGCTTAGCAATTGCTTTCTAAAAATGTCTGGACAATGTTTAATTGTTTTGCTCAGTTTGCTCCTTGATTTAAATATTGCTCATGGCAAGTTGTATTTATTAGTGCAGTAATGCAAAGAAGAAATTAAACACTTGTTTTGACTTAGATTAAATGCAAAGAATCCAGGCTATTTACAGAAAACAGGTCATTTTTTTTCCCCAGCAGCTTTATGTAGGCAATGAAGAATTAAAAACATTGCCCCACACTGCATTTTTTGTTATGGCACCTCAATAAAAATTGTTTCAGACTAAGCAATTACTAGCTCTGGTGTAAAGAAGTCGTAAGGCTGTCATAGCTGGGAGTAGAGGGGTATTGGGGATAAGCTCCCACCACCCATTAAATACTCCCAATGGTTTACATGTCAAATAGCCCCTGACAATCAAGTCCCGCTCCTGTCCTTCATGTTTGGCTTAGTTATTAAGCTTGGTGGGCAGTTCTACTGACAGGAGAAAGAGAAAAATTGGGTTACTGGTGCCATAAAACCAGTTGCTTCGGCCTTGGTTGGTAGCTCATCAAGGAGAAAGAGAACTGATCTTAACCCTCCAAGGCCTTGCAGCTCTACCCACTAATGGGAAAGCTTTGGAAGTAAACCCCGAGGAAAAAAAAGCTGTATGGAGTTCCTCAGGCAGTCCTCCTTTGAGTTCAATGCCGACTTGCAATTCCTGAGGCACTGCTGGTGCCAAACTGTACCAAGTTGTTCCTTTGGATGTGTGTGGCAAGGGGGAGGGAGCTTGCTGCATGGGCAACAGCTTGCTAGCCGTATCGTACTGCTCTTGCTTGCATGTGGACTTCAATGAAGGACAGGAAAGACATCCATGATCAACCCTGACCAACAGAAGGCCTTACTTGCTGTTGTATAATGAGATTCACAACACAAGCTAACAAGTTTTGATGCCACTTCTCCTGAAAAAAACAATCCTTTAGGAATTGCATCTCTAATACTGAGAATG
The DNA here is from genome assembly GCF_048418815.1 of Hemitrygon akajei. NCBI lineage: Eukaryota > Metazoa > Chordata > Chondrichthyes > Myliobatiformes > Dasyatidae > Hemitrygon > Hemitrygon akajei. The sequence goes on along the minus strand of NC_133143.1, from coordinate 37,171,440 downwards.
TGAAACACAACTGAATTCAATTCTGAAAAGCTCTAATCCTGGCTGACAGGATTTCTATACACACAGAGTTAAATAAAAGACGAGTCTGGACCAAATGAAATTGTTGGCTCTGTGCCCATAAATCGATGTAGTGTGTGTCAGATAATCAGATATCTATATCCCAAATAGCCTGACCGTTGTCTGAAAATGGCATGTGTTATTGACTCACAAATGTTAATGATGCTTTCATTTTCAGTTTGATCGACTTACTTGGTTCAAGTTTAATAGTGTTATTTTGGTATTAAGGCTTGAGTTACAAAATATTATTTGTTAATAGATCTAGATTCCTCAAAGCTTTCACTTAAATTTTGAGGGGTCCATTGAGATTATTCCAATTGCAACCAGGAGGAATTTGAAAATACATTGTAGGAAGCCAGGATTTGGCCTAAAATAAAAATCAAGGCAACAGAAAGTTGCATAATCCATTACTGAAAATATATTTTAAAAACTGCTTATGTTGGAAATCCAGAACAAAAGCAGAAATAGCTGGAATCACAGATGTGCTGCATACAAAAAGCATTTGACCTGCTAAATAGTTCTAGCATTTTCAGTTTTTCTTTTGTAAAACCAATCAACTTTTCAAAGCTTCCAAATATTTCAAGAAATTTGCTCAGGGGTGGGGTCAGATATCCAGAAGAATTCTTTGGATTTAATACTGAGAAGAGCTTAATGAAGAAATAGACTTAAATTATACTACATATTAAAATGCTTCAAAAATAAAATAAAATCATAAGACCATAAGAAATAGGAGCAGAATTAGGCCATTCAGTCCATCAAGCCTGCTGCACTATTTCATCATGTCTGATCCCTCTCAACCCCATTCTTCTGCATTTTCCCTAGATCTTTCATGTCCTGAGTAATCGGAAACCTATCAACTTCTGCCTTAAATACACCCAATCACCTGGTCTCCACAAACATCTGTGGCAATGCAGTCACAGTTTCACAGATCGTCTGGCTAAAGAAATTTCTCATCTTCATTCTAAGTGGATGTCCCTCTATTCTGAGGCTGTGCCCTCAGGCCCTAGGCTCCTTCACTATAGAAAAAAAATCCTCTCCACATCGCCTCTGTCTATGCATTTCAATATTCAATATGTTTCATTGAGAATCCCCCACCACCATTCTTCTAAATTCCAGTGAGTACAGGCACAGAAGCTTCAATTGCTGTTCATATGATAACTCTTTCATTCCTGAAACCATTTTCTGTGAACCTCCTCTGAACCCTCTCCAACGACAGCACTTCCTTTCTAAGAAGTCCAAAACTGCTCAAAATCCTCCAAGTGAGGCATCACCATTGCCTTATACAAACTTACCATTACATCCTTGCTCTTATATTCTACTCCTTTCAAAATGAATGCTAATTTTGTATTTATTTTCTTCAGTCCTGTCGGAGGGGTTTAGGCCTAAAATGTCGACTGCACTTTTTTTCCTTAGATGCTGCCTGACCTGCTGAGTTCCTCCAGCTTTTTGTGCGTGTTGCTCAGATTTCCAGCATCTGCAGATTTTCTCTTGATTGTATTTGCCTTCCTCACCACTGACTCAACCCGCAAGTTAACCTTTAGGGAAACTTGCTCGTGGACTCCCTATACCCTCTGCACCTTGGAATTTTGAATTTTCTTTCCATCTTGAAAATAGTCTATGGTTTTTTTTTACCATTAGACAGCACTGAATTCCATTTATCACTTCTTTTTCCATTCTCCTAATCTGTCTAAATTCTTCTGCAGCCTCTCTGCTTCTTCAATACCACTGGCCCCTCCATCTATTTTCGCATTGTTTGCTGATTTGCACACAAAGTCATCAATACTGTCATCCAAACATTGATATATAATGTAAAAATAAGTTGTCCCAACACTACTACTCACTGGCAAGCATGGTTAGAGGATTGGCTGATGGTCAGAATGCAAGAAGTGGGGATAATAGGAGCATTTTCTGATTGCTTGCCAGTGAGTCAAAAGCCTTCTTAAAATTCAAGTACACATCCACTGAGTCTCCTTTGTCTGCCCTGCTTGTTATTTCCTCAAAGAATTCCAACAGATTGGTCAGGCAAGGTTTTGCCTGAAGGAAACCATGCAGACTTTGGTCTATTTAATCATGTGCCTCCAAGTACCCTGAGACCTCATCCTTAACAATCATCTTCAACATCTTTCTAACCACTAAGGTCAGGCTAACCAGTCTATAATTCCCTTCCTTCTGGCTCCCTCCCTTTTTGAATAGTGGAGTAAAATTTACAGTTTTCCAGTCCTCTGAAACATTGCCTGAATCTAATGATTTTTGAAAGATCTTTACTAATTCCTTCACAATCTCTCCATCTACCTCTTTCAGAACCCTGGGGTGTAGTCCATCCGGTCCAGATGACTTAACTACTGTCAGACCTTTCAGCTTCCCTCACACCTTCTCCCTAGTAATAACAATCACACACATTTCTTCCCTCTGACTGTTTTGAACTTCTAGCATACAGCTAGTGTATTCCTTAGTGAATTCAGATGCAAAATACTTTCTTAGTTCATCCCCTATGTCCTTGTTCTTCCTTACTATATCTCATGCATCATTTTCCGATGGTCCAATATTTTCTCTCACATATCTGAGAACAATGATATCCTCTTTGATATTATCAGCTAGTTTACCTTTGTATTTTATCTTTTCCCTCCTTATAGATTTTTCAGTTTCCTTCTGCTCATTTTTAAAGTTCCCAATCCTCTAACTTCTCACTAAATGTTGCTCTAAAATGTGCCCTTTCATTTGCTTTTATGCTGGTTATGACTTATCTCATCAGCCACAATTGCATCATCCCTTTTGTGCAGATCATACCCTCCCCAGAAGAGATCCCAGTGATCCAGAAATCTGAAACCAGGCCTCCTCCTTCAGTTCCTCAGCCTCACATTCATCTGCTGAGTCATCCTATTCTTATCTTTACTGGTTTATGGCAGAGGCAACAATCCAAAGATTACTACCCTGGAGGTCCTGCTCTACAGATTTATACCTAACTCACTAAGTACTCTTTTCAAGACCTCCTCCATTTTCCTATCTACATCATTGGTGTCAAAATGTACCAAGACTTCTGGCTGCTCACCATCATTCTTTAGAATGTCATTGACCCTATCTGAGGCATCCCTGACCCTGGCACCGGGGGCGGGGGGGGGGGGTGTCTCTTTCATGTCCACAGAACCGTGTGTCTATTCCTCAAAATGTGACATTCTCTATCACTATTGCAGTAATCTTCTCTCCCCTGACTCAAGCTCACTGCCAGAGACCTGGTCACTGTGGCTCCCTCCTAGTAGGTAACACCACCACCCTTCCAAATAGTATCTAAAGCAGCATACTTATTATTGAGAGGAATAGCCGTGGAGTTACTCTACACCGGCTGCCCATTTCCTTTCCCTTTCCTGACAGTCACCCATCAACCTGCTTTCTGCAACTAAGGGATGACTACCTCCCTGTAGCTTCTTTCTATCACCTCTTCAGTTACCCGTATGTCACTGAGTTGCTGTTCCAGTTCCTTAACACATTCGCTGTGGAGCTGCAGCTCAGGGCACCAGGTGCAGATGTGGTTTTCCTGGAGCTGGAGGACTCCCAGAATTCCCACATAGCACACAGCACAGCTATCCTCGTTGCACTAACAGACAAAGAATGAAGAAGTAGAAACTTACCTAGTCCAATCCTATTGTTGCCAAAGCCTGCTGAGCCATTGCCTCTCCACTCTACCAATGGTCTGCTCCAACAAAAACCTCTTTGCCTATCCCTACCTTATTTTTGTTTATTCATGCTACTGACTTATGATTCAGTTGAGCCACCGGAAAAAGCCAGAAAACCATAAATGCTCCTTTTTAAATATCACTCCCTGACCTGTGCGTAGCCTCCTCTCTCAATTAGATTAGGGCACGAGAAAAGCCAAATGCCCATTAATGGCCATTTTAAAATTTCTCACTCCATCTCTCAACTCAATTGGTCTGCTGGGAAAAAATGCTTTTGAGAAACACAATGAATATTTGAATTTCAAATCACTCAAACATCTGAAGTTGAAAGACCAGAACATCTTGTAATTGAGGAATACATATTAAGGAAGAATATTACCTGATAAAATCAGCAGTATTTTTCCCACTCACTTTCTGTTGAGAAATGCCTTTCCCTGTCTGAGACTTTGCTTGGTGGATCTCCTTTGCCAGTCCAATTCCCTTGCTGGGACTAAGTAATGCTGAAATGATAGAATGATTATGAAGATGTTGGCAGCAGTTTATCCTCCCAAAGCTTGATGGGATATTTGACCTCACTCTCGCTGCTATAAAAACGTATTATTATAACAAAGGTACGTTAAAAAGCATAGAATAAATCAAATACAGAAATGTCAAGTGTACAGGCTAGTGCAGTAACAATGCCTTTTGTTCAATGTGCCAAAGCTCAGTGCTCAGACTATGCTGATTTGGCTTGCCGAAGGTCTGAAAAAGGAGATAAAGGGACAATAGGTCCTTCCTCAGTGAAGGTGAGTCATCACGTTGGAAATTAAACTTTTAATAGTAAAGTTACAACTTGGATTTGATGACTCTTGAAACAAACACTTATTCCAATTACCGTAGATTCCGGATTTTAAGCCGCTACTTTTTTCCCACATTTTGAACAGCTTTGAACTCTGCGGCCTTTAAAACGGAGCGGCTAATACATGATTTTTTTTCATGCCGCCAAAAACATTTTGCCTCGTAACAGTAGACCAATAAAATTGATGAGTAGTTCACAGAGGTCCAATGAAATTGTACGATAAATCAAGCGCACTTTCACAATTAAATTATTGTAAATCAGTCATTTGTACTCACCCTCATCAACATGGAAAACACTCGAAGAAAAGCATTGTGCTGCCTTTATGGCAGTTATTTAGTTTATAATATTTTCGCTTAGTAATTCATTTTCTAGTTAAAGTTAGAAGAGTTTTAACTATATTTGTTTTCTGTACTACATCGCGGGATGCTATGACGTCACACCCGGTTTCGCCGCGTCTTGTGGGATACCAGTTTGCGATAAACGGGAAGGAGGGGGTCGAGCAGCGGAGCGGCGGAGCGAAAACGCTGCTTTTAAATGCCGTTTGCGATAAACGGGACGGCGGGGGGGAGCGGCGGAGCGAAAACGCTGCTTTTAAGTTAAAGGCGATCAATAACTTTTCCTGGTAGGCTGCAGTATATATATTTTTTACCAGTCGTTAGGAGATATTGGAATGTTGTTCAGTAAAGAAGTATACGCAACGTATATTTAAAAGTAGCCGCGTTACGGGCACGGTTCGAAAAAAAGCATTTGCAATATGTATTTGTTTTTGTTACCATATGGATTTAATTAAAAGTTAAAAAATCCTCACGTGTAATATCTTTCTGTGTAAATATCTCATATTACAACGTGGGACACCTGCGGCCGAAAATCCGGTGCGGCCTAAAATCCGGTGCGGCCTTTACAAGTAAAAAATTGATTTTAATTTCTAAAATTAGAGCCAGCGGCTTTTAATCAGGTGCGCTCTGTAGTCCGGAATCTACGGTAAGAACAACCACTTGGTTTTATATATATATATATATATATACACACACACACACACACTGTGCTGCCTTTATGGCAGTTATTTAGTTTATAATATTTTCGCTTAGTAATTCATGTGTTAGCATTTTTTAGTTAAAGTTAGGATTGTTTAAGTATGTTCGTTGTCTGCAATATATCGCGGCATTCGATGACATCACATCCGGTTTCGCCGCGTCTTGTGGGAAAATACCGGTTTGGGAAAAACGGAAAGGTGGGGGCTCTCATGTGCGAGTCCAGCGCAACAAAAGTTGTCTCTCTATGCATTAGAAATCACAGTGGAGCAACGCTGTAAGTTCATAGATAATCGATATGTTGATTTAAAATGTTAACGCTGATTCTGTTAAAAGTAACGACGGTCGATAAGGTTTATGTTTTCATTAGTTAAAGAGTTGCGGATAGTCATGTTGAAGTGTATTTAAAGCAGTCAATGGCTTAAGTAGATTCTGACTGTATGCTGCACTTTAATGTAATGTAGTTGTTGTAGTTTTACCTTTGCAAGTATTTACGATGTAAGTGTGATATCTAGAAGGAAACAAACACTGTACCAATCTTGTATTGTTTTATCAACAGTTTTCACCATACGTTAATGTGGAAGAGTGAACAGTAAATGGTTAATCTTACTGCGATCCTGTTTTCATTAACGACGGTTTACCTCGGTGTTTAGTTCGGGTTCCGTTACACCCGAGCGAGAACACTACACACACATTTCCTTGGAAAGTTTCCAGGAAGCAAGGATTTGGCAAGGATTTTTTTTATGGAAGACCGGCAGTTGTCCAAGCTGCAAGTCTCCCCTCTCCACGTCACTGCTGTTGTCCAAGGGAAGGGCATTAGGACCTATTCAGCTTGGCACCATCAGATCACTAGACAAACACCTTGGCCACGCACCAACACTGTGTGTGTGTGTGTATATATATATGTATATATATATATAGACTGCAGAATAAGAATAAGGGTGAGCATTTTGGTTTATTGCTTAAGACAAATAGGGATTGTCAAAAAGAAGAAAAATAAAATGACTCTAGTATACCACCACAAAATATATGCAATTCTCTCTAAGTCTATTGCTTTCATAGATTGTGTGGGATTTCTTTGCATAATCTGCGGAGCCACAAGAAACAAAGATGCACCACAGGTGCTAATAATAATTATACTCTGTTCTACTTTCAAATGCCGATGGACCTGCTGTGTATTTTCTGCTATTATTCGTGTAATAATACATACTGTAATTAAAGAGCAGTTACAGCTTTGTGAATCAATGATTTTTAAATGACACAAAGGAAAGGGAGCATTGAACAAATCTTTATTATAGATGGTAATTAAAATACAAATCATTGACAGTACGTGCAAAAAATAATACACTCTCACTTATCCTTTGCTCTATTTACAATCTCATAAATGTAATGGGGTTGACTGTACTGATCTGAAATCTCTCAATGAATCTAGTGCTCCACCAATTATAACCTTTTCACCTTACTGCTTCAATAAAAGGCACAGGATGGTCATAACAAAAAGGCATTTAATTAAAGACTCATGATTCTGTCTGTTTTCCTGAATTCTGGCTCTCTGAAATGTGCGATTCTGAGATCATTTTTTTCCAGGAATGTAAGTCAAATATTTCACAGCAATTTAAAAATACTATACGTATAACATATGGACTTAATTTCAGTTGCTTCATTGGAACTATTAAAATTGACCTATAAAGAATATCAAACATGACATGTGCTTTGCATTGGTTTCTTCAGGGTGAATTTCAATACCATTAGTACTTTACTTCTGCATTTAAATAGTAATATTACAATTTATGATCCATGTTAGTAGTCCCATCAAGTGGAAACAATTGCGTAAATTATTGGAAGATATTTGCAGGAATTCCATCATCATGGCATGGATTAGTAGGACAAGTGAGAGTGAAGAAATGTGAAAAGACAGACAAGATTAAAGATACATTGACAGAGAAAAAACAATATGGGAGGGACATTTGGTACTGACTTGTTTCAATCAAATAGTAAATGTTCATGTTTGGTCATATGTTAAGATTTGTAAGCACAGAGCTCATTGGACATCGGGGCAGAATTAGACTAATCCACCCATCAGGACTAATCTGCCATTCCTTTATCACAGCTGATTTATTATCCCTCTCAGTCCCATTCTCCTGTTTTCTCCCTATAACTTTTGACACCCTTGTTAATCAAGAAACTTTCAAACTCCACTTTAAATATGCCCAATGACTCAACCTCAACAGCCATTTGTGACAATAAATTCCACAGGTTTGCCATCTTCTAGCTAAAGAAATTCCTCTTTATTTCTGTTCTAAAGGGACATCATTTTATTTTGAGGCTGAACCCTCAGGTCCTAGAATCCCTCACTATAGGAAACATCCTCTCCACATCCACTCTATCCAGGCTTTTTAATATTTGATACATTTCAATGAAATCCTCTGACATTCTTCTAAACTCCTACAAGTAGAGGGTAGATCCATCAAACGTTCCTCATACCCTGTCATTCCCGGGGTCATTCTCATAAACCTCCTGTGGACCTTTTCCAATGGTAGCACATCCTTTCTCAGACAAGTTGGCCCAAAATATCACTATAACACCTCAGCATTACATTCTTGCTTTTATATTTTAGACCTCAAACTAAATGCTAACATTGCACTTGCCTTCCTTACCATTGACTCACCCTGCACGTTAATCTTCAAGAAATCCTGCACAAGGATTCCCAAGTCTCTTTGCACCACAGAGTTCGATTTTTCTTCCTGTTTATAAAATAGTCTTACACCTTTATTCCTTCTGCTGAAATGCACAGCAATACACTTTCCTTCTCTATATTTTATTTACCACTTCTTTGCCTATTCTCCTAATCTGTCCATGTCCTTCTGCAGATTATTTGCTTTCTCTACATTAGTTCTCCTCTACCTATCATTGTATTGTCCACAAACTTGGCCACAAAGCCATTATCACTGTCATTCAAATCTTTGACATATAACATGAAAAGTAGTCTTCCCAGCACTGACCCTTGCAGAACACCATCAGCTTAACAGAGAGATCTCATTTATTCCCACTCTTTGCTTCCTGCCAGTTGGCAATTTTCGTTCCAAGTTAGTATCTTTCCCGCAATGCCACGGGCTTTACTTTTGTTTATCATCCTCATGTGTGACACCTTGTCAAAGGCCTTCTGAAAATCCAAGTAAACAACATTCACTGACTCTCCGTTTTTTATTCTGACTGTTAATTCCTCAAAGATTATCCACTGATATGTCAGGCAAGCTTTCCCCTTAGGAAACCATGCTGACTTTGCCCAATTTTATCATGTGCCTCCTAGTACCAGAAAACTTCATATTTAATGAGGGACTCCAGTATCTTTGCAACCACTAAAGTCAGGCTATTGGCCTGTAATGTCCTGTCTTTTGCCTCCTTCCTGGCGACTCTCCTGCCATTCCTGGTCTGCAAGCAGTAATTTATCAGCCTGAGACAAATGGGTTCACATCTTACCTTCCATCATCAGTCTGAGAATTTTGAAATACTGTTAAAATGAAGAAAATTAACAACATTTATTATATTTCAATGATCAATCTGTAGGATTTGTCTGATCTTGTTCATATTCCAAATTTCTTGAACTTTTCTCATGTCCCCAACAAGCCCATTTTTCAGCATATAAATTTATCCCATTACTGCCTTACTTCTGTGCCGAAGGCACATTTATAAGCATGTGGTAGGAATAATTTAAATGCCATCCGTTAGTAGATATTTGGATTTGCAATCAAATGTGTGTCATAATCCTAAACAATACATTTTTGTAAGGTGTTGTAAGTGAATATGTTATCTTGTGTAAGTATACTAATTAGTAATCGTTGCATTACTCACTATAATGTATATAGGAAAAGAAGAAATAAAAGAAGGTCAAATGGCCCCTTGAGGCTACTATAATAAGATCACTGTGGTCTGAATTTGTCCCTGGCAGCACCTTCCTGTCTGTACCCAACAATCATTACCTCCTCTACATACCAGAATACTCAATATTGTTTATATTCTATGCTTCAGACTGCCCAGTTCATTGGGGTAAAGAAGTCTGAAGATTCATTACCATTTAAGTGAAATTTCTGCTCACCTCTGCCTTAAACCAATGACTCATTATTCTGAAACTATATCATTAATTCTAGATACCGTCATGCAGAAAAAGCATTGTTCCAACATTGCCCTTAACAAGCCCTCTCAGAACCTTACAGGGCTGATCTTACTCTATTCAGCTCTAGTAAGCATACACCCAGTGGGCACTGAGTGTACATTGGTGGTCTCCTGTTGCTCTAGCCCATCTACTTCAATGTTCGACTTATTACGCATTCGGGAATGTTCTTCTGCATATCACTGTTGTAACATGTGGTCAGCTAGAATCAATCTGGCCATTCTCCTCTGACCTTTCTCATTCACAAAACATTTTTGCCCACCGAGCTGCTGCTCACTGGTTTTTGTTTTCACACTGTTCTTTGTAAACTCTAGAGACTGTGTCTGCATGAAAATCCCAGAAATCAGAAGCCTCTGAGATCATCTGGCACTATCAATCATTCTACGGTCAAAGACACTTCGATCACATTTCTTCCCCATTCTGATGCTTAGTCTGAACAACAACTGAACCCCTTTACCATGTCTGCATGCTTTTTTGCCTTGAATTGCTACCGCGTGACTGGCTGATTAGATAGCTGCATGAATGAGCAGGTGTACCTTATAACATGGCTATTGAGCGTCTGCCCGAACTGCTCAACGTTTCCTCATAAGTTATTCCCTAAATCCCCGAAATGAAACAAGTGACCTGTGACTGAAATCAAAAACTGCAAATTTGGTCTCACCAGTGCCCTTTGTCACAATTCTTTTCTATGTTTAGAATCCAGTCCCTTTACAATAAGCTCAATCTTTAAATAAATAGGCTAATAAATAGATTAATTTAAATATTACATTTGTGTCCCTACTTACTTGTTTTACTTGCATTCTATCTCTCTGTGCTTTATATCTAAAGGCACCTGGTCACTTTTACAGCAGCATTCCATAGCCTTTCTCCTTTTAAACAATATTTTGCCTTTCTATCACTCTTTTCAAAGAGCATAACATAAAGGTATGTGAATATTTTATCCAATCGGTTAACCTATCCAGATCCTTCTGCTGGCATCCACTTCACAACTTGCTTTCCAGCCTATCTAGATTTTGACTGCAAATTTAGCTGCAATACCTTGCATCCCTTCATCTAAATCATTAATATTAAATGAAAATATTCGAGGCCCTGCTACTTATTCAACTGGTTATGGACTAACAATTTGAGAAAGTGCCATTTATTCCAGTTCTCTATAGGATGTCTGAAAAAGAGTGTTCAAACCCAGCACAAATTTGATGGTCTACTCCTGTCCTTGTTTACACCTGCCCTGTATATTTCAGACAGATGGAACTCCTGTGATACCGGAAGGGTAGAATTTGGGAAGGTTAATGGAAAATAAAAGTGGATTAATGTAAAACAGGTGCTTGATCATTGGTGCAGATATAATAGGTCAAAGGTCATGTTTCCATGCCAATTGATCTAAGGTGGTACCAAAGCTGTCTCTGCACATTTCTACAAATTCATCGGCAGAATAAGCAAAGAATATCAGCAAATATTCCCAGGTTGGCATTGCAACATTGTGGCTCTCATTACACTAAATTGGCTCCAATCTGCAGGCCACTTATCTGACAACAGATTGCTGAATAAGGCATACTATTCTCAGCTCTGAAACAGCAAGCAGTTGCCAAAACAAAGTTTTCAAAGCCTCCTTGAAAAATATGTAACATCCTCATCAATTTGCTGCGAATCCTTGCTTTAGGATCAGCCAAAATAGAAAAGAATATCCAAGGTGGTTCAAGAAATCTAGGATCTCTTTTCTAGTAGTACATGAAAGCACAATATAAACAAGGAAAGACTCCAAACATGCAAATTTTCTCGCATCCTGCAGTAACAAGCACACCCCACTTGTGTTAGAATCTTCAGAACAAACAATGACTTCATCAATCACCTTGGAACTTGCAGAATTGGAGTGGACCCAAGTCATACTTGACCACGACAGACTGCTTGGAAGAGACGTTGTTCCTAATAATAATCGTCAGACTTTTAAAATTTTTAGATTCATGATCTATGTTTTCCTCCTTCTTAAATTTGTATTGGAATAGTATAAAGTTACATTTGCAGTTTTCTAATCCACTGCAACTTATCCAGAATTGGGATAAATTGGGATAAAAAAAACTCCCCAAATGTTACTTTTAAGGCCCTTAGATGCAGGCCATTAGGTTGAAAGAACAGATCAGTTTTTTATTCACATTAGTTTGCTTAATACCTCTTCCTTAGTGATAAGACTGTTTTTAATTTCTCTGTCTCTTTTGGCTGCGGATTTAACAGTATTATTGAAGTGTTCTGAACATGCTTTGCCATAAAGATTGATACAAAATATTTGTTGAAAGTCTGTGCTATTTCCTCACTTATCATTATTATATTCAATACTCCCATCATCTAATCAGTTAAGATTTACATGAAACACACACAAAATGCTGGTGGAATGCAGCAGGCCAGGCAGCATCTATAGGGAGAAGCACTGTCGACATTTTGGGCCGAGACCCTTCCACAGGACAAACTTTGTTTTTTCAGTCCTGTCACAGATCTGCATAGCATAGCCTCTTGTGCTCATATGCTTCAGCCACTGAGTACTCCTACGGGATTGTGAGTTCCGCGATGTAGATGATCTATAATGAATTGGACCAGAGAACCTAGTCTGGCCTAAGGCTAGTGGTAGCAATTTCTGGTGCAAAAGTGAGTTATCCTGTTTTTCGCTTACAAGAGAGATTAGTTGGTCTTTTTGCTCCCTCCTGGACAAGTGCTGCTTGTGTCAGAGCGTTAGTCATTCTGGGGGTCAAGGAGGTGGTTATTGTCCTCTTGGTCTCTTGAGTTTACAGAAAAAGATGTCCTCCATACTGATCAAATTGCAGATTATGTGGCAAGCTCAGACATTGGGAGAAAATCTGGATATCAAAAATGAAAACTTATTATACATGAAGTATAGAGGAACAACAGTGAAAAGACAAATGCAAATGAATCAAAACCAGAACTGGCATATCACTTAGAAACAACAGAGAGTTTTGGAAGATCGGGTCATTTGCAAGGATTAACTGGATGTGGCAGTTCCCAGTAAAATGACATAAATATCATCCCCAATGATGAGAGGTTATACTTCATCAGCAAGTAATTTTGGAGCAGGGGGTTGGAGGCCTAAAAAGTTGAAACACATCACTGCCTATAATAAAACATTATCGATCAGTTGAAGATATCAGTTCACTGGAAGGAGTTATCCACTTGCTGGATTGAGTTAAAAGCTTGTCTTGCATAATATTCAGACACATCATCATTACATATTACATTGTAGTGTAAAGATACTTACAAAGAAATGGAGAAAGTGATGTTGAGTTGAAGACCTTGCAAAAGGTCCAGACAAATACACTCTGCTGATGGATTAAAGAAGGCAGTTAGAGAGAAAAAAGTTGGCCACAACTGTTACAGAACTTGAATTTAAAAAGGAGAGCGTTGTAAATGCCCACCAGCTCAGAAAATATCCACAGTGTGTGAAAACAACATTATGATGGATGAGGGCACAGTAGAGCTGGGCAGTTCTGGTATAGTTAGCAAAAGCAAGTTGTCTGAAATCGAAATCGATATTAAATCCTCGATGATCATTGTGTCCAGACAGAAGATGAAACACTATTTCTTAAAATTCCAGTAGGTTGGGCCTCATTTCACCTCTGTAGGAAGGAAAGATCAGATGGGGCATAGAATGGAACTCTTAATCAAAGTATTTATTATTAATCTGTGACTTAAGAGAATGAAAATTTTAGGAGTTCAGCAACTTAGGTTTTGGAATATTGAATGCAAGGTCAGCTATGACATATCACTGAAAATCAGTTAGGTGTAGGGGATCAGAACTGGAGGAGCACACAGGTTGCAGATTATGGTAGCATTCCGTAAAATCACTGAGGTAGGCATGGATAAGGCCATGGAAGGATCTAAAAACTATTTGGAATTATTAGTCAAAAACAGTAGTGCCCTTCCTCATGTTTGATTGTGCTGGGGATTGAGAGTGTGTGACTACAACTATTGTTTAGTTTTTAAGAAGATGTGCAGCTAAATTTCATAGCATCTGTATAGCAATCATAACAAAATAAAATTTAGAACATACATGTCAAATGATTGGTGTGATGCACCTATATTAATTAAGCTGCTGAATCACATTAAGAGCTATTTATATACCTAAAGAGCATGAAATAGAATTTCCACATCACAAGTAACTCAACATCACAAAATTGGACATTAGTTATTGGGAGTTCACATTTTCCACACAAACTGACCAATACTTTTGCTGCTTTTGTGAAGAAAAAGTAATGCATTCAGGTTCAAGAATGCCTTCACATCTATTTGGCTTTCCAATCACCTCTATTTTGGTAACCGAGTGGTTTGAGCATGTTGATTTGATGCCATAGTTAGATTTAGGAAACCACCTATTAACTATTCCAAAAAGTCAAAGCAAAAGGATCATAGAATCTAATCCAATCAACCTATCAGTATCATGAATTTAAAGGTGTTGCACAAGTTCAAGTTAATTACATTGGATTTCAACATTTGGTTCACATTATTTGGCTGAAATTAATGTCCCAAGAGCAATGCTCCCTCTAATTTGTAATGAACAGTGTGCACTGAAATTGTATTGTTTTGAATTGTAGAAATAGAAGTTAACAGCAAAACACTGTCAATAAGAACTTTGATCTCCTCTGTGTTTGATTGTTTTCACTCTCTCAAAACATGTAGCAGGCCTGTAGCGGGTAATGAAGGATTTTCTTGACAGACGTTTTAAAAGTCTAGTTTCCAAATAACACTCCACTTTTGTTGCTTGCAAATTCTCCAGCAACTTTTGCATTGCGACAATACACACAGATGACACCATTCTCTGTATTGTACAGAAATATTCCCTGTAGCTCCATGTCCCTGACCTCATGTGCTTTCAGTGTAGCAGTTTCTAATGTTTCATTAAGCCATTCTGCTTTAAATGACCGAGCAGTTCTTTGGTGCTTCACTCCTTTGCTTCTTTGGAATCCGACATAGTGAATCAGTAATGTGTTCGATAAAAACAGCATAAATAAGCCAGATCTAAAATCTGCAGACAGGTCATCGCAAACTCCACATTGTCAACACTCCACATCAGAAACCAGAAAAGGAAATGTGATTGTGTACGATCGTGAAATATATTTAATATGCCACCAAGGTAAGGGTGACAACCTTTTGTGTGCTAGTAGCAAAAGACGTGTGCGCTTGCACGCGTGCACACCTTAGACAGAATGTTGCTAAAGAGACAAACAAAATGACTGTGATAGTCTAAACATGCTAAACAGGTCAACACATTTGCAAAACTAGGCTTTCAAACAAACATTTCACACACCCACATAACATACCTGTGCAATTTTTGATAGGGAAAAAAATATATAATTGAAACCAAAATAGCTTAATATTTTCAAAGAAACAGTAAACAAAGAAAGTGAATGAAACAAAACAGGCATTAAGAAATTAAGTTTTGGAAATGAAAAAGCAAAAAAAAAAACAAACCCAAATCCCCAATTGCCAATTGGCAGCTATAGAGGGAGGAACTGCTTTCTAATACTCAGATATGGATTTTTCCCAAGTAAGTGTGATTTTAGGGAATAAGTAATCTGAGTTTATTGCTGTCATCCTTTCCCTTATTGACCAAGACCTGCCTCCGGGAATCCCAATCATGTCTAGAATGGACTTGATAGAGGTTTCCACTTCAACTCATTTGAGATCAAGAACAAGGTCAGCACCTCATTTGCCATGTTGTTTTAGTATCTGGTTGACAATGCTTTGGCAGCAGAAGGCCTCCAATATGTCGCAAATGCCTTTGTCAAGACGTAAAAAACTCTGGGTCTTGTTTGGAACATAAAGTAAGACACAGGTCCTATATCATTCACTGCCAGTGCCAGCCATTTATCCAGCCCTCCATCAAAGTTGGTGATATTGCTCTTGAAAATGCAGACCACTTTGTCTACCATGGCAGCAGACTCTCCTCAAAATCAGACATCGACTCAAAGATTACCTATCTCCTGAGTAGTGCTAGTGGAGCCTGGGCAAGATAAAGGAAAAGAGTCTTTAAAGACCGCAAACTACAGGTCAAAGCAAAACTTTTGGTCTATGAAATAGTTGTCCTTCCTACATTATTCTATGGAGCTGAAAGCCCTGGAACAATGCCACCAAAGAGCCTTACAAAAGATTTTGAGGATCATCTGGAAGGACAGATTCACTAACACCAGCATATTGAAGGAGGCCAACATGAACAGTATTTCCACAATAATAAAGCAATACTAACTCAGATGGATAGGTCATGTCATTCGAATGCCAAACTAACTTATCCCTAAAACAAATCCTTTGCTCCCAGAAAGAGGGTGGGTTAGTAAGTTTGCTGATGACACAAAAGTTGGGGGTGTTGTGGATAGTCTGGAAGGCTGTCAGAAGTTAAAACATGATGTCGATAGGATGTAGAACTGGGCTGAGAAGTGGCAGATGGAGTTCAACCCAGATAAGTGTGAAGTGGTTCATTTTGGTAGGTCAAATTTGAAGGCAGAATATAATATTAATGGTAAGGCTCTTAGCAGTGTGGAGGATTAGAGAGATCTTAGGGTCCATGTTCACAGGACACCCAAAGCTGCTGTGCAGGTTTACAGTGTTGTTAAGAAGGAATATGGTGTATTGGCATTCATCAACCCATGGGATTGAGTTGAAGAGCTGTGAGGTAATGTTACTGCTATATAAGACCTTGGTCATACCCCACTTAGAGTCGCAAACACGAGGAAATCTGCAGATGCTGGAAATCCAAGCAACATGCACAAAATGGTGGTGGAATGCAGCAGGCCAGGCAGCATCTATAGGAAGAAGTACAGTCGACATTTCGGGCCAAGACCCTTCGTCAGGACTAACTGAAAGAAAAGATAGGAAGAGATTTGAAAGTGGGGGGTGATCCAAAATGGTAGGAGAAGACAGGAGGTGAGGGATGAAGCGGAGAGCTGGAAAAGTGATTGGCAAAAGGGATACACAGCTGGAGAAGGGAGAGGATTATGGGATGGCTGGCCTAGGGAGAAAGAAAGGGGGAAGGGAGCACTAGAGGGAGATGGAGAGCAGGTAAGGAGTGATTGTGAGAGGGGCAGAGAGAGAAAAAAGAGAGAGAGAGAGAGAGATAAAGTGGGGGGAAATAATAAATAAATAAATAGATAGATAGATAGACAGACAGATAAATAAATAAGGGATGGGCTAAGAAGGGGAGGGGGGGCATTACCGAAAGTTAGAGAAATTTATGTTCATGTCATCAGGTTGGAGGCTACCCAGATGGAATATATGGTGTTGTTCATCCAACCTGAGTGTGGCTTCATTTTCACAGTAGAGGAGGCCATAGATAGACATATCAGAATAGGAATGGCACGTTAGGGAATTACCCCTAATGGTGACCTAGCATTACCCCTAACGGCAACTCCTCTGCTTGCATCTTCAGAAACAGCTCTATTTCCAACTTTAAGATCTCTATTTTTCCTTTTCAGGGTTCTTTTGAAGACCGTAACCTGGAGTTACACGCCGATTTTGGTTCTTTGTGGGAATGGGACCTGCTCTCGGGTTCCATGACTGGCCATTGTTCGACATGCCAAGGATGCGGCCTAAGAACTCAGCTCGCCTTTGGAGGTCCGGGATCTCGTGTCTCTGGAGACGGACAGACCGAAGGTCAGTGGCCCAGCATGAATCCAGGATGTCGTGGGAGACCAAAGATTTCTGGCTGTGTGCCAAGAGACCCAAGATCTTTGGGCGCAGAGCTTGGAAAAAGCAATGCAATGGACTTTTAACATCGTAAATCAGCAAGTTATTTGTTATGTCTCCCCTCTCACTATGAAACGGAGACATCCCTTTCTCCCTTGTTAGGGAGAGAGAGAGAGTCTGTGGTATGTCAAATACTAGGTGAACGAGTAGTCTTTGGGGTGCTGCAAGTCTGTGTCTTTACTGTTGCTTTGCTGCACGCTTGCATGCTCGGTTGTAGGTGCCGATTCTTTTTTTTTTGCTGGTGGAGGAGGGGGGATTGTTGCTCTGCTGCTGCTTATGTGTGGGAGGGAGGAGCTGGGGGGTACTTTGGGGTTCTAATATTTAACTTTCATTCATTCTTTGGGGGGGCACTCCTCTATTTTTGTTGATGTTTGCGAAGAGAAAGCATTGCAGGATGTATATTGTATACATTTCTTTGACATCAAATGTACCTTTGAAACCTTTGAAAAACTGGGAATACTTTGTACTCAATGGATGTGCCTGGAGGAAATCTGTTCAAAAGGGAGGTGCGCCACATGAAGGTAACCACCATGGTGCTGCAGAGAACAAGTGGCGGTTCTGAAAGAAGTAACTGAACAATCAGAAGACCCAACCACTAACCATAGCCATCACTTATTCTTGTTCACACTTCTCCAGAATATGTGGATCCTGGATCAGCCACTACAGCCATCTGAGGTCCCACCAACAGATAATCCTTTAAGAAAATACCATATTTGACTTGAGTGATTACAGTACCCTACAAAGGAGCTAAGAACTTGTATATGAATGTAGCAAAGTGATTTTTTAAATATATACACATGAAATTACTTGATACCTATAACTGAGAAATATCTTTAAAATTAAACAGTTTAAATTTGCTGAAAAAGTATCTGCCAAACTGATTCTATAAGGATAATATTCGGGTTTGATTTTCACTGTGTAGCATTGTGTTCAGAAAGTGATAACCAGTTTCAGTCATTTCATTTTTATGAATTTGTCTGGGTGTTTATTTCTATCATTTACTTTTATTGTTTGCACAGTTTGTTTGTTTTTTCTCTCTGCCCATTGAGTGTGTGATGCTCTTTTTTTTAAAGTGGCGTCTATTGGGTTTTGTTGTTTTGTGGCTGCCTGTGAAAAAGTGAATCTCAAGGTTGTACATAGTATACATATATACTTCAAAAATATATGTACTTTGAACTTACTGCCCTCAATTTGGGAAAGATTGTTAATTCACTAATGCACTGCCGAAAAGTGAAAATAAGGACCATTCAGAATTTACAGTTCCCATCCAGCACTGATTAGCTACCACTGAACCCTCAAAACTGGAATGGAAATCTAGGGGAACTGCCTGAGACACAGAGAAGACAGACATTCATATACTATACCTCCAAGTAATTTCCAACAATGATTATCTTACTGGAACTTTCCTGCCTTTAATTCCACTATTTTGAAAACAAACCTTGGAGTGCTGGTTTAATGCTTATTTTGTCTACATAAATCTGCTTATTTCTATTAAAATGCATTATGCTTTAACTGTGGTGTGATGTAAACACCAATAATAAATTCAAGTAAAAACACACATATTCTGCCTGTGAATAAAGATTTCCTTATCAATATTCATCTAAATTCCTTCACCTCCCCTGGACCTCCAAAACACTTACAAGACGTGAAATTTAAAACAATAATCAGAGATTAAACAGCATCAGATTTTTAATCCAGTCATTGCTATTTAATTTAAAGATGAATTCTACAAATGACTAACAGCACTCTCAGATTAGAAGGGCCAACAATGCTATTTTCTTTTTAATCCCTGTGGTATAAAGCCATATCATGAAAATGAGTAATAAAGAAAATCTCATAAGCAGTGCATGTAAACAATACAAAAAATCTGAAAGGGCGTCTCCCATTACTTCCCATCCATTTTAAAAAATCTTGTCTTAATAAAGCATCCTTTATAATTACAGCATGCCTCATAATAATTCATAGCCAACCAGCTACTTAAGATTTCAGCAAATGTTGAAAGACAGCATCCAATTTGTAGAAACTAAAGTCCAAAGGACAGCAATGTGAAAAATGATCAGATAATGACTTGTGTAACTGTTAGGTTGAGGAATAAATATTGGCCAGATCCTGTGGCCAACACCCAACTTGTCTTCAGAACAGTGCCATGAGATGTTTTGCATCTTTAGATGTTTTGATGTGATCCCAAAACTATGTCCAAATGAACTCCTTTGCACAGCCATATCCGGAACTGTTACAAGTAACAGCAGTTGTCTGAGTATTTGGCAGAAACTGGAACCATTCAGATTTAGATTAGAGAGTTCAGGAGATGGCAGAAAGGATATGAGGATGTGGCAATGTGACAATCATTTATACAAACACCAAATCCGAAATTCCTGTTTAGAGGTTGTTGATAAATAAACAGCAGGCTTTCCTGTCTTATCAGGAAATGAAAACATATAATTGGAGAATTTCCATAAGTTGTTTAAATCAGTAAATAAAAATGTTTAAAAACTCATAATTTCTAATATGATATTTTGATCATTGGTTTACCAGTATCAAAGCATCAGTAGGAATTGAGACTCTCATATCACCCCTAACAAAATGGATGCTACACATTTTCCCAGGTGTAAGCTGACTCTTGGTACTTAATTCCAGATTCTGGGCTAGAAAGGTTAGCAGCAAGTCGAACAGTTTTTGCCTAGGGTTAGAGGACCATGTTGGGTGGGTTAAGAGGATTGGGAATTTGGTTTCATTTTTATCGAGACATAAGTGTTCTTGGAAAACTTAGCACTGAATGACTCATCCTAATGTCACCTTTGGGAACTATGGGAATCCTTCTGAAGGTATGGCCAAGGAGTAGCTGACTTGGGAGTTTCAGGATTTTGGTTTGTTGATAATGAGAGACCTGCATAGTACTTGGTGTTGACAATTAGAGAGCATTATAAAGTACAAAGGACACTGGGCATTGTAATGAATGTTGGGAACAGAAGTAGGTGAGAGAGAGAGAGAGAGAGAGAGAGAGAGAGAGAGAGAGAGAGAGAGGTGTGGGAAGAGAGAAGGAAAGGGAGGAAGAAGGGAATGAAAAGGGGAGGTAGTTGGAGAAAAGCAGAGAGAGACAGAGAGAGTGATAGAGAAAGGGGACAGTGAGGGAGAGAGCCACAGAGAAATACTGCTCAGATACAGACCTTTCAACTCGAGTTCATGCCAACCACGGTGCTCACTTAGCTTGAAACAATTTCCCACATTTGGCCCATATCCCTCTAAGCCCAGCTCCTCCATGTACCTATCCAAGTATTTCTTAAATGATATGATTGCACCTGCCTCAAACACTTCTTTTGGCAGCTTGTTCCTTATACTCACAACCCTCTACATGAAAATGGTGCTCCTCAAGTCCCTTTTGAAATCTTTTCCCTCTAACACTAAATCTATGTCCCCTAGTTTTGATCTCCCCTACTGTCAGGGAAAGACTATTACCATACATCTTATTCACATTGAGTTACAGCAAGAATTAGGCTCTTATGGCCCCTAGATTAGACTCTTAGGCTCAGATGTATATGTGGGGTTGTGGAGTTTTGTGTGTTGAGGTATGTGGTGCTATGGCAGATGGGGAAGCATAGTGGAGACACTTTAATTCGGCCCATGCCTTGATTTAACCCCCATCCTAATCACTGGACAATTTACAATGAACAATTAACCTACCAACCAGTATGTCTTTGGATTGTGGGAGGAAACTGAAGCATGTGGAGGAAACTGAAGCATGTGCAGTCACAAGGGAGAAGTACAAATTCCTTTCAGCAGCGGGAAATGAAACTGGGTCGCTGGTACTGTAAAGTGCTGTGCTAACCATTATGCTACAGCGCTGCTCTCATAATTTTCAGCATATTGGTAAGGTCTTCTAGTCCTGGCAACCTCCTCACAGATTTTTTCTGCACTCTTTCTATTTTTACCAATTAACAGGGTGACCAAAACTACGCACAGTATACCAAGCTTTGCTTCACCAGCAAAAAGGTTTACAGAGATTTTGCCAGGAGAAGAGGGCCTGCATTATAGGGAGAGTTTGGTCAGGCTAGGTTATTATTCCTTGGAATGTAGGAAAATGAGTGGTAACTTGATAGAGATGTTTAAATCCATGACAGGCACAGATAAGGTGGACTGTAACTGAAGGCTATCCTCGATGTCTCATCATTCATTGCACCAAGATTGGCGCATCCAATCTTGGTAGAATTGCCCTAATTGTTTTCGAAATATGAGATCTTTATCAAATAAATCCCCTTTGTACTACTGTTTGAATAAATTTAATGTATGAAAATAGAAATCCCTGCAGATATTGCTGAGGCAAAAGGTACTTCTAGTACATGGGTGAATTCCCAAAAGTAGATTCTTAAAATTAGCTGGATGTGTGATTAAGCAATTTTGATTAACTTCATTTTAATTTATACATACCTCATTGACAGCAGAGTTTGTTTTTTATTCTCTTGAAACTGTGGTCATAAAATATGTAAATTAAAATATTTATAAGACAATGGAGATTTATTTTGCAGCATCAGAAGTACTTAGCTTATATAAAAAGGACGTGACCTGATATTTTTGAATGATATATTTAAATTTGTGTTAAAGATTCTCAAAAGCAATTGATTTTCTGAATTGTACAAAGCCTGTAATGTTCAGTCAGTGATTTTGGAGTGAGTGGAATGGATTTACAATTACTTAAAATGCCTTATTTTTGGACATGGTTAACTGAAATCCTCATAAAAATCAGGAAGAATAACAATTCATTGTTAGTCAATACTACTAAACAACCACTTTCATTCTGATATTTGGTTCCATTATCCTCATTGGTACCAATTATTAGGAGGAGCATAGAAAAATGTTTGATTCTGTGGTGCCCAATCAATTTCAGCACTGAAAGAACAATTATTACACCACTACCAGGCCATGGCTTTGATTTCTGTGTTGTTGCCAAACTGCAAGATTTTTGAAGTTTTTTTTTAATTATTAGGGTCTGAAAGGTTAACGTCAGCAGTGATTGTATTTAAACTGTAACATAATAATTATAAAGTTGGTGCAGTGGTGATTATCTGATGCTTCCCTGTAGGAGAAGCAATTATTTATGACGGTGGCAGTGTGACTCTTGACATCTTGTATGTTTTCTGGAATGGAGCGGTAATGGAATGCCAAAAAGGACCAGTAATTATAATCTGCAAATGTCTAAGTGTAATTTCGGCTTCTTGAATTTAACAAGGATGAAGGTCGACAGCTGATCATTGAAGCTCGATGAAGAATGTGTACGTGGAGAGGTCATTGCAATGAGCCTAACTATTTCATGCTCAGCTTCTCCTGTAACAAAAATAAGGAAGATTCATAATATCAAATAATAGTGGCTAATAAAAGCCTTTAAAACTGAAGCTAAACAAATCTATACAATGCACAGAATGCTGCAGGTTCTTTTGCTCTTTTTAATTAACTAACAACATGTTTGAGGGTCCTGTGCTTTGATACGTGGGAGACAATAGGTTATAAAAGGAGAGCAGGATGATGGAAGTGGTTTGACTAAATGGACTGAATAACTCCTTTCCATGCTATGAGGAAAAATAAGAAAAAATATTAGTTATTATGTTCTTGGTAAAGCAGAAACCTTGTTTAGAAAGGGTATTTCCATCATACATGGTAAGTTAGATAGGTGCCACATGGAGCATAGATCCCACACCTAGGGGTGCTGAAAACATATAAAATTGAGCCATTCTTGCTTTAAGAAATCATATTATGATTCTTTCCTTTCAAGAAACAATAAAAGCCTATATATCCCATGCAGACTGCTGCTTACCTTAGGCCCACAGCAGCAAAGGGATTGACACACTGATCCATGGAAGTGATTCAGTATTTTCAGTTTTGTCCCTTCATGTCAGCCTCAGCTTACTATTAAGATGAGGTCTAAAGCAGAGCAGAATCACAGAAAATAGCAGTTCAAGTGAAGACCACAGGTGGTGGGGTAATGGCACAGAGGACAGCAATGAAATAGACTGATCATCTCCCTACAAATGGCAGTGGTCAGATACCCTTGCCATCTGTCAACAATTGTTGGAGCTACAGATAAAGGGATCTCAGAAGTCATATTCGCAGCTTATGGAACCCCACAACTGTTCTGAGCGATACCAAAAAAAATCTTTAAAATATGCAAATTATAAGTGATAATCTTTAACACACATTTAGAGAAGTACATTAGATCATGCAGCTTTTAATGAGACATTAACCCTGCTGAATGGTAAACTAATGTTGAGGGTTCTAGACTGCAATCTTTTGACCCAATTTCTGCTGTTGAAGTAATTAGTGGACAACCACATGCTGAAGATGTCATCACAAGTCAGGAAAACAGTGGGAACCTGAGATTGACATTAAAGTGAGCCACAGCAGCAACTGCCTGATCCAATTTCTAAGTTGAAATAGATGTACACAATTCAAACCAAGCCTAAATCAAGGGTTATGTACAAATATTATGGTAAAAATAGTTTTTTAATTAATTTTTAGGCTCAGGAACACAGTTGAGAAATATAATTTTGGAACTGCAGTGTTCTATCCTACAACTTGAACAGGTTTCTTTTTCCAATCTGCTGTGTTTAATTTACATCACCTTTGGATAGATTAGTTGTCATTAGCAATTCACCTCACCTTCTCTGAGTCAACTAACCTGTGCCATTTCTCTTCTCTTGCTATCCACCCTATCACAGATATTTCCTTTGTTATCTCCATTTTTACCCCAACTCTGCAAGTTCAAACATGCCTGCTTTTCAAATTTTCTGTTGTCTCATGAAAAATCATTGATATGAAACATTAACTCTGTTTCTCTTTCCTAGATTTTGCTTGACCTGTTGAGTATTTCCAGCATATTTTGTTTTCACTTTAGATATCCAGCTGACTGAGCTGAATATTTCAATTGCTAATTGAGATATTTCTTTGAATTCCACTAAAATGTTGTATTATGAATACATGTATTCACATTCACTCTGTAGGTTTAAAGATGGGCATCTGTGGTTTTGTAAAGCTTGGAAAATTTACATCGTGCTCACAGCTTGTGACAGCTAAAATCAATAAACTGCTATTAATAATGGTGACCAAAAAGCATGATGATTGGTAAAAATGTCAACCGGAATAAATGAAAATATGTTAGATGTATTATCTAGACCTTATAAAATTATGGAAAAATGCTGCCTACCCTTCCTTCTCTGTGAGACAGCAAATAAGACAGCAATTAAGACAGCCTTGCCAAGAATGTCCAAATCCTATGAATGAAGCAGTAAAGCATTCAATTAAAAAACAATTGATCAACTAAATATGTAACCAAACATAACTCTGCAAGATGCTGATATTTGAAATAACCATCTTCTGAATGTGTACCTGAGACAAAGATGTGGAATATTTGTTCCAATCTATTACAGGATGTGCATATAGTTACTGACTTTGGAAGAAGGCAGAAATTAAAGCCTACACAATTGAGAATTACATCTTGGGAGGCCAGCAACCCACTGATTTCAGAGATTCAGAGCTGCACGAGATGGTAAATGATCAACACCACCACCACCACTACCATCCCTACTTTGGGTAAGCATGCTGATATATAACGCACGTTAAATCACTCAATTAAAACGGTGTGGACGGTCACCCAAGAGCAAAATACTATAGCTGCTGCAAATCCGAAATAAAAATAGAAGCAACTTATAAAGTTCGTCAGAGTAAGCAACATCTTTGGAGAGAGAACCACAAGTACTTAGCTTTTCAGGTCAATGAGCTTCTATCAGAGCACTGAAAATCACAGGTACTTTAGTGGGAATTCAGGCTTTCTAGGGTTTCTTGGATCTCATCCCATGAAAGCAAGCTGAGTATTTAATATAACTAAGGTGGGGAGTGAAGAAATGAACAACACCATGAACATAAAACAGAGGGTAGGTAATCATAAGATCACTAGTGTATTTAAATAGCTTAAAATCCTTTTTTTTTTCTTTCTCCTGTAGCCCTGGGAACAAATTTCTGCATTAAAACATGTGAATATACAGTACAAGTATTCTCCTGTAGGCTGCCTGTGGGCTTCAATATCGTCTGCAAATTTGCCAGCATCACGGCTGTTGGCTGAACCACAGGTGATGATTAGTCAGTGTTCAAGGGTGAGATTGAACACTTGGTTGAGTGGTGCCACAACAACCGGCTCTTGCTTAACATCAACAAAACAAAGGAACAAATTGTTGGCGTTAGAAGGCAGAAGTCAAGAGATCATTTGACAGCCTTTATTGGTGGGTTAGGGGTGAGATGGGTTAGCAGCTACAAATGTGTGGACATCAATATCTTAAATAGCTGCCTACGTGGAATGCGTGGCAACATTTGCGGACAATTCCCAGCACATCCTTAGGTGTGTTAGTTATTAATGCAAATGACACATTTATTCATTTGTTGATTTATGGTTGCAGTGTGAACCAGACCCTTCCGGACAATGAACCCTCCTATTCAGCCCTAGCCTAATCACAGGAAACTAGAGCACTTGTAGGAAACCTACACACTCATGGGGAGAACATACAAACTCTTTACAGAGGACATCAGAATTGATCTCCAAACTCTGAAGCCCCATGCTGAAATTGAGTCATGCTAACTGCTTCGGTACCATGCACCCTTGATTATACTGTATTGTTTGACGTACATGTGTTAAATAAAGGTGAATATGAATTTGAATCTAAATGACCTGTCCTGGGCTTAGCATGTGCATGTAATCATGAATAAAGCATGCTAGCACCCTTCCTTTCATGGAAGCGCAAGGAGATCTGCCATGTCACAAACTATTCTAACAAATAACCTGCAGATACACTGTTGATTGTATTCTGCCTGGTTAGATCACGGCATGATACAACAATTCCAATGCATGGGAACGCAAGAGGCTGCAGAGAGTAGTGGACATAGCTTGGTTGACATGGAGACAGTCCATCTCCCCAGTGAAAGAATCTACATGACACACTTCCTCTGGTAGGCAGCATGTATCATCAAGGATTTCTGCCTGAAGACCCACACCACTAAGCTCACAAGCCACTGCTTTCCTCAAACCATCATATTCTTGAACAGACTTGTACAATTCTGATCCTACTCTGCAGTAGAACGCCTGCTGCATTACAGTAAACTTGTTTCTAATTGCATTTTGCGCTAATGTCTTGCTCTACACAGTAATTTTGGTATTGGTTTGTTATTGTCACATGTACCGAGATACAGTGAAAATCTTTCATTCGTGCCCCATTTAATCACATCATGTGATATATAAAGTACACAAAGAAAGTAAAAAGGAAACAGAATGTAGAATATACTGTGGCAACTATGGAGAAAGTCAATAATTTACATGTTCTTGTATAATTTATTCTCTGTGTGTTGTCTGAACATACATAACTGTGATGCTGTTGAGAAATTTTTCATTGCACTGAAACCTCACTGTTCCTGCATATGACAGTAAATTCAAATTGATTTGACATGAGTCAACTTTAATCTCTATAGACAGTTTTCCATCTGCATCTGTAAAAGGGTTTTCTTGTGAAAGCTTTGTGGTTAATTTATCAGCTTTGGAGGTGTTTTCAACACTTTGATGTAAACTCTGTGCCCTGGAGTATGTACAATCAGCTCACATGGATGCCACTTAGTTATATTCCGAACTATTACAACAGGATCAAAAACATCAAAAAACTAGAACACAGAGCACTGGAAGAATTCTGTCCTGAAGAAGGGTCTTGATCCAAAACATTGATTGTTTACTCCTTTCCATGGATGCTGCCTGGCTTGCTGAGTTTGTCCAGCATCTATGGATTTTCTCGTGACTTGTCAAAATCTGTTGAGGCAAAGGTGTAATTTAGTTTTTTTAAAATCTGAGGTGACCCACAGCCCCAGTGCTCTCATTCCACACACTCTCACCAGTCCACCTAGTATTTTTTCTTCCTTTGTTCGTCCCTCCCATTTCTTCCTATCATCTTGTTTCATTGGCCTCTTATTCCCTCCCCATTTTGTTCCACCTATCACCTACCAGCGTATATCGTAATCCCAAGTCCCCTCATCTTCCTCCTCCCTAACTCCCACTCCCAAATAATGCTATATTATCAATCTTTTCGGTTCCCTCTCAATCCTGATACAAAATCTGGACTCAAACTGTCAACTTTACTCAATTGACCCATTGAGATCTTCCAACAATGGCAGTTTCTTTAGACAGTCATTATTTGCAGTCTGCTGTCTCACACCTGTTGCTTCAAATGAGGCAGAGTACAATGGAAATGTATAGCTCACAAGACAAGCACATTAGATCCAGAAACAAAATATAATCTTCTTCAATATTAATCACAGGAGATTCAGAGTGCCATCCAATAGAGTGGTAGACATTTGTTTTTACAAATCCGGAACAAGTCATTTAAATTTGGAGGCCCTTGCATCCCAGTGGCAACCAGAAGTATTATTGCCTTCACTAATTTTTCCTTTTATATCCGTTCTGCCAGCAGAAATTGGGACAGCAGTTTGCAAACTACAACCTTCAGAATTAACTCACAGTTCAACAAAGTCTATTTTATACCGAAATCAGTGAAGTCTTTGCAATTTAAAGTGTCTCTCTCTATCAGCAAAATATATTGCTAGGGCCTCTGAGACTGTACCGTTCCACAATGGAGTAATTCATAGGCCATGATACAAGGTCACATCCTCATTACCTACTTTGAGTAATAAAATCCCTGTTTCTACACCTACTAAACTGGTAACAATGAACTGCTGCAGTAGTTCCTTCAATAAAAAGACCATGAGCATTTTGACAGTAGGTACTAATATTCACACAGAGACATTGATAAGAAATGAATGGAAGTTACACCAGGAAGGCAATGAAACTTCTATTGCTGGTGGGAGACTATAACATTGATAAAATCCACAGCAGTCAAATTCACTGTCCTATGATGAAACGCAGGTAATGTCACATAAGGAAAATTGTGAAAATATTGGTTTTCTAACAGGGAAAACTCTAATTGGTTATTTTTAATGCAGGCAATGTCTGTAGAGAAGTTATTTGCATTGTGATAGCAGAACTTTATAATTATGACTTTAGGATTTTTTTTATCCAGAGTTTCTTTTGTTTTCAAAGATTAAATTTCAGAAAACAGGAAACAACATGGTTCACTAAAGCAAAGCATTAGGTACTGTTCAAAGGGTGGTTTCCAATTCACATTGACCCTCCACCCCTTCTGCATTACATCAGGTGGATTTTAGATTATATCTCCAATGTTAGGCATTGCATCAGTAAACAGAAATCCAGATCCCAGCTGCTTTTTGCTGATACATGAATATTGGCACCTGAGAACTCTGCAATGATTTTGCTCATAAGTGAGGCTGCAATAAGTTAAATAGTTTGGGTTTTTTATTGTTCTCCTCTTGACTCCCCTCTGAGTTGATGGGAGATGGATGGCTTTCATTAGATTTCTCTCCAGGTACCCGTTCCTTTCAATATAGGTTGCAACTGTTTTCAAAAGGTGATTAAATAGAGATATCAAAACCACTATTTTGACAATTGATCCTTTCCAATGACCGCAGTGAGTCATCTGAATTATCCAGAGAATCATAGAGCAAAAGGTTGAGTACAAGACAGCAGGACCATTGCTTGTATTGTATTAGATATGGACAACATAAGGAAAATTAATATGAACAGCTTTCCTTGTAAATGAGCATCTCTCCATGACCCCTGAGCAAACAATTGCCACAGGTAGATGTGGATGACTCTCGGATAATTCTTTTGCTTCTCACTCTAAATATGTGTCCCCTTTCAGGGTGTCAGAGATCGCCAAGCTTACTGAAAGCAACATAAATATGGGAAAAACCTGATCTCCATACTCAATAAACTGTCAGGCTTTGCACAATTGTAATAAATATAATCCTGCTCTTGGCAGGCTGAGATCATTTTGCTGTCCTCTTTTTCAGTTTTTGATTAAAATGAATCCTTGTTTTCCACAAAGAATGGCACAGCTTTGGGTGTGCCTGGAGGATGCTGATCACATGCTGCAACACTACCTTGATGGCCTCAGGAGACAATGGTTGCCAAGACATCCTTTGTGAGTTCAGCTAATTCCCCATTCTGCATAACTACAACCTGTTTGCTGCATAAAGGACCAAGATGTTAAGGGTGAAAGTTGAAAAGGTTAAGGAGAACATGAGGGGAAGCTCCTTCACTCAGAGAGTGATGAGAGTGTGGAATGAGCTGTCAGTGCAAGTTGTGCATATGAGCTCGATTTCAATGCTTAAGTGAAGTATGGATGGTAGGGGTACGTTCCCCATGCAGATCGATTGGAATAGGCATTTTAAATGGCTCTGCACAGACTAGATGGGCCAAAGGGCCTGTTTCTGGGTTGTACTTTTCTATAATTGCATGATTTTATAAATATGAGCAAAAAATGTAAAATATTTATTAAAAATATCTGGACAGTAAAAATACCTGTGTTAAATTACTGCTTATTGACCACAACTCAGCCTTTAACGTTATAATTCCAAGCTAATTCATCTCCAAGCTCCTAAACCTAGGACACAATACTTCCTTTTATAACTGACCTTTCTGACCAAAAGAATGCAATCAGTATGGATAGGCAGCAACATATCCACCACATTTAGCCTCAAAACTGAAACCCCATAAGGCTGCATTCCCAGGCCCTGACTCTGTGCCCTACAAATGTACAATTGTGTGGCCAAGTTCTATTCTAAGTTCCCCTGCCTGCTTGCTATGATATAGTTGGCTGTACCTCACATGATGAGTAAGAGAACAGGTAGGAGATAGGTCATGACAAAACTATTCTTTCAATGTCGGCAAAAAAGCTGGTTACTGACTTCAGGAAGGGACTGTGTTGGTGGTGGACATTCTACTGTTTACATCAACAGTGCTGAGGTTGAGAGGATTGAGAGTTTTAAATTTTTAGAAGTGAATAGCCTGCCCTGCAGCGACCACATTGACCCAATGCTCAAGAAAGCTCACCAGCATCTCTACTTCCTTAGGAGGATAATTAACTTTAATATATCCCATTTGACCCTCACTAATTCTATTGATGCACCACAGAAAGCATCATATCTTGATGCATCTTGAGTTGGCATGGCAACTGCTGTGTCCATGGCCGCAAGAAATTGCAGAGGGTTATGGACATAAATCAGCACATCATGGAAACCAGGCTTACACAACCCCCACCCCCCATGGAGTGTGTCTACACCTCTTGCTGAATCAGTAAAAAAGCCAACATGATGCCCATCCAGCCTGAGCACTCTCTTCACCATCTCATCAGCCATAGGATACAAGTTCCGATTACTTCCCATTGTTATAAGACTATTGAATGGTTCCCTAGTGCAATGAGATAAATTTGTGACCTCACAGTCTGCCTCATTATGAACCTGCACCTTACTATCTATCACTTATTCTGCACTGTAACATTTCATACTACACTCAGGGAAGGAAGTGCCAGAGGTGGTGTGGCACAGCAGGCATCCATACTGGACTGGGAGCTTGTGGTGAACTATATATACCTGTCTGGACACGCCCCCCCCCCCCCCCCCGCTGACTGCTCCTGTGGCTCCTCCCACAGACCCCTGTATAAAGGCGATTGGGGCCTGAGCCCTGCCCTCAGTCTCCAGGATGTAGTGTTGTGGTCAAATGCTGCTTGTTGCTTGTTCTTTCTTACAGTCAATAAAAGCCTATATCTCGCCTCACGTCTCAGAGAGTTATTGATGGTGCATCAGAGCTTCCCCCTCCTGTTGGTGCTCCCCTCTAGTATTCATTCGCGACTGCACTAGTACGTGATGAGTGGACTGCTGCGGGCTTGTTCTTGCCAACAGCTTCCCATCAGCTTTCTACAGAACATGACACTCAGGGACTTGGACCAGATTATTATTTTTGTGTGCAAATATACTGTACGTTTATTGCTATTGTAGTTATATGTGCTATATGTACCTTGTGCTGTATATGATTGTTGGTACTGTATTTTGTAACTTGGTCCCAGAGTAACACCGTTTCGTTTGGCTCTGTTCATGGGTATTCATGTATGGGTGAATGACAATTAAACTTCTACTTAAACATGTACTACCTTAAAGCACTGTTGTAATGAATTGATTTGTATTGATAATGTGTAAGACTTTTTCGCTGTACCTTAGTAAATGTGATGATAGTAAGCTAATTTGCCAAATGATCAGTTTAGTGAATAAACAGAATCTACCTGAACCACAGAATGGTTAGTATGTGAGACCATTTGTATTTGGGATAACTAACACAGGTGTATCAAAGGGGAAATTGGACAAGAAGGAAAGATCAGAAGGATTTGGTGATAGGGTGAGATGCAGAAGGATGGGAAAAGGCTCTTGTCTAGTATAAGCACTAACACAGATCTGTTGAACTGTTTGGATTTTTTTGTTTGCTCTAAACTCTTAAGTAATTCTATGAAATTTCAAGATGCTACTATCAAACTGCGAAGAAAGTTAACTTCACTTTTCACTCTCTGAAAGCAATGCATTACATTTGTAAATCACTGGCTTTCACTCCGATTACACATATTAAACCTGAACAATTTCAAGAGTGGTGAAAGAAGCATGAGCTAACAAGCAAGTTCTCTCACCATGGTAACAGTTCTCAAAAGGTATGCCTACTTCGTGTAATTGGCTTAATTTAGAATGGTTGAACAGGGAGTCAAGAACAGGAAGAAGCATCTCATATTTTTTGCAGACAACTGAGGTTTTCAGCAGGTGATAATGTCCCTGTGGTTGGTGTGGAGCTGTCAGGCTCCATTCACCAGAAGAAAGAAGAAATCCTCACATCGATTATTGTCTGTCAGCAAAAGATTCAATGACTGACTTCAGTTACCGTCTCCCTGATATAGGTCAGATAAGAACAGCCCTGCATTATTGTATTAAGACTTACTCCTATAGCTAAGGCAAATGTCATTGTGGAAATTGCATTACAGCTAGGGTTAAAGACAATGTCCAGGCAAAGATAGCCCTGGGGGATTGTAGTCAAGTAAGACCTTTGAAGTCAAACTGTCCAAGCCAGCTTTGCTTATTGTAGATGAGATAGGTGAGAATGACTGTGGCGGTGAGTAATCAATCTAGAAAAACATAACTTCCCTTTACTTAGTTTGGGTGTGCCAGAGACATGCAAGATAGGAATTAACAGTAGGGTGTGAAATAGCCCCAACAACTAAGGAACAATCACTTTACTAACTCCTAAGTGTCATCGACTGTCAGCTTGAAGTTTCGATTGACTTTTAACATCTATATTGTGAATGGCGATTGATCTTCTAAGTAAGGAACCAAATTATCGATATCTGTACCTGATAAACCAATTCTGGATAAAAATAGCAGTCTTGCATCTTGGCTTTCGAACAGTGTGGTGACAGGGGTCATGCTGTTCTCCTTATACACATGCATATGAAGCATGTTTGAGTCATAAAAGTGCACGTGTTCCAGGCCCAGTTATTTTATT
The DNA here is from genome assembly GCF_048418815.1 of Hemitrygon akajei. NCBI lineage: Eukaryota > Metazoa > Chordata > Chondrichthyes > Myliobatiformes > Dasyatidae > Hemitrygon > Hemitrygon akajei. Next base: position 37,138,463 of record NC_133143.1, on the reverse strand, counting down.
GGCAACAATATCATTTCTTCAAGATGTAGGCAACTGTCAGTTTTGCAGTAACAACAGCAAATGCACTTTGATTCAGATTCATTTATTTATCACTTGTAAATTGACACATAGAATTGCAATACGTTGTTTGTGTGAACAATTAACACAGCCGAAGGGTGTGCTATGGGCAGCATGCATTCTGGCACCAACATAGCATGCCTACCATTTTTAGAACAACCCGAAAAATAATAACAATAACAACAACAACAAAACAAGACAAAAATAGCAAAATGAGCCACTTTACCACACTCCCAACCACCTTTGGGCCTCTGACCACCAGTCCTTGGCCCTGGACCCTCAGACTCACTGACATCAGGCCTTCATCCTCCAATTCCTGACTTGGGCTCACACAGTTGCAGATCTCCACCTCTAGATGCGCTGGCCCAAAGGCTTTGACATTTGGGTGTCAACTTTGGGACTCACCGGCCTCAGTCTTCGACCTCCGTCTTTGACCCCTGGACTGCACAGACTGACATCATCTGGTACCGGCAGAACAGCTGATTCAAAGCATATTGACTCCAGGCTGAGGTGATCACAGGACTTTGACCTCTGGTCCCTGATTCTTGGACGTTCATGAATTTTGACCCCAGGATTCACTGACCTAAGGGACTTGCTGACCTGGGGGAGCCACCAGCCCTCATACAGAAGGCCTGCTGATTTTAGTCATTGATCACGGGCATTGCTGGTTTTTATCCTTAGTGAATTCAGACTTGGCATCTGTCTACGGGGATCACTGGCCTTCAAACACAACGTTTTCTGACCTGGACTCCGAATATCAGCTCCTGCTCCTGTCTCTTCAGTTACAGCCCCTAATCTCCACCCCCCTCTCATCCTTGTCCCTAAACACTAACCTGTCCCGTAACACTCTGCTGTCTGCAAAACCATCCATACGAACCTACAAAACTACCAAGTCTGAGCCATAATCTCAACCGATATTGCAGATCAGTGCCATTTTGATTCATTCAAATATGTGCTTTACAGTTGAACTTACAGGCTAGAGTGTGCAGGCATTAACACATTGTAGGGTGAAATTTGTTTGGTCACTGGTATCTTACATGTACAAGAGTCTAGGCTATAAATTGAGGTCCTCTCCACATGATTGTTCTTTCTGGTGCACTGTGCTAGATTCATCAGCCATGTTAACAGAGAATTAAACTTATCACTCCAAAGCCACTCTTTCTTTGGTTTGCCATGATGGTCTAAATCCAACAAAGACATTGTATTTCCGCTGAGAGAGGCATCATAACAAACAGCCATATATCTATCACTAACCTGTATAATTTGTATCCTTTGATTGCATGCTGTCTGGATATTGAAAAATATCATCTCTTCAACTCTAGACAGGTTTGACCTGTAAGAATGACAAAACAATACACATGCAATTAATATAGTCTGCATCAAGGAAAGCCTAACATCCAGGCTCTTTGTTCCCTTCACAAGAGAAACGTTGAAATGTGATCTTTAACTGAAAGCCTCACTGAGGTAGTTATGCAATAATGGAATGTTGCAAATACCTCTAAATGAAGCAAAGTTCATTGTACTAATCACCTTAATGATTAATGTCAATGTGCTCCTTTCCCTGCTGTGAATCAGCTGCTCTGCCCATATCAAATGATGTCCGTCATTGAATCAAAAGCATCTCATTGTCCTTCATGCAATCAGATAGCAGGATTTTCCCAAACACAAGTGCACCAGTAAGCTTCACATATGACCAGGAAAGTGAGTAGAGGACACATTGAAGGACAAATGTAGACAAAGGGCTCTCCTCCTCCTGGGAGCTCTTTTGCCCCTCTTCCACTTCCAGCAGCTTGTCCTTCACTGTGTTCTCTGCTTATTTTCCTGGTCATATGGAAGCTCACTGGTGCGCGCGCTTGGAAGCAAACGATCTGCACCAAAGCTGCAAAGTCAGCAAAAATCTTCAGCGCTTCCACCACCAATCCCAGAAGCAACCTACAAATGCCGCGGTCATTAAAATGGCCAGAAGAATCAAATGCCCTGTAAGAAGAGAAGGCTCTTGTCAAATGTATTGGTAGGAGTGCTTATTCCACATTTACCTGCACAAGTGAAGCCAGGGTTGGAGCACTGAGCAACAAAGCGGAAATCCACTGAACTCACGATCTTCCTGCTCTGATACTTTCAGCAGAGCGTAACAAGCTGGGAACTGATAATAAGGTTTGCTGACATCCATTCCTGGCTGCCCTTGGAGAAGGAGCTCACAGTCTCTTGGATGCAATGGATGATTTCAGAGAAAGGTGGATCCCTCAGGGACTCAAGTGTGTTGTAGGTAGTTATATTCATATGTTAATTTGAAGCTGTAAATTGATTATGAACCCATGATTTACTGTATATGTTTGTTGGTGAATAAACTCTTGCAAATGAAAAAGAAGGCATGCTGCAATTCCTTTCACTAACGTTTATACTATTTTAGAGAATTAAAGGCTCTTATAGTACCTAAATAACAGGCATTGAAAAACACGATTTGTCAGTACAAAGCTTTGGTTTATCAATAGATGTAGAGATTACATCTACCTCAGACTTCCTTGTGAAACAGGTTCTGAGCAGAAAACACACTTTGCTCATTTACTTATTTAAAAGCAATAAGTGAATGCATTATCAGGTCAATTAATTGCACTACTGCCAGTTTGCCAGCACCACTAGTTTTTATTTAATGATATATGACAATGAACACTGGTTTAAATGCATGCAACACATTTTCAAAAAGGGAGAGGAATTATGTTAATTACCTTGGTACAGTTTCTTTGGGCATAATTGCAGAGCAGCATAATTAATGGCAGAAGTCTTTATTTACTCCATAATTGCCTTTTCCTTTTATACCGGTGAAGAGTCATCTGCCTCTCAGATTCATCAATACAGTAACACAAGTCTCGAGGAAAATCTGAATCAAAGGAGAGACACAGCTGGTAGAGCTGCCTCCTCACAGAGGCAGTGACTCATGTGCAAATCTGACCTGGGATGTGTTTGTATGCAGTTTGTTTGTTCACACTATGACAAATGGGTTTCTCCATCTGCTTTGGTTTCTTTTCACATCCTGAAGGACCGATAGTTTGGTAGGTTATTTGATCACTGTAAATTGCATTGGGGTGACCGGCTGGAGATACACCTCCACCAAAGAAAGTAGAAGGCACTCGCTCCCTCAGCTAGCCTGCAGGTCACCCTTGGGCAAGGTGTAGCACCTGCTTAGCTCCCCCGATCAGAGTCACGTGCAGCCCTGGGAGCAGGTGGTGGATATGAGCAACTGGTGCACATCGCAAGTCCTGGTTATATGATCACTGACACCAGGCAGGTAACCTTGGAAGAGTAATGGTGGTCTCCAATCTTGTAGAGACACAGGCCAGAAGAAGGTAATGGCAAACCACTGCAGTAGATAAATTTGCTGGCAACAATCATGGTCATGGGACATGGCACATAATAGACAGAAATTTACATTAGTGACTAGGAGAGTGGTAGAATTTGGGGGAGGTTGATGGCAATGTGGGGACAGTGAAATGAAATTAATGTAGGTTCATCAGCAGAGACATTGGACTGAGGACCTGTTTCTCTGCTTTATAACTCTGAGGACACTGAAGTATCATATGACTGTAAGTTTTCAACACCGCTTTCTGAACATCTTCAACTTGCAATACTTATGTTAGTTTGGACCCTGTTTTCAGCGAGGAAGTGATTTTTGATTGAAATTTGCAAAATTAGTTAATGTCAAGTCAAGTTTATTATCTTTTAACTACGTACATGTACATTACATATATATGATGTATATAGAAATGAGAAGTTTCTTCGAACAGGGATTTATAGCATATAACAGATGCTAACTTATGAAGCTTAGGATAAAATCTGCAGATGAATCACACATTAATAACAAACTAAAGTGCATTAATATTAAATATTGTAAGGTGCAGAACAGATTAACCAATGTCAGTTCAAATACAATGTGGCTGGGAGCTCAGAAGCCTAATGACCTGGGGGAAGAAACTGTTTCTCATCCTGACCATTCTTGTTTTTATGCATTGTAGACTCCTGCCTGATGTTAGACAGTCAAAGGGGATTCTGGATGGATGGGTGGGATTCATAATAATACTAAGCACCCAGTGTATGCAGCGCACCTGATAAATCAACCCGATGGAAGGTAGGGAGACCCATCTGATCCTCTCAGCTGTTCTCACAGTCCGTTGTAGGGATTTCAGGTCTGATGCTCAACTGTTCCCATACCAGATGGAGATGCAACTTGTAAAACACAGTTAAGATGGGGGCTGGAAGCCTTGCTTGCGTCAATCTTCTTAAGAAGTAGAGCTGTTGCTGTGCCTCCATGTTCAGGAAGGTAATATTAAGGGACTAGGTGATGTGAACTCCCAGGAACTTGGAACTTGGAAATGTAAGTTTTAACCTTAAGATTTCAGCTTTTAAGCTGTCAGTTTTCAGATTTCATAGTATATACTGACCCTTAATAAGCAGATGAGATCTTTGGGATTCATTATTCTGTGCTTATTATAGTGGCCTATGATGTTTAAACATCTGCCTGCACTACTTTATAAGAACAGCTTATAAGTGGTGTACCAAGGACGTTAAAATAACGCAGGACTGGAATGTATGCAAATGTTATGTTGAAATATTACAAGTGGAGGAATTAAATTTCAATTTGGGAATTCAAAATCTTTAGAGAAAATGGTAAATATGAACTGTTACTGTAATTTTCCCACCTGCATGTTGCTGCTCCTAATTGCTGCTTCTTGATCCTTGATCTGGTTCTTCCATCCAAAGCGAAAATTCCACCCAAAATACCCCCTTAATCGTTTTGTTAAACTTTGGAAAACATAGACCCTTAAACCAAATGCTGTACATGCATTAAAATAATAAAAGTGATTTTCTGCAATGAGAACAAAATATCCCTGTAAGGAAAATTAAAACAGAATGTGCTGAAATTTTCAAGAGTTCTGATGAATATCATCGATCTGAAACATTAAATCTATTGCCCTCTCTTCAATGCTGCCTGACCTACTGAGTACTTCCAGAATGTTCTTTCTTCTCTAATCTCCCTATTAGTTGTATTTGGGTGCCAAAATAATATAAATAAATTAGCTTGTAGTTACTGACCCTTTGCTGTGCATTGTCTCACAGACAGTCGTCGTGAGCAGACAATAGTAGATACTCGGTAATTTAAATGGGCTAATTCCCTAATGAGAAACTGTCCAAGTGGACACATGCTGAAGCCAATCTGAGGCTAGCCAATTTCCTTCAGGGAATTTGTGAAGTCTCTGGTTGGTGAGAAAACAGGTTACCTAAAATCAGGAATATCAGGCATGGTTTTATTGGTTTGATGTTCAATGCCTGTGAGTGCAGCATGGTCTAATTTAACATTATGGTGAGATTTCATATTATTCACATAATTACTTCAGTAATAATGTTTAAATGATCTATGTAGGACCATAAATGTCATTTTTGAAAGTGGGATTCGTTCCTGCTACAATCCATGCAACAATAGTGAAAACCTGACCGTGCCTTTGGAAGCAAACTCCCACAGCCGGCACTGATAATGATGACTAATAACGAGCAGATTATTTCCATTGGGTGCTTGCTGAAAGATAAATTTTGCCCAGGTCACAAGGGAGATACTTGCTGCTCGACTTCAGAATAGAACCATAGATCCTTTCGTGTCCACCTCAGAGTCACAGAGTTGTGCAGAACATTACAGGCTTCTTCAACCCACCACCTCCTTGCTGACAATTTTGCCCCTCTACACGAATCCATTTGGCCACCTTTCCTTCTTGTATTGCTTACTTACCTAAGGAGTATTTTGACCAAAATTGATCAATCAGATACACATTTATTTGCAGAGTTTCATACTCTAGTTTGCAATTTATGTACCATATTTGCAATACTATTGCCTAAACATGCTATAAAGTTTGGAACGAGGGCAACAATATACTAATTCTATAGCACAGCATGTTGAGAATCACCGTTAGGGAATCTCTTGGTGTATTGGCTTCCACTTAATGCTTTTATACTCATCTTAATTTGAGAAATTTGATCAAAGATCTTTTGAAGCAATGCTTATGAGATAATGGCAGGAGATCTTTTTCACCTTCAGAAGATTTATTAGCATGCCTCTACCTAGCATGGTGTTGATGATGTATGCGACACGCACAACACGCTGGAGGAACTCAGCAGGTCGGGCAGCATCATCTTGACAAAGGGTCTCGGCCCGAAACATTGACTGTTCGTTTCCATCAATGCTGCCCGACCTGCTGAGTTCCTCCAGCGTTTTGTGCGTGTTGCTTTGACCCCAGCATCTGCAGAGTATTTTGACTTGACGATGTGTGAGTGTCTTTGCTATTTTTCACTATAGCACAGTTGTATTGACACTTCTTATTTATTGAAAGCTGATGGGAACTAACACCCACTCATAACAATTCCATTACCCACAGCTCTGATCAGAGTTGTAACATTCCATTTTAACTCATGGATTTCTTTCAATGGCTGAATACGTATTACCCTTCCACCTGGCATGTAGCAATATCTTGATTGTATTGAGAAGGTCAGTGACACATTTTTTGCAATAAATTCACAAGTTATCCATACAAAGGCAAGAACAGCTTTTCCAAGTTACACAAGTCTAGTTAAAAGCATACATTTTCTTTTACAACTTTGATGCTGGAGAATGGGGAAGGATTGGAATTTAAAAGGAACCAAAGAAGTGGGCAGCTGGAAGTGGCCAGGTTACCAAGTTGTCAACTGCAAGCTTTAACTAACCCTCTTGATGGATAACTCAATGTTACATTGAGAAACAATGGAGCCCGTCTTTATAGGTGCAGATCAAGTGCTCTTGTTGTCATTGGATCCTGAACATAATATTATCTCTGGATTGCCTAACTCTATGGTGAAAAGATGGGAAATGAAAAAAATGGAAGTTTGCTTCATTTCTTTATGAAGCCAAGACACAAACATGAAAGTAGCTCTGGACTGTTGCTCTTTTGGATTCTCCCAACATAATACCCAAAGGGAACAACCTTATTTTTAAAGTTACTTTAAATGATGCATTACTTGAGATTTCCTACAAGTGTGGGCACAGTTCTGACCAAGGTTTTTTTTTCAGTTTCTGAGTAGACAACTGTCTTGATAAGACTAGTGTAGATGATAACCCCCGAAGTATAACAACTCTAGCATATACCACATACTTTAAAGTGATGTTGATATTAGTGGATGTAGCTCCTAAAAATAGTTGTATCTCAGTCTTTATAAAGGAGAGAAAATAACAATAGTCTGAGCAGAGTATGGACTACCTTGCTTGCCAATGACCAAGGAAGTCAGACAACATTGTCATAAATTAAAATTGGTTTATTAGCCATAGAATCTAATTTGTTTTGCCAGTTAACTATCCTTGTTAATTCTTCACAACATAGTCAAATATTTATGCTTTAGACAAAATTTCAAGCTAAAAGCTAAAAATTGCATTTACCCAAAGATATACAAAAACAGAAAATTCTGAACAAGGCACAGCTCAAGCTACAGCTGGTGAAAATAGGAACAGACTGAATTGATTTGGATGTAAAATAATCGAACTAGAGTACCAAGAATTTTTCCCCTCTAAAGTTAGTGTTTGACCCAATATGTTTGTCAAACATTTTGTATTTTTGCTTTAAATGCAAGTAGAAAATATTGATACAATTAATTGCTCAATTGGGTTATTTGGCCAAATAGGCAAAAGTGTTTACAGAAGGAGTTCCATTAAGTCACTGAAATCCAGCATCTATTAATTATGATGACAAATTGGCAGTTAACATACACATCTAAGATTGATATAAATTGGTGTGATTAATTTGATCCTAAAACTCCTCAGAAAGCTGACAAGTTAACAGCATTACATAGCTATTCTATTAAGTGGGTTAATGGTTGTCTCACCTTTGTCTGGGAGGACTTCTGAGACACCAGGGTGATGATCCTCCATCTGTGAGATGTTGTCCCTTTCTCTTTCATCTTTTGCCTCTGTGTAAATTTAACTTCTATACCAGCATCTGGTTTAAATCTCACCTTGCTGGAACTCCAAAATATCTCAGCAGGCTGGAATAGCCCAAGAATCACTATTATAATCCTCCTCTCTCTTTATCTGTTGGTGATGCATTCTCTGAGAAATACTTATGGTCTTCTGTTTTAAGCACCATGAAAACTAATAAAACTACATCTTTATTGTGAAGTTGGGGTATTTTATGGACAAAATTGAAAGAAACGATTTGTACTTATATTTTGTGACCTTGAGACATTTGTCCCAAAACACTTCACTGTCAATGAAGTTCCTTTAAACTGTAGTCCCTGTTCTAATATAGGAAGAGAGGCAGCCAATTTGGGAGCTGTAATGTGATAATGGCCAAGTAATATGTTTTTAGTGACGTTGATTGAGGAATAAGTGTTGACGACCCAAGGGGAAAATACTGTCCTTGTAAGACTTTCTGCTTCAAGCAAAAAAAACAGTATAATATATGGGAATTACACCTTCTAAAATATTGAAATTTGGCTGTCTGTGTGATATGGATGACTGCAAGTGCTTGCAGTAAAATTATAATACCATCTATGATGAGCTATACAGTTAAAAAATTAGAGGAACTTGCACAAATCAGTACTGATGCAATAATATTATAACTCCAACTCCCTCTAACTCTGAAAATAATTATCAGTGATCTCAGGATAATTGGCTTCAACAGACCTGATAAATTCTAATGTTTGCATAGAATCTCTATTTGAGACATTTTACACATATTGTAATCTGTTGTTGATGACTGCATTCTACACTTGCCTTCAAATCCTATTATTTGGGGAATTTATAGTAATGTTAAATATACAGTAGCGATCTGTCAATAAGAAACACTAGGTGCTTCTGCAGACAGAGCCATGTGAATTTTGTTTCTGTATGAATTTACTGGGGTCAATATCAATTTATTCAACTTTGTTTCTGATGAATTTGATTATAATAGCATGGTTTTATGCATGTTTTGAAAGGAGAGTAACACTACACCTTTGCAAATGGCTAAAGCATCGAGCCACCCTATGACCTTTATCTCAGAGGCCGATGTCAAAATATCCTATAATATGATGAAACCTGAAGACATCGGGCCTCAATGACTCTGACTTGGTTGAACTTATATCAGAATCAGAATCAGAATCAGGTTTATTATCACCGGCATGTGTCATGAAATTTGTTAACTTAGCAGCAGCAGTTCAATGCAATACATAATACTGAAGAGAGAGAAAAAAACTAATAATAGTAAATAAATAAGTAAATCAATTACAGTATACATATATTGAATAGATTTTTAAAAATGTAAGAGACAGAAATACTGTATACTAAAAAAAGTGAGGTAGCGTCCAAATGTCCATTTGGCAATCAGATGGCAGAGGGGAAGAAGCTGTTCCTGAATCGCTGAGTGTGTGCCTTCGGGCTTCTGTACCTCCTACCTGATGGTAACAGTGAGAAAAGGGCATGCCCTGGGTACTGGAGGTCCTTAATAATAGACGCTGCCTTTCTGAGACACTGCTCCCTAAAGATGTCCTGGGTACTTTGTAGGCTAGTACTCAAGATGGAGCTGACTAAATTTACAACCTTCTGCAGCTTCTTTCAGTCCTGTGCAGAGTCATCACTGCCCCCCCCCCCCCACCATACCAGACAGTGATGCAGCCTGTCAGAATTCTCTCCACAGTACATCTATAGAAGTTTTTGAGTATATTTGTTGACGTACCAAATCTCTTCAAACTCCTGCTAAAGTATAGCCACTGTCTTGACTTCTTTATAACTACTTTGATATGTTGGGGCCAGTTAGATCCTCAGAGATCTTGACACCCAGGAACTTGTAGCTGCTCACTCTCTCCACTTCTGATCCCTCTAATAGGATTATGAGGATTGGGATGTGTTCCTTCCTCTTACCCTTCCTGAACTCCACAATCAGCTCTTTTGTCTTACTGTTGTTGAGTGCCAGGTTGTTGCTGCAGTACCACTCCACTAGTTGGCATACCTCAACTAGGAAGTTGAGGATCCAATTGCAGAGGGAGGTACAGAAGCCCAGGTTCTGCAACATCTCAATCAGGATTGTGGGAATGACGGTATTAAATGCTGAGTTATATTCGATGAACAGCATCCTGACATAGGTGTTTGTGTTATCCAGGTGGTCTAAAGCCATGTGGAGAGCCATTGAGATTGTGTCTGCCGTTGACCTATTGTGGTGATAGGCAAATTGCAATGGGTCCAGGTCCTTGCTGAGGCAGGAGTTCAGTCTAGTCATGACCAACCTCTGAAAGCATTTCATCTCTGTAGATGTGAGTGCTACCAGGCAATAGTCATTAAGACAGCTCACATAATTCTTCTTAGGCACTGGTATAATTCTTGCCTTTTAGTAGCAAGTTGGAACTTCTGCCCGTAGCAGTGAGAGTTTGAAAATGTACTTGAATGCTCCTGCTAATTGGTTGGCACAGGTTTTCAGAGCCTTACCAGGTACTGCATCTGGACCTTCTGCCTTGCGAGGGTTCACTCTCTTTAAAGACAGCCTAACATCAGCCTCTGAGACAGAGATCACTGGGTTATCTGGTGCAACAGGGATTTTCACAGCTGTAGTGTGTTCTCCCTTTCAAAGCATGCATAGAAGGTGTTGAGTTCATCTGGTAATGGAACACCTCCACCATTCTTGCTTTTGGGTTTCACTTTGTAGGAAGTAATGTCTTACAGACCCTGCCCGAGTTGCTGTGCATCCAATGTCACCTCCAGCCTCATTTGAAATTGTCTCTTTTACCTTGAAGTAGCCTTCCACAAATTATGCCTGGTTTTCTGGTACAGGCCTGGGTCACCAGACTTGAATGCCACACATCTAGCCTTCAGCAGACAACGTACTTCCTGGTTCATCCACGGCTTTTGGCTTGGTAATGTACAATAAGTCTTTGTAGGCACACACTCATCCACACAGGTTTTAATGAAGTTAGTAACAACTGCAGCATACTCATCCAGGTTCGAATATGAATCCTTGAATACAGTGCAGTCCACTGATTCAAAGCAGTCCTGTAGGCGCTCCAGTGCTTCCCTTGTCCAAACTTTCTTGGTCCTCACTACTAGTGCTGCAGACTTCAATCTCTGCCTATACTCAGGGAGTAGAAGTAGAAGAATAAGAGAGGTGTCATTGCCAGATTGTGGCGGGACCAAGGTACAAGGTACAAATACGCATTTATGACCATTTTGGTTGGCAATGGGGCCAGAGTTAACTGCGTGATGAGCGAGGCCATGTTCTCCACCAACTGTCCAACAGATCCAGTGTCCGCTCCGCTGTCAGGTCGGAGTATCTGAAGTTGCTGAAGTGTAGTTCAGAGAGGCCAAAGTGTGAATCAAGAATTGGCTAGATTGGATGTGGAAGGTAAAGAGAAATTGGGACTGTGGGGAAAACGTTTCCTCTCAGTAACGGGGAAGAACCTGGTCATTAGGTGTGAGGTGCTCTCAGGATTGCTGTACTGGCCCATCTCTCATTCCTCTAGCTTGGAAATCACCCAAGCTGTCTTTGGTTCATCAGGGAATCTAAGATGGAGCAAGTCAGGTTACTATGCACCTGTCCCTGAACAACTGAGGCACAAACTTACCAAATTTTGTCCTCAGCCTGATAACCACCTTTGTGTATGACTACAACAGGCTGTGTGTGGAAACCATGTACTGTACATAGGCCCCAAATACCAATATGTGCTAAGATTCTATTTGTCCACTGTGCTGTGATGGATAGGTCTGTCCTAATTGCCACACAACTGTCCAGTCAGTTGGACATTGGTGCATTACTTGCCCTTCATGGAAAAGTGCATCCAGACTGTTGTGTGAATTAAGTCATCAGAGAAAGATACTGGTAGCTATGAAGCAGCCTCTTTATTTGACAAAACAAGATACTGCAGACATCATATTGAGGCACTTTCAGAGGAATGGTCAGGCTGGCCCATGCTGCTCAATATTCTGTGTGCCAAATATCAAGGATTAATTCCATATTTACAATGCATCCACAATACTTTCTTTGAAACTGTGCACAAATTTCACCCTTCCTGATACGCACCCACACCACAGACAACTAAATAAATTTTAATCAGCATTGTCTGGTCTGTGATTCAAGGCTTTTAGGAACCTATTGTTCAAGAGCTGCATTTCAAGTTAAATCTACAATCTGCATTCAGATTTGAAGATTGGTGGCTGAAGTCATTTGTTGGATGCGCTAAACCCAAAAATCGCTCTAACACTACTAATGCCTTTGACCACAAGTACTTCAGGTAGTAGTCAGCCCAGAACATCCTGCAGACACTGCAGCGGAAGTGCTGAAAGGGTAGAGTAGGGCGGCTCCTAACCAAACCCCTTTGTGGGCTGTTGGGTTTCTAATAATAATAATCCAAGAGCCTGCATCACAGTTCATTCCGAACAGCTGAATGATAGATAGATAGATAGATAGATAGATAGATAGATAGATAGATAGATACTTTATTCATCCCCATGGGGAAATTCAACTTTTTTCCAATGTCCCAAACACTTGTTGTAGCAAACTAATTACATACAATACTTAACTCAGTAAAGAATATGATATGCATCTAAATCACTATCTCAAAAAGCATTAATAATAGCTTTTAAAAAGTTCTTAAGTCCTGGCGGTTGAATTGTAAAGCCTAATGGCATTGGGGAGTATTGACCTCTTCATCCTGTCTGAGGAGCATTGCATCGATAGTAACCTGTCGCTGAAACTGCTTCTCTGTCTCTGGATGGTGCTATGTAGAGGATGTTCAGAGTTATCCATAATTGACCGTAGCCTACTCAGCGCCCTTCGCTCAGCTACCGATGTTAAACTCTCCAGTACTTTGCCCACGACAGAGCCCGCCTTCCTTACCAGCTTATTAAGACATGAGGCGTCCCTCTTCTTAATGCTTCCTCCCCAACACGCCACCACAAAGAAGAGGGCGCTCTCCACAACTGACCTATAGAACATCTTCAGCATCTCACTACAGACATTGAATGACGCCAACCTTCTTAGGAAGGATGGAGAACTCTCTGACCTATGGGCTGTTCCCGGGGACACACTCCAAAACGGACATCAAATGATTCTGAAAACTCATCAATTCAGCGACATATGCCCTTTCTTCTGCCCAAAACTCGTTGGTATATCAGCACATCAAGAAGTCCATAGATGAATACTGCTGATCTGCATATTCCAGGCTGAGGGATCCACTGAAGCTCAGTGCAGCCCCACAAGGGTTTAGTGGGGAAAACCACAACATAGGGTTCTTCTGCTGCTGGACAGGGTTGGGCCAGGTTGTGTGATGAAGCCCTTTAATTATTCTGGCAGTGTACCAACCCAGTGCACCATATGAGTGGCAGCAGTACTGTTGGTTTTAAGAAATATAATTGAAACACGTGAATGTAAGAATGAGTAGACACTGCATGGTTTAGTTTGTAGATAAACTTTTATAGTGAATAAAATTTATTTTGGTTAAAAAAAAGTTACAGCTAACTGTTCAACACCATCATTCCTTCAGTACTAATCCGCAAGCCTAAAGCTTGGACCTCTGTACCTCCCTCTGCAACTGTGTCCTTGATCTTCTCATCAGAATACCACAGTCAGTATGGATCATTGATAATATTTTCACCTAATTGACAATCAATACAGGTGCACCTCAAAGATGCATGCTTAGCACACTGTCTACACTCACAATGCTGTGGCTTATCACAGCTCAAACACTATCTACAAATTTGCTGATGTCACCACCGTTGAAGGCAAAATCTCAGATGGTGATGAGGAGGCATACAGGAGTGATAGAGATCAGCTGTTTGAGTGATGTCACAAAACAGCCTTGTACTCAATGTCAGCAAGATGAAGGAATTGGTTGTAGACTTCAGGCAGCAGAAGTGAGAGGAACACACACCAGTCCTTGTTGAGGCGTCAGCGGTGGAAAATGTATCTTCAAGCTCCAGGGCACCAAAATCTCAGAGGGTCTATGCTCAATCCAACACATTGAAGCAATCATGAAGAAGATATGCAGGTGCTTCAGAAGGTGTTTGAAGAGAATTGGTATGTCATCAAAGACTCTAACAAACTTCTACAGATGTACAATGGAGAGCATTCTGGCTGGCTACATCACTGCCTGGTATGGAGGCTCCAATTCACAAGATTGAAAGACACTGCAGAGGGCAGTAGCCTCAGCCTGCTCCATTACGGGCTAAACACTCCCCACTATCAAAGACATCTTCATGAGGTAATGCCTCAGGAAGGAGGCATCATTTCTGAGGAAGGTCACTGGTGCATTCATCGCAGCAGCTTCTATGGACTCAACAAAAGGTTCTATTGTTGCATTTAAATGTATTTTTAATGATCGCAAGATCCTGCTATACATTAAGGAATACAGGTCTATTGAATCAGCGAGTTGCTCACTGGTGGAGAAAGTTAAGGAGCTGCGGAACATGCTGCTACCTGTGTCAAAGGAAGCTTACGATCTACTAGTGAGTGATGGTCTTGGTCACTTTTCTAGTGATCGCAGGACCCTTCTGGACATAGTTAACTTGGAATGCTGCAAGACTGACTTACAGATTTATTGATGGCTGGCAGGGAAGCTGTATGGCTTTGATCGTAGTGAAGAGTAGACCTTGAGCCATGGTGTCACCTGCAAGGAGAGAGGCGTTGGATCCAGTGTGCTCCACCAGGTCACAGTTTCCAGATTGGAGTCGGTGCTTTCACCTCGCACCCCACCCTCCCCCGAGTGTTTGCTGACAGAAGACAAGCTCTGTTATTGTTGTTTGCAGATTTTGGCATCATTGAATGGCTTGAGTTTGACCCTTTTATGGAATGGGCGTATCTTCCTGTCTTATACATACTTTGTGTGCATTGTGCTGTGTGTGACTGTTGGTGCTGTGTTTTGCACCTTGGCTCCAGAATAACGCTGTCTCATTTGGCAGTATACATGATCATTCATGTATGATTGAGCGACAATTACATTTGAAACAAATTGAATTGAATTAAGGACTTTTACCATCCAGGACATGCCCTTGTCTCATTTTCTGAAGACCCACACTCAATATTTTAGGAACAGCTTCTTCCTCTCGTCCATCAGATTTCTGAATTGTCCATGAACCCATGAACACTACTTTGTTATTCTTCTTTTGCACTATTTATGTATTTTTGTTACTAACAGCAGTTTTTATGTCTTGCACTATATTATTGCAACAGAATAATAAAACTCACGACGTACGTGAATTATAATCAACCTGATTCTAATTCAGGTATCCAACTTACACTATTGGTCTGCACCTCCAATGACCTGGTCTGATCTCGTTCAACATTATGCACCAGCGATCAATGCAACCAAGAGCGACATCCTGCAGATCGCTCACAAAACTATTTCTTCTTCTTCTATCTATGCTTCTTCTCCTGAACTACAATCGATTGCAGTCTGTAATATCCATTTTGATGATGTATTTTTGAGCCAGATGGGTGATCTGCCATTTTTGCTATCTCCTGGGGAATTTGTTGAAGTTGATAGCATAGTGTATAACATCATTTCTTAATGGCAGAGTTTGAACCCATGGTCAGAAAAATTACTCCTCACTGATTAAAACGTCGAATTAAACTGAAATCAGCAAGGACGAGAGCGGAAGGCGAGCGGGTGTTTAGCACTCTCTGCTTCTCAGTCTCTCTCTCACTGCTTCCAGAGGAAGGAGAAAGAGTCTTGGGTTTGATCACCTCGGTGGCATGGCTCATGGCTGTGGGATTCTTTTTCAAGGGAATCTGTGGTTTGATATTTAATGCCCTCAGCAGTGAAAGTGCTCCACAGACTTGCTTTTGGAGGACTCATCGCTCGGTTCATGTTCCATGTGTTTTTGGTTACTCTTTTTTGGTATTTGCATGATTTGATCAAGGAGCTTCGGTCCAGAACTAGTTCTGTGGCTGAGGCCTGCAGTCATTGACACAGTGCTAAATTGAACTAACTCAGTGGCTGTCCCCCCTGGACCATTTTCAGGGCCTCGGCAGTTTAATGTTTACTATTCTATGTGTTACTTGTTAGCTTTTTGCTGTTGGCGTGACTTGTTTTGTTTTTGCGTACAGAATATTTGATGTTTTCTTTTAACAGGTTCTATGGTGTTTCTTTGTTTTTCAGCTCCCTGTGGGAGTTCAAATCTCAGGGTTGTATACTGTATACATACTTCTATAATGAAAGTACTTTGAACCTTTGAATCATTTTTTCCACCTATGTTTGAAGGTTGGCAGGACAGATGAAGGTTTGTCCATGGGTTTATATTGAATTAGACATCATTAACCTATTAATGGAATGAAACCACAACAGAACATTGGGAATGTTGGAATCTCACTGACTTCACCAAGTGTTAAAAAATTCCTGTTGTGTTGTGTATTTAATGAGTGGCATCAGTTAGTTTCACGAGAACATGGATCTGCACCTGGAATGGTTTCCAGGGTGCAGGCCTGGGCAAGGTTGTATGGAAGACCAGCAGTTGCCCATGCAGCAAGTCTCCCCTCTCCATGACACCGATGTTGTTCAAGGGAAGGGCAAGGGTGACACAGCTTGGCACCAGTGACGTCGCAGGAGTTGCCAGAACGAGGTTGAAGACAACATCGGACTGCCTTAGGGACTCCAGCTCCGGATTTGTCCTCAAGGTTTACTCCCAAAGCCTTTCCCATGAGTGGGTATGGTCGCAAGGCAGCGGAGGTTTGAAATCAGAGTTTTCCCTCGCTTAGTTGGACTGCCTTCCCAGGCTGATGAGCTCCTTCTACCTGAATGTGTACTTAATATTTCAGTAATATTGTAAATATTGCATTTGATTAAACTTACTTTGTTGATCAAATAATTTATTACAGTTTTCATGTAAAAGTACATGAATGGCATACGTCATTATGCCACCGCATCTCACTAAAGTAAAAGTAAAACTAGAGTGCACACATTATTCCAGTCCCCATTTTCCTTTTGATTAATTTCTGGAGTTACAAAACAAAACAAGAAGATATTCATTAGTTTGTTACATGTTCTTTTTACCTTGTAATGACATGAAGTGATACTTACCCAGAGGCTACAAACGTCATACACATTTAAAAGAACTGAAATGTACTACAACAGAAAAGTTACAGAAGCAAGATTGAGCACATTTTGAAATCCGAAAGAAGTATTGCAGGTGGCTTTCATGTCTTAAACTCCACTAATAATCAAAGGAGCCATGAAATGTGGAATAGTGAAGCAAATGCTTAAACTAGGATAGGCCAAGTTTTGGGCACAAAACAACATAAATGAAGAAAGTCAACAAAATCTTTTCCTTGCTCCAGTTGGAGAGAATCTACAGTGTGCCATCTGCCACAACATATGCATCATGGCACTGTATCCAGCAGCACAGCTTGGAATAACAACACTATTGCACCATGCCAGCCAGCCCACACAATCGAAGAATTATAACAACTTAAGCATTTTCTTCTTCTTAATACCATTACCCCCGCTGGGGCACAGGCCACTGACAGCAGCTCGCCAGTGTCCTCTGTCCTAGGCCCGTCTATCAAGTTGTCCC
Organism: Hemitrygon akajei; assembly: GCF_048418815.1. Classification (NCBI taxonomy): domain Eukaryota; kingdom Metazoa; phylum Chordata; class Chondrichthyes; order Myliobatiformes; family Dasyatidae; genus Hemitrygon; species Hemitrygon akajei. The sequence continues at coordinate 37,120,867 of NC_133143.1, read as the reverse complement.
CAGGTGTAGCCCATCTTTGGTGAAGATTCTTCCTCTCTCAAAGATGTCTTCAGAGCTTCTGTTGGCGTTTCAGTAGTTCCAGGTTTTTTACAGGATTGGTTAGCTAGCCCTATGCCTAACCCACTTCCTTTCAGAGCCGAGCTTGAGAGAATCCATGGTGGAGTTAACTTATGCAGTAGAAGTGGATTTACCCATTTAAATCCATAATGCTAGCTTCATGGTATGCATGTGTGTCCTTCTCTTTCAGATGTTTCTACACTGTGGTCCTGAGGTTAAATTGGTTTCAAGAGATACTTTTGACATTAGGTACCTTTTCCTGATAATTATCAGTGTAAAATCAAAAAACCCCAGCTCTTTCAACTTTCCTTTCTTTAAGAATTTATCCCAAGTCCTAATGCTTTATTATCACTTTTAAAAATAAGCGGAGTTTTTAAAAAAATATTCCTGATTTGGCAGTTTTATTGTATCAGCAGAGATTCAAGATTGAAGATTGTTTAATATCATTTACAAGTGTAAAAGCGAATGAAATCATTGTTACTCCAGATCCAATGCAGAATAAAAAAATCCCAGTACGATAAAGAACACAATGACAATATAAGAAAACACAATAAATATAAATACATGAGGTAGCTAAATACATAGACTGATTGCACTGTATGTCCATAAAGTGATGCTAGACACAGGAGTGTCTGTATATAAGGTGACTGACAGGAAATGATAAAGTAGCGTTGGTTGGGGAGTGGAGGGGTTGATCACCCTTACTGCTTGGGGAAAGTAATGGTTTCTGAGTCTGGTACTCCTGGTGTTGCTGCTATGTAGCCTGCTCCCTGATTTAAGTGGGACAAACAGTCCATTGGCAGGGTGAGGGGGGGAATCCTTCATGACATTACTTGGCCTTTTCCAGCCCCTTTCTCTATAGGCTGGTGCCAATGGTACATTGGGCAATTCTGATTACCCATTGTAGAGCCGTTCTATCTGCTGCAACACAGTTTCCATACCATTATCTTGTTAACATTGAGAAAGAGATCATTTTCCTGGCTCCTGGCCTCGAGCTCTTCCACTTCCTCTCTGTAGGCCATGTTGTCTTTGTTGGTGATGAGCCCCACCACTGTCATGTCATTGGCAAAATTGATGATTTGATTATTCGGGTGTTTGGCCGTGCATGAGTGAGCAGAGTGTACAGCAATGGGATCAGCACATGTCCCTGGGGAGCACTCGTGTTGAGGAAGGTGTGGAAGGAGGAGCAGTTGTGCACCCTGATTATCTATGGTCTGTTGGTTATGAAGTCTAACACCCAGTTACACAGTGGGGAACTTAGACTGAGGAGTAGGAGTTAGTTCACCAGCATCTGTGAGACAATGGTGCTGAATGACAAAATGAAATCCATGCTGACATAAATAGTGTGTATCATAAAATATAGTAAAATTGAACACAATGTCACTGAATGAACCATCTTTGGAAAAGAGATAAAATAGACTGAAATAGACCACAAATGGTGTAAACTGGGGAAAAAAACGAACAGAAATCAATGGATCAAGCAGCATCTCTGAATACAAAGGGATGGCTGATGTTTCAGGAAGCTATTCTTCCACAGATATGGCATGAAAAGATAAGAAGCAATTGTTTATTCAGTCTTTTTGGTCAACAATTGTCTAGTGTCTAAGTGAGGCACTTCCTTGAATTTCTGAAATCCTATCAGGATATAGTAAATCTGATTTTTAACAGATGAGCCAATTCATACTGAATTGAATTGACTTTATATCTTACATCCTTCACATACGTGAGGAGTAAAAATCTTTACGCTATGTCACTGTCTGGATGTGCAATGTACAAATTACCGTAATATGAAATAAATAGTATGTGCAACACTATATACAACAGAACAGTCAATATAGCTTAGAAATACAATTGTGTTAGTGTGAATTAATCAGTTTGATTGTCTCCTGGAGCCTGTTCGTCCTGGTTTTAATACTGCGGTACGATTTCCCAGATGGTAGTAGCTGGAACAGCTTGTGGTTGGGGTGAGTCGGGTCCCCAAGGATCCTTCAGGCCCTTTTTACACACCTTTCACTGAAAATGTCCTGAATTGTGAGAAATCCTGAGAATGTAATGCTTTCTCAAAGGCTGTGTAAGTTGTTTATTGACTAACTTTAAACTAGAGTTACTGAAAATGGGAACCAGAGTGCCAGGACAGATAGTGAGTGGAAAGTTTGTGGAGAGATGCTGTTAAGACCTCAAAGTCAGGAATCAAAATGTTGAGCATGGTGTGACAAATGTCCTACGCCACGCTGCTCTGCGGTGCGGATCTGACGACTCAGGTGGTTTGGGATGTTGTTGTTCACTTCAATTGTTTGCATGATTTCTGTTTCTTTTTCTCTAGCGCATTGGGTGCTGGTCTTTTATTTTAATTTTTTTCTTTAATTAGGTTCTTTCAGGTTGCTTGCTTTGTGGCTACCCATAACCAAACAAATCTCAAGCTTGCATAATTTATATATTCTTTGATAGTAAATGTACTTTGAATCTTTGAATCCTGAAACTTGATTAATGTCTTGAGCTGCCTATATTTCAATGCAAGAAGTATTGAGGCAAAGGCAGATGAGCTCTGGGCGTGGATCAACACATGGCATTTTGATATTGTAGCCATTAGTGAGACTTGGTTGCAAGAGGTGCAGGACTGGCCAATCTGTTGTTACCCTGTTTTAGATGCGACAGAGCAGGAAGGATTGAAGTGGGAGGGGTGGCATTACTCGTCAGGGGAAATGTCTCGGCAGTGCTAAGTCAGGACAGGCTGTAGAACTTGTCTATGAGGTTTTATGGGTGAAAATGAGGAATAAAGAAGATACGAGCATGTTAATGGGGCTATATTACAGACCACACAAAAGTCCGCAGCATTTAGAAGAACAAATTTCTAGAGCAATCACAAACTTGCCTGAAACATGAGGTTGTTATAGTACATGATTTTAACTTTCCACATATTGACAGGGACTCCCATACTGTAAAAGGACTAGATGGGAGAGAGTTTGTCAAATGTGTTTAGGAAAGTTTCCTTAAACAGTACATAGAAGTCCCAACAAGAGACTGTGCAATATTTGATCTCCTATTAGGGAATGAGACAGGGCAGGTAACAGATATTTGTTAGGTGAACACTTTGCATCTAGTGATCATAAAGCTATTAGTTTCAAAGTAAATTTGACAAAAAGATAGGCCTGGTCCACAGGTTGAAATTCTAAATTGGAGAAAGGCAAATTTTGATGGTATCAGAAAAGAGCTGGCAAGTGTGGATCGGGACAGGCTGTTATCACGCAAAGGTATACAGGAAGTGGAAGGCCTTCAAAAGTGACATTTTGAGAGTGCACAGCTTATATGTGCCTGTCAGAATAAAAGGTAAAGATAAAAGTTTTAGGGAACCTTGGCTTTCAAGAGACATTGAGGCCCTGGTTAAGAAAAATAGGAGATGTATAGTAGGTTTAGGCAGGTAGGAACAAGTGAGGTACTTCTGGAGTATAAGAAGTGCAAGAAAACACTTAAGAAAGAAATCGGGATGGTTAAAAGATAGCATGAGGTTTCCCTAGCAGACAAAATGAAGGAGAATCCTAAGGGATTCTACAAATCTGTTAAGAGTAAGACGATTGCAAGGGACAACACTGGCCCTTTGGAAGATCAGAATGGTAATGTATGCATGGAGCCAAAAGAGATGGGGGAGATCGTAAATGGATTTTTTTACATTTGTAATTACTTGGGAGACAGACACTGTGTCTATGGAAGTTAGGCTAAACAGCAGCAAGGTCATGGATCCTATGTAGATTTTGAGGCAAATTAGAGTGAATATATCTTCAGCACCTGACAAAGTGTTCCCTCAGTCCCTTGAGGAGGTAAGTGAAGAAATTGCAGGGGCCCTAGCAGAAATATTTAAATCATCCTTAGGAACAGATGAGGTACCAGAAAATTGGGGAATAGCTACTATTGTTCTGCTGTTTAAGAAAGGCTCTAAAATAAACAAGGAATCTTTACCCCGTCGAGCCTGACATCCGTACTGGGAAAGTTGATGGAAGGTATTCTAAGGGGCTAAATATATGAGTATAGACATGGATTGATTAGGGATAGACAGCATGGCTTCATATGTGGTAAGTTGTGATTAAACACTCTTACAGAGTTTCTCAAGGAAGTTACAAGGAAATTTAATGAGGAAAAGGCAGTGAATGTTGTCTACATGGACTTTGATAAGGCCTACATGGGAGGTTAGTCAAGAAGGTTTGGTTGCTCAGCATTCAAGATGAGGTAGTAAATCAGATTAGACATTGGCATTGTGGGAGAAGCCAAACAGTGATAGCAGATGGTTGCCCCTCTGACTGGAGCCTGTGACTAGCGGAGTGGTACAGGGACCAGTGCTGGGCCTGTTGTTGTTTGTCATCTATACCAATAATTTGTATGTTAATGTGGTTAATTGGATCAGGAAAATTGTGGATAACACCAACACTGGGGACATAATGGACAGTGAAGAAGACTATCAGAGCTGGCAGTGGGATCTGGACCAGCTGGAAAAAGGGGCTGAGAAATGGAAAATGGAATTTAATGCAGACATGTGCGAGGTCTTACACTTTGGAAGGATCAAGCAGGGTAGGCCTTACATGGTGAGACATGCAGTAAATCAATGGCATCTGGGAATACAGGTCTGTAATTAATTGAGAGCAGCAGCACAGTAAGATAGGGTTGTAAAGAAAGCTTTTGTAACTTTGGCCTTCATAAATCAAAGTACTGAGTACAGAAGATGAGATATTATGTTGAAGTTGTACAGGATGTTGGTGAGGCCTGCTTTGCAGGTTTGGACTTAATGGGAAGATATATATGAGGTTGAAAGAGTACCGAGAAAATTTGCAATGATGTTGCTGGGACTGGATGACATAAGTTATAAGAAAAGATTGAATAGGTTCAGTTGGAACATAGAAGATGGAGGGGAAATTTGATAGTGGTATACATACTTATGAGGGGTCTCATTAAGATAAATGCAAGCAGGCTTTTTCAAATGAGGTTGGGTGGGACTACAAATCTAGGTCATGTATAAAGTTAAAAGGTACAAAGTTTAAGGGGAATATGAAGGAAAACTTCACTCAGAGGGTTGCGAGTGTGAGAAACTAGCTGCAATGCAAATGGTGCATGCAGACTCTATTTCAACATTTAAGAAAAGATAAGGTAGGTACATGGATGGTAGGGCTATGCAGGTCAATGGGAGTCAACAGTTTAAATGGTTCCACATGGACTAGATGGACTGCAGGGTCTGTTTCTGTGTTGTAGTTTTCTATAATTCTAAGACTTATAACTTTCTTGTTTAGAAAGTTATTTATGTTATAGTCCGGTCCGGACCCGCATTCCAGGTCTTGATCCAGTCCACGGACTCCGGACTCAGGTTCTTGTAGCTGTTCCTCCTTTCACCCTTAAGCCCAAATAGGATCATCTTGGCTTAAGGAGGCGCACCTGATGCCTATCGGCTGGCAGGTATATATAAGAGGCTCTGGGACTGAGTGTTGTTGTTGTTCTGTTTGCCTGTCTATCCTGTTTTGACCTGGTTGCCCGTTTACACTGTTCTGACCTGTGTGTCATGTTTGTCCTGCTTGTGCTCTTTGCTTGGTTTTGTTCTGTTTGTCCCAGCTTGGAGTACCCACTGTTAATCAACTAGTTCTGTAAGCCTGTTCTCGGAATCACCCTGGTCTGAGCTCCCTTCTGATCCCTTGCCTCTGTTGGGTAAGCAGGTGGGACTGCAGTTGCCTGGTGGGGAACTCTGACATTTTCCTACCCCTCTCTTCTGACAGGTTGTGCCCTGCACCTACCCAGGTGCCCCATGACCTACCCAGGCCCTTGTGTTCCTGCCTGGGAGGCTGGGCCCTGCCCTGGAGTTGTGCTCTGCCCAGTGGGCTATCCTCTCATCATTCCTTGTCCCATAGACCCATCCTCTAGCCTAGCCAGGGTCCTGCCTGGCCATGAACTATCTCTGAACCCCAGGATCACCTTTGAATGCCACGTCCCTCACTCACGCCACGGTCTCCCCATCTTGTTCTATCCTTTAGTTGTTCCTGTCCTGCCCCTAGTACTTCAGTGCCTGTGTCCTGCATTTGGGTCCAGTCTCCATGTCCCCTTGTGACAATTTAATAAAGAAGGGGGTAAGTGGTTATCAGAGATAGACAATAATACAGAATTAAGGTTACAATAAGATTGGCAATGGTCTATTAAATGATGGAAAAGGATTGAGAAGACAAATGCTTGATACATTCTCTACATTCACATGCACATTACATGTTCTGGTCCCAATTATTAACTGGCTGCAAGATGTTATCAACAATAATAGTATTGGATTTTGAAATTGTGAAGCCATTATTTATATTGGTTGTTTGAAGGTGTTAAGGAGCTCACTACAATTATAGGTACATACAAAATTTGTCAAGGTTTCTCCCTTCCTCCAAAGTAAGCTTTATATGTATTGACCTGTGTAAGTGTGTCACCTGATGTGGTATCCTTTCAAAAGCTCCATGTTGTAAATCTGCCATCACCATTTGGATTTACTTGTGCTTTAGAGGGATGAGCAGTGAATTGGCTGGCTCTGCTTGGAAGGGTGAAAATAATCAAAGGCTTTCAGTGATGGTTGGTGAACATTCTGCTGTAGATTTGTCGGTGAATCGGCAAAAAATTCATTTTGTTCATGAATGTGCTTATTGAAATGTTTGTCAATGTAGCATATTCCCTTATTGTAGTGTCTTGGTGAGACTAAGATTCAGTTATATCAGGACAGAATGACTTATGATGGCACTTTGTTATTACTACTGCACCAATGTGAACTCCAGTGCAATTATGGACTAAAACCTTACCTGGTGAGAATTAATTATCTCCATATAACTTACATGCAAGACAGAAAATGCTAGAAGTAGCCAATGCTTTCTGCATTCATTTCATATGCTCAGCATCTTTCAGTTTTTTTGTAGGCCTGTACACTCAGTGGCCACTTTATTAGGTATACCGGTACACCCTTGCATTAATGGAAACATCTAGTTAGTGAATCATGTGCCAGCAGCTCAATGCATGAAAGCATGCAGCCATGGTCACGAGGTTCAGTTTTTCTGACCAAACATCAGAATTCGGAAGAAATGTGATCTATGTGACTTTGATTGTGGAATGATTATTGGTGCCAGGCAGGGCAGTTTGAGTATCTCAAAAACTGCTGATCTCCTGGGATTTTCATGCACGATAGTCTCTCGAGTTTACAAAGAATGGTGCAATAACCGAATAGAAACATCAGTGAGCAACACTTCAGTGAGCAAAAATGCCTTGTTAATGAGAGAGATCAGAGGAGAATGGCCAGATCGGTTCAAGTTGACAGGAGGGTGGCAGTAACTCAAATAATCACGCGTTCAAGCAGTGGTGTGCAGAAGAGCACTTGTGAATGCACAGCACATCGAACTTTGAAGTGGAGTGGCTCCAGCAGCAGATGGCCATGAACATACACTCTGTAGCCACTTTATTAGGTACATAAGGTTCTTAATAAATAGGCCATTGAGAGTATTTCTAAATATGAATGTGGAAAGAAAACTTCAGCAGAGAGGGTGATCATCTGTCTTATATCCTTCAGAACGGACAGTTAAGACAGGAGAGCACCATTTGGCCATCAAACTAATTTGACCATTAAGTCATCTACCTGTGATAAGCTAACATTCTATCACTTATCGACTATCTGCCTGCTTCTTCCTTCTAACGCTTCAAAGACTCTGCTTCTACTGCCCTTTGACAAACAGGTATTCACAGAATCATGACCTTGTCAAAGGAACAGTTTTGCCTCATCTTTATCTTAAATGGGTGACTCACTTTTGATTCCCTAACATGAGGAAATATTCTGTAAACATCCACATTGACAAGAACCTCGGGATCTTACATCTTTCAGTCAGTCTCCTTTAAATTCCAATGGATACAAGCCAAGCCTGTTCAATATTTTCCCTAGGCACAACATTCCCAATTCAGATGTGATTTTAATAAACATTCCCTGTACTGCTTCCAATATCGTAAAACTACTCCTTAAACCTGCTGATCAATACATTACTTAGTACTCCAGATTTGATTCTCTATAACTGAATTACAACTTCTCTACTTTTATATTTAGTTTTCATAATAAAAAAAAACTTCCTGTTAACTTTCCTAATTACTTGCTCTAATTCCTTATTTTCTTTTGTGCTACATGCATTTAACACACTAAGATCCATCTGTAGCCTCTCACTATAATAAATGGACAATTGGACAATTTCTTGGCAATACTTTACTCTTACACCAAGAGCTTTTATATTTTCTCCACAGCAACCTTTGATGTGCCGCCTTATAAAATGTTTTCTGACCTGCTATAGTGCATCTTCCAGATCTCCTTTACTACACATGTTACTGCTTCAAAGTACTCCAATCGGTTTGTCAACTTGCATTTCACAAAATTATCTTGACCTTGCCTGCTTATCTTAAATTTTAAATACTCTTTTACAATGGCATTAATAATAGCTTCTAACTTTTTCCCTATATCAGATGTTTTTACATCTGTCTGTTTTTTGTCTCTCTCCTTTTTTGAATAAAGGCTTTTGTTTGCTCTTTTCCAATCTAATCGAACCTTTTCCAGAATCTCTAAGATAAAATCTACCAGAGCCTGCAGATGTTAGTCCAGAGCTGCAGCTATTTGCTCTGTATCATTTCATTGATTGTAATTTTCCATCCTCTTTTCCAGTTCTTGATTTACAGCTATTTCAGAGATGTTGCTTGTATCTTTCATAATAAATCTTGATGCAAAAACCCAGCTTAGCTGATTTGCCATCTCCTCCGGACCTCCTCGCTGGTTGGTGGTGTAGTGGTATCAGTACCAGACTTTGAGGCAAATGATTCCAAGTTCAAATTTGACTGGCTCCTTGCATACTTTCCATTTGAGCTAGGCTATGTGTCAAGCTAGCAACTCGGCCTCATAATAAACAGTCAAAATGTTTGATGGGCCACAAAGCACAAAAAGACACAACAACAATGATTTTCTGTTGCACAGTGTCACTTTGTTAACTCTTTTCTACAGGAACTCTGAGTATCTGCTTTACTTTTTTATTTTTTTCAGTAATTCATATATTTATTTTATATGTTGTCCAGCTTTTCTTGAGCTGCCACACATCTTTGTACCATTATATTTTTAAAATTAAGTTTGATTCTATCTTTGATTGTTTCCTGAACCACAGATGAGGGGACCCCAGTCAAATTCACGAAGAAGGATTGATTCAGCTGTTTTACCCTTTGATAAAGCAAATGTATCAAATCATAAGGAAAGAACTGTTGGTGTGATTGTGGTAAACTATGTATACCTGTCTGGACACGCCCCTCTGCTGACTGCTCTTGTGGCTCCTCCCACAGACCCCTGTATAAAGGCGATTGGAGGCACTGCTCCCCCCTCAGTCTCCGAGATGTCGTGCTCCATTTTGCTGCTATTAAAAGCCCATCGTTCACTTCCCGTCTCCGAGAGTTATTGATGGTGCATCAGTGATTTTATCTGATCATCAGCTTGATGTCTATATTCCTACAAAATCTTAATATCCTCTGATTTTCTTAGCATCCAAAAGTCTGATCTCATCCCAAAGCAAGCTAATTGCCTTTGCTTCCAATCAACTGGAGTGGTTCAGATTAATCCCGCTTCTTTGCCCCATACCCAAACCATAAATGACCCACCCCTATGCTAAGTCAAAAAGGCCATGCAGTTCAGATGTAGCAAACCAGTGAGAAGGAAAGCAGTAGAATCAGAACTGGAACTGAGCAGCCTGGGTTTAAAGGGTCAGATTGCCTGAACTCATGGGCTAGAAGTGAGACAGCTCTGAAACACATCACATATACTGTTTTCTGCATCACTGAATTTTGTTGATCTTTAAGTGTGAGGCTTTGACATAAGTGCTTTGACTTGTTATAAAAAGCAGAAATGTACATCATCCGGAGCCAGTGCTGGATGTGCAGCGTTCCAAGCTGGCAACTGAGTCTGACAATTTTCACTACATGAAGCCTCTGTTTCTAAACCACAGCTTTCACTGCTCTAATGGTTTATGACTAGCAGGTCAGCAAGTCAAATGGTTGCATTTTCAGAGTATTTTCAAACTGTGGGGGCTAGTGCTATTAGCATGCTTGTTCTTCGCAAGGAAAAGCATCACTTAAGATTTATAGATGCCATTTCCATCTTTATAGACTGACATACATGGTTTTAAAAGATTTTGAACCAATAACTGAAGGATTTATGATTTTTGTGGGGAATTACAAGATGATTTGGAATGTCATACACTGTGCAAGGCGAAGATGAATAGAGCATCAAGCTTCTTTGACTCCAACATCTTTTACACAGTGATTGGCAGAACCATTGGTAGCAACCAACCACCAAAGCCTCATCTTTCAAAACATTGTCAATTTGTTTTTGGAGAATATTTTGCTAAAATTGCCAACACCTCTCTCGTAGAACAAGTGAGCAATACAGAGGCTCCTTAAGGCAGTATTTTTGCTGGAATCAATTGAAATATTAAGAACTTGTAGATTTCCAAACTGACATTAACCCAACACCAACATTTGCAACAACACACACAAAATGCTGGAAAAACAAATAGGTCAGGCCAGATCTTTGCAAATGAATAAATAGTGTATATTTGGGGCCTAGACCTTTCATCAGGACTGGAAAGGAAGGGGGACGATGCCAGAATTAAAAGATTGGAGTGGGAGGAAAAGCGAGAAGTGGAGAGGTGAAGCCATGTGGGTGGGAAAGGTAAAGTGTTGGAGAAGAAGGGAGATGAGAGTGGACCTTGGAAGAAAGGGAAGAAGGAAGGAACTAGGGGGAAGTTATAAACATGTGAGGAGAAGAAGTAAGAGGCCAAGAGGGAGCAGAAACGAAAAGAAAGAAAATTAATAAATAGAAGGAGAAATCAATGTTCATGTGTTAAATTGAAGTTGAAGGCTACTTGGATGGAATGTGAGGTGTTGCTCCGCCACCTGAAAGTGGCCACATCATGACAAAAGAAGAGGTCATGGACCAACGTGTCGGAACAGGAATGGGGATATGAATTAAAATGGTTGGCTACTGGGAAATTCGGCTTTTGGCAGATGGAGCAGAGATGCTCAACAAAGAGGTCCCTCGATTTGCGTCAGGTCTCACCCACGTTTCTCAGAGGAACCGAGATGGAGAGCTTTAAACTCCTCAGTGTTATCATTTAGGAGGACCTGTCCTGGATCCAGCATGTAAGTGCAATTATGAAGAAAGCCCAGCAACACCTCTACTTAGGAGATTGCAAAGATTCAGCATGATGTTTAAAACTTTGACAAACATATATAGATGTGTGTGGAGAGTATATTGACTGGCTGTATGGAAACACCAATGCCCTTGAATCTAAAGTCCTAAAAAAGTACTGGCTTTTTTAAAAAAGTACCCAGTCCATCATTGGTAAAACTTTCCCCACCATGGAACACATCTACATGGAGTGATGTTGCAGGAAAGCAGCACCCATCATCAGGGACCCTACCACCCAGGACATGCTCTCTTCTCACTGCACCATCAGAAAGAAGGTACAGAAGACTCAGAACTCACATTAGTAGGTACAGGAAGAGTTATTACCCCTCAGACATCAGGCTCTTGAACCAGTGGGGATAACATCATTGAACTTCACTTGCCCCATCTCTGAACTGTTCCCACAACCTATGGAGTCACTTTCAACAATTTTTCATCTCCTGTTCTTGCTGTTTATTGCTTATTTATTATTATTATTCTCTTTATTTTGTATTTGCACAGTTTATTGCCTTTTGCACACTGGTTTAAAGCTCAAGATGGTGCGGTCTTTCATTAGTTCTATTATGGTCTTTATTCTATCATGGAGTTATTGAGTATGCCTGAAAGAAAATGAACTGCAGGGTTGTATATGCTGCTTAGAAGTAGGTACAGAGGAGAAGTTAGGGGCAAGTATTTTATGCAGAGGGTGGTGACGATGTGGAATGTCAACGATGGTGGTGGAGGCGGATATGATAGGGTCTTTTAAGAGACTCCTGGATAGGTACATGGAGCTTAGAAAAATAGAGGGCAATGGGTAATGGGCAACCCTAGGAAATGTAGAGGAGGCCACATCAGGAGCATTGGAAACAAAGGACAACCCAAAAGATTCGCAGATGAAGTGTTGCATCACGTGGAAGGACTGTTGGGGCCCTGAATGGAGGTAAGAGAGGAGATAAATAGGCAGGTGTAGCATTTTTGTTGCTTCCACAGATAAGTGTGCAAGCCTCAGGCTCACCCAACTCACATTCGACTAGGGGAATCAGCCTTCGGCCCCGCCAAACTGGGTAATCACGTTTGTGTGGATGCTGTGTAATGTACCCCCAGTTACAAACCCACAATGCAAAATATCAGACAGTACACCATATGCAATTAAATGATAGAACTTTATGAATCTTAATCTGAATATAGGGTTAGTAATGAAAATAAACAAAAAAAAGGGCCCAAAGTCAAGTCAAAACCACGTTGGAGCTCATGTAGTCATTCTTCCACCATCAGTCTCCTCTGAACATCACCAACCTTTGGACCCTCAGATCCCAGTCCACTCCGTCTGGTGGTCTACCAGCTCTCTCCATGCACATCTTCCCTCTTCACCTCTCTTCGACAAAAGACCGGAAAAAAAACATCTTTCCAGACTCACAAGACACAGCAACAATCTTTTATTGGCTAACATGCATCCCATTATCAAACATTTCTGCGACAGAGAAACAGTTACCTCAGCAGGGAACATTCCAAAGAAGCCATTACATTAGCATTGAAACCTTACAATATGTTATATGTGCCAGGAGGGAGTTTAGTGGGAAGGAAAAAATAAACAAGGGAATCACCGAGGGAGTGATCCTTACAGAAAGCAGAGAGTGGGGAGGGGGGAGGTAAAGATGTATTTGGTGGTAGGATCCCATTGAAGATGGTGGAAGTTGTGAAGAAGAATGTGTTGGATGTGAAGGCTCACGGGGTGGTAGGTGAGTACAAAAGGAACTCTATCCCAGAAAAGGCGACGGGAACATTTTTAGGTCCAGTGATAGACAACAAGATGATAAGACATGGAGCAGAATTAGGACATTCAGCCCATCGAGTTTGCTCTGCCATTCAGTCACGGCTGGTCCCAGATCCCACTCAAACCCCATACACCTGCCTTCTCATCATATCCTTTGATGCTCTGACTGATAAGAAAATGATCAACTTCCATCTTAAATATACGCATGGACGTGCCCTCCACTGCGGTCTGTGGCAGAGAATTCCACAGACTTATTACTCTCTGGCTAAAAAACACTCCTCCTTATCTCTGTACTAAAGGATCACCCCCTCAATTTTGAAGCTGTGCCTTCTAATTCTAGATACTCCCACCACAGGAAACATCCTCTCCACATCCACCTTAACTAGTCCTTTCAATATTCGGTAGGTTTCAATGAAATTCCCATGCACTCTTCAAAATTCCAGTGAGTACAGGCCCAAAGCTGCCAAACGCTCCTCATATGTTAACCCTTTCATTCTCAGAATCATCCTTGTGAACCTCCTCTGGACTCTCTGCAATGACAACACATACTTTCTGGGAAATGGGGCCCAAAATTGTGACAATTTTCTTAAGTGCGGCCTGACTAGTGTCTTATTAAGACTCAACGTTATCTCTTTGCATTTATGTTCTATTCCCCTTGAAATAAATGCCAATATTGTATTTGCTTTCTTTACCGCGGAATCAACGAGTGAACTAACCGTCTGGGAGTCTTGCATGAGAACTCTTAAATCGCTTTGCTCCTCTGAAGTTTGAATTTTCTCCGCATTTAGATACTAGTCTGCACTATTGTTCCTTTTACCAAAATACATTATCATACATTTTCCAATACCATATTCCATCTGTCATTTTTCTACCCATTCTTCCAATTTGTCCAAGTCCTGCTGAAATCACATTGCTTCCTCAGCACTACCAATCTCCCCACCTATCTTCATATCAACTGCAAGCTTTGCCACAAAACTATCAATTTCATTATCTAAATCATTGACAAACAATGTGAAAAGCAGCAGTCCCAATACTGACCCCTGAAGAACAACAGAAGTCATTGGCAGCCAACCTCTTTTATTCCCACTCGTTGCTTTCTTTCTGTTGGCCATTCCACTATTCATGCCAGTATCTTTCCTGTAGCATGATACTAATTGAGACATCAGGTTTCTTTCAACTATTTAATGTTTTTTTTTATAGATCATAGCTGCCAGGGTCTGGGATGTGTCTGATCGTGTCCACAATATCCTGAAGTGGGAAGGTGGGCAGCCAGAGGTCGTGGTACATGTTGCTATCAAGGACATAGTTAGTAAAAGGGAGGAGGCTGAAAACACACTACAGGGATTTAGGAAGGAAGTTTAGAAGCAGGACCTCAAAGATAGTAATCTCGGGATTACTGCCTGTGTCACATGACAGTGAGTATAGGAATAGAGGGAGGTGGAGGATAAATATGTGGCTGAGGGATTGGAGCAGGGGGCAGGGATTCAGATTTCTGGATCATTGGGACCTCCTTTGAGGCAGGTGTGACCCGTATAAAATACAGGTTGCACTTGAATCTAAGGAGGATGAATATCCTGGCAGGGAGGTTTGCTAAGGCAATTGGGGAGAGTTTAAACTAGAATTGCTGGGGGTGGGAACTGAACTGAAGAGACAGAGGAAGGGGAGGTTGGCTCACAAATAGAGAAAGCTTGGAGACAGTGCGAGAGGGAGGATAGGCAGGTGATAGAGAGGGGATACGCTCAGACCGATGGTTTGAGATGCGTCTATTTTAATGCAAGAAGCACCATGAACAAAGCAGATGAGCTTAGAGCATGGATCAGTACTTGGAGCGATGATATTGTGGCCATTACAGAGACTTGGATGGCTCAGGGGCAGGAATGGTTACCTAGCGTGCAAGGCTTTAAATGTTTTAGAAAGGATAGGGAGGGTGGCAAAAGAGGTGGGGGCGTGGCACTGCTGATCATAGATAGACAGTCATGGCTGCAGAAAAGGAGGAAGACATGGAGGGATTGACGACTGAGTCTCTTTGGGTGGAGGTTAGAACAGGAAGGAGTCAATAACACCACTGGGTGTTTTTTTATAGACCACCCAAATAGTAACAGGGACATTGAGGAGCAGATAGGGAGACAGATTCTGGAAATGTGTAATAATAACAGGGTTGTTGTGGTGGGAGATTTTAATTTCCCAAATATCAATTGGGATCTCCCTAGAGCAAGGGGTTTAGGTGGGATGGAGTTTGTTAGGTATGTTCAGGAAGGTTTCCTGACACACTGTGTAGATAAGCCTACAAGAAGGGAGGCTGAACCTAATCTGGTATTGGGAAATGAACCTGGTCAGGTGTCAGGTCTCTCAGTGGGAGAGCATTTTGGAGATAGTGATCACAATTCTATCTCCTTTACCATAGCATTGGAGAGGGAAAGGAAAAGACAAGTTAGGAAAGTGTTTAATTGGAGTAAGGAGAAATATGAAGCTATCAGGCAGGAACTTGGAAGCAAAATGGGGAACAGATGTTCTCAGGGAAATGTACAACAGAAATGTGGCAAATAGTCAGGCATTCTGCATAGATATGTTCCAAGGAGACAAGGAAATGATGGTAGGGTACAGGAACCATGGTGTACAAAGGCTGTTGAAAATCTAATCAAGAAGAAAAGAAAAGCTTATGAAAGGTTCAACAAACTAAGTCATGATAGAGATCTAGAAAATTCTAAGGCTAGCAGGGCAGAGCTTAAGAATGAAATTAGGAAAGCCAGAAGGGGCCATGAGCAGGCTTTGGTGAGTAGGATTAAAGAAAACCCCAAGGCATTCTACAAGTACGTGAAGAGCAAGAGGATAAGACGTCAGAGAATCAAGTGTGACAGTGGAGAAATGTGTATGGAACCAAAGGAGATAGCTGAGGTACTTAATGAATACTTTCTTCGGTATTCACTATGCAAAAGGATCTTGGCAATTGTAGGGATGACTTACAGTGGATTGAAAAGCTTGAGCATATAGACATTAAGAAAGAGGATGTGCTGGAGCTTTTGGAAAGCATCAAGTTGGATAAGTCTCCAGGACCAGACGAGATATACCCCAGGCTACTGTGGGAGGTGATAAAGGAGATTGCTGAGCTTCTGGCAAAGATCTTTGCATCATCAAGCACGGGATCCAAGGGGACCTTGCTTTGTGGATCCAGAATTGGCTTGCCCACAGAAGACAAGGTGTGGTTGAAATATTCTGCATGAGGTCGGTGACCAGTGGTGTGCCTGGGGGGTCTATTCTGGGACCCCTTCTCCTTGTGATTTTTATAAATGACCTGGATGAGGAAGTGGAGGGATGGTTTAGTAAATTTGCTGTTGACACAAAGGTTGGAGGTGTTGTGGATAGTGTGGAGAGCTGTCAGAGTTTCCAACTGGACATTGTTGGGATGCAAAGCTGGGCTGAGAAGTGGCAGATGGAGTTCAACCCAGATAAGAGTGAGGTGGTTCATTTTGGTAGGTCAAATATGATAACAGAATATAGTGTTAATGGTAAGACACTTGGCAGTGTGGAGAATCGGAGGGATCTCGAGGTCCGAGTCCATAGGACACTCAAAGCTACTACGCGGGTTGACTCTGTGGTTAAGAAAGCATACGGTGTATTGGGCTTCATCAACCATGGGATTGAGTTTAAGAGCCAAGAGGTAATGTTACAGCTATATAGGACCCTGATCAGACCCCACTTGGAGTACCGTGCTCAGTTCTGGTCACCCACTACAGAAAGGTTGCAAAGGAGATTTACAAGGATGTTGCCTGAATTGGGGAGCATGCCTTATGAGAATAGGTTGAGTGAACTTGGCCTTTCCTCCTTGGAGCAACGGAGAATGAGAGGCGACCTGATAGAGGTGTACAAGATGATGAGAGGCATTGATCATGTGGATAGTCAAAGGCTTTTTCCCAGGGCTGAAATGGCTAGCACAAGAGGGCACAGTTTTAAGGTGCTTGGAAGCAGGTACAGAGGAGATGTCAGGGGTAAGTTTTTTACTCAGAGAGTGGTGAGTGCATGGAATAGTTTGCTGGTGATGGTGGTGGAGGCGGCTACGATAGGGTCTTTTAAGAGACTCCTGGATAGGTACATGAAGCTTAGAAAAATAGAGGGCTGTGGGTAACCCTCAGTAATTTCTAAAATAACTACGGTACATGTTCGGCACAGCATTGTGGGCTGAAGGGCTTGTATTGTGCTGTAGTTTTTCTTTGTTTCTATGTTTCTATCATGTGATGTCTTATAGCTCATGGGAGGTGAAGACAATTCTAGATGGAAACTAATCACTTTAACACAACAGCTTGATTGCCAGTATGATCAGGATTGCTTCCTTCTTTAGCACCAAATTTCTTTTTCCTTCAATCAGACAACCTATTATACTGTTCACCATAACTTACACACAAAGCTTTATTCTCAATGATAATAAACCCAAAATACTGGAGGAACTTAACAGGTCAGGTAGCATCTATGGAAAGGAATAAACAGTCATTATTGTGGGCTGAGCCCCTTAATCAGGACTGGAAAGGAAGGGTGGAGAAGCCAGAATAAGAAGGGGAGGTGAAGGAGTACAAGCTGGCGACTATTAGGTGGAACTAGGTAAATGGGAAGGTGTGTGGGTGAGGTGGGGGGGTGAGATGAAGTGAAAAGCAGGGAGGTAATAGTTGGAAGAAATAAAGGGTTGAAGAAGAAAGGATCTGATAGGAGAGGAGAGTGGACCATGAGAGAAAGAGAAGGAGGAGCGGCATCAGAAGGAGGTGAAGGGAGGAGAAGCTAAAAGGTAAAAGTGGAACAAGAATGGGAAGTGGGAAAAAAAAGGAATAGTTTGAGGGGAGAGAAATTTCTGGAAGTTAGAGAAATCGATGATCATGCTGTCCAGTTGGAGTCTACCGAAACAGAATATGAGGTGTTTTTCCTCCAACCTCAGAGTGAACTCATCATGGCAGTGGAGGGTCTTTTCAATAGCCTGTATGTTGTAAACCCTATGTAACCTGAAGATAAATAAGTTAATCAGGTAGATTTCTGCTCATCTGCTCCTCTTTAAAGTAATACCACAGGAAATTTAACAATTATCTTTGAGGGTGTTACTCAAAAGTGAAATTGTACTTGGACTGAATTTAACTTTAGAGTTCTCTTACACACAAAAAAGAAGAAAAGCAAATAGTAGACACCTATGGATGTTATCAATCAGCAGGTATCAAAATTCATGCTTACTTAATTTATAACATGCAAAGTCCATTTCAACTCAGATTCCCCCTGCATGGAAATTGGTCCCTGGTGTGACAATCCTACAATAAAAATGCATTTCTTTGTTCAACTGTGTCTTAATAATTTATCAACTACTTCTTGTTCACAGCAATTGGGGATTTATGTTTTAATTCTTTTTATTTTATTACTAAAAATGCTCATTGTTTCCGCATACCTGCTTGATGTATATTACAGTTTGGGGAATATTATTTGCAAAATACACAAAAATGATATATTGTGAGTTGAAGTTTAAATTTAAAGCTAAGTGGCAGAACTATTCAGTACTTTCTTTATTAAAGGGAAATTGGTAAACCCTTTAGAAAATACGCTGGAAGAGAAAAAATGTTTTCGTATTAAATCAGGCTGAACTCCGCATAATCTGAATTTAGCACCTGGTACACACAGTAGACATGTGGAAGTAAAATGATTGATGTTGCAATATATTCTTTAACATTTACACTGCATCTTGAATGCTGATGGGTGCCTTTGTTCCAAAGGTGATGAAGCATGTGTTTTATATAGTTCACAGCCTGTTGAAAAAATCTGTCCCACTTGATTTTGTCTTGGTAAGTTAGTTTTGAATGTTTAAACAAACAAACCCAGTGCCTACGTATTCAGGTCAAACTATTTTACATATTTTTTCTTTATTTTTCCCCTATTGCTGGGTGTTGGAAGCTGAGTCACTCAGAAACTAGCTGTCTAAAGTGAAACACTGATTAAGATGTGTCGAACAGACCATCTGGCGTTTGGTAACAAGCAAAATGTTGTCCAGATGCCAATTTTTCACAACAGAGTTTTTACAATCTTCATATTGCCCATTAATTGCCAACAGATCTTTACTCCCCACCATAATCCCACCCCATCACCCCAAAGCACTGCACCCCTATACAACAGTTACCATACATTAGCTGTAAGACAACATATGCCTCATTGGCAAGAACAATTGTGCTACCCAGCAAATGTCAATATGCAATAGATAGGATTTACTCAACCACCAATCGACATGCTGATTTTTTTACAGGGCAAATGCAAAAAAAATCTGAATCATAGAACTGGAGGAAATAAGGTGTGAGGATCCCTGCAGCACCTAGTGACCCTGTGATCTCTGTCTCAAAGGCCGATGTCAGGTTGTCTTTTAAGAGGGTGAACCCTTGCAAGGCGTCAGGCCCCAATGGAGTACTTGGTAAGGCTCTGAAAACCTGTGCCAACCAACTGGCAGAGGTGTTCAAAGACATTTTTCATCTCTCATTGCTAAAGTCGGAAGCTCCCTCCTGTTTCAAAAGGGCTACAATTATATCCCAAGAAGAGCTGAGTGAGCTGTCTTAATGACTATTGGCCTGCAGCACTCACATCTACAGTGATGAAGTACTTTGAGAGGTTGCTTTTTGCTGGTTTTGACTCCTGTCTCAGCAAGAACCTGGACCACTGCAATTTGCTTATTGCCTCAATAGGTCTATGGTGGATATGATCTCACTGGCTGTTCCAGTGGCTTTGGATCATCTGGACCATACAAATAATGTCAGGATGCTGTTTATTGATTACAGCTCAGAGTTTAACACCAGCATTCCGACAGTTCGCATCAACACTTTCCAGAACATGAGCCTCTCTACCTCCCTCCACAACTGGATTCTCCACTTCCTGATTGGAAGACAACAATCTGTGTAAATCGGAAATAACATCTCCACCTCACTGAGAATCAACACTGGCACCCTTCAGGAATGTGTGCTTAGCCCACTGCTCCACTCTGTCCACACCCATGAGTATGTGGCAAGGCACAGCTCGAAAGCTATCCATAAATGTTGCAGCCATTTTTGGCAAGATTTCAGATGGTGACGAGAGGGTGTACAGGAGTGAGATTTATCTGGAAGTTGAGTGGTGTTGCTGCAACAACCTTGCACTCAGTGTCTGCAAGACCCAAAGAACTAATTCTGAAGTTCAGAAAGGGTAAGATGAGGGAACACACAGCAGTCCTCATAGAGGGAACAGAAATGGAAAATATGAGCAACTTCAAGTTCCTGGGTATCTATATCTCTTGAAGATCTATCCTGGTATCTTGGACCCAAAATATTGATGCAGCTATTAAGAAGGCTCAAAAGCGGCTATACTTCATTAGGAGTTTGAGAAGATTTGGTACCTTATCAAAGACACTCGCAAATTTCTACGTATGTACTGTGGAGAGCATTTTAACCGGCTGCATCACTGTCTGGTATGGGGGCAGGGGGCTACTCCACAGAATTGAAATAAGCTGCAGAGAGTTGTAAACTCAGTCAGCTCCATCATGGGTACCAGCCTCAGCAAATCATACCAGGACATCTTCAAGGAGCAATGCCTCAAAATGGCGGCATCCATCATTAACAACAATTCAGGAACAGCTTCTTCCCCTCTGCCATCTGACTTCTGAATGGGTGTTGAACCCATGAACATTAGCTCACTATTTTTTAAAATTTCTATTTTGCACTACTTATTCAATTTAACTATTTAGAGAATCAGAATCAGGTTTATTATCACTGGCATGTGACGTGAAATTTGTTAATTTAGCAGCAGCAGTTCAATGCAATACATAATCTAGCAGAGACGGAAAAAAATAAATAAAGTAAAACATAATAATAAATAAACAAGTAAATCAATTACATCTATTGAATATACAAAAACAGAAATACTGTATATTAAAAAAGTGAGGTTGTGTCCAAAGCTTCAAAGTCTATTCAGGAATTGGATGGCAGAGGGGAAAATGCTGTTCCTGAATTGCTGAGTGTGTGCCTTCAGGCTTCTACATCTCCTGCCTGATGGTAACAGTGAGAAAAGGGCATGCCCTGCCTGCTGGAGGTCTTTAATAATAGACACTGCCTTGCTCCCTAAAGATGTCCTCGACACTTTGTAGGCTAGTACCCAAGATGGAGCTGACTAGATTTACAACCTCCTGCAGCTTCTTTCGGTCCTGTGCAGTAGCCCCTCCATACCAGACAATGATGCAGCCTGTCAGAATGATCTCCACAGTACAACCAAAGAAGTGTTTGAGTGTATTTATTTAATATATATACTTAATGT
This sequence comes from Hemitrygon akajei, assembly GCF_048418815.1. Classification (NCBI taxonomy): domain Eukaryota; kingdom Metazoa; phylum Chordata; class Chondrichthyes; order Myliobatiformes; family Dasyatidae; genus Hemitrygon; species Hemitrygon akajei. Next base: position 37,099,523 of record NC_133143.1, on the reverse strand, counting down.
AATTCACTTTTTTTCTATTATCATGTATTGCATTGTAATGCTGCCACAAAGACATCAAACTTCACAGCATGTGCCAGTGATATTAAACCTGATTCTGATTCTTTGATCAAGTGTTAACAACTTCTGCTTTGTTTGGTTGATCTGCTGAGTGTTTCCAGGATTTTCTGTTCTTGTGTACTTTTGATGTGCTTTCCTATTAACTCCTCTCTACAATTCATTTTCAAATCATATTTGTTGGTGACATCCTACTACACTGAGGGTGCTATACAAATGAGTTCATTGTTAACAGTACTGTGCAGAAGTCTTAGGTGTGTGTGTATATCACACACCTAAGACTTCTGCACAGTACTATAGTAATTTTATGTATTGCTCTGTACTCCTGCTGCATAAAGAAACAAATTTCATGACATTGGAGTGATGATAAATCTGATTCTGATATGGGTCGTTATTGTGGACTGAGAGCAGGAAGTGGGCAGGGAGAGCGGAATCATATTTGGGAAAAGGGGGAGAACAAAGGAAGCAGCAAGCACCGACGAGACATTCTGTAATGATCAATAAACCAATTGTTTGGATTCAAGCAACTTTCTTCATGTCTTTGGGCTGGATGTGTCTGCACCTGCACCCCACCTCCCACACCCCGCCCCGGCACTCCTCCACCACCCGTCCCTCACCATTCCCAACCACTTTGCTCCCGTCAGGTTTACAAACTCACTTTCCAATCCATGTTGACAAATGCAGTTCTGTGCAAAAGTTTTAGGCACACTAGCTATATATGTGCCCAAGACTTTTGTACAGTTCTGTATATCATTAGGTTGTGGATTCCGCAGGGGGAACGCAGAGTGTTTTTCTTCTGGTTTGGAACTCATGCTGACAATGTTATTCTCCTTTCCACTATATCTTTACTCACTTTCCTTACCAACTGGTGTTAACATAACACACTAGTAAATTATCTGGTCATTATCACATTATTTTGTGGGACTTGATGTGCTAAGTAGAGTAAAGCGGTGATAATCATTCTGAAGTTTTTTATATATCTGCAAAGTGCTTTGTCTTGAGATTATGAAGATTGTTACATAGAATAATAAGAATCAAGTTTATTATCATTGTGTAAATATGATGTGTAAATATTGTTTTGTGGCCGTAGTATAAAGTGCAAAGACATAAAGTAGCAAAAAACAGCAAAATATATACATGGTACAAAGAATAAGTAATGAGGTAGAATTCATGGATTTATGGACCATTCAGAAGTCAGAGGGTGAAGGAAAATTAGCTGTTTCTGAATTATTGAGTGTAGATCTTCAGGTTCCTGTACCTCGTCCCTGATGAGAAGGGGTCAAACTCCAGATGGTGAGGATCCTTCATGATGCTTGCCAACTTCTTGAGGCAATGCCTCTTTAAGATGTCCTTGATAGTGGGAAGGGTTGCACCTACGATGGCGATGGCTGAGTCTACAAACCTCTTGCAATTCGTTGCACTGAAGCCTCCATATCAGGCAATGATGTAATCAGTCAGAATATTCTCCGGAGTCCTTGGTGACATACCTAATCTCCCAAAGCTCCAAAGGAAGTACAGCTGCTGGTTTGCTTTGCTTGTGATTGCAACAATGTTTTGGGCCAGAGTGGATCCTAGGAGGTGTTGACACCCAGGAACTTAAAAGCTGCACACTCCTCTTCTGACCCCTCATTGAGGACTGGTGTATGTTCTCCCAAATTCCCCTTCCTGAACTCCACTATCAACTACTTCATGTTACTTACATTGAATGGGGGGGGGGGGGGGGGGGTTGTTGCGACATCACTCAACTGGCCGATCTATCTCGCTTCTATATGACTCCTTGTCGCCATCTGCAATTTTACCAACAACAGTGTTGTCATCTGCAAACTTAAAGATACAACCTGAACTGTGCTTCACCACATAACTATGAGTGTCGAGAAAGTAGAATCATAGACGAGGCACTTACCTTTGAGGTGCACACGTGTTGATTGACAACTTGGAGAAGATATAATTTCCAATCCATACTGACTGTGGTCTCCTGATGAGGAAGTCAAGGATCCAGTTTCAGAGGGTGGTACGGAGTCCCAGGTTGAGAAGCTTTACGATTAATCCCGAGGCATGTTAGTATTGAACACCACGCTGTAATGGATAAACAGCAGAATCGTGTATGTTTTGCAGTCTTCTAGATGCTCAAAACAAAGTGGAAAGTCAATGAAATTGCACCTCCTGTGGACCTGTTCAAAGTGCATACACATATGTTACCATATAGAACCCTGAGTTTCATTTCCTTGTGGGCATACTCAGTAAATCCAAGAACCACAATAGCACCCAATGGGGTGGACAAACAACCTATGTGCAAAAGACAATGTGCAAAAATAATGACGATAATAATAATATTAAATAAGTAAGCAATAAATATCAAGAGCATGAGTTGAAGAGTCCTTGACAATGAGTTCATAGGTTGTGGGAACAGTCCAATGATGGGCCCAGTGAAGATGAATGAAGTTATCCACACTGGCTCGAGAGTAGTAACTGTTGCTGAGGTTGCAGAGGTGGTAGGTGAATTGCAGTGGGTACCGGTCCTCACTCAGGCGGGTATTAATTCTAGCCATAATCAACCTCTCGAAGCATTTTGTTATGGTAGATATGATTGCAACTGGGTGATATTCAATGAGGCAGCTCACCCCGATCTTCTTGAACACTGGTTTGATTGCTGCTCTTTTAAAGCATTGAAATGTTATTCTTTATTATGTAGACCACTGGCTAGAAAATGGCCACAGACTAATACTGCTGGGATATGACACTTCCTTATGTAAGCTGTCATTTAATGATGGGACAGGTATTCTGAAGATGCTATGCAATCATTCCCTGTAACACAATGCTCTTGTTATGACAGGGAGTCATCCTGCTGTCTGGATACGCTAATATGCAGTGCATCTCACTTCTCTTACAGAGTCTGTCTGAGTGAGATGTATGAATTTTAAGGATTGGAAACAAGAACTTGGATTCATTCAGGCCAATGTACATTTACAGACTATGCCAAGTGCACATTGAGGTCACTCGATCATGTTAGAAACTATTGTTAGTTTGAAGATACAGGAGGATGCAGATGCTGAATCTGGTGAAACAAACAATCTGCTGGAAGAACTGAGTATACCCAGCAGCATACGTGAGAGGGAAGGAATCCTGATCCTGGGTTTCAACTCAAACGTCAACAATTCATTTCCCCCCACAGATGCTGCTTGATCCGGTGAATTCTTCCACCAAATTTATTTGAAGATGCACACACAAGAAGTAGCTTTTCACCAACCTTATTCTACCAATGCTCTGAGGTTGGACTTCACACAGAGTTCATTGTTGGAGTACAGTTTTGTTGCATTTCTCTGACATTGTTGTTGAAGAATCCTTCCTATTAATTTCAGTGAAGAGATTGAGTTCTAAGAGACACAAGTAATTAAATTTTTAAACAGAAATAGTTTTCTTATGTTACTAAGTGTTTTAATTGGGTCGTAAGGGATGTCCAGGAAGTGTGGCATATCTGATAAAAGGGTTTGTCATGTCCATTTTGAAGCAACTCACTGACTTTTGCTTCCCACAAGACATAGAGCTGTCACTTATAGTTTCAAGTAGCTTTTTGCATGCAACAGCAGCCACACTCTGCTACACCACTTTGACAGGCAGGCTAAACCAGGCGAGGGCAACCAACAGGCTTCTTACTCAAGTGTAATAGGGACATACCTGTCCTGGTATGCCATTAGTTCCAGCGGACTGGGCGGATGAGATCAACAGTGAAACTCAAGGGCCAGGAAGGCACTTTTGAAATATTTCATGGTGAGTGAAAAGCATGATAAGGCCCAGAAGTCATGGTCATCCACTAGAACCAAAGAAGACCCCAGCTGTGATGACTGCTCCTACCATTTAGACTTCTGAGCTGGAGAGAGTTTAACAGTCCCAATGCAATGGCTTTAAGCTTTAAAAACATATTCACATCTATTTCACTGTTATCATCAGATACAACAGAGAACCAATCAATAGTTTAAATAATTTACTAAATTGCTTTATTGATATTTAATAGGCCAGATCTACCACTGACTCTGAGATTGACAACTTTTGTTAGAAGATGGTCCAGACTGGAGAATTGCACTTATTCCTTGCTGACTGCAGATAGTCAGGGTAGCACAATACATAAACTTTCTAATGGTTGTTTGCACTCCCAAAATGACTTTGATAAAGCCCTATACACAGGTTTGCCAGTTGTCAAAACAATCACTGAAATTTAATACTTGTGAATTTCTGAGATACTCAGAATCTTTGAAAAAAACAAGTTGGAATTATTAAACAAATGTTATTGTATACTAAGTGAGTTGAATACTAATGGTGCACAAGACAGCAGCATGGACCCCACTCATCCGCTGTTCTGAAGGCTGAACAGAATTATTGTAAATTGTATATATTTGAATTCCTCACACAAAATCAATCACCATTCACAATAAAGGTGTTAAAAGTCAATTGAAAAGTCTAGCAGACAGCCGGTGTTATTTTAAAGTTAGTAAAGACAATAGAGCCTTTCTTGTTGGTTATGTTTCACATCCTTCTGTTATCTTGTCTGTCTCCAATACCCACTATAGTGTAAAGGGATGCTATGTTTTAAGAAGACCTGTCTGGAAAAATGTCTGTACAGAGGCCTCACTTATTTTGCTTGAGTAAATACTGTCACAGTCTACCTTGTTTGTACTGAACAGACAGTCTCAGTTCAAAGATCTTGCTTGACTACAACTGTCCCAGCTATTGTCGTCTTCACTGCATCTTCCACACCATGATCTGTTTTGAAGACAGCAAAGTCTGGATTGTGGTTCAGCCTGCTGTCAAAGTTATTTAACTATGTATTGATAGAACTGTTGAACTCATGGAAAATTAGCAATACAGAGCAAGAGCAATTGGCTTATTAATGCTACTCCACATGAAAATCTACCCTGGTGACGATGCAGCATATAGGAGGGAGATTGAAAATTTGACTGAATTGCGCTACACCGACAACCTCTCACTCAATGTCAGCAGAATCGAAGAGTTGATTGTTGACTACAGATGGAGGGAATAGGAAGTCAGTGAACCAGTCCTCATCATGGGATGAGAGGTGGAGAGGGTCAGTAAATTCAAATTCCTTGCTGTTATCTTTTCAGAGGGTCTGTCCTCTACCCAGCATATATGAGACATTACAAAGAAGGCCTCTGCTTTCTTAGAAGTTTACAAAGATTTGACATGTCATCTAAAACTTTGCAAAACTCTATAGACACAAGGTGGAGAATTGTCTGGTTGCTTCGTGGCCTGGAATGGAAATACTAATGCCCTTGGAAGGCAAAAAGCAGTGGACACAACTGACTCTATCACAGTTAAAGCCCTCCCCTCTATTGAGTACAAGGTATGCTGTTGCAGGAAAACAGCGTCCATCATCAAGGAACCCCACCATCCAGACCATGCTCTTTAATTGCTACTACCATCAAGGAGGAAGTATAGGAGCCTTAGGTCCCACACAACAAAGTTCAGGACAATATCCCATAATTCTGCAGTCATGCCACACAGGAATGAGGGCTATATTTTTTTTCTTTCTCTGTGACTGCACGTTTTTCTGAAAATGTAACCATATGTGCTATTTGTGCTATGTGTTATTGGTAGTATGTTTTGCATCTTGGCTCGGAGCAACACTGTTTCAATTGGCTATATTCATATCTGAATGAATAAACTCTTCTCAGGCTTCCAGCTGGCTCTAGGCATTGATTATAATTGACGTTTTGATGACAAACTTTTCCATCTTCATCAGGAATGATGCTTGGGCATGTCTAGTCTGGTGATATTTATACACTCATAGTCTGTCCCTCCTGATTGTTTGGTCCTCTAGTTTTACTTCAATGGCTTGCGTGACCAGGCGGTTCCTTTACCAGGCACTGTAGTTTTGTGCAGAAGGCAATCCTACAGCCATTGTGAATGCAATGTTCTGCTACTGCTGATTTCTCTTGGTAGCCCAATGGATAAACTTCCTCTGCTCCTTGATGTGGGTTTCCACCGTGTGTCTGGTCATTCATTCATGTGTGGTCAAATGATAATTAAACTTGAACTTCAACTTGAACAGTTATTACACAGCAATCATTAGGCTCTTGAACCAAAGTGGATAACTTCACTCGTCACACCAGTGAACTGACTCCACAAGCTATGGACTCACTTTCAAGGACTCTACAACTCATGTTCTCGATATTTATTATTTATTTATTTATTACTGTTATTTTCTTCAATTTTTCCTTTTTGCATTTGCACAATTAGTTTTCTTTTACACTTTGATTGTTTGACTTTGCTGTGTGCAGTTTTTCTTTGAATTTATTGTGTTTCTTTGCATTTACTGTGAATGTCCACAAGGAAATAAATCTCAGATGACATATATATATTTTGATAATACACTTACATCGACCTTTTGAACTTTGATCTTGGTTCATCAAATACCCTTTCAAAATACAATTAAGTTTTTTGTTTCCATTGCTGTCACAAACAATGAATTCCAGAACTCTTTCATTCTGTTTCTGAAACCATTTTTCCTCCTTTCCCCACTAACTACTTTAAATCAATATTGATTGGTTTTCTGGTGGCTCTGATTGATTATTTCAAGGCCACTCATAGTTTTAGCTGTTTCCTATTAGGAACCCTCTCAGGGTAAATAACAATAAGTCTGTGCATTCTGAGTTGGCTGATGAGGCTAATGTGAAACCTGCAGACCCTGTGTTTGGGGCAAACAATGCTTGAGAACATGTGTGAATCTCCCTTTCACTCTCATCTGTGGAATCATGATGATGAAATAGCTGATGAGATGTTTGAAATTAAGCAACATTTTCAGAGGTATGTTCCCTTGGCTTGCCCTATCTGAAGCAACATGTTAGGATGTTAATTGAACATAGAGTCTATTTTTGCCATCAAAAAGCATACATTTCACTTTATTGGATAAGGAGGGAGGGTCCCATAATATTGAAGCTCTAAGTTCTGAGATATAATAGTGAAACATTCTGAAATTTGGTGAAATTATGCTCATTTTGTGAGAGTATCTGATTCCACCACCCAGTTAGAAAGTACATTTCAGATTCCAACTACCCATTTGGTGATAAAATTCTTCCTCAGATTTCCTCTAAATCTTGAATGTATGCAGACTTCTGGTTTTATACTCCTTTGCTATATAGTGGAAGTTTTTTTTAACCATCTGCCTTATTCATGCTCCTCATAATTTTGTACAGCTGACTCTCGCGTGCTTCGGTCTTCAGAATGGGAATGGAGTGACTTGCTTTACATCCAGACACTGTTTCTCAAGAGAGTGGGAAAGAGAGGAACAAACACGGCATTGCATTTTATAGTGAATAGAATCAACAGTCAGCGAAAGAAGTAGGATTTGTGGGATTTAATTTTAGTGGGACAATGGTACATTTTGCAATTGTTTGTCCCCTTGACACTGCATGCACCATGTTTGTGAAGAAGTGTCATTAAAGGCACTCTGCAGCTTAGCATCCACTCTTTGTCCCTTTTAAATTCTATAGATAACTGGTGACAGATTAATTGGAATGCAATTAAGTGCCATAAATAAAACAAGCTGGAAAAGGCAAGGTTGTTGCTGATCTAGAAGAAGGTAACACTATAATGTAAATTGCATCATAACCTTGCAAAGCTAAATGGTGCTGCACTGTTTGGTCACAAACGGAAGCATGAGTTCTGAAAGTAAAAAGGATAAAAACGTAAATGAAAAGCTCTAAGATGGAACTGTGTTGCCCTTAAGGCATTCGTTTAGTTTATTATATTTTCGCTTTAGTAATTTATTTGTAATCGTTTTCTAGTAAAAGTTAAGGTTGTTGAAAGTAAATTCGTTGTCTGTGATATATCGCAGCATGCGATGACGTCACACCTGGTTTTGCTGCGTCCTGTGGGAAAATACCGGTTTGGAGAAACGGGAAGGAGGGGGCTTGTGTGTGTAGGATCAGCGCGAGAAAAGTTTTCTTTCTACGCACTAGAAACATCATAGAAGCAACGCCGTAAGTTCGTAAGATAATCGATATGTTGAAGTAAAAATGTTAACGCTGATTCTGTTAAAAGTAATGACGGCTGATAAAGTTTACATTCTTTGTTATTTAAAGAGTTGCGGATAGTTTGTGTTGAAGTGTATTTAAAGCAGTTGATGGCATAGGTGGATTCTGACTGTATGTTGTACTTTAATGTAATATAGTTTGCTGTAGTTTTATTTTTGCAAGTATTTATGATGTAAATGTGATGCCAAGAAGGAAACAAATACTGTATATATTTTGTATTGTTTTATCAACAGTTTTCACCATACGTTAATGTGGAAGAGTGAACAGTAAACGGTTAATCTTACTGGGATTATGCCTCATTGACTCCGGTTTATACTTGGTGTTTAGTTCAGAGTTTTTACACCTGTACGAGAACACTACAGTGAAAAGGCGGCATTACCAGGTGTTTCAAGTGCTACGATGGCATCACAATCCGGCATCAAGTCATTGCCATCCAGCGCCAGGAGCAGTAGGGCATCAACAAATAAGACTGCCCACGCAAGAACTAAAGTAGAAGCCGCTAAGGTGCAAGTGTCATAAGCTGAACAGGAAGCAAAGCTGAAAATGGAAAAGGCTGCCAGAGAAGCCAAAAACCAAATGGAAAAGGCAGCTAGAGAAGCCAAAAACCAAAAGGAAGCGGCTGCCAGAGAAGCTGAAAACCAGTTGGAAAAGGTAAGGATAGAGTCAGAGATAGAAGTGCTGATGCTACACCGAGAAGCTGAAGCTGCCAGGGTGGAAGCAGAGATATTAGAAAATGCTGAAGAAATGCATGTTCTGGAAGAAGTAAAATCTACTTCAGAAAGGACCAGATTGGAATGCACTAGCAACTACGTCCGATCTCAAATGGACTTGAAGAGTCGTTCTTCCTCTCCATACTTATATGCTAACATCCCATTTCATGAGGAGTCAAAGAGAAGTCCAATTGCATCACATCCATCTGAGGAAGACAATTTACCCTTGCAACTTCGTGACGAATTCAAGAATGAAAGGGCTGATGACAAATACTTCACGACACCAAACTTACCAGATTTGGCGAGAGGAGAGGCAAAGGCTGAATTCAGAACAGCAAATCCCATAACAAATGTATACCCTCAGTCATATACCCGCCGACATATTCCCCCAGTCAGCATGCCACTTGCAGTTGAACCCATGGCACGGTATTTAGCACGACGAGATCTCGTCACTTCAGGACTTCAAAAACCTGAAGCCATTTGGTTTTAGGACTTCAGTTTGACGATAAGCCTGAAAATTACCGTGCATGGTACTCCTCATTCGCCAACGCTATCCATGGAGTCCAGCTCGGAGCAACCCAAGAGTTGGATCTTTTGACAAAATGGCTGAAAAAAGAATCATGTGAACAGGTGAGACGCATACGTTCAGTGTACATCAACAACCCCAAGCTAGCCTTACGCAAAGCATAGGAGAGACTTCGGGAGTGCTATGCGGCCCCTGAAATTATTGAAAAGGCACTACTTCGACGTCTGGAAAATTTTCCTAAGGTGTCAGCCAAAGACCACACTAAGCTAAGAGAGCTCGGAGATCTACTTATGGGGATTGAAGGCGCTAAATAAGATGGCTATTTAACTGGCCTGTCATATTTAGATACTTAATACGGAATTAGACCAATCGTGGACAAACTTCCATTTGGGCTGCAGGAAAGGTGGGTGTCTGTTGGCTCAGAGTACAAGGAAAAGAACGATGGTCTATTTTCTCCCTTTGAGTATTTCACTAGGTTTGTGTGCAAAAAGGCGAAGAATCGAAACGACCCTAGCTTCAAGAGTCAAGGTAGCAGTACAATTCACACCAAGCCAGTCAAATCCACTTCGAATAATTCTATCATCAATAAACCTGTCTCAGTGCGTAAAACTGAAGTCTCTACAACTAACAATGACCCTAGCTAGAATTGTCCATTGCACAACAAACCCCACCCCCTCAAAAAATGCAGAATGTTTAGGAAAAAACCCTTTGACGAGAGGATGGCCCTTCTCAAGGAGAAAAAAATGTTTTAAATGCTGTTCCTCTACCTCTCATCTCGCTAGAGAGTGTATGATCCCTGTGAGGTGCTCGGAATGTAATAGCACTAATCACGATGGGGCCATGCACTCTGGCCCGTTACCACAAACTGACAAAGCTCCTTCACCCTCACAAGAGGACGGCGGGGAGGGAGAGGATCACTCCAAGACAACTGTTGTCAGCTCGAGCTACACAGAAGTTTGCGGTCAAGGTCAATCAAGCCGTTCTTGTTCAAAGATCTGCCTCACTAAGGTGTACCCTAAGGGAGCCAAAGACAAGGCCATCAAAGCCTATATAATTCTGGACGACCAGAGCAATTGCTCACTAGTCAGACCAGAGTTCTTTGATTTGTTCAACATAGAGAGTAATCAGTTTCCATACTACCTTAGAACTTGCTCAGGCAGTGTAGAAACATATGGGAGGAAGGCAGAAGGCTTCCAGCTTGAGTCGCTGGATGGTAAAGTTCTCATCTGTGTCCCTCCGCTCTTAGAGTGCAATGAAATTTTGAATAACCGCACCGAGATCCCGACGCCAAGCGCTGTGCGACACCAGCCGCATCTCCACCACATCGCCAAACACATCCCAGAACTGGACCCAAAAGCAGAAATACTCCTGCTACTAGGAAGAGACGTTCTCCAGGTGCACAAGGTCAGGCAGCAGGTCAATGGACCACACAACGCCCCCTTTGCCCAATGCCTGTATCTGGGCTGGGTGGTGATAGGAGAGGTGTGCCCTGGCAATGTACACAAACTGACAGTTAACACACTCAAGACCAATGTGCTAGAGAGTGGCCACCATTCAATTTTTCAGCCCTGCACGAGCTTCATGTGTATCAAGGAAGCACGACAGGGCTTTAACAAGTGTACTAAAGTAACTGACAAGACACTGCGACAGTCAGTCTATGCTCAAACTGAGCATGATAATAAGCTTGCTCCATCAGCACAAGACGCCATCTTCTTAAAAATAATGGACACCAAGGTCTTCAGAGACGATGCAAATAACTGGGTCGCCCCACTACCTTTCAGAGAACCACGCCAGCGCTTGCCAAACAACAAAGAGCAGGCAGTCAAGCGGTTCACGTCTTTGCAAAAAACCCTGAAAGGGAAACCTGAGATGCAGCAACAATACGTAGCATTCATGGAGAAGATCTTTGCTAATGGACATGCTGAAGTAGTACCGCCACTGAGAGAAGGTGAGGAGTGTTGGTACCTCCCAACGTTTGGGGTTTACCACTCACAAAAGCCCAATCAGATCAGGGTGGTCTTCGACTCCAGTGCTCAATGCACTGGTATCTCCCTTAATGACGTGCTCCTTACAGGCCCTGACCTCAACAATACCCTTCTCGGGGTCCTGATGTGCTTCCGGAAGGAGAAGGTCGCAATCTTAGCGGACATCCAGCAGATGTTCCATTGCTTCTTAGTACAGGAGGACCATCGCAATTTCCTCCGTTTCTTATGGCACAAGGACGATGACATTAACAAGGAAGTCATTGAGTACCGGATGAAAGTCCACGTTTTCGGCAATAGTCCATCACCTGCCGTGGCCATCTATGGGCTAAGAAGAGCCATCAGAGAGGGCGCACAGGAGCACGGCGATGACACCGTTAAGTTTGTAGAAAGGCACTTCTATGTTGATGACGGCTTGATATCGCTACAGAAAGAAGACGAAGCAATCGATCTGCTCCGACGTACACAAGCCTCACTCGCAGAGTCAAATCTCCGCTTGCACAAGTTCGCATCACACTGTCAGGCAGTAATGGAGGCCTTTCCACATGATGACTGTGCTCCGGCAATCAAAGACCTAGATTTATGGAGAAACCATACCCACACAAAGGAGTTTGGGCCTGCTTTGGGAGATTACGACTGACACATTCACTTTCTCCATGCCGACCGTGATCAAGCCATTCACCCGCCATGGAGTTCTCTCCACCGTCAACAGTGTTTTCGATCCCTTGGGTCTACTGGCATCAGTTACGATCCAAGGAAGAGCCCTTCTCAGGGAATTTACCTCTGAGCTCTCTGACTGGGATACTCCCCTACCAGAAGACAAGCTAAACAGATGGGAGGCTTGGAGAGATTCACTTCAAGATCTAAAACAGCTTCACATACCATGTAGGTGCACTGCGGACGAATTGGCCCAGGCAAAGGATGTCATCCTTAAAGCAACTCAAAGAGCAGCTTTTGCAAAGGAGTTTTCGGCCCTCCAAGTTAATAAACCAATACCAAAGGACAGCCCTTTGAGGAAACTCAACCCGATCCTGAAGAACAATCTCATTTGCATTGGAGGCCGGTCAATACACTCTCGCCTTTCAGCTGCAGAAAAGAGCCCAGTAATCCTGCCCAAAGACAGCCACGCGTCCTTACTGCTCACACACCATCACCATGAACAGGTAAGGCATCAGGGCCGTCACCTGACGGAAGGAACAATCAGAGCAGCGGGACTGTGGATCTTGGGAGGGAAAACACTGATCAATTTGGTACTCCACAGATGTGTAACCTGCAGGAAACTGCGAGGGAAGATGGAAGGTCAACGTATGGCGGACCGCCCACCAGAACGCTTTGAAGCCTGCCCTCCTTTTACGTATGTGGGGCTCGATGTATTTGGTCCGTGGACTATCACCACTAGACGCACAAGAGGAGGACAAGCTGGGAGCAAACGGTGGGCCATCATGTTCAGCTGCATGAGTTCAAGCGTGTTACACATTGAAGTCATCGAATCTTTGGATACATCCAGCTGCATTAATGCTCTCAGGCGCTTCTTTGCACTAAGAGGCCCTGCAAAACAGTTAAGGTCTGATTGTGACACGAACTTTGTTGGAGCGTCCAAGGAGCTCGGGATGGACAAAACGGTGCAAAGGTACCTCAGTGAGCAGGGATGCAACTGGGAGTTCAACACACCACACGCCTCTCACATGGGAGGCTCATGGGAGCGGATGATTGGTATCGCCAGAAGGATCCTTGATTCAATGTTTCTGCAGCAACGCACCTGACTGACCCACGAAGTACTGTGCACACTAATGGCAGAGGTCACAGCCATTATGAATGCACGACCACTCCTACCTGTCTCTTCTGACCCAGAAAGCCCCTTCATACTCTCACCATTAATGCTCCTTACGCAGAAGACAGGAGCTCCCCCTCCACCTGGGGACTTCTCAGATAAGGATTTGTACACAAAGCAATGGAGACAGGTTCAGGCTCTCGCAAATCAGTTCTGGTCTCGTTGGAGACATGAATATTTACCTTTGTTGTAACATAGACAAAAGTGGACTGAACCCAGCAGGAACCTTCAAGTTGGAGATTTAGTCCTCCAACTTTAAAACTTTTTGAAAAGGTTTCTTTCTACGCACTAGAAACATCATACAAGTAACGCCGTAAATTCATAAGATAATCGATATGTTGAAGTAAAAATGTTAACGCTGATTCTGTTAAAAGTAATGACGGTTAATAAAGTTTACGTTCTTTGTTATTTAAAGAGTTGTGGATAGTTTGTGTTGAAGTGTATTTAAAGCAGTTGATGACGTAGGTAGATTCTGACTGTATGTTGTACTTTAATGTAATATAGTTTGTTGTAGTTTTATTTTTGCAAGTACTTATGATGTAAATATGATGCCAAGAAGGAAACAAATACTGTATATATTTTGTATTGTTTTATCAACAGTTTTCACCATATGTTAATATGGAAGAGTGAACAGTAAACGGTTAATCTTACTGGGACCGCACCTCATTGACCGGTTTATACTTGGTGTTTAGTTCAGAGTTTTTACACCTGTGCGAGAACACTACAGGAACCAATAACACCTTTCATTTCTCACAAACCAGGTTCCAATTTCATTATTGCGACAGTATTTCCCTCTAATTTTGTACAGCAGAAAAAGCATTAATTTAGCTGTAATTGTACATAAATGTGGCAGTCACTTTGAATTGAATTGACTTTCTTTAATACATCCTTCACATGCATGTGGAGTAAAAATCTTTATGTTACATCTCCATCTAAATGTGCAATGTGCAATCATAATAATTTATAATAAATAGAACAGTCAATGTAATATAGAATACACTCAAATCAGCACGAGTTCATCAGTCTGATGGCCTGGTGGAAGAAGATGTCGTGGAGCTTGTTGGTTCTGGATCTTATGCTGAAGTACCGCTTCCTGGATGGTAGCAGCTGGAATAGATTATGGTTAGGATGTCTTGGGTCCCCAATGATCCTACGGGCCTTTTTTACACACCTGTCCTTTTAAGTGTCCTGAATCATGGGAAGTTCACAACTACAGGGCTGTTCGCAGAGCCCTGCGATTGAGGGAGGTACAGTTCCCATACCAGACAGTGCTGCAGCCAGTCAGGGTGCTCTCAATTGTACTCCTGTAGAAAGTTTTTAGGATTTGGGGTCCCATACTAAACTTCCTCAACTGTCTGAGGCGAAAGAGGCACTGTGTTTTTTTCACCACACTGCTGGTTTGTACAGACCACCTGAGGTGCACGGTGATCTGGATGCCGAGGAACTTAAAGTTGTTTATCCTCTCAACCCCAGATCCATTGATGTCAATATGGGTTAGCCCATTTCCATTCCTCCTGCAATCCACAACCAGCTCCTTTGTTGTTCCAACATTTAGGGAAAGGTTGTTTTCTTGACACCACTGCATCAGAGAGATGACTTCTTCCCTGTAGGAGATAATCAATGTAGTGCCAATGGCAAATTTAATTAGCAGATTGGAACTGTGGGTGGTGATACAGTCATCGGTATACAGGGAGTAAAGGAGGGGACTCAGTACGCAGCCCTGAGGGGCTCCTGTATTGAGAGTCAGAGGGTTGGATGTGAGGGAGCTCACTCTTAAAATCTACTGGCGATCTGACAGGAAGTTCAGGATCCAGCTGCACAAGGCAGGGTCAAGGCTGAAGTCTCTGAGCTTCTTGTTGAGCCTGGATGGAAATAAGGTGTTGAATGCTGTACTGTTGTCTAAGAACAGCATTCTCACATAAGTGTCCTTCTCCTCCAGATGTGTGAGGACGGTATGTACATCAGTGGCTATTGCCTCAGAT
Organism: Hemitrygon akajei; assembly: GCF_048418815.1. Taxonomy (NCBI): domain Eukaryota; kingdom Metazoa; phylum Chordata; class Chondrichthyes; order Myliobatiformes; family Dasyatidae; genus Hemitrygon; species Hemitrygon akajei. Next base: position 37,084,390 of record NC_133143.1, on the reverse strand, counting down.
AGTTGCTTTTTCATTCTCATTATTTGTCCTTCATGTGTGTGGTGAATGAGTTATTTTTGTACACTTTTTCAATGAGCTTAGAGCACTCATAATTAGAGGAAGAAATCCAAATTGATAGTACAAAAGGAAATACCATCCATTCAAAATCTACTTTCCAACTTTCCACAAAATGTTTGTTTTATAAGAAAAGAGAAGCATTTCATTAAACAAATTAACAATTCTTATAGCTTTTCCCCCTCAGCGCACAAAATCCAAGAAGAGTTAGTGAATTGGATCTAAGGTTGGCTTAGCGTCAAGAGGCAGAGGGAAATTGTGGAAAGATACTTCATTGATTGGACATCTGCAATCAGTGTTACCACAAGGATATGTGCTGGGACTCTTGGTTGTAATATGTATTATTGACTTAGATGTGAATGTTGAAGATAAGATTTGTAAGTTTGTGAATTACGTGAAATGTGGTGGTATTATGAACAGCATAGAAGGTTGCCTAAAGCTACAACAGAGTACAAACCAAATGGACAATTAGGTGAAAAGCTGTCTGTTGGAATTTAATCCCGGCAAATGTGAAGTGATACATTTTGGGAAATCACGTAGGCTGCTAAGCATTGTTGGTTCTTGGAGAAGGTTCTTGGAGTTCAAATCCATAGCGCACTAAACACAGCAACATAGATACATAGAGTGGTGAAGAAGATATATGGCGTATGGCAACAGTTCTACAGTTTTGGGTCCCATATCTCAGAAAGAATGTGTTGTCATTTGAGCGAGTCCAGAGGATGTTCATGAGGATGATTCTGGGAATGAAGGGGTTAATGTATGAGGAATGCAGGGGTATCTCATTGAAACCTACTGAATGTTGAAAGGGCTGGATAAAGTGGATGTAGCGAGGGGTTTCCTATGGTGGGGTATCCAGAACTAGAGGACAGCCTCAAAATTGAGGAGCGGCCCTTCAGAACAGAGGTAAGGAAGGAATTTTTTTAGCCAGAGAGTAATAAATCTTAGAAATGTTCTGCCACAGGTTGCGGTGGAGGCCATGTCCATGTGTATATTAAAGGCGGAAGTTGATTGTTTCCTGATCGGTCAGGGCGTCAAAGGATATGGCAAGAAGATAGGTGTATGGGGTTGAGAGGGATCGGAATCAGCCATGATGGAATGGCAGAGCAGACTCGATGGGCTGAATGGCATATTTCTGCTATTATGTCTTATGGCCTTAAGGTGTTATGCCACACTTGCTGTCATATTATTTTGAGGCATTACAAAACACTGATTAGACCATACTTGGAGTATTGGAGTATTGTGTGCAATCTGGTCACCTCGTAAGGTCAAAGTCAGAATCAAAGTTAAGCTTACTGTTACACAAGCATTGTATGCCCAGGTGGAATGAAACTCTTACTTGCAGCAACATCACCATAGGATTTTCATTGCACCTGTACAGACATGTACTTGTGCATATGGAAATAAACCTGACTTTGACTTAGTGTGCTGATCAGGGCACAATGGGAAAGATGTAATTGAGCCGGAGAGAATTCAGAGGAGTGCAAAGGGGATTTCTCAGGATATTGTCTAAAGGCAGATACTGTTTTTAAAAGACATTTCGACAGGTACTTGGATAGGAAAGGCATCGAAGGATAAAGGTCTATGTGGACAAATGGGATTAGAGTAGAATATCATTACATTCGGCACAGATGAGTGAACTGAAAGGACCTGTAACTGTGCTGTATATTTTAATGATTCTCAGATTCCATTGACAACTGTTCTTGTTTCTGACGTATCACTTAAGTTTTAAACAAATTCAAAACGTATCAAAGAAATTATGGGGACTTTGATGTGGGAGTCATTAGCAAAGGAAATCACAAACATTGTTCAAGATATTTAGCAGAGTTGTGAAGGCAGGGAGATGTGATATGGGAAAGTTTCTATGGTTAACTGCAGTCCAAAATGTGCTATCATTGTATACACCCCATTTTGTCACTTTTGCTGAAACTTGATAAAACTTCTGTTGACATTGACCAGAACCCTGAAAAAATAGTAAGGATGATGCCTGCATTTTATTCTCCTGCTTTAACATATTTGGAAAATCAAAAAAAAATTCCAACAAAAATATAGGCAGGAGGCTCATTTATTTTCCTGATGATTACAATACCATGAAACAACTACACACCCAATTACACTCTTTAGATTAACAATGCAAACAGAATGCAATTTTCGTTCCTAGGCATTTTTGTCAATATCCTGGTTTCTGCCTAATGTGAAATTGAAACAGGAAATGTTGGAAGCACTCAATGGGTCAGGCAGCATCTGTGGAAAGAGAAACAGGCTGAAGAAAAGGAAATCACAGACAGGTCTCCCTTTCTGATGGAATCCTTCAAGCATCTTTCCTTATGCTCCTCTCCACACCTCCTTCACTTCCAAAACGTCCCATTAAAAATCCAGAGACTACTGTCTTCAAATCAGATCCCAACCAGCTCTCTCGAATGTTCCATGGCATCCAATGAGAAGAATGTTACAGAACATTACCAAGACAAACCTGATTGGTTGACACAACATTCCTAAGCTAAGCAAATGGCTCCTTATCACAGCCAAAGCACTAGTCAATGAAGCATAATTAACAAAACACACTATGTTTTGCAGAAAAACTGCTGAAACAAATACCTCACAGCATAGCAGCAGAAATACAACAAAACATATTCTTAACCAGGGCACTACAGATAGAACTGAAGGATAAGAAAGGTTAATGGGATCATATTATAAACCACCCAAAATCTGTGGGATTTACAGGAGCAAATTTGTAGGGAGATCGCAGACTGTTGAAAGAGACATATGATTGTTAAAGTAGGTGATTATAACTTTCCACATATAGGCAGGCACACCCATACTATAAAAGGGCAGGATGGGAAAGAGTTTGTCAAATGTGTTCAGGAAAGTTTCCTTAATCAGTGCTGTGAAGTCATACCTAGAGAGAGTGTTATACCAAATCTCCTATTAGGGAATGAGACAGAGCAGGTGACAGAAGTTTGTGTAGGGAAACACGTTGCATCTGTTGATCAAAATGCCATTAGTTTGAAGGGAGAAAGGCCAATTTTGATGGTATCAGAAAGGATTTGGTAAGTGTGGACTTGGGCAGGTTCTTCACTGGCAAAGTGTACTTGATAAGTGGGAGGCCTTCAAAAGTGAATTTTTTGAGAGTACAGTGTTAGAATAAAAGAGAAAGGAAAACAGGCTTAGGGAAGCTTGGTTTTCGAGAGGTATTGAGGCCCTGATTACGAAAAATAAGCAGGTGCATTGCAGGTCTAGGCAGGCTGGAACAAATGAGGTACTTGAGTGAACTTGGCTTTTTCTCCTTGGAGCAGCGGAAGATGACAGGTGACCTGATAGAGGTGTACAGTATAAGATGATGACAGACATTAATCATGTGGATAGTCAGAGGCTTTTTCCAAGGGCTGAAATGGCTAGCATGAGAGGGCACAGTTTTAAGGTGCTTGGAAGTAGGTACTGAGGAGATGTCAGGGGTAAGTTTTTTACGCAGAGAATAGTGAGTGCATGGAATGGGCTGCCAGCGATGGTGGTGGAGGTGGATACGATAGGATCTCTTAAGAGACTCCTGGACAGGTACATGAGGCTCAGGAAAATAGAGGGCTATAGGTAACTCTAGGTAAGTTCTAAGGTAGGGTCATGTTTGGCACAGCTTTGTGGGCCAAAGGGCCTGAATTGTGCTGTAGGTTTTCTGTTTTCTACTTGAGGAGTAGAAGAAATTCAGGAGAGACAGGAGACAAACACAGGGACCACAGAAGTGAGATAAATCAGCAATGAAGTCTTGAACTCTCTACAGATTAGGAGGAGGAGATGTTTGTGGTCTTGAGGCAAATTAGGGTGGATAAATCCCCAGGGCCTGACGAGGTGTGAACTTATAGGCTGTTGATCTGACTTTATTTTGGACAAAGATTTGGAAGGTATTCTAAGGGACTAGATATAGAAGCATTTTGTTAGACATGGACTGATTATGTCACAACCAAGGTTTCAGCTGCGCAGCAGATTCGGCAATTGCGCTCATGAATATGTGCGTGCCAGTTGATTATAATTTCATTGTGATTAACTCCATTTGCTCCGTCGTCGTTATTGTTGAGACTTGAACCCAGGACAGGACACAGAACCACTTCGCTTCCTGCATTCCGCCTTGCTTGAGAAATTGGACTCTTGAGTCAACTGACTCTGAAGACTAATGATATCCATTTAATTCTTAGTTGTTCTTTTCAGCCGCAGTCTAGGCTTTGTTTCCATTTGAGTGTTTTAGTCAACAGCCCTGTCTGGCCTAGTGTTTATTGTTTTCTTTCCCTTTAATACTGTTCGCATTAAAGTCTGTGATCTATTGACCTGCTTCGGTGTCACTCACTCTGCACTTGGGCCATGACTGAACCACAGTGACAGATTAGGGATAGTCAACATAGCTTTGTGCATGGTAGGTTATGTTTAACCAACCTCATAGAGTTCTTTGAGGAACTTACCAGGAAAGTTGATGAAGGCAAGGCAGTGGATGTAGTTTACATGGACTATAGTCAGGCCTTTGACAAGGTCTCGCATGGGAGGTTAGTCAAGAAAGTTCAGTCTCTTGGCATTCAAGATGAGGTAGTAAACTGGAATAGACATTAGCTTCACTGGAGAAGCCAGAGAGTGGTAGTAGATGGTTACATCTCTAACTGGAAGCTTGTCATCTGTGGTGAGTCGCAGGGATCAGTACTGGGTCTGTCGTTGTTTGTCATCTATATCAATGACCTTGGCAATAATTTGGTAAACTGGATCAGCAAATTTGTGGATAATACCAAGATTGGGGATGTAGTGGACAATAGGAAGACTATTAAAGCTTACAGCAGGATTTGGACCATCTGGAAAAATGGGCTGAAAGGTAGCAGATGGAATTTAAAGCAGACAAGTGTGGGGTCTTGCACTTTGGGTGGACCAACCAGCGCAGGTCTAATGCGATGAGTGGATAGGGCACTGAGGAGTGCAGTAGAACAGAGAGATCTGGAAATACAGATCCATAATTCCTTGAAAGTGGTATCACAGGTAGACAGGTTCATAAAGAAAGCTTATAGCATACTGGCCTGCATAAATCAATGTACTGAGTACTAGAGCTGTAATGTTGTATTGATAGTGTGTACGATGCTTGTGAGGCTTAATTTGGAGTACTGTGTGCAGTTTTGGTCATCGACCAACAGGAGAGGTGCAAATAAGATTGAAATAGTGCAGAGAAAATTTTAAAGGATGTAGTCGGAACTTGAGGACCTGAATTATAGGGAAAGGTTGAATAGGTCAGGGCAATGCACACAACGTGCTGGAGGAGCTCAGCAGGTCAGCTTGCATTTATGGATAGGAATAAACAGTCAAAGTTTCAGGCCATGACCCTTCATCAGGACAACAGTTTATTCCCCTCCATACTGAGCTCCTCCAGTGTAGTGTGTGTATTGCTCTAGATTTCCAGCCGTACCTCTTGTGTCTATTGAATAGGTTAGAGCTTTATTCCCTAGGACATAGAAGACTGATGGATGGTTTTACGGAGGTGTACAAATTTGTGAGGGGTATAGATAGGGTAAATACAAGCAGGCTGTTTTCCAAATAGGTTGGATGAGACTACAGATAGAAATCATGAGTTAAGTGTGAAGGTGAAACATTTAAGGGGAATTTGAGGGGGAACTTCTTCACTCAGAGGGTGGTGAGAGTATGGAATGAGCTGCCAGTGCAAGTGATGAATGTGGGTTGGTTTTCAACATTTAAGAGAAACTTGGATAGGTACATGGATGGTAGGGGTACGGAGGGATATGACCTGGGTATAAGTCAATGAGACTAGGCAGTTTAATGGTTTGTCACAGACTAGATGGGCTGAAGGGCCTGCTTCTGTGCTGTAGTGTTCTAAGTCTGCAATATTGAATCTAGAAGGCTGCAACATGCACAAATGGAAGATGTGGGATCACTCCTCAAAGATACTTTGGGTTTCAATGGAACAGTGCTGATGGCCACAAGCAGATCAAAGTGGGAATGGAACAGAATATTAAGGCAGCAGGCAACAGAAAGCTCAGAGTCACTCCTGTAGAGTAACACATGCTCTTTAACTCAGTCGTCCAATTTGTGATTGCTACCTTCAGTATAGAGTTGACAACAATGTGAATACCGAATGCAGCACAGCAGATTTGAAGAAGTGAAAGCAAGTCATCGGTTCATCTGGGAGGGAACAGCTACCAATAGAGAATAGTGACCAGTGTTAATGGATGGAAATTTCTTCTAACTTTCTTTGCAGTAATTTGAGTGGTCAGAAGCCTTGACAAAAATTCACAGCAAGTGATTCTAGATCTTTACTATAAAAATTCATTCTAACACAAATCTGTTTTCTACTACTAGAGGAGTTCACCTCTCCCTGGGTGTCTTCTCATAACTTCACTTCCTTTGCCAACTATACGGGGCAGAAGAAACCATTGCTTCCTTGGTCTGACCATTAAGCTGGACCCAGGTGATATTATTGCAGATTTATAGATGGACTGATTCCATATGAGATGTTCTAATAGCCCACACAGAAATGTTTAAAATATCAATGTAAGAGATAAGAGTAATCCATACTGTATAAGAGTAAGTTACTTGGCTTTATTACTACTTGGCTCAGCAGTCAGGTAGGCAGGATTAAAATTGCTTCTTTATGTTGACAACTTGTAATTAGTAGCTTAATAGGGTACATCCGACATGGATTTATACTAAACGCAGTCATTTTTCAACACTAGAAATTATTATTGAAAATTGCAAGTAAATACTTGCCTGTTCTTCAGCAGCTGATCCACAGATTTAATAATTCACTGATTAATTTTAGGAAAAAGTGCATGTCTGCTCAATTGCCAATAACGCTGTGAAGATTGAGGGCAATAATTTTCATTACATAATCATGCAGTATTTTGCTTTATTTGTGTAAATCCATCTTCTAATGATTCCAATGTAAATATTTAAACTAATAGCTAATTATTAGGACTGCAAATTATATTAAAAGGTGACTGCATTTAGCTGTACAGAACAAATCTTACTTTTCAGACCCTTCTCCTCCTGGCACTAAATGATTGCCCTGAATTATAATGATCAGCAGGTTAGGCAATAAGGAGAAGATTAGAAAAGATTTTCTTCAATATCTCAGCAGCAGAATTATTCATAGTCCAGTGATCAGACCTCAGGATGTGGTGTAGAATGGAACAGCTCCTGATTATATCAGAAGGAGCAAAGTAGCTACACGATGCATGTGTTTGCTGCTTTCTTTCCTTGAAAGAAAACATCTTCCTTGTCAAATGAAGAGGTTTGACAGAAGTCATCGTACTCTGTGCATTCACTCAGCGCCAAATGAAGTTGTGATCTCATTTTCCATCTAGACAGCTTATAATTCATTTTATTAATTCTATGCTATTTGCATTTTATATTGGATGATGAATCTCTGGAAGTCTCTGCCATGATGGTAGGTGGGAGCTGGATGAAGAGAAATATACAAGATGAAGGTGGATAAACATGTCACAATGTAGAATATTAATCTGGAAAGTCAACTTGCACCTCTTACCTCCACAGATGTTGCTTGACCCAGTGAGTTATTTCAGCATTTTGTTTTGTTCAAATTCCAGCATCTGCAGTCTCTTCTGAATAAGATAGCTGACCATTCAGAGGCCTAACAGTATGGAGTTAATACCAATCCTACTGTGATTACACATTTGAGTACCCAGTACCCATTGTCACTGTTCTGGACATACTGTAAGTTCTGGAGTGAACTGACGGAAAGCATCTGGTCTGGATGGTGTCTTTAGCTGTGTCCTTAGATTCAATGCAGATCAGCTGGAGTGATATTTGCAAATATTTTTTAAGACCATAAGATACAGGAGCAGAATTAGGCCATTTGACCCATCGAGTCTGCTCCACCATTTCATCATGTCTGATCCATTTTCTCTCTCAGCCCCAATCTTTTGCCTTCGCCCTGAATCCTTTTATGCTTTGACTAATCAAGAATCTAATCTCTGCCTTAAATATACATAAAGACTCGGACTCCACAGCTGCCTCTGGCAACAAATTCCACAGATTCACCATTCTCTGGCTAAAGAAGTTCCTCCTCATCTCCATTCTAAACAAAAATACCCTCTATTCTGAGGTTGTGTCCTCTAGTCTTGAACTCTTCCACCATTGAACATTCTTTCCTCATCCACTCTATTGAGGCTTTTCAACATTCAATAGATTTCATTGAGGTTACCCCTCATTCTTCTGAATTCCAGTAAATACAGGCCCAGAGCTATCAAACGCTCGTCATACGACAAGCCTTTCAATCCCGGAATCATTGTCATGAACCTTCTCCAATGTTAGTACATCCTTTCTAAGATAAGGGGCCCAAGACTGCTCAGTATTCTCCAAATGAGGTCTCACCTTTGCTTTATAAAGCCTCAATATTATGTTGTTGCTTTTATATTCTAGTCCTCTCAAAATGAATGCTAACATCTCATTTGCCTTCCTCATCACTGATTCAACCTGCACGAGGACTCCCAAGTCCCCTTGCACATCAGATTTTGGAATTTTCTCTCCACTTAGAAAATAGTCTACCCTTTTAATTCTTCTGCCGAAGTGCATGACCATACACTTCCCAATCCTGAATTCCATCTGCCACTACTTTGCCAATTCTCCTAATTGGTCTAAGTCCTTTTGTGGCTTTCTATAGCCTCTTCCTGCCTCAATCTGAGGTTTCCACCTGCTTTAAGAAGAACACTATTATCCTAATACCTAAGAGAAACAAAGTAATATGTCTTAGTGCCTACTGCCCAGTAGCTCTGAGGTCTAACATCATGAAGTGCTTCAGGAGACTGGTCATGACACTCATTACTTCCAGCTTCTCAGACAATATCACCCACTGCAATTCACCTCCAGAAACAGGTCTAGGGCAGACACCATCTCCTTGGCTTTACACTAATCTCTGGACCATCTGAAGTGTAAAGACACTTACATCAATCCATTGTTTATTGAGCATAGTTCAATTTTCAATACTACAATACCCTCAGTTCCTCAATAATAAACAAATGCTTTGAGATGCTGGTCAAGGATTACATCTGCAGCATGCTACCATCCTTACACATCTGGAGGAGAAGGATGCTTATGTGAGAATGCTATTCTTGGACTACAGTTCAGCATTCAACACCACAGTTCCATCCAGGCTTGACAAGAAGCTCAGAAACCTCAGCCTTAACACTGCCTTGTGTAGCTGGATCCTGGACTTCATGTTAGATTGCCAGCAGGTTGTAAGAGTGGGTTCCCTCACCTCCAACCCTCTGACTCTCAATACAGGAGCCCCTCAGGGCTGTGTACTGAGTCCCCTCCTTTACTCCCTGCATACCGATGACTGTATTACCACCCACAGCTCCAATATGTTAATTAAATTTGCCGATAACATGACATTGATTGGCCTAATCTCAAGCAATAACGAGGTGGCCTACAGGGAACAAGTAATCTCTCTGACACAGTGGTGTCAAGAAAAGAACCCCTCCCACAATGTCGCTAAAACAAAGGAGCTGGTTGTGGATTACAGGAGGAATAGAGACGGGCTAACCCCTATTGACATCAATGGATCTGGGGTTGAGAGGGTGAACAGCTTCAAGGTTCTCGGCATCCACATCACCGAGGACCTCACGTGGTCCATACACACCAGCTGTGTGGTGAAAAAAGGCACAACAGCGCCTTTTTCACCTCAGACGGTTGAGTAAGTTTGGTATGGGCCTTCAAATTCTAAGAACCTTCTACAGGGGCACAATTGAGAGCATCCTGACTGTCTGCAATACTGCCTGATATGGGAACAGTACCTTCCTTAATCGCAAGACTCTGCAGGGAATGGTACAGACAGCCCAGTGCATCTGTAGTTGTGAACTTCCCATGATTCAGGACATTTGTAAGGACAGGTGTGTGAAAAGGGCCCATAGGATCATTGGGGACCCAAGTCATCCCCACCACAATCTATTCCAGCTGCTACCATCTGGGAAGAGGTACTGCAGCATAAAAGCCAGGACCAACAGGCTCCGGGACAGCTTCTTCCACCAGGCCATCAGACTGATGAACTATTGCTGATTTGAGTGTACTCTATATCAAATTGACTGTTCTATTTATTATAAATTATTATAAATTGCTATGATTGCACATTGCTTATTTAGATGGAGATGTAATGTAAATATTTTTGCTCCTCATGTATGTGAAGGATGTATGAAATAAATTCAAGTCAGTTCAATTCAATTCTAAGCCAACTCCAGGACTTGGGAGTTGAAACCTACTGTGTCCTTGACTTCTTGACCAACAGACCACAATTAATAAGAATAGGCAGCAACCCCTCTTCCATGATTATTCTCCACACTGGAACTTCACAAGGTTGAATCCTCAGCCCTCTACTCTACATTCAAGACCATGTGGCTGGATTCTGTTCTAACTCCAGCTACAAGTTTTCAGAAGATAACACTATAGTGGACTGCATCTCAAACAATAATGAGTCAGAGTACAGGAAGGAAATAGAGTAACATGGCATCATGGCAATAACTGATCTCTCAATATCTGCAAATATAAAGAGTTGGTCATCAACTTCATGAAGTTGGGCAGTGCACACACTCCTGTTTTCATCAAAGGTGCTGATGGTATTTACAAAGCCATCCCATGCCCTCATCTTGGCCTCTCTGACCACATCTCCATAGTACTAATCCCAACATAATTACTGCTGCTGAAAATGGAGAAACCAGTCAAGAGGACCATCACAGTATAACCTAAAGAGACCATCTCTGTGCTGCAGGACCATTTTGAGCAGACTAACTGGCAGATGTTCAAGGAGGTCTCCACAAATGGTGAAGACAAAGACCTCAAGTAATCTGCCTCATCTGTCGTCAGTAAATGTGTAGACTATGTCGGTACCTCAAGAAATCTCGTACCCCAACCAGAATCCCCAACTGAACACTCTGTGCTCTCTACTAAATGCCTGGAATGCTGCTTTCAAGTCTGGTGTCAGATCATCTCTCAGAACTGCAAGGAGAAACTTCATCTTAGGCATCAACAGCCCAAAGGGCTCTTATGATCAAAAAAATTCAGGAACATCTGACTGATAACGATTCCCTTCACATGTGGCTGGGCATCTATGACATTACTCACTAATGAAGGGAAAATAGTGTTCAAATATACAAGCAATGATGTCCTCCATGATGTTCTAAACAACTTTTATGTATGCTTTGAGGTACACAACACAACACTGGCCACTAAAGCTACCCCTTTTCCCTCCCCATAATCTCCAAGGGCTGTGTGCTGAACCTATTTTTGTACTCTCTGCTCACACACGACTGCATGGCCAAACACCAAAGACATGATAGTGGTGTGGTTCATCACAAACAATGACGAGATGGCCTACAGAGAGGAAGTGCAAGAGCTCAAGGCCAGCAAGATGGTTATTGACTTAAAGCATACTCATACCACTCACATTCTTCTTTACATTGGTGGCACAGCAGTTTCAAAGTCTTGGGATAGCACAACTCACACAATCTCTCATGGTCCCAGAACACATTATGGAATTGAAATGAATTGAATTGAATTGACTTTATTACTTACATCTTTCAAATACATGAGGAGTAAAAATCTTTATGTTGCGCCTCTGTCCAAATGTTCAAATTGCAATTATAGTAATTTATAATAAATATTATGTACAACAGGATAGTTAATATAACATAGAAATCCAGTAGTGTCAGCATTAATTATGAAGCCTGGTGTCCTGGTTGCAGAAGCTGTCTTGGAGTCTGTTGGTTCTGGCTTTTATGCTGCAGTACCATCTCCTAGATGGTAGCAGCTGGAAAAGTTTGTGGTTGGGGTGACTCGAGTCTCCAATGATCCTTCGGGCCTATTTATACACCTGTCTTTGTAAATATTCTGAATAGTGGGAAGTTCACATCTACAAATGCACTGGACTGTCCGCACCACTCTCTGCAGAGTCCTACGATTGAAGTAAGTACAGTTCCTATATCAGGCCATGATGCAGCCAGTCAGGATGCTTTCAATCATGCCCCATAGATAGTTCTTAGAATTTGGGGGGTCCATGTCAAACTCCTTCAACCATCTGAGGTGAAAAAGGCACTCTTGTGCCTTTTTCACCACACATACGGTATGTACAGACCACGTGAGATCCTCAGTGATGTTTATGCCAAGGAACTTATAACTGTTCATTCTCAACCCCAGATTCTTTGATGTCTATAGGGGTTAGCCTGTCTCTATTCCTCCTGTAATCCACAACCAGCTCCTATCACTATACACCATCAGGAAAGCTCACCAATGCCTTTACTTTCTGAGAAGTCTGAAGAGAGCTGGACTATACACATCTATACTCACATTATTCTACAGATGCACAGGAGAGTCCATCCTGACAAGATGCATCCCTGCATGGTACAGAGACTGCACTATAGCAGACAGGAAGGCTGTACTATGGGTAATCAAAACTGCCCAATGGATCACTGGCACCAGCCTACCTGCCATCAAGAACATAAATACAGAAAGGTGCCAGAAAAGTGCCAGTAACATCTTGAAGGATCCTACCCACCCTGTTCAAGGACTGCTTGACTTACTCCCATCAGCAAGTAAGACAAACAATATGTAGTATCCACGTCAGGACCACCAGACTCAAAAACCGTTACTTTCCTCAAGAAGAAAGACTGATCACCACCTCCACCCACTAGCACTGGATCAACTTCCAGTATTGTGTTTTTATATTATTATTATTATTATTATTATTATTATAATTATTATGTTTTTTGTGATGCATTGGATCAGGAGTAACAATTATTTCATTCTCCTTTATGCTTGTGTATTGGAAATGACATTAAACAATCTTGTATCTTGAGATATTTGAGAACTTGAAGCCCCTAGGAGTGAACATCACCAATAACCTATCCGGGTCCAATCATATATGGCCAAGAAAGCTCAGCAGCACCTCTACTTCCTCAGGAGGCTAAAGAAATCTGGCATTTCCCCATTGACCTTTACCAATTTTTATTGATGCACCATATTAAACATCCTACCTGGATGCTCCACGGTTTGGTATGATAACTGTTCTGCCCATGACTGCAAGTAACTGCAGAGACTTGTGGATAGAGCTCAGCACATTACAGAGAACAGTTTGCCCTCTCTAGACTCTGTGTATGCATCTTTTTACCTCGGTAAAGCAACCAGGATAATCAAAGATCCCACACACCCTGAACATTTTCTCTTCTCCACTCTCCACTGGGCAAAAGATACAAAAACCTGAAAGCACGTACCACCAGAATCAAGGTCAGATTCTGCTGTGCTGTTATAAGACTATTGAATGATTCCCTAGTATGATTAAATGGACTTTTGATCTCAAAATCTACATTGTTATGTTTTTGAACCTTATTGGCTACATTTCTTCTGTAGCTGTTGCACGTTTTCTGTACTCTGTTATCGTTTTGCCTTGTGCTACTTCAATGCACTGAGTAATGAATCGATATGTATGAACAGTATGCAAGACTCGTGACAATCATAAACCAATTCTAGTTCCAACATTTCTTTCTGGAAATCTGTTAGATCTAGAGATATTCCAGAGCAATTCTTTTATCTGACATCTATTGTATTCATGCCCTATAAGGTGTTTCCAATAATGTGCTGATGTTTTGTAATTAGTAAAGTTGATAAAATCTACTCTGACTGGCGCTCTATTGAGAAATTCAGTGAAGAGAAATGCAATTACAGCAAAGAACTGGATGAGATGAGCAAGATGAACAAGATCTGCATGAACACATTGTAAGCTATTAAAATGCTACTACAAATACCAGGATGAATTTATTTATTTATTTGTTTACTGAGCTACAGAACAGCCTTTCAAGTTGCATTGCCCAGCAACCCCTGATTTAACCCTAACCTAACCACAGGACAATTCACAATGACCGATTTGCCTACTAACCGGCCCAATTTTGCACTGAGAGAGGAAACAGGAGCACCTGGAAAAACCCCAAGTATTCCGCGTAGACAATGTACAGACACCATACGGATGACAACAGAACTCAGAACTCCAATGCCCCTAATTGTAATCACATCATACTAGCCATGATGCCACTGTGCAACTATATATTTTCTCTGTAAGTTCACTGTAACAGGAATACTACATTCTTATCCTATTACGTTAACCTATGATTCTGGGCTCATACTAAGTGACTTTTTTGTAAAATTCACCAAAGCCATTCAATTATGTAATTCTTACAATATCTGAAATGAGATGGACAAGTTGGATAAACTTCATGGAATGAAACAGGTTAGCTGAGTAGTAATGAAGTACTCACTGTCAATAAAATGGGAGCTATAGAACTCAGCAAAGGTTCAGACCCTAAGCTAAAACTGATAAACTAAACACCTATTATAGTCCATTCTGCCTAAGCAAGTCCATATCCCTCCATTATCTGTCTATATACCAGCCTGAAGCTGGTCCATACTTCCAGAAGGGGATCATGGGAGTGAAATTGGTCTTTGATCTTTTGGGTGTTCTTCCATTGGTCTGAAGAGGTTTGGTCTTCAGCCTTTAGGGCTTTGCACCTCTGAACTCACTGAGTTCTGGACCTTGACCTTCAGATTTTCCCTCTGGACTTTGCCAACCTTTAGGTATCGATCGCAAGAGTCGCCCACCAACATGGGTTTGACTTTCATTCCGTGGCCCTAGGGCTCACCAGTCATGAGTTTGACATTTGGGCCTTGACCGAACTGACCTCCAAGATCGTTGACCTTTGACCTTGAGCACTTCAGGCCTCAAGTGGCATACACATGGACTTCCAACCCCAGTGGTCTGAAGGGGTCACCAACTTTCATGTTTCCTGCTGTACAGTCCACCAACTTGGGATTCGCCAAACGGAGTATCGCTGGTCTCCTCAGCTCCTGTATCCTGACCTTGAGGATTGATGACCTATGACTGCAGAGCTTTCCAAACTACAAGTACAGGCTGCTATAACTGACTCTTTATTCTCACTCATGCTTATCCCTAAGCCCTGACTTAGCCCCTAATTTCCAGTGCTGTCCCCAAAACCATACCTATAAACCTAAAAAAAAGCAACTAAGTGACATGACAGACATCAACGGATATTGCCGCTTGGTGTTATCTTGACCCAAACACCAGCTCCTGCTCGGACACTTTATTTACTACTCTTAATCATCAACTTTCCCTCATTTTTGTCCCTAAATCCTTATCTGAGGGGCCTATCCTGGGGTGGAGGCTGGTCTGAATGTGTGGGTGAGGATGGGTGGAAAAGGGTCTTCTTGCTGCAGTTGTCTTGTTTCTTCTCTGCTCATCTTGTTGTTTCTGTATGTGATGTTCTGCTAAACATTGTGGACATGCTGTGTTGGTGCTAGAATGTGTGGTAACACTTCCAGGCTGCCCCAACACATTCTTAGGTGTGTTGGTTGCTAACACAAATGCCACATTTCGCCATAAGTTTTGAGGCACATGTGATAAATAAATCTGAATCTGATTTTCACTTCCAGACCGGTGATGTTCTAATTTTAAATTTCTTATTCTTTATGTTCAACTCTTATCTTCCTATTTGTGTAACCTTCTCCATTGAGCTCTAGCTCAATACATTTACAAGATGTTTCTTTCCATTTTAGGTGTCTTCTACATTACTTATCTTCTCTGCTCTACTATTGATTATCATTTCTCCAGCCATCCAAATTCCAAGATCTGAAATTTCCTCCCTAAACTTCCCAAGCTCCCTTTCTTCCTTGTGACACTGTTTATGAACCACTTCTTTACTAAGCTCAGAGAAACCTATGTCGATATCTCCTCATGCACTTGACAGGAAAAATTCCTATGAATTGCTGGAGGACATTCAACTACATTAAAGGTGCAATATAAGTACAGGTTGCTCCTGTTGTACACTACAGCACAACACAATGCCATGCTGACACATAAAAATATTATGAAAGATTGTATGGATAAGCAGTAAACGTGGACAATGATTGATTGAGCTCATTTCACAAATTCAATGGCTCAGCATAACCGATGTAGATTTCTAAATAATTCAAGATATTTATATGCTTTAGGGATGTGAAGAAGGTCTGTATTGAAATGAAATGTAACTAAGGCCTAGTATTTTGCTGGTACACTGCTGTTTCTTTCAGCCCCATACACGCCAATGTATTTTTTCTTCGGAGTGGATCTCCATATCAGCGATTTCAGGATGGAATTGGATCACTCTGGAAGTTCAGCTAGGCATGCCCCATCATAAGTTGTATCAGTATCTTGAATTCCCGATTGACTACTGAAGGACTGCAGTAATTTACCGAGCAAAGCCTGGGAAATTAGCTTATGTTGACCTGAGGTATTCCTGTTATTATTTACTCATCAAACAACAATGATTTAGCAAAACTTCTCCCTGATCTGATTCCATACCAGAGCTGGAATCTCAGTACCTATAATCTTTCTTTTGGGTTTACTTCTCCCAGCATTGCTATGACCCAACACCATTCCAACTAATGGTCTCAAACTTGATGCTCTGATTATCCTCAAACCTGCCCTCCAAATCCACATTCATTCTCTCAGTTCAGGCCAAGACAGGACCCCGATTCCTAACCCTAGCTCACCTATCTCATCTCAAGCCCCGACTCCTAATTGTACCCCTGAATCTAGCAGAACTTGGTTTTGAGCCTCCAAATTTATGTCCTGTCACCCTCACAACTCTAGGAAGCCTGCCTTCGTCCCACACTTGCCGTTTATTTTGCTTTGTGAACTTCATAGTGCTACAGCATGGGAGTGTAAGAACCATTCAGTAATGCCCAGCAACTATATGTTGTGTAGTTTACTATAATCTAAAAAGATATATAACATACCTTCAGCTGCCAATGAATTTCTGTGCAATATCTATCAATCCAACTCACCATTTCAATCCTTTAGATTTCTCTACTATTAATTACCACATCTGATACTTGCAAATTTTCCAGAACAGACTCTGTTTCCCTTGAATTCTATCATCTCCCTTATCTGTCCTATGCCTCAGAGAATCCATAAGGTTTTGCGGTTCAAGTCCCATTTCAGTGAACCTGTAATACTTCATTATCCTCTTTTCATCAGTAATGGCCTCCAGTTAAATTAGTACCATTTGTATTCCGAAGCTGCTCCAACAGAATATCAGTAGAGATGGAGGATGTTTGTGCAATGATATTATAGAATGATAAAATCATAGAATTGTACTGTGTAGAAACAGGCCATTTGGCCCAAGTTATCTACATTAACCTGTGGACTTCTTGCCATATTAATCCCATCTCCCAGCACTTTCTACATAACCCTGTTTTCCAAAGTAATTTGAGTGTTCATCCAGACGTTACTTAAATGCTTTCGACTCAACTTCAAAGGTTCTCTCAGACAATGGCTTGCATGCCTTTTTACTTTTCATATGAAGAAGGTCCGCTTCAGATCCCATCTAAATCTCTTTCCTTTCACCCAAACCCTATGTCCTCTAACTTAATTTTACCTCTGGATTTGGCAAATGCTTTTTGCAGTCTGCTTTATCTATGTTGTTGTTGCTGAATGCTGTCCAGTCACCGTCAACTCATGGCAGCCCTATGGGTAGTGCAGTTTTCTTAGGGCTTTCTTGGCAAGATACAGAAGTAGATTGCCAGGCCTCTCTTCTCTATCTATACACCTCATATGTTTATACAGCTCAATTATCCCCTCTCTTAACGTCTTTTGTTCTGGTGAAGAACAAAATTAATTTCCAGTGTCTCTTCATAAATGTTTGGTTCCGTGCCAGCCAACAGCCTGGTGAACCTCCTCTGCACTTCCATCAGCACCAGCACTTCCCTCCTACACCTTGTTGACCATAACTACATGCAGCATTCTGGTTCATCAGGGTATTATAACATTGGAGCACAATCACCCAGATTTTGTATACAATGTTCTGACTAATGGACAGTGTCCCATATGCCTTAGTAACTAACCACAGTATCTTCCTGTGTTGTCACCTTCAAGGACTTCTGGAGTTATATTCCATGGTCCTTCTTTTCCTCGATGCTCCCTAAGAGCCAAACATTCATGGTGCAAGTCTTAGCCCCGTTGTTGATACTAAAATGCAAATTCTCCTCATAGACTTCCCTGTAATTAATGAAAAGAGATATTACCCTTTTCCATTCATTTAAATCTTTCTGCAGGCATGTAGGAAATTTGTTGAACTTAAAATGGTTCTATATCAATCTTACTCAAGAACATTTGTCATTCAGATGTTCATACATGCTTCATAATCTGGATACTTCATAACCCCACCCCCCCCCACACCCCCCCCCCCCACCCCCGTACATGCAAATCCACCTGTACTCATGACTTTTGCTTCCCTTTGTAATTTCTCTTTTTTCTGATTGGTA
The DNA here is from genome assembly GCF_048418815.1 of Hemitrygon akajei. Classification (NCBI taxonomy): domain Eukaryota; kingdom Metazoa; phylum Chordata; class Chondrichthyes; order Myliobatiformes; family Dasyatidae; genus Hemitrygon; species Hemitrygon akajei. The sequence continues at coordinate 37,065,985 of NC_133143.1, read as the reverse complement.
GAAATAACAGTGCATTTGTTTGGAAGGATTAAATTCTTCTTCATTGGATTGTAAAATCAAATAATTTGCATGACATCAGTGTTGAATTGACTGGACAGCAAAAATCACATTCAATAGAATTATGGTCTTTGGATAAGTGGAGAATATAAAAAGCAAAATATTTCCAGCTGGCAACAAGGAAACACAATTAATGGTCATATGGATCTCGTATCGGCCACAACAAGTTTGGTTTTCATTTGAGCAGGTGAGTAAAGCTGGCAAGGAACAGTTGTCTATAGAAGTGCCAATTTAAAAGAATTTCAGTAGTGTTTAAAACACTGCTGAACAAATATTCTCATGACGAGTTGGGATAAAGGAATGCTGTTTGTAATAATGAGGCTGGTAAAATTAGTTAAAAGACTACTCTAAGCAAATTAGATACCTTTTCAAGATTGGCTAAAATTGAAGCAATACTGTAGTTGTTTAAGCAGTGTGGGGATACGATATTAAATCATCTGTATTACTAGATTTGTTTCACTTAGCATTCTAAGTAGTGACTAACTAAGATCTGATCTTACTTTTCAAGTTCCTTATTAAACAAATGGATCACTGCTTTCCAACTTCTCTTGGATGCTTCTTTCCAAGAAAGATTCCTTGGTACCATCCCTAATTCATACTGATCCGAGTACAACTGAGCTAGTTCTGAAGAGGATGAATCTATCTGCTCCTAATCATTATTGAATGCCAGTTCTTTTTGTAGGCTATTTATCTCTTCCTCACCACTTACTTTCCCACTGAAATGGATTACTCATGATTCAAGTTTCCAGCATGACTGAGTTTAGAATTGTAGAATCATAAAGTGAAACAGCATGGTTTCCATCCATTCAGATGCTCTACTATTCAGCAACTAAAGGTTTTTGTTCTAGCTGCATTTCCCATTTTTCTATAAGCAAGACAAAGTTACACATTGTATCGAAAGGATAGGCAGGAAGGCAGAGGGAGCCGCGTTGCTCCATTGGTAAAACATGAAATCAAATCATTACAAAGAGGTGACATAGGGTCAGAAGGTATTGAATCATTGTGGTTAGAGCTAAGGAGCTGCAAGGGTAAGAAGACCCTAATGGGAGTTGTATACAGACCCCAAACAGTAGTAAGGATGTGGCCTACAAATTACAATGGGAAAAAGAAAATGAATACTAAAAGTGCAATGTTACAATCATTATGGGGGACTCAAATATGCAAGTAGATTTGGAAAATCAAGTTGGTGCTGGATTACAAATGGGGGAATTTCTTGAGTGCCTATGCGATGGCTTTTTAGAGCGGATTGTGTTTGAGCCGATTAGAGGATCGCCTATTCTGGACTGGGAGTTGTGCAATGAATGGGAACTGATCAGAGAGCTTATGGAGAGAGTGATCATAATATGATTGAATTCTGAATCAGAATCAGAATCAGGTTTATATCACTGGCATGTGATGTGAAATTTGTTAAATTAGCAGCGGCAGTTCAATGCAATACATAATCTAGCAAGGAGAGAAGAAAGTAACAATAATAAATAAAATAAAACAATGATAAATAAACAAGTAAATCTGAAGTTTGAGGAGAAGCTAAAGTCAGATGTATCGGTATTACATTGTAGTAAAGAGAATTACAGAGGCATGAGAGAAGTACTGGCCAGAATTGACTGGAAAAGTACACTGGTTGGGATGATGGCAGAGCAGCAATAGCTGGAACTTCTGGAAGCAATTCGGAAGGCACAGGATATACACATCCCAAAGAGGAAGAAGTATTCTAAAGGAAATATGACACAACCAAAGCCAACATAAAAGCCAAATAGAAGGCATATAATAGAGCAAAAATGAATGCGAGGTTAGAGGATTGCGAAGCTTTTAAAAAACAAAACAGAAGTCATTAAGAAGGTAAGGATGGAATACAAAAGTAAGCTAGTCAATAATATTAAAGAGGATAGGATGCCAAAAGTTACTTCAGATACATAAAGTGTAACAGAGAGGCAAGAGTGGATATCAGACAGCTGAAAAATGATGCTGGAGAGGTAGTAATGAGGGACAATGAAGCAGCAGATGAACTGAATGAGTATTTTGTATCAGTCTTCACTGTGGAAGACACTAGCAGGATGGTGGAAGCTCCAGGTGTCAGGTGCATGAAGCGTGTGAAGTTACCATAGCTAGAGAGAAGGTTCTTGGGAAACTGAAAGGTCTGAAGGTAGTTAACCCACCTGGACCAGATGGTATACACCCCAGAGTTCTGAAAGAGGTGACTGAAGAGATTGTGCTGGCATTAGTAATCATCTTTCAAGTATCACCAAATTCTGGAATGGTTCCGGAAGACTAGAAAATTGCAAATGTCATTCCACTCCTCAAGAAAGGAGAGAGGCAGAAGAAAGGAAACTATAGGCCAGTTAGTCTGACCTCAGTGGTTGGGTAGATATCGGAATCGATTATTAAGGATGAGGGCTCAGGATAATTGGAGGTACATGATAAGCTAGGCCATAGTCAGCATGGCTTCCTCAAGGGTTAAATCTTGCCTGACAAATCTGTTGGAATTCTTTGAAGAAATAACAAGGAGGATGGACAAAGGAGAATCAGTCAATATTACATTCTTGGGTTTTTAGATGGCCTTTGAGAAGGTGCCACATATGAGGCTATCTAACAAGCTACAAGCCCATGACATTACAGGAAATATTCTAGCATGGATAAATCAGTGGCTGATGCCAGGAGGCAAAGTGTGGGAATAAAGGAAGTCTTGTCTGACTGGCTGCTGGTAACTAGTGGTGTTCCATTGGGGTCTGTGTTGGAATCGATTCTTTTTATGTTATATGTCAATGATTTGGATGATGGAATTGATGACCTTGTTGCAAAGTTTGCAGACAATATGAATATATGTGGAAGGGCAGGTAGTTTTGTGGAAGTAGAGAGGCTACAGAAGGACTTAGACAGATTAGAAGAATAGGCAAGAAATGGCAGATGGATTACAGTGTTGAGAAGTGTATAATCATGCACTTTGATAGAAGAAGTGAAAGTTTGACTATTTTCTAAATGGAGAGAACATACAAAAAAATGGAGGTGCAAAGGAACTTGGGAGTTCTTGTGCCAGATTCTCTGAAGGTTAATTTGCAGTTTGAGTCTGTGGTGAGAAAGGCAAATGCAATGTTAGTATTCATTTTAAGAGGACTAGAATATAAAAGCAAGGATGTAACGTTGAAACTTGAAAAAACACTGGTGAGGCTTCACTTGGAGTATTATGAGCAGTTTTGAGTCCCTTATATTAGAAAGGGTGTGCTGATACTGGAGAGGTTTCAAAGGAGGTTCGTGAAAATGATTCCAGCGTTTAATGGCTTGTCACCTGAAGGGTGCTTGATGGCCCTTCGTCTGTTTTCACTAGAATTGAGATGAATGATGGGTGACCTAATTGAAACCTATCAAATGGAGGAGGTTTCCTATGGTGGGAGAGTCTAAGACAAGAGGACACAGTCTTAGAATAGAGGAGCATCGTTTTAAAACGGAGGTGAGGAGGAATTTCTTTAGCTAGGGAGTGGTGAATCCATGGAATTCATTGTCCCAGGAATCTGTGGGGGCCAAGTCTTTATGTATATTTAAGACAGGTTGTTAGATTCTTGATTGATCAGGGCATGAAGAGATACAGGGAGAAGGCAGGAGATTGAGGCTGAGAGGAAAATTGGATCAGCCATGATGAAATGGTGGAGTAGACTCGATAGGCCAGATGACCTAATTCTGCTCATTATTTTATGGTCTTAAAAGGATTAATTCACAGATATTGGAAGACATAGCGCTATTCATCATGATATGCTCCAATGCTAGCATTTGGGCTTTTCTCAAACAAGAGAAAATCTGTAGATGCTGGAAATCCATGAAACAGATACAAAATGCTGGAGGAACTCAGCAGGCCAGGGTGCATCTATGGAAAAGAGTACAGTTCACATTTTGGACCGAGACCCTTCAGCAGGACTGGAGAGAAAAAGTTGAGGAGTCAGAGTTAAAAGGTGGGCAGAGGGGAGGGAGAACCACAGGGTGATAGGTGGAGGGGGAGGGCTAAAGTAAAGAGCTGGGAAGCTGATTGGTGAAAGAGATACAGATCTAGAGTATGGGGAATCTAATAGGAGAATACAGAAGGCCATGGAAGAAAGAAAAGGGGGAGGAGTACCAGAGGAAGGTGATGAGTAGGCAAGAAGATAAGGTACGAGAGGGAAAAGGGGATGGGAATTGGAGGAGGAGGAGGGTGGGTGGAATTACCGGAAGGTTGAGAAATCAATGTTCATGCCATAAGGTTTGAAGCTATCCATTCGGAATATCAGGTGTTGTTCCTCCAACCTGAGTGTGGCCTCATCGTGAGAGTAGAGGCGGCCATGGACTGACATGTCTGGATGGGAATGGGAAGTGGAATTAAAATGGGAGGCTGCTAGGCGATCCTTCCAGGTAAGGTGACACTTCACCTATGAGTCTGTTGGGATCATATAGTGTGTCACGTGCTCCCGGTGTGGCCTCCTGTATACCAATGAGACACAACATAGATTGGTACACCACTTAACCAAGCACCTACTCTCCGTCCACCAGGAAATGCAGGATCTCCTTCTAGCCACCCATTTTAATTCCACTTCACATTCCCATTTCAACATATCAATCCATGGCCTCCTCTACTATTGTGATGAGGCCACACTCAGATTGGAGGAACAACACCTTATATTCCGTCTGGGTAACTTCCAACATGATGGCATGAACATTGATTTCTTGAACATTCAGTAATGCCCCCCCTCCACCATCCCCCATCCCTTTTTTTCTCTCTCACCTTATCTCCTTGCCTGTCCATGGCCTCCCTCATATGCTCCTCCCCCTTTTCTTTCTTCTGTGGCCTTCTGTCCTCTCCTATTTGATAACCCCTTCTCTGGCCCTCTTTCATCAATCAACTTCTCAGCTCTTTACTTCACCCCTCCCCCACCAGGTTTCACCTATCACCTTGTTTTTCTCCCTCCCCTCTCCACACCTTTTAACTCCGACTCCTCATCTGTTTTTTTCCAGTCCTGCTGAAGGGTCTCGGCCCAAACCTTTGACTGTACTCTTTTCCATAGATACTGCCTGATCTGCTGAGTTCTTCCAGAACTTTATGTGTTATTTGGGCTTTTCTGTTCAGCACTACAGAGATGATGCTTCTTAAATATCCCAGAGACTTAAATGGTTGGTCATGAAACATTCTGCTGTACTGAATGTTAGTCACTACTACCAGCTTTATGGTGTGAAAAAGAGCAGATTAGCTCTTTATGATGAATCATTGGGTCGATTAGTTGAAGCACTTAAGTTGCCTTTGGAATATTCACTCTTGGGTTTGCAAAGTAAATAATAATCTTATGTTTTATGATCATAGAATATTTATGACACAGAAAGAGGCCATTCAACCCATTATACAGATGGCCATTAAAAAAATTCCCAGCTGACTCCCACCTTCCATCATTTGATTTGTTGCCCTTTCGGTCACTGCTCTTCAAATATATTTATACATCTAGAGACTTTTGAAACGTGGTGAAGGCTTATCATTCTCTTTCAAGCAGTGAGTTCCAGGCCCATTGTTAATTCCATTCTACTCTAATCTCCTACTAATTACTTTAAAACAATAATTCCTGTTTTTTTTTGAGCTAAGGGAAATTAGCCCTCAGAACTTTATACACCTCCATTAAGTCTTCCCTCAACCTACTGCTTTTTAAAGAGAGCGAGCCCAACTTATACAATTGTTCTCACAGCTGCAAGTTCTTAGTCATAGGAACAGTGTCATATTTTCCTCTGCACCCACTCTAATGCAATCCCACTTTTTCTGTAATTTCACCATCCCAGCACACAATTTGTAGTATCTACAGAAGGCACTATCCAAAGATCCCCAACATTTCGGCTATGTCATCTTTCCACAGCTCCGAATGGGCAGGAGGTACAGAAGCCTGAAGTCCCACACCACCAGATTCAAGAACTCTTCTCCCTCCTGCCATCTGGCAAAAGGCACCGAAACATTCGAGCTCTCATGACCAGACAGTGAACAGTTTCTTCCCCCAAGCCATCAGACTCCTCAATACCCAGAGCCTGGACTGACACCAACCTACAGCCCTCTACTGTGCCTATTGTCTTTATTGTACTGCCTGCACTGCTTTGTGCACTTTATGCAGTCCTGTATAGCACTGTAGTCTACTGTAGTTTTTGTGTTTGTTTACGTAGTTTCAGTGTAGCTTTTGTATTGTTTCCTGTAGCACCATGGTCCTGAAAAACGTTGTTTTGTTTTTACTGTGTACTGTACCAGCAGTTATGGTCAAAATGACAATAAAAAGTGACTTGACTTGACTTGACTTAAATTAATTCCCTTCAACCACTCAGTTCTTGAATCAACCAGTAAAATCCTTATCACTACTTCAGTAGAGCAACCCTGTGACCATTCTGAAAACTTCAAACTATTTTTTGTTCTAAAGGTGTCCGTTCTTGTAAAATTTGTGCATAGTTTATGTTTATTTATGTTCAAGGTGGAACCAGCAAACTGCACTCCTTCAGTCAACATCTTCCAGATATCTCATGAAAAGATACTCTTACTTCTTTTATATCTGCTTTTCACCTTTGATGTGTTTCTGGGACTGCTGGAGTTAGTGCCTGCGGTTTATAGTTTGGAGATTTTTAGAGTGATCCAGTGCTTTGTTGTCTCTGAGAAGATTACGGGAAGCAAACGTGTACTTGGACGGCCTCAATGCGAAGAAGCTTCGCGACGGGCGCGAGCCAATGTTTGACTCCACTTTGCCGTTTAAGAAGTCCATTAATCGCCAATTCAAGTGTCAAGACGGTTTGAAACGTCGAGGCAAATGCGGAAGCAAGTGAGAGTTTCAGTGCCGACTGCTTGCTTTTTGATCACTGCCAGAGATGGATTCAGTGAGCAACCTATTGCAGTGTGGGTTGCTGTGACAGGCGGGTAGGCCTCTCTGTGGTGTCCCTCTCTTCTCGGTCAGTGAATGCTGGTGATATCACAGGATGGTATTGTGGTTCTGTGCTTATAGACTGTGAACTTTTTCAGACTTAAGGTTTTAATATTATGTTTTTCTCAATCACCCATTCCTTGTCTGTTTCGATGTGCTCAGTGAGGGTGTTAGGGGGGTTGATGTTATGTTGTGTTCTGTTAGCCTTTTATGCAGGGCAGGGGTTGATTTTTGGGGGTCGATGTTTCTGTTCCAATTTGTACGGGGGATGGGGATGTTGGGGAGGTTGATGAGCAGTATGCCATTTGTTTGTGTATGAGAGGGAGGGGTAGGTTTAAATGTTTCTCTCTGAATGGCTTGCATAATCTTTTTTGTTTTGTGGCAATCTGGAGAATATACATTTCAAGTTGTATATCGATACATGCCTTGATAATAACTTAACCTTTGACTTTTAATCCTTTGAACCTTTTATCTTGTGAATGTTGTTTCTGATGCTATGTACCTGTGATACTGCTTCAAGTAAGTTTTTCATTGTCCCTGCACATATATGCACCTGTGCATATGATGATAAATTAATTTTGACTGCACATGATATTCAAGTTTGTCTTAACAAAGTAGACAATTATTGCATTCCTTGTCCTGCATCCTAAATCACTGTTCAGCCAAGTAAAATTGGCCTATTCTCGATGTACATTTACTTCATTTTATGTTTATCTATGTTCTTTTACTGCAATGATCATAATCCTATCAATACTCCATCTTACATGCCTAGTCACATTCTTTAAAGACTATAAGGCCATAAGATATAGGAACAGAATGAGGCCATTTGGCCCATTGAGTCTGCTCCTCCATTTTATCATGGCTGATCCAATGTTCCTCTCAGCCCCAATCTCCCTTCATGCTCTGATCAATCAAGAATCTATCAACTTCAAACTTAAATATACATAAAGCTGCCTGTGGCAAAAAAAAATCCACAGATTCACCACTCTCTGGCTAAAGAAATTCTTCCTCATTTCCATTCTAAAAGGATGCCTCTCTATCCTGAGACTGTGTCCACTGGTTTTAGATTCTCCCACATAGGAAACTCTTCTCCACAACCACTCTATCAAGGGCATTACCATTTAATAGGTTTCAATGAGATCACCCCTCATTCTTCCGAATTCCAGTGATTACAGGCCCAGAGGCATCAAACGCTCTCCCAATGACAAGCCATTCAATCCTGGAATCATTTTCATGAAACTCCTTTGAACCCTCTCCAATTTAACACATCCTTTCTAAGATAAGGGGCCCCAAACTGCTCACAATTCTCCAAGTGAGGCCTCACCAGTGCTTTATGAAGTCTCAACATTACATGCTTGTTTTTATATTCTAGTCCTCTTGAAATGAATGCTAACATTGCATTTGCCATCCTTACCACAGGCTCAACCTGCTAATTCATCTTTAGAGAATCCTATACAAATACTCACAAGAACCTTTGCGCCTTAGATTTTTGTATTTTCTCTCCATTTAGAAAATAGTCATCTCTTTCATTTCTTCTGCCAAAGTGCATGACCATACAATTCCTGACATTATATTTCATCCACCATTTCTTTGCCCATTCTCCTAATCTGTCTAAGTCCTTCTGTAGACTTCCCACTTCCTCAAAACTACATGCCTCTCCGCCTATCTTCGTATCATCTGCAAACTTTGCAACAGTCATAAATTCCATTATCCAAATTATTGACATATAATATAAAAAGAATATCTCCCAACACAGACCCCTATGGAAAACCGCTAGTCACTGGCAGCCAACCATAAAAAGATACCTTTATTCCCACCCTTTGCTTCTGCAAATCAGCCACTGCTTTATCCATGCCAGAATCTTTTCTGTAATACCATGGGCTTGTAGCTTGTTGAGCAGCCTCATGTGTGGCGCCTTGTCAAAGGGATTCTGAAAATCCAAGTACACAGCATCAACCCATTCTACTTTTCTGTCCTGCTTGTTATTTCTTCAAAGAATTCCAGCAGATTTGACAGACGAGATTTTCCATCGAGGAAACTATGCTGATTATGGCCTAGTTTATCACATACCTCCAAGTACCCCAAGACCTCATCCTAATTGACTCCAACATCTTCCCAAAACCTGAGGTCAGATTAACTGGCCTCCTTTCTTGAAGAGTGGAGTAACATTTGCAATTTTCCAGCCTTCTGACACCATTCCAGAATCTAGTGTTTCTTGAAAGATCATTACTAATGCCTCCATGATCTCTTCAGCTACCTCTTTCTTGGGGTGTACACCATCTGGCCCAGTTGACTTATTCGCTTACAGACCTTTCAGTTTCCCAAGGACCTTCTCTCTAGTTATGGTAATTTCGCACACTTCAACACCTGAAGCATCCACCATACTGCTAGTGACTTCCACAGTGAAGACTGATGCAAAGTACTTAATCAGTTTGTATGCCATTTCATTGCGCCCTAATTCTACCTCTGCAGCATTGTTTTCCAGTGGTCTGATTCTTCCTTCTCTTTTACAAATTAGGTATCTGAAGGAAACCAAATCAGAATCATGTGCTTTATCTCCTACTCACCCATCTTGTTGGCCTTGCTACACAGAGGCATAACAGGCACTCATCAATGGAATTTATTAAGTGTGTCTCCTGTACAACTTTTATATTGTCCAACACAAGCAAATAGGATGGATTTCTGTGGGCATTTAGGTTGAGCTGAAGATCCTGTTTCCATGCAGTAATGCTCTTTATCTCTGTGACGCTCAGTTACTGTCAGAAATTGTTCTATAACAGTTAAATGGCTAGAAAATCCCACTTCCAATATTACTTTAAAAAATAGTTGATCTTTCTACTTGCAATCACTTAGCTTTAAGCAGACACATTCCCTTTAAAGAAAAATACTCATGTCAGAATCAGAATCAGGTTTAATATCACCTGCATATGTCATGAAATTTGTTAACAACAGCAATACAATGCAAAATATGATAAATATAGAAAAAATAATAAAGGAATTGCAGTAAATATATAATAGTTAAATTAAAATTAGTGCAGAAACTGAAATAATAATAAAAAAGTGAGGTAGTGTTCGTGGGTTCATTGCCCATTTAGGAATCAGATGACAGAGGGGAAGAAGCTGTTCCTTAATTACTCAGTGTGTGCCTTTAGGTTTCTTTACCTTCTTCCTGACAATAACAATGAGAAGAGGGCATGTCCTGGGTGATGGGGGTCCTTAATAATGGACCTTCTTTGATCACTCAATATCTTAGAAATGTCAGTGTATAAGAGACTTCATTCTCATGAATGCTGGAACATTTGCTTTCGTAATTTGTAACAGCAGAGAAGAAGGTGATTTAATCTGTACACTCTATATTTGCTCTTAGAGCAATCTGACCAAAGTTGTTCCCCCAGTATCTTCCCTGTAATCTATTCTCTTACCCATGCCCAATAAATTCCCCATTTTCTCCTAGTTCCCAGCTAGGCCATTTACAATGGCCAATTAACCTAACACTGGCACATCTTTGGGAGTGGGTATGAAACCAGATCTTCCCACAGCCACAGAAAACTACATACAAGCTTTATTCTGACAGCCTGTTATGCAACAAAACTGAATCACCTTTTTTTGGAAGTGCTTTTCTCCAAGAGAAACATGTGCTCAGAGATACTGCTAATCTCATTAAGGGTTACAGTAAAATGAGCCAAGCACGCATGTTTCCATTAGCCTTATCTGTTACAAAGCACCGAGCCTGAGCATGCAATAGTTATAGTCAGTCACCTTTCTATAAGGAGATTACAAAAGATTACAGTGATCTCATTCTAGCACCCCAGCTTGGCTATCTGTCACATTTTGACAGCTTGCAAGTAATAGCATGCAGAGTCATTGGGTTGTGTCGGGTGTATTAGTTAACAGCCTTTGGAAATTTTCTGTTGTAAACTCCATCTTGTTGAAATCAAAACACAGAGCTCACAAACTTAATACAGAATGGGAAGAAAATGGATCACTTCTGTCCAATTAGCACCTGGCTTTGGCACCATACCTTCTGGACAATTACCATAAAAGCAGTGGATAGCATTCACAGCATGAAGAACTATGAATCTGAATCAGAATTAGAACCAGGTTTAATATCACTAGCGTATGTCATGAACTTTGATGCCTTTGTGGCAGTAGCACAACGCAATACATGATAAATGATAAAAACTGTGAATTACTCTATGTGCATATGAGGACAGAGTTGACCATGGCTATTGTGTCCTGGCCAGGACAATAAATACCAAAAGCAAGCTGTTGTCCATGTAGCAAGCTCCTCCTCCCCACACATCTGATGAACCGAAGGAAATGGCAGAGACTGATACAGTTTGGTACCAACAGTGTCAGAAGAGTTGTCAGTCAGCAATGAACTCAATTTAGTACTGCTTTAGGGACTTCAGCTCTGGATTTTCCCTCGAGGTTTACTCTTGAAGCTTCCCCCATGAGTGAGTATAGCTGCAAGGCAGCAGAGGTTTGAGATTAGAGTTTTCCTTCTCCTAGATGAGCTGCCAACCACAGCTAATGAGCCCCTTCTCCCCGAAGCAACTAGTTTAAGGCGCCAATAACCCGCTTTTGCCCCTTCTCCTGTCAGTACAAATGGTTCTGCTGGGCTTAGTAGCTAAGCCACACCTGAAGGCCAGGAGCTGGACTGGGTTGGCAGAGGAGATTTGAGGTGCACACCATTGGGAGTATTTAATAGGTTGTGGGAGCTTATCCCCATTACCCCCCACCAGCTATAACAGCCTTCGGGAACTATATATATTAAATAGTTAAATTAAATACATAGTATAAAAAAATATATATTTTTAAAGTAGTGAAGTGGTATTCCTGGATTCAATATCCATTTGGAAATTGGATGGTAGAAGGAAAGAAGCTGCTCCTGTTTCACTGAGTGTGTGCCTTCATGCTCATGTACCTCCTTCCTGATGGTAGCAATGAGAAGGAGGCAGGTCCTAGGCGATGGGGGATGCAAAGCATCCAAGCATTAAACTATTACTAGCAGCCTGCCATTGTTCAATTCTCGTTAGATATTTTTGAACCATATCCAGGACTGTGGAGTGTAAATAAATTATGGACGCTGGCAGAAATAACTGAACGACCATTCACAATGACATTCCTGGCATTAAATAGAAAGAATTATATTTACTGAACAAAACCTTATCCTTTCAATGTAAGCATGCACAATGGACAAGTATACAACTATAGCTTCAGACAATGACCATATTGGACACTATAGCATAGGCTGCCTCACCCATTACCTCAGGGATATCAGAAATTAAAGGCATAAACCTTAGTGGTGTAATGATTCAGGACATTGGTGAGTGGTGGCCCAGTTACAGAGTCTGGGTATGAAATATGCCAGTACTTCTGCAGCCAACATCATTTTCTCTCTTTCATGGCAAAATATTTACACAACTAAATACATTGAATCAAACATTATAATTTCTCAAATGGATTTATCTCTTTTTTTAAAATTTATGTTGCTTTGAAGACCATCCCCATACCATAAATCTCAGGGATGTTACTCCCTACATATGTCAACCCCTCCATTAATTCTTGTGACACCAGTGTACTTCTTAGCAGTTAAGCTTTAGACTAAGTATTATTAATTTCCCAGGATCTGCAATTAATTTAGTGATTCACATCCTCATCAGAAGCATCTACTTTTGAAGCATATTTTAAAAATCCAATATATTCCCTACACCATCCAGACAAAATGGACTGTGTCTGGATTCTTCAAGCACAGCACTGGTTGTGGTCAGTGATGGAATCAGTTCCACAAAGAGAAACAGAAGAAAACATGTAAAAAGGAAATTTGACAAGGTAAATTTTTAATTTGCCTGATGTACAAGTGAAATCCCAAATGCATACTGTGTGGTTGAGATAGTACAGAAAATAGGAATACTCAGGGGCTTTGTATTGATGAGGTTAGATCTTATTAAATATGTATTCATTATGATTATGCTCTACTTTACATATTGTTTGAAGTGGTGATAGATTACTAGCTGAAACCAAAGTGTGCATTCATAACTGTATAGAGAATTTAAGAGACTAATATTATAATGGAATTATTTTCCCGTTTTTAAGTTACCAATATAAAACTGAGCACAATTCTGTATATAGAGTGAAATGTTGCATCTAAATCTGCTCTGAACAAAATTATATCTTATTTGCTTCAAAGTCTATGGCAATGCACACTTCAGTATCAAATTCATCATTTGAAAGTGAGAAGTACGTATATTTTCTATTACAATCTGTTGTATTACATAACAACAGATTTAAGAAATTTTCAGTTTTATCATTCCAAAAGGAAAGTGAGAAGTACATAGACAATTTACATCAAAATATGTTTATCAGAATAGATTCCACTTTGAAATATGTTTCCCAGTAATGGCTACAGCTTTTCACTTGCGAAGCTATGTTTGGTGCAGGTTTAGCTACTGTGAAATCTTGTCAGCTTTATTGACCTGGTGACTCCCATTTCTCCCAAGACTTAAAGAAATTGTTTTCTCCAGACAAACCAGTGCTGTCAGGTCATCTATCAGTGTTCCCGATTTGTCCAACCTATACAGATTGACTGCTGGCAGGCTCTACCTCTAGGCCACTAAACATGTCACCTTTCATAAAATAATCCCATGAATCTTGTCTGACATAACTCTCTTTCTGTAAATGTCATTACTAATATTGCACCGCTGTTGCACTCTTCATTGGCTTATACTTTGTCCCTAAAACAAGAGCACAGCCATTACATGTGCAAACACCAAGGCTCTTTGTCATTGACTTTAGACCTCTGCACTGGCTGCCATCCATTATCCTGACACACCACATCTGGCTTTCTCAAGCAATTCCTATAAAGCTTTTTGTATACTGTTAGCCATTATGAATAACCTAAAATTTCAAATGCTACATTCATTGCTTCTTGCTTTTTCAAGCAGTGCTTGTACCATTGTTAGAGTTACTCTCGTTTAAAAACACAATGTCTTTGTGGATAAGATATGCCAACTGAAACGGCACGCCCAACTATTGAATGATACACTAATATCAATTACCTAACTTGCAATCTACAGTTCTATGTATTGTACTTCATAGACATTTTGAAATATCACACGGCCAGATAGGTATAGCTGAGAGGATTTTGCCATACGTGGATGAAACTAGAAATCATTTCAGAATAAGGGGTCACCTATTTAAGATGGAGGTGAACTGTAATTTCACTTCTCAGGGGTTTGTGGATCTTTGGAAATGCCTACACCCAGACCGCTTTAAAAACAGAATCATTGAGACAAGGTGGAGATAGGCAGGTTTAGGCTTTACAGCTGTGTTAAAGACTCTAGAGAGAAGGTAAGCAAATAGAGCAAAAGCCAAGAAAAGGTTAATTAACTCTCACATACTGTTTGGGTCAAATTTGACCCATTTGGCATTTGACAGCAGTAAAAGCACCCCAAATGCCACTTTTTAAGCCGAAATTTGATGACTTTTCCTAAAGTGACCCAAAATGTGCAAAAATTAAAATATTTAAAAATGTTATACTTTTGTACAGGTGCTACAAATTTTTGTACATTGAGGCTGTTCCGATCAAATTTGACCCGTATCTATTGAAATGGATTTTAGATCTCTGAAACATTAATTAAGGATTAATCACCCATTTATTAATGTCAGAAAGGCTATTTATACATTCTAAATAGATGTGTGCTTCAAAATTTGGTATAGACACTTGTTATGAGGGGATTCTTGGGCCGGGTCAAAATGGACCCAGACCATACTGTGAAGGTATAGAATATGAACAGGTTGCCTGGGTTAAAATCTTATTTAATGGTGGAGCAAGTTCAATGAGCCAACTGTTATCAGCTCCAGAGTGAAGATTAAATCTAAGAAATTTAGTGCAGAAGGCATAAAAAACCTTTCTCACACATAGAGTGCTGAAGGTCAGGAGTTTGACTCCTGCACAAGTTGGATCAGGAAGTATGTTAATGTGCAATGGCAATCTGCATTTATATAGCTTTAGCACAATAAAGATGCAAAGCTGGAGCTGTATCAGGGATCGGCTGCAAGTAAGCCACATTAAGAGTAGCTGAGTGTTGATTTAAAGGAGAGAGGTGAGGGGGTGAACAGTCTCTATCAATAGTATTCCTGACCATAGCAGAGTTGGGCACACAAATACAGCTAAATATAACTGGGTAGGTACATAGGGAAAAAATGTTAAAAGAGGATGGAGGATTTAGAAACTGACAGGTAGGTATCATTAGAGCTGTTAATTTATGACAAGTGGACATATGATATGGCCTGGCTTGAATGCTCTGTCTATGTTCAGATTCAGTCTTAGATTAATTTATTAATCACATGTATATTGAAATTTGCATTGAAGTGAGTCATTTGTATTAACAATTTACATAACCTAAGGATGTCCTGGGGCAGGCTAGAAGTGTCACAATACATTCCAGTACCAACATGGCACATCTACAAAGTATAGCAAAACAACACAAACAATATCAACAACACAACAAAAGCAACAAAACAACAGCAGCAAAATAGGCCCCTTTCCTCCCTTCCACCCACCTATCCACTCACACACTCGAGCAAGTCTCCACTTTCCTATTGAATCTGTATCTAACACTCCCTCCCCAAGATACCTCATGCAAACCTCATGCCAAAAGGTTGTGTAGAGGACTGCCAGTAAAATGGAAGAGGGAATTACTCAAGAGACATCCCCAGTCTAATATCAGATTAGTGTGTCACCTGCAATTTTTAAACTTAGGACAGTATCCACAAAAGGACTTTGGAAAACAAAATGTGTTATATTATTTACCTGCCAATCCACTGTTAAAACCCAAATCTTATTAAGCTATAATAAGGAGATTATAGGAATAATTAGATCTCCATAACCTATGTTTAACTCTCAAATAAATTCAATAAGTAGAAGTACTTCTCAAATAGAGCTGAAAATAAAGAAGTGAACAGGAAGTCAATAGGGCAATCAATCCAACTAGTCTCACTGGAATTTTTTTTGCACATGACCCTCATTGCCCCCTTTCAGCTGACTCTATAGCATATCATTATATCTTGTTGTCCCTTGTGAAATCACTCTAAAATTCATCAGAGCTATTTGTCCGAAGTACTCTTTACTGTAGATCAGCCGACGTCCTTAGTAGGATTTGGCTGAAGAATTGATGGTGGAGAATTATAATTAGATTCCAAAGGCAGATATCAATAATAAAGTTTGCCACTGTCTACAATGTACAACTGAAGAAAATGGCTTGTAAGATCAAGACCCTAAATCTACCACAAAGTTCATGCTTTTCTGGATACCAGATATCCCCACCATTCTACCGTAAATGCTTTCAAGACTTGGATTACCCACACTAATGAAAACAATATACCACAGACATTGTATTCACAGGAAATTCAGTGAAAGGATAAGTTAACAAATATAAATGTTCTCTTCCCGATCAGCATTCCTGTTTTGAGGTTCCAGTTAGATTCAGCTTCTTTCTTTGCGCAGACTGGGTTCCTTGCATACATGACACCAGACACTCTCTTTTAAGCTCCCCCATGGCAAGAGATTAGATAGATAAACAGACACTCTATTGATTCCACAGGAAATTACAGTGTCACAGGAGCAGGACAAGTGCACAGATATAAATATTAGACGAGAAGTAAAACAAACAAAAAACAGGTTATCACACACACAGTCTAACAGGAGGGGATCATCACTTCCCCAGCTATAGGTTGACTCATTTTAGAGTCCAATTGCCAAGGGTAAGAATGATCTTATATAGTGCCTTTTGGAGCAGCACAGTTGTCTTATTCTGTTACTAGAAGTGTTCCTCTGTTCAGCTAAGGTGGCATGTAGAGGGTGAGAAACATTGTCCAGAATTACCAGGATTTTTTGTAGGGTTCTTGGTTCTACCACAGCCTCCAGCATGTCCAGTTTGACTCCTATAACAGAGCCAGCCTTTCTAATCAGTTTATTGAGCCTGTTGGCATCACCCATGTTGCCATCACCATCAGCCATTTTCCTAGCACACCACCACATAGAAGATTGTACTGGCAACAACAAATTGATAGAACATGTGAAGGAGAGGGCTGCTACTCCAAAGAACCTCAGTCTCTTCAGGAAGTAGAGGCGACTCTGGCTTTTCTTGTATACAGCCTCAGTGTTGGTGTTCTACTCAAGTTTTTCATCCAGGTGCACCCCCAAGTACTCGTAGGTCCTCATCACATCCATTACCTCACTGTCAATAGTAACAGGGAGCAATACAGACTTAGTTTTCCTAAAGACCATTACCAACCCCTTTGTATTTGTAATGATGAGCTTCAGATTATTCAGCTTGCACTATCTGACAAAGTCCTCCACCAGGGCCCTGTATTCATCCTCCCATCCTCCCTTTATACACCCAACTATTGTTGAGTCGTCATAGATTTTCTGTAGATGACATGACTCGGTGTTGTATCTAAAGTCCAAGGTATAGAAGATAAACAGGAAGGGAGCCAATACAGTCCTCCGTGGGGCCCCAGTGCTGCTTCTGGACATGTCTGACACACAACTCTAAATCCTCACAAACTGTGGTCTGCCAGTCAGGACGTCCATTATCCAGGATACAATGAGGGTTCCAATCTGTACTGAACAGATCTCTGACCCCCCCCCCCACCCCACCCCCAGCAATGAGGGCTTTATGATATTGAAAGCACTTGAGAAATCAAAAAACATGATGCTCACAGTGCCGCCCTGCTTATTCACATGGGAGTAGGCTCTGTTCAGCGGGTAATGACAGCATCATTGACTCCAATGTGCTCCTGTTAGGCAAACTGCAAAGGATTGAGGGTTGAACTGACTGACCAGGGCTTGGAGGTGACCAGCCTCTCCAGGTTTTCATGATGTGTGAAGCCAAGGCAACTGGATGGTAGATATTCAAGACTTGTCAAGCAAATGGATAAAAAGATTCAAGCACATTCTCCAAGCAGCTTTGCAAAATTAGCAGCAATATTAGAGTTTTACTTTGGGTGGTCAAATAACCAGATTAAATAAAAGTGAAACTTTCAGATTGATGGTAAAATCCAATGGATATTAATTTGTTATCTTACAGCATTATAAAAAGTGTTTTATGTGCTTTTATCGTGACAATACAGAATGAGATACAATGTAAATCCATAATCTGGAAAGGTAACTTAACAGTTTCAAAGGACTTTTGGACTAAAAAGAAGAGGTAATTTTTTTTTGAAAGTTGATTTTAAAATTCACAGTCCAAAAGCGATTCACATGGGGCTAAACTGGACTGAACATGAACATTTTGCACTTGCATACATCCCATTCTACAAGTGGAAACTGAAGCCAATTACAAACATCAAATATAACTGTATCACAGATGGTACAGGATGGATAACTGGAGACACCGAGGATGGCAGATGCTGGGATCTGCAGCAATGAGGAGCTCAGTGGACTGATTAGCACGTGTTGGGGTTCGGGGTTGTGGTGGGGTGGAAGGATTCACATTCCGAGGCAGAATTTCAGTGCAAAACATTGAGAATATCTTTTCCCCCAACTGATGCTTCTAGACCTGCTGAGTTCATGCAGCAGAGTCTTTGTTGCACCAGAATGGATAACTATTGGTTACAATATTTACCTTAAGTTCAGTCAATGCCAGCAGAGCTCCATACTTAACAAAATTGTTCACAGGAGTTCTGCTGCTTTCACGGCAAACAAGGTGGTGCATATTTATAACAGCACAAGTTTTTGTACACGCTAACACAGAAAGCAGTCTAAAAGAAATTTCAAGCTTGGTGTCAGAAGTAGAGAATCAAAGCATATTATTGCAAGGTTGTGAAGGAATTTCAGGTATTAAGAGAGTTGGTGTGAGTTACTGTGCAAGTCTTGAAAACTTAGCGTCTGTTATTTTAAAGAACTTCCTGGGTGTGTGGGTGTTGTTTATTTGAATTGCCTATTAAACTCATCGCTGAATAAGAAACTATACAAGTTACCTGTACAGTAAATTTGACCTGTGTTATTGGTCCTTACATTTAATTAAATGAAAAGATGCATCACAGATCCAGCAATTCATTATGATCTCACTTCATCATTGTTCATGTCAGAACAGGGAACAATACAGCACAGCACAGGCTGTTCAGCCCTCGAAGTTATGAGCCTTTAACCTACTCTTAGATCAATCTAACCCTTCTCTCCTACATAGCCTCCATTTTTCTATCATCCATGTGCCTATCTAAGAGTTTCTTAAATGCAGCTACTGTATCTGCCTCTAACACCACTCCTGGCAGGGCAGGGCATTCTATATGCACCTACCACTCTCTGTGTAATGAACTTACCTCTGACATCTACCCTAGAATTTCCTCCAATCATAAAAAAATTATGCCCCCTCATATTACTTATTTCCTCCCTGATAAAGTCATTAACTATCCACTTGATCTCTACTGCTTATTATGTTGGACATATTTACCAGTGACATGGTGGGGAAAGTGAAGAAGTCCTGACAAGAAAATAAAGGGAATAGGCAGAAAGCTTAACAGCAAGACCTGCAGGGGTAGTAAACTTTGGATTGGTGCCTGTGCCATGTAAGAATTGGGTGATCTGGAAGATGAATGTGTGGTTGAGAAACTGATGCAGGCGCAATATTTCAAATTTCTGGATCATTGGGACCTCTTCTGGGGAAGGCATGATATGTCCACAGGGAAAGTGTTATACCTGAACTTGAGGAGGACCAATAATCCTGTGTACAGGTTTGCGAGAGCTGTTGGGGAGGGTTTAAACTAATTTGGCATGGGATGGAAACCAGAGCGAAAGGGCAGAGGATAGGGCTGTTGGTTTACAAGCAGAAGCAGCCTGCAGGGAGACTGTCAGGAAGGACAGGCAGATGACAGGGCAAAATTGCAGACAGTAGGATGAGTTGCAATGTAAAAGGGGGACAAAATCAGAAAAAAGGTGATGGATACAGGTGTTATATTTGAATTACACAGTATAGGGAATAAAGTAGGTGATCTTGCAGCACAATTAGAGATTGACAGGTACAGTATTACATTATGGGCATCACTCAGTCATAGCTGAAAGAAGATTATAGTTGGGAGCTTAAAATTCAAGGATACGCATTGTATCAAAAGGACAGTCAGGTAGACAGAGGTGCTGGGTCTGTTGGTAAAAAATGAAATAAAATCATTAGAAAGAGGTAACACAGATCAGAAGATGTAGAATCCTTCTGGGTATAGTTAAGATATTGCAAGAGTAAAAAGATCCATATGGGAGTTATATAGAGACCTCTACACAATAGCCAGGATGTGGGCTACAAATTACAATGCAAGATAGAAAAAGCATGTCAAGAGAGCAATGTTACAATAGTCATGGAGTTTTCAATATGCAGGTAGAATGGGAAAATCAATTTGGAGCTTCATCTCAAGAGAGAGAATTTGTAGAATGCTACAAGATGGCTTTTTAGAGCAGCTTGTGGATGAGTCACCTAGGGGATCAGCTATTCTGGACTGGGTATTGTAAAATGAAATGAGCTTGACTAAGGATCTTAAGGTAAGTAACCCTTCGGATGCAGTGATCATAATATGATATAAATCACCCTGCAACTTAAGAGAGAGAAGCTAAAGTCAGATGGATCAGTATCACATTGAAGTAGTGGGAATTATAGAGGCATAAGAGATGAACTGGCCAAAGTTGCTTGAAAGGGGACACTAGCAGGGATTATGGCAGAACAGCAATGGATGGTGTTTCTGGGGGAAATTTGGAAGGTGCAGGAGAGGTACACCACAAAGAAGTAGGAGTATTCTAAAAGGGGAACAAGACAACCACGGCTGACAATAGAAGTCAAAGACATTATATACAAGCATAAGACAGGGAATATAGTAAATCAAAAATTAGTGGGAAGTTAGAGAATTGTGAAGCTTCTAAAAACAAACAGAAGACAACTAAAAATGCCATAAAGAGAGAAAAGGTAAGCTAGCCAGTAATATAAAAGTGGATACAACATTTTTTGCAGATGTATAAGGAGTAAAGGAGAGACAAGAGTGGTTATCAGACCACTGGAAAATTATGCAGGAGAGGTGGTAATGGGGGATAAAGAAATTGTACATGAATTTAATAAGTATTTTGTGTCCACCTTCACTGAGGAAGACAGTAAAATAATGTCAGAAATGGGAGTGCCAGGGGGCAGAAGTGAGTGTAGTTGCTATTACAAAGGAGAAGGTGCTTAGGATACTGAAAAGTCTGAAGATAAATAGTCACCTGGACCCAATTGATTACACTCCAGGGTTCTGAACAAAGTAGCTGAAGAGATTGTGGAGGCATTATTAAAGATCTTCCAAGAATCATTAGATCCTGGCATAGTTCCTGAGGACAGGAAAATTGCAAATGTCACTCTATTATTTAAGAAGGGAGAGAGGCAGATTAAAGGAAGTTATAGGCCAGTTAGCCTGATTTCAGTAGTTGAAAAGATATTGGAACCTATTATTAAAGATGAGTTTTGGAGTACCTGCAGGCACATGATAAAATAGGCCAATCAACAAGGTTTACTCAAGGTGAAATCTAGCCTGACAAAGCTGTTGGAATTCTTTGAGGAAATATTAGTTAGGGTATACTGTACAAAGGAGAGTGTGTGGATATCGTTTATTTGGATTTTCAGAAGGCCTTAGACAAGTTGCTGCACATGATGCTGCTTAACAAAATATGAGCCCATGGTATTATGGGATAGGTACTAGCAGAGTTAGAAGATTGGCAGGAGGAAAAAAGTGGGAATAAATGGTGCTTTTTCTAGTTGGCTGCCGGTGACTAGTGGTGTATTGCAGAGGTCAGTGTTGGAATTGCTTCTTTTCACTATCACCGTCACTGATCTGGATAAAAGAATTGCTGGCTTCATGGCCAAGTTTGTGGACATTATGAAGGTAGGCGGTAGGGCAGGTATAGTGTTGAGGAAGGAGGGTGTCTGCAAAAGGACATGGACATATTGGGGAAATGGGCAGAGAAGTGCCATATGGAATATCATGTAGGGAAGTGCATGGCCGTGTACCTTGGCAGAAGGAACTGTTTTTCAAATGGGAAAATTCAGAAATCAGTGCTTCAGAGGGAATTCAGAGTTCTCATGTAGGATTCCTGCATGTTGAGTCAGTGGTAAGAAAGGCAAATGTAATGTTATCATTCATTTTGAGAGGACTAAAATATAAGAGCAAGGATATAATGCTGAGGCTTTATAAGGCATTGGTCACACTGAATTTGGAATATTGTGAGCAATTTTGGGCCCCTTATCCAAGAAAGGATGAACTGGCATCGGAGGGATTCCAGAGAATGTTTACGAGACTGATCCCAGGAATGAAAGGGTTAACATTTGAGAAATGTTTGATGCCTCTGGGCCTGTACTCAATAAAGTTTAGTAGAATGAATGGGGATCTCATTGAAACCTATCAAATGTGGACAGGCCTTGATAAAATGGATGTAGAGAGGATATTTCCTATAGTGGAAAGGTCTAGGACCAGAAGACACAGCCCCTGTATTCAAGGATGTCCATTTAGAACAGAGATGAAGAAACATTTCTTTAGTCAGAGTGTGGTGAATCTGTGCAATTCTTTGCCACAGTTGCCTGTGCAGGCCAAGTTATTGGGTATATTTAAGGCGAAGGTAGTTAGGTTCTTGATTAATCAGTGAATTAAAGGTTATGGGGAGAACACAGGAGAATGAGGTTAAGAGGAATAATAAATCAGTGATAATGGGATGGTGGAGAAGACTTGATGAGATGAATGACCTAATTCTACTCCTAAGTCTTATGGATGATCTTATGGTCTTTATCAAGTTGCATCACATTCTTTAGCATTAATTAATAGGTGATTCTTTCAACAAGTTAATCCTACTATGATATGAATTGCAATACAGGTAATACCCTAATGCACAAATTAATCAGATTCTGAGATCAACCTCACACCCAAACCATAACATTTGAAGAAGACTCACATCTCTTTTTCTAAGGACACAATTGGATCAACAGTAAATGCCAACCTTGCCAGAAATATCTATGTTCTGAGAATGAATAATAAGGGCATGGTGAATTATTAAGCAACAATAACAAAGTAACAGAGAATTAATAAATAAGACTATGCTTTTAAGCTTCCCTGTTGGTTTCAGTTGACCCATCACGGTAAGAAGATTAAAGTGATTGGGAAAACATCTAACAATGCATTTTCATCAAACGTATGACACAGGGTGGCCATAATCATACTCATCCAAAAAGCCACCTTTTTAATCAGTATATATGGGAAGAATTAAAAAAAAACAACTCACTGACATTTAATGATAACATGGAACAGATGGCCCACAGATTGCAAATTGTGCCATCACACAATTATGATTAACAGCTTCAAAATACAAAGCTGGAAGAAACAAAACATAGAATAAATCACCAGTATAATCTATTCAACATCTTTTTTAGATTTGTAGAGTCATACAGCACTACAGCACAGAAACTGGCCCATCAGCCCATCTAGTCTGTGCCAAACCATTAACCTGCCTAGTCCTATCGATCTGCACGATCATAGCGCTCCATACCCATCCCATCCACATATCTATCCAAAATTTCTCTTAAATGTTGAAATCGACCTTACATCTGCCACTTCTGCTGGCAGATCATTTCACACTCTCGCCACTCTCTGAGTGATGAAGTTCTCCCTCATGTTCCCCTTTAACATTTCACCTTTCACCCTTTCATGACTTCTAATTGAAGTCTCACCCAACTTCAATGGAAAAATACATGCTTGCATTTACCCTATCTATACCCTTCATAATTTTATATGCCTTATAAAATCTTCCTTCAATCTTTTATATTCTATTCAACCTTTCCCTATAACTCAGGTGTTCAACTGTCAGCAACATCCATATTAATTATCTCTGCACTCTTTTAACCTTATTTACATATTTTCTATTGGTAAGTGATCAAATGCTTCAAGGTAGGCCTCATCGATGTTTTATACAATTTCAACAAAACATCCCAACTCCTGTATGTTGAGTTATGAAAGCCAATCTGTCAAAAGCTTTCTTTACGGCCCTGTCTAACTGTGATGCCATTTTCAAGGAATTATGGATCTGTATTCCTAGATCCTATGTTCTACCAAACTCCTCAGTTCCATACTGTTCACCTACCCTGGTTGGTCCTTCCAAAGTGCAACAGCTCACAGTTGACTGCATTAAATTCCATCTGCCATTTTTCAGCCCATTTTTCCAGCTGGTCCAGGTCCTGCTGCAATCTCTGATAGTCTTCCTACTGTCCACTACACCTCAAAGTTTGGTTTGCAAATTTGCAAATTTGCTGATCCAGTTTACCGCATTATCATCCAGATTGTTGATGTAGGTAACAATCAACAAAAAAACCCCAGCAGCAGTCCCTGTGGCACACCACTAGTCACAGGGCTCCAGTTAAAGAGACAACCATCTACCATAACTCTTTAGCTTCTTCTGTGAATTCAAAGACTAATCCAATTTACTACCTTATCTTGAACGCCAAATGACTGAACCTTCTTGACCAACCTCCCATGTGGGACATTATCAAAGATTTTGCTGAAGTTCATGTAGGCAACATCCTCTGCCTTGTCCTCAGCAACTTTTCTGGTAACTTCCTTAAAAAACTATAAGATTGGTTAGATACGACTTGCCACACTCAAACACATGTTGACTATCCCTAATCAGTCCCTATAATTCCAAATAAATATATATCTGGTCCTTTAGAGTATCTTGCCACAGCTTTCCTACTACTGATGTCAGGCTCAGTGGCCTATAATTTCCTGGCTTATTTTCAGCATCTTTCTTAAACAATGGAACAACATTAGCTATCCTCCTATCCTCTGGCACTTCAATGATGACTAACTATGTTGTAAATATCTCTGCTAGGGGCCCTGCAATTTCTGCACTAGCCTCCCAAAGGGTCTAAGGGAGCAAGCTGTCAGGCATTGGGAATTTATACACCCTAATATGCCTCAAGACAACAAATATCTCCTCATCTCTAATTTATATAGGGCCCATGACCTCGCTGCTGCCCCTATGATTCTCTTTCACCTTGTCTGCTGGAGCAACTTTTGTCTCCTTTTAGCCATCCTGATTTCCTTTTTAGGAGTTCATTTGAATTTCTTACACTCCTCTTTTGTTCCTGCCTGTCAATATCTGCTATGCACCTCCTTTCTTTTCTTAACCAGGGCCTCAATATCTCTTGAAAACCAAGATCTCTTTGCCTTTTATTGACAGGAGCATACAAACTTTGTACTCTCAAAATTTCATTTTTGAAGGCCTCCCACTGACCAAGAACACCCTTGCCAGAAAACAACCTGTCCCAATCCACACTTGCTAGAACCCGTCTGACACCATCAAAATTGGCCTTGCTCCAATTTAGAATCAGAACCCAAGGACCAGACCTATCCTTTTCTACAATTACCTTAAAAGTAATGGCATTTTGATCACTAGATGCAAAAGTGCTCCATACACAAGCTTCCGTCATCTGTTCTGCCTCATTCTCTGAACAGAGATCTAGTACTGCACTCTTTCTAGTTGAGACTTCTATGTCCTGATTAAGGAAACATTCCTGAACACATTTGACAGACTTTCCCATTCAGCCCTTTTACAGTATGGCAAGCCCAATGATTATGTTGAAAGTTAAAATCATGTAGTATCACAACCTTACTTCTCTTGTAACAGTCTGTGATTTTTCTACAAATTTGCTTCTCTTAATCCTAAAGAATGTCAGATGGTCTATAATAATATCATTAATGTGGTCATACCATTCTTATTCCTTAGTTCTATCCATGAAGGCTTACTAGATGAGTTTTCCAGTCTATCCTGTCTGAGCACTGCTGTGAGACATATTCTTTTCTTCCCTTCCCCTTTAATCTCTCCCACTCTATCACATCAAAAGACAATACCCCTCTTGCAACCAAGTCTCACTAAGGCTATAAGTCATAATTCCACATGCAGATTCATGCCCTAAGATGATCAGCCTTGCCTCAAATATATGCAGCTGAGAACATTAGCCCCCTGCATTTCAGGTCCCAGCTTCCCTGGAAGAAAGCCCACGCATGTGGTAGCAATCCTGAGATCACGACGTTGGTGGTCCTATTCTATAACTTAGCACCTAACACTCTGAACTTACTTTGCAGGACCTCATCACCCATGCCATTAGCACCAATGTTGTCCACAACCTCTGGCTGCTCTCCCACCCACTTAAGAATGCTGTGGACTCAGTCTGAGATATCCCTGACCCTGCCACCTGGGAGGCAACATACCATCTGGGAATCTCGTTCTCATCCACAGAACCTCCTTTCTGTTCCCCTAACCAATAAATCCCCTATCACTACATTATTCCTCTTCTCCCCATTTCTCTTCTGAGCCATTGAGCCAGACTCACTGTCATTTCCCTGAGTTACCTGACTGCTGGGGCTTTCCTCTGCTCCTCACAAAAATATCCAAAACAGTATACCTGTTGCTGAAGGAAACAGTCAGTGGGCTACACTGCACTGGCCGACCCCCCCCCCCCCTCCTCTCCTGACAGTCACCCAGGAACCTGTGCCCTGCAGCTTGTGTATAACTAACTTCCTATATGTCCTGTCTATTAACCCTTCAGCCTGCTGAATGATCTGGAGCACATCCAGGTCCAGCTCCACCTCATTAACATGACCTGTTAGAAGCTGCAGCTTGATATACTTCTTGCAGGTGTCGTTGATAGGGACAATGGAGATCTCCCTGCCTTATCGTATCCTGCAGAAGTTGCATTCCACTGTCTTGTCTGGCATTCCCACTGCTTTAATTGTGCAATGAGAAAGAAGGAATTTAATAATGAAAAAAATGTACCTCCAACTTATGCCTATTGTTGCTAAAGCCTTGCTGAGCCAACCTCAGCTCCCCACTGGAGACACAATGTCCACTATGCTTAAACCTAACTTCATTTTATTGGCCCTTGCCAAGAGCCTAATTATGCACAATCTAACGTCTCCTTGGGAATGATGACACACCAAACATCCCCAGACTGCCCTTACTCTCTTCTTTAAACTTACTCCTCCTCTATGCAATCCGGTGTCTCCTCGGGAACTGTGGCATGTAAAATGTGCCAATTACCCCCGCTCACTCCTTTTAATCTCTCTCTGCCTCAAACACAGTCCAGTGTCTTTTTGGGGCTGAGGCACGTAAAATGTGCTGACCGCCCCTGCTCGCTTTCGTTGAACCCTCTCTCCCTCTGTGCAATCCAGTGTCTCCTCAGGAACCGTAGTGTGCAAAATGTTTTCTTGTTTTCTAGAAAAATTTAGTCCTACAGTAAATTTGGCTTACTTAAAATGATATGATTACTGAAGCTTTAGTCTACTAGCATTTCTGCGAAGCAATGCGAAAATATCTTCTGGATGAAATTGTTACCATAATATATTTGAAATGGAAATCGTCTGTCGGTGCTGAAGACTATTTGAACCTGTGCTCATCATGCAGTTTGAACTCTCAGAAGGTTGTCTATCACATTGCTCACATACCAAGTCAATGCTTCACTGCGCTGTATCAGCTGTACTGTTGATTGAATTATTTGTGCAGATTAACAAGGTTAATGACAGCCCCCTTCAGCTCTCTCTTCAATGCTTTGTTAGCTCTTTTTCACTCATAAAGATTAAAGACCATTCATATTTTTAACTGCTGCTAAAACATGATTTTATTTTATTTTATTTAGAGATTCAGTGCAGAACAGGCCCTTATGACCCGTCGAACCGTGCCACCCTGCAACCCTTATAATTTAACCTGAGCCTAATCACTGGTGGCGTAGTGGCATTGGCGCTGGACTTCGGAGCGCAGGCTCCCAAGTTCGAATCCAGCCGGCTCCCTTGTAAACTTTCCATCTGTGCTGGGTTGAGTGTCGAGCTAGCAACTCGGCCTCACAAAAACAAGAAAGGTTGCTAAAAAACGCCGTCACGACGGCGTCCTGATGATTCCACTCAGAGTTAAGGGCTTTCTTCTTCTTCTTCTAATCACAGGATAATTTACGATTAAACTACCTACTAACCAGTATGTCTTCGGACTGTGGGAGGAAACCAGAGCACCTGGAGGAAACCAAATGCACAGGAAAGAATGTGCAAGCTTGTCTACAGAGAACACCAGAATTGAACTCCGAACTCTGATGCCCTGAACTGTAATAGCACTACACTAGCCTCTATGCTAGGATAAGGGTATATAGATGGGGCTCTAGAGACAATGGGGAGCTGCCTTACCAGTAACTGTTCTTCAGAAAATATTACACCATAAGACCATAAGACATAAGAACAGAATTAAGCAATTTGGCCCATCAGCTCTGCTCTATCAGCTATTTTATCATGGCTGATCCATTTTCTCTCTCAGCCTCAATCTCCTGCCTTCTCCTCATATCCCTTCATGCCCCGAACAATCAAGAATCCATCAATCTCTGCCTTAAATATATTCAAAGGCTTGGCCTCCACAACCACCTGTGGCAATGAATTCCATAGATTCACCACAACTGCGTGAAAGAAATTACTCCTCATCTCCATTCTAAAACGATGCCCCTCTATTCTGAGGTTGTTTCCTCTGGTCTTAGACTCTCTCACCAGAGGAAACATCCCCTCTACACCCACACTATCGATGTCTTTCAAGATTTGATTGGTTTCAATAAGGTCATTCCTCAGTCTTCTGAATTCCAGTGAGTAGAGGCACAGAATCATCAAACAGTAGGCATCATATGTTCATTATATGACAAGCCTTTCAATCTCAGAATCATTTTCATGAACCTCGTTTGAACTTTCTCTAATGTCAGCATACCCTTTCTTAGATAAGGGGACCAAAACTGCTCATGATCATTTAGGCCAAGGACACTTTTAATGAGGCCAAGTCTCTAAATCAACTTGCTGTTTTAATTTTATGCTATTTTCTTGGATCAAGACTTAGTACATCTCAAAAATAGGGTTCCAGGAGGACACTAAGATAGACTTTAGAAGGGAGGAGACTTCAATACTGCTTTTTATAGCACCACAAAAGCCAGTTGAATAATACACAATCATGAGTTTTCTGAAAGTGTTCCTTCCAGAGTCCACCATCAGCTTCCCCAACAAAATCCTATGAATCAATGTGCAAAGATCTGTTGGAAACTGTCACCATTCTAGCACGATAACATAGTGGTTAACACAAACATTTTACAGCAAAATTGTGTGTTTCCTCTGCATGCACTGGTTTCATTCCACATTCCAAAGACTAGTTAGGGCTACAAAGGTTAGGATTCATGTGATGTTGGCACTGGATTTGTGGTGACACTTACAAGCTGCTCAGTCTGATTTGTTTAGATGCAAATGATGCATTTCACAGTATGTTTTGATGTACATGTGACAAATAAAGCTAATTTTTAATCTTCTATTTGGCAAGCTAGGAAACTGTGAGAAGGTGGTTGTAAATTACAGGCAAGTTGTATTCAAACACTTTGATTCAGAAGGCCACAACATGCAATCTGTTCTCCTGTTTCACTGTGCAGTGATCTGTCAAAGTGACCAAATGCTATTGCAAAAACAAATTCCTGGTATTACCAATCTGTATACCAATTTTGCAGCAAAAGCCAGTGCACATCATGAGTACTAACTACTCTTCTATTTACCCATTCACTCAGAGTATTGTGAGCCCCTTATCTTTGAAAGGATGTGTTGATTCTGGAGAAATTTCAAAAGAGGTTCACAAAACTGATTCCAGGATTGAATGGCTTGTCATATGAAAGAGTATTTGATGGGTCTGAGCCTGTATTCACTGGAATTCTGGAGAATGAGGGGTGACCTAATTGAAACATCAAATGGTGCAAGGCCTTGATAGAGTGGATGTAGAGAGGATGTTTCCTACGGTGGGAGAGTCTAAGACCAGAGGATGCACACTCAGAATAGAGAGGTGTCTTTTTAAATCGGAGGTGAAGAGAAATTTTTTCAGCCAGAGAGTGGTGACTTTGTGGAATTATTTGCCACAGGAAACTGCGGAGGTCAAGTCTTTATGTGTATTTAAGGCAGAGGTTGATAGATTCTTGATTAGTCATGGCATGAAGAGATACGGGGAGAAGGCAGGAGATTGGGGCTGAGAAGAAAATTGGATCAGCCATGTTGAAATGGGGGAAGTAGACAAATGGTTTAATTGTCCTTCTAAATTTTATGGTCTTGTGGTCTTATAGAATGGCTAAATGGATGGTGAGTGGCCAGAACAGTGACCTTGTAAAATAGAACTGAAAAGCCTAACAAGTTGAGTGAGAGGCAGTGAGATTCAATGCAGGAACATCCAGAGTTACCTGTGAAGTTGGAGTTTGTGGATGGTTGTGAGTGAGGCTGTGTGACAAGCAGGTTCCAATCACAAAGCAAAAAAGATAATTAGAAACATGAGAGAATCTACAGATGCTGGAAATGCAGTCTGACGCGCACATGCTAGAGAAACTCTGCATGTCAGATAGCTGTTCCTTTTTGCTGTTGGGCTGTCCAAGGCCAGGAAAACTCAAGCAGCTGATGTTAAATTACACATGCTCACCAGCCTATTTATCCAGGATGACATTGTTAAACCCAGAGTATGCAATCGCACTTGATGATTTAAATTCCCAATATGGAAGTGGGATGGTCCCATGCTCTTCTATCTATTAAAAGCAGTACACAATGGTTTGGGTGTATGGGTTCAGATTCAATCTATTTTAACATTCTACCTAAGCTAAACACACATAAATTTAGGAATTCGACATTTCTATTCCTTTTACTCATCATTTTACACTATTACCAAGTTAACTCTGTGTTCCCTGCACAAGAAATTCACACCATACTCAAAGTACTCCTGCGCAATTTTACTACTTTGAGTTCATTGGTGATTTAAATCCTCTCAGCTGAAAAGAAAATGCACTGCATTTCAATAATATAGACATTATGGGTGTCAGGGAGATCATGTCCCAACAGCAGCTTTCTAATATTACATTCACAAGGTAGGTCTTGTCTCTGTGTGATTGTGTTAAACTGCTGGGAGTGATTTGGCAGCCCATTTTGCATCTGGAAATAAAAGTCAGAAGAAAAGCTCACCAGGCTATTGAACTGCCTGTCACATGTCCTAGGATATCATACCAAGCCAAGGTCTATCATTCTCCCTGATGAAGGGTCTCGACCCGAAACGTTGATTGCTTCTTTCAACAGATGTTGCCCGACCTGCTGAGTTCATCCAGCTTTTTTGTACGTCTATCCTTCCCCCTCCTGTTCATTCCAAATGGTAAATGGAAGAACTTTTTAATGGAAAAAGTGTAGAAATGAATTTGTGATTCCTTGTGTATGAAACACAGTAAGTTAGCACAACATGTAAAAATATGATAGGCTAATAAAACAATACCTCTTCAAGAGGGCAGGAGGATAAAGGGTGGGAAATCTATTGCAAGTATACAAAGCTCTAGTGAACCACATCAATAGTATTAATGAATAGTTTTTGCCCCCTGTTTAAAATAAGATATTATATCATTGGAAGTTGTTCACAGAAAGTTCACTAGGCTAAATGTGATTATTATAAAGGGATGGTACTGCATCACATTGTTATGTACTCTGGAATTTGGAAGAAATAGAGGTTACCTTTATGAAACATGTAAGACTCTTAGGACTTTTTAAGATAACGGCTGAGAGGATGTTTCAACTTAGTGGAACAGACTGAACATGAGGGCATGGTTTCAGAAAAGGGGCCTACATTTTAGACTGAGAAAAAGAAGAATTTCTTCTCTCAGAGGACTATGATCCTTGGAACTCCATGCAACCGAAAGTTGTGGGGAGGAGTACTTGTGTATATTAAAAATTGAGATAGATCAGTAAGGGAGGCAAGGAATATGAAGAAAAGGGCAGGAATTGAATTGAATTGATTTTATTACTTACATCCTTCACATACATTAGGAGTAAAAATCTTTACATTACATTACCGTTTAAATGTGCAATGTGCAATTTATAGTAATTTATAATAAATAGAATGTACAACAGGACAGTCAGTATAGCATAGTTATACAATTGTATCAGCATGAATTAATCAGTCAGATGGCCCAGTAGAAAAAGCTGTCCCAGAGCCTGTTAGTCTTCATGTTTATGCTGCAGTACCATTTCTTGGATGGTAGCAGCTGGAACACTTTGTAGTTAGGGCTGAGGTTGGAAAGTGGAGCTGAGAAACATTGGAACAGCCATGATTGTGGGGCTGAATAGCCTTTGACCGTTATTACTACCTATGGTGTTGTAATGTGGTGCTAAAACTGAATTAAAGGGGTACAAAATGCAATTTTAGTAGATCCTCTCTATATTCAGCAACCTCTTAAATCTGTGCTAATTGTCTCAAGCATTCATTGCAGTAATCTGACAAGGTCCAGATGTGTGATGTAAACAGATACCAAGTATGGGACCATGATGGAAACAGAGACCATGATTGTCCAAGTACATAATTCCTTAAAAGCAGCAAAACAGATCGACAATGTGGTGAAGACTGTGTATTGTATGCATTGAATGAGACACGGAGTACAAAAGTTGGGACACTCTTACAACTGTACAAAATGTAGGTGAAACCGTACTTGGATTATTCTGTTCAGTAAGTACACCTTTAAATGGCATTTAAATATGATGAAGATTTCAGACTTCACCAGACCTTCAGACAGTGAGATTTATAACCAGCAAACACGAGGAAATCTGCAGATGCTGGAAATTCCAACAACACACACAAAATGCTGGTGGAGCACAGCAGGCCAGGCAGCATCTATAAGGAGAAGCACTGTCGACATTTCGGGCCGAGACCCTTCGTCAGGACTAACTGAAAGGAGAGATACTAAGAGATTTGAAAGTAGTGGGAGGAGGGGGAAATGCGAAATGATAGGAGAAGACCGGAGGGGGTGGGATGAAGCTAAGAGCTGGAAAGGTGATTGGCGAAAGTGATACAGAGCTGGAGAAGGGAAAGGATCATGGGACGGGAAGCCTTGGGAGAAAGAAAGGGGGGGAAGCACCAGAGGGAGATGGAGAACTGGCAGAGTGATGGGCAGAGAGAGAGAAAAAAAATTATCAGAATTGGAATGGGACGTGCTCCCAGTGTGGCCTTTTATATTTTGTTGAGACCCGACGCAGACTGGGAGAACGTTTCGCTGAACACCTACGCTCGGTCCACCAGAGAAAGCAGGATCTCCCAGTGGCCATACATTTTAATTCCATGTCCCATTCCCATTCTGATATGTCTATCCATGGCCTCCTCTACTGTCAAAATGAATCCAAACTCAGGTTGGAGGAACAACACCTTATATACTGGCTGGGTAGCCTCCAACCTGATGACATGAACATTGACTTCTCTAATTTTCATTAATGCCCCTCCTCCCCTTCTTACCCCATCCCTGACATATTTAATTTCCTTTCTTTCCCCCTCCCCCCACTACTTTCAAATCTCTTAGTATCTCTCCTTTCAGTTAATCCTGACGAAGGGTCTCGGCCCGAAACTTCGACAGTGCTTCTCTTTATAGATGCTGCCTGGCCTGCTGTGTTCCACCAGCATTTTGTGTGTGTTGTTTGAGATTTATAACCATTCTACTAATTACTTTGCATGACCATTCTTTGTTTTTGACACCTTTACTAAGGATAGTTGGGCCTTCCTAATTACTTTTTATAAGCCCTACATGATCTTATATACCTCAACAGGATATAATCTCAGCCTCCTCTGTTCAAAATCAGACCACTCTGCCTTATCCATTTGTTCCACATTACATATTTTGCACTCCTGGCCATGACCTTATAAATTTCCTCTATACACTCTCCACTTCATTGACATCTCCCTTGTTATGTGGTGACCACAGCCTGCACTCTATTGTCAGGCCATAGTCCAACAAATATTTTATGCAATTCTTACATAACCTTCCTCCTCATAAATTTTATGTCTTCATTAATAAAGGAAACCATCTGGCTGCCCAACTCACTAGATCTTCTATGTCTTCCTGTAATCTAAAAATGTTCCCTTTCTGCCACATGGCCAATTTTTATGTCATACATAAACTTCTTTATTGCGCTCCTAATGAGCCTTATGGAATACCACTGATAACAAAATCTAGATTGCAAAATTACCTGTCAAAAATTACCCTTTGCTTCCTGCATCACAGCCAATTTTGATCTATTTTGCTTCTTCCCCCTAGAACCCATATACCGTAGATTCCGGATTTTAAGCCGTTACTTTTTTCCCACATTTTGAACAGCTTTGAACTTTGCGGCCTTTAATCCGAAGCGGCTAATGCATGATTTTTTTCATGCCGCCTCGTAAACATTTTGCCTCGTAACAGTAGACCAATAAAATTGATGAGTAGTTCACAGAGGTCCAATGAAATTGTACGATAAATCAAGCGCACTTTCACAATTAAATTATTGTAAATCAGTCATTTGTACTCACCCTCATCAACATGGAAAACACTCGAAGCATTGTGCTGCCTACTTAGTTTAAACTATATTTGTTTTCTGTACTACATCGCGGGATGCTATGACGTCACACCCGGTTTTGCGGTGTCTTGTGGGAAAATGCCGGTTTGCGATGAAACGGGACGGAGGGAGGGAGCGCATTACGCGAGCGGCTTTGGATCTGAGCGAACTCTGCTTTTAAGTTAAAGGTATCAATAACTTTTCCTGGTAGGCTGCAATATATATATTTTTTTACCAGTCGTTAGGAGATATTGGAATGTTGTTCAGTAAAGAAGTATACGCAACGTATATTTAAAAGTAGCCGCGTACGGGCACGGTTCGAAAAAAAGCATTTGCAATATGTATTTGTTTTTGTTACCATATGGATTTAATTAAAAGTTAAAAAAATCCTCACGTGTAATATCTTTCTGTGTAAATATCTCATATTACAACGTGGGACACCTGCGGCCGAAAATCCGGTGCGGCCTAAAATCCGATGCGGCCTTTACAATTAAAAAAATGATTTTATTTCTAAAATTAGAGCCAGCGGCTTTTAATCAGGTGCGCTCTGTAGTCCGGAATCTACGGTACTTTTGTATCCTTATCTGACTTCCACTGGGGAGTAGTCATAAGCTCTGCTTAAACTCATGGAGTGTATATCAAATGCGCTGTTCTTATTGATTATTCTTGTTATTGGAGAATTCAATCTAATTAGCCAGACGCAACCTTCCCATGACAGATCTGTGCAATGTTACAGAAACAATGCAATATCATTCTTAGAATTCTAAAATGGATCTCTGTTTCCAAGCACATGCCCACAACATTAAAAGCCCAACTCACTCCTTCCCCATTTTGTTCACGATGTTCGGTGATAAAGAAAGATCCTGTCCTTTCATCTAACTTTTTGCAAGTGATCATTGACAAACAGAGTTTAAATGATCTCAAACAGGCATTTTTATAACGAGGATTGATACATTTTAAAATATGTTTCTACTTATGGAAAACATCCACGTTATTATACATAAGTGTGAAAAATTAATAAATCTACTAAGAAAGTCAAGAGAGTAGCCCGAATTTCATGGAGAGCAGTTACAATGTGAAAAATGTTAAGTCATAGAGTTACTATTCAGCACAGAAACAGGTTATTTGCCTTAAATTGCCCATGCAAACCAAAATATCTTCTTGAGCTAGTCTGTTTGGCTTGCATTTGTTTCACATCGCCCTGAATTGAAATGAATTGATTTGACTTTATTACTTACATCTTTCATATACATGAAGAGTAAAAATCCTTACATTACATCTCCGTCTAAATATGCAATGTGCAATTATAGCAATTTGTAATAAATATTATGTAAAACAGGATAGTCAATATAACATAGAACTTTCCTTATCCATGTATTTTAAATATTGCAATTGTACTTGCCTCTTTCATTTTCTTTGGCAATTCATTCCATATCCCCACAACTCTAAATCTAGTATGGGGTGGCCACTGCACCGGATTGAAGTAAGTTGTAGAAAGTTGCAAAATTTTAAAATTAGTCAACTCCACCATGGGCACTAGCTCCATAGTATCCAAGACATCTTGAAGGAGCGGTGCCTCAGGAAGTCAGCGTCCATCATTAAGGATCCTCACCACCCGGACATGCCCTCTTCCCATTGTTACCATTAGGAAGGAGGTACAGAAGCCTGAAGGCATACACCCAGTGATTCAAGAACAGCTTCTTCCCCTCAGCCATTCAATGTCTAAATGGACATTGAACCCATGAACACTACCTCAATACATTTTTTAAATTTCTGTTTCTTCACTACTTATTTTAACTTAATTATTCAAGATACATATCTATAATTAGTGTGATTCATTTTTTCTATATTTATCATGTATTGCATTGTACTGCTGATGCAACGTTAATAAATTTCATGACATCTGTCGGTGATACTAAATCTGATTCTGATCCTTCTCCTTTCACGGTATGCCTATGGTCTCTAGCTTTAGACTTCCCTACCCTAGGAAAAAGACCGTGACAATCCATCTTATCTATGCTCCTCTTGATTTTATAAACCTCTTTGAAATGATCCCTCATCCTCCTTCGTCCAGAGAAAACAGTCTAACCTATCCAGACTTTTGTGATAATTCAAGCCCACCTGTCCCAGAAACATTGCTGTGAATCTTTTCTGCACCCTCTCTGGATAAATCACATCTTTCCTATAGTTTGCAAACCTTCTACCTACAAGGTTATGTACTCAAGCTGGTTGGTGGGATTTACTG
Organism: Hemitrygon akajei; assembly: GCF_048418815.1. Classification (NCBI taxonomy): domain Eukaryota; kingdom Metazoa; phylum Chordata; class Chondrichthyes; order Myliobatiformes; family Dasyatidae; genus Hemitrygon; species Hemitrygon akajei. Next base: position 37,029,367 of record NC_133143.1, on the reverse strand, counting down.
AGACAGCTCATTAACTTTTGATCAGCATGGACACAAACTTTACTCTGTTCCATAAATTTTCAACAGTCCTATGGATTCTGTTTTACAGTCTCTTGTACTTGCTCTTAAGTAATTTATTTTTGCTCTGAGGTCTTGCAAATTAATCTCAGTGGAATAAAGTTTAGACCATGCACATCAATGATCTCTGAAAATTGACCAAGGGTGTATAGCATGGCAAAACATGGTAATCCTGGCATCCGTCAAGTTGCTTCAATAGTTTTGTCCTTTTCTATAGATTATGAACTGCACTCTGCTCTCAGTGCCAGCATAACAGTTTAGATTCTAAACTTCAGAATATACTGTTGTGCTCCCAGTCTTATTAGTCCTCCAATTCCTGATTCAGTTTGTCTCATTTTCTAATTCTTAGGACTGAACACTTCCTCCACCATGAGATAAAGCATGGACAGTAGTTAATATTGTTAGGGAGTAAGGCAATATTACTGTTTGGCTGTTTATCTATTTATATCATATTCCAAGCAAATTGTCTGTCTTAGACTACAGCACACTGCTGACTAGATTTAATTGGGTCAAACACAGCTTGGAAGATTTTGAAAACTTGTAAGATAATCTATAAGTACCAATCTGCTCTTTCTTTAAATAATTTATCTATATTATGGCTTATGCTTACATTACACATGAAGGCTGATAGGATATTTATGCATGTGCATTAATGGTTATTTTTCACATGGTTTAATATTTTCAGATAATGTTCTTACCTAATCACGAAACACTGTAGAGCTGTAAAAAAATCAAACTAAAATAGAACATTTTCTGCATCAAGTTAAGCAACTGTAGTCAATTCTCAGTGCAGTGGCAACTAGTAGATGGTGTATCACAGTGTCTGATGTACAATCCTTCATATGGAGTTAAAATTTCAGTATGATCATGCAAATGAAACACTGTCACTTCTAAGATTTCTCCTAGTCACATTTAATAAACCCTTGAACAGACACTGTTAAGCCCTCATGCAAATAAGTTTGATCAGCACAAAGCTATCAAGAGTACAAAAAAACAAAGGCAGAAGATTGAGTCAAGATTCACAATGAATAGCACACGTGACTTGTGGCGAGGGCCGCATACCATCACAGACTTCATAGTCAACATCGTGGCCTCTCTCCCAGATGATTTCATCGCTTTTACGCTCAGTTTGATGTCGCTAACTCCGAGCCTCTGAGGAAAGCCATCGCTACAACCTGCAACCTGGTCATCTCTGAGGCTGAGGTATGCAGATGTTTCCAATGAATGGACAGTCTGCGGGACCAGACGGCATCTCAGGGTGAGTACTCAGGATGTGCACAGCATGACTGGCAGGTGTGTTTACTGACATCTCTCTCTCTCCCAGTGTAGAGTGCCCAGCTGCTTCAAATTATCCACCATTGTCCCTGTACCAAAAAAGACCACGATAACACGCCTGAACAATTGGTATCCTGTCACACTCACCTCAATAATAAGCAAATGCTTTGAGAGGCTGGTCAAGGACTACATCTGCAGCATGCTGCCACCCACACTGGACCCCCTACTATTCACCTACCGACACAACTGGACAACAGATGATGCAATAGCCACTGTCCTTACACATATTGTCCTTACACATCTGGAGAAGAAGGATGCTTATGTTAGAATACTGTTCTTGGACTACAGTTCAGCATTCAACACCACAGTTCCATCCAGGCTCGGCATGAAGCTCAGAGATCTTGGCCTTGACCCTGCCTTGTGCAGCTGGATCCTGGACTTCCTGACAGATCACCAGCGAGTTGTAAGAGTGGGCTCCCTCACCTCCAACCCTCTGACTCTCAATACAGGAGCCCCTCAGGGTTGCGTACTGAGTCCCCTCCTTTACTCCCTGTATACCATATAACATATAACCATATAACAATTACAGCACGGAAACAGGCTATCTTGGCCCTTCTAGTCTGTGCCGACCTCTTACTCTCACCTAGTCCCGCTGACCCGCACTCACCCCATAACCCTCCATTCCTTTCCTGTCCATATACCTATACCCATGACTGTATCGCCACCCACAGCTCCAATCTGCTAATTAAATTTGCTGATGACACTACATTAATTGATCTTATCTCAAGCAATAACGAGGTGGGCTACAGGGAAGAAGTCATCTCTTTGACACAGTGGTGTCAAGAAAACAGTCTCTTCCTCAATGTCGCAAAAACAAAGGAGCTGGTTGTAGGTTACAGGAGGAATGGAGACAGGCTAACCCCTATTGACATCAATGGATCTGGGGTTGAGAGGGTGAACAACTTCAAGTTCCTCAGCATCCACATCACTGAGGACCTCACGTGATCTGTACACACCAGCAGTGGCTGAAAATGGCACAAAAGTGCCTCTTTCACCTCAGACAGTTGAGGAAGGCCCCCAAATCCTAAGAACTTACTACAGAGGTACAACTGAGAGCATCCTGACTGGCTGCATCACTGCCTGGTATGGGAACTGTACCTCCCTTAATCACAGGACTCTGCAGAGAGTGGTGCGAACAGCCCAGCACATCTGTAGTTGTGAACTTAATATAATTCTGGACATTATCAAGACCAGGTGTGTAAAAAGGGCCTGTTAGATCATTGGGGACCCAAGTCATCTCAACCACAATCTATTTCAGCTGCTACCATCCGGGAAGCAGTACTGCAGCATAAAATCCAGGACCAACAGGCTCTGGGACAGTTTCTTCCACCAGGCCATCAGACTGATGAACTCACCCTGATTAGAGTGTACTCTACATTACATTGACTGTTATATTTATTATAAATTATTATAAATTACTATGATTACACATTGCACATTTAGATGGAGACGTAACATAAAGATTTTTACTCCTCATGTATGTGAAGGATGTAAGAAACGAAGTAAATTCAATCCAGTTCAATTCAGTGCACTGCATGGACCAGCTCTGATTAAGATCTTGGTGTAATTTCATCTTATGCTGGGTAATAAATGTTTTTTTTTCAGCGATTTATCTTTCCCATGAATAGATGCTAAATTCTTCCATTAAAATTTACTCTGAATATGCCGTGAGAGTGAAACATCACCTTTTCCTTGTGTACTCTAAATAGTTATCTGACAATTATATTTATGAATGATAGTTGATTTTGTTACAGTTGAATACCATTTTCCCTCTATAAGTTATTGGCTTGAGTGTTCTCTGTCAGGGGAATGATCTCCAATTAACTGTACAAAAAGACTATTGAGGTAGAACCATTGTAGAGCACACTGGCTCTCAGATTCACAGGAACACAGGTAATTGAGTAGTAGAGCCTTATGATGTTATTGGGTATTCTTGCATGCACCATTACATACAGTATGTTACAGGAGCATCCACGATATGAATGGTAACTCAAAAACAGAGCAGAACAAATGTATAACTCAACTAGCTTTGCTGACAAGTATAAGCACTATATAGCATCTAAGGCCTCTGATAAAATTGAAAATTGTTCAAGCTATACTTTCATAGCTATACGTGTCAAGAAACTCCTTGAATTTAATTTTCAATCCCATTTGCACTCAGTAAATTCTGGATGAAGACAGGAACAAAACTCTCCATCACTTTCACTAACATCTATTCTTACATGTATTTTACAGAAACCAGGTTATGGGATAGGCTGAATATATTGGTCAGTATCTTTGCTTCTAAGTGACTATCTTCCATAAATCGGAGAAACAGTTACACCTGATTAGAGTGGTATACTTAAGGGAATGAGAGAAGGGGTATTGAGGGAAGTTATACACTCTTAAGCATAACACAGTTCTGAAGCTGTTACATTTTATTTCCGCTTTACAGAGTAATGTGTTCTATATATTTTTTTCCTTTTCAGTTTGGTTCTAAGTAAAGGCTTTCAAATTCATCCATTTCCTGGCCACTTTCAGCTTGCACTTTTGATGTGACTAAGCTAATTGGAAATTACTTTACTCTTCTATTGTCTCATTAACTTAATTGGGAGTACCAATGAGCAAAGCTATATAAAATCATAAAACCTGCAGAAGCTGGAAATCCAAACAACACACACAAAATGCTGGAGGAACACAGCAGGCCAGGCAGCATTTATGGAAAAAAGTACAGTCGACGTTTTGGGCCAAAACCCATTGGCAGGACTGCAGAATAAAAGCTGAGGAGTAGATTTGAAATGGGGGGGGGGGGGGGGAGAGAGAAATGCCAGGCGATAGGTGAAACTTGGAGGGGGAGGTTTGAAGCAAAGAGCTAGGAAGTTGATTGTTGAAAGAGACAGAAGGCCATGGGAAGAAAGAAAAAAGGGGGTGGGAGAGAGCAGCGGAAAGAGTCAATGAGCGGGCAAGGAGATAACATGACAGATGGACAAGAGGATTGGAAGGTGAAGGCTGGGTGGGGCATTATTACTGGAAGCTTGAGAAATCGACGTTCATGCCATCAGGATGGAGGCTACCAAAATGGAATATAAGGTGTTGTTCTTCCACCCTCAGTGTGGCCGTATCCTGGCAGTGGAGGAGGCCACGGATGGACATATCGAAATGGGAATGGAAAGTGGAATTAAAATGGATGGCCACTGGGAGATCCCGCTTGTTCTGGCGGACAGAGCATAGATGCTCAGTGAAGTGGTCTCCTAATCTACGTTGGATGTCACCGATAAAAAGGAGGCCACACCGGGAGCACTGGACATAGTATATGACCCCAAAAGACTGACAGGTGAAGTGTTGCCTCACTTGGAAGGATTGTTTGGGGCCCTGACTGGTAGTGAGGGAGAAGGTTGTTATGATACGGCAACAATGAATATAGAATTGAGACAGGTTTTTTTATAAACAAAGAAACATTTATTTAAACTCAGCTTAACAACAGATGAAAAGTAAACAAATGACTAACTTAACCAGAAGTTAACTGCTAAACGGCAACTCGAACAGTTCTTAAAGCGATAAAGTCCAAATGATTTATACAGTCAATTAGGAGAGACTTTCCTGAAGTAACGAATTCCTCGACGATGTGACGGTACTGCTGATCCCAGCCGAAATATGCCTTGCTCGAAGGATTTACGATGAAGGAAATAAAAACGGCTTAAAGGAACTGACCTTTCCCTTGGCGAATAGCACTGCCCCAATCCTTTCTGCTCTTATAGCAGGGATTATCTCAGATGCAGGTTACTATCTCTCTGAACGAGGATTCAATAAGATTGACGCTGTATTACCACCGATGACACCAACTTTACTTGATCCTTCGGGTTTTCTGTACTTCGGTAAATTCTTCACTGTCCAACTAGACTAAAACTGGCAGCGTTGTGGTGAAACTGCTGGCAATAACCTTTGAAACTTAAGATAGAAAGTAAAACTCCACTTTAAAATAAAACTGCGTCATGAGACGAATATGCCGCATGAGGGAGTAACTGACGAATTAAACAACAAACTGACCTGCGTCACAGCAAGGCTTTCCCGTATTATATCTGTTGGAACAGGCCATCACATGACCTCTCACTGGCAGGAGAATTACATCATGTGACCTCACACTGGCAGGAAATTACATCACCCCACCATCACAAGACCATTATAACATGCTCACCAGATACTCAATTACAACATGGTCATAAGACTGTAACAAGGTGTAGGGGTAGATGAAGGAAATGTCCTGCTTGCAAGGATAAGTGCCAGGAGGGAGATCAGTGGGGAGGGATGAATGACCAAGGGAGTTGTAGAAACATAGAACCTTAGAAAACCTACAGCACAATACAGGTCCTTCAGCCCACAAAGCTGTGCCGAACATGTCCTTACCGTAGAAATTACCTAGGGTTACCCATAGCCCTCTATTTTCCTGAGCTCCATGTACCTGTCAAGGAGTCTCTTAAAAGACCCTATCTGCCTCCACCACCGTCACCAGCAGCCCATTCCATGCACTCACCACTCTCTGCATAAAAAAACTACCCCTGACATCTCCTTTATACCTTCTTCCAATCACCTTAAAACTGTGCCCTCTCATGCTAGCCATTTCAGCCCTGGGAAAAAGCCTCTGACTATCCATACAATCCATGCCTCTCATCATCTTATACACCTCTATCAGCTCACCTCTCATTCTCCGTCGCTCCAGGAGAAAAGGCCGAGTTCACTCAACCTATTCTCATAAGGCATGCTTCCAATCCAGGAAACATCCTTATAAATCTCCTCCACACGCTTTCTATGGTTTCCACATCCTTCCCATAGTGAGGCGATGAGAACTGAGCAGAGTACTCCAAGTGGGGTCTGACCAGGGTCCTATATAGCTGCAACATTACCTCTTGGCTCTTAAACACAATCCCGTAATTGATGAAGGCCAATGCACCGTACGCCTTCTTAACAACAAAGTCAACCTGTGTAGCAGCTTTGAGTGTCCTATGGATTCGGAAACCGAGATCACGCTCATCTTCCACGCTATCCACAACACCTCCAACCTTTGTGTCATCAGCAAATTTACCAACCCATCCCTCTGCTTCCTCATCCAAGTCATTTATAAAAATCACCAAGAGTAGAGTTCCCAGAACAGCTTCCCGAGGCACACCACTGGCCACCAAACATCATTCAGATTATCACCCATCTACAAACACACTTTGCCTTCTGTGGGCAAGCCAGTTCGGGATCCACAAAGTAACGTCCCCTTGGATCCCATGCCACTTTACTTTCTCCATAAGCCTTGCATGGGGTACCTTGTCAAATGCCTTGCTGAAATCCACATACACTACATCTACTGCTCTACCTTTATCAATGTGTTTCGTCACATCCTCAAAAAAGACAATCAGTCTCGTAAGGCATGACCTGCCTTTGACAAAGCCATGATGACTGTTCCTAATCATATTATACCTCTCCAAGTGTTCATAAATCCTGCCTCTCAGTATTTTCTCCATCAACTTACCAACCACTGAACTAAGATTCTCTGGAATATAATTCTCTGGGCTATCTCTACTCCCTTTTTTGAATAAGAGAACAACATCCGCAACCCTCCAATCCTCCGGAACCTCTTCTGTCCCCACTGATGATGCAAAGATTGTCACCAGAGGCTCAGCAGTCTCCTCCCTCACCTCCCACAGTAGCCTGGGGTACATCTCATCCAGTTCCGGTAACTAATCCAACATGATGCTTTCCAAAAGCTCCAGCACATCCTCTTCCTTAATATCCACATGCTCAAGCTTTTCAGTCCACTGTAAGTCATCCCTACAATCACCAGGATCCTTTCTGTAGTGAATACTGAAGGAAAGTATTCATTAAGTACCTCTACTATCTCCTCTGGTTCCATACACACTTTTCCACTGTCACACTTGATTTGTCCTATTCTCTCACGTTTTATCCTCTTGCTCTTCACATACTTGTAGAATACCTTGGGGCTTTCCTTAATCCTGTCCATCAAGGCCTTCTGATGGCTCCTTCTGGGTCTCCTAATTTCATTCTTAAGCTCCTTCCTGCTAGCCTTATAATCTTCTAGATCTCTATTATTATCTAATTTTTTGAAACTTTCATAAGCATCTCTTTTTCTTGACAAGATTTACAACACCCTTTGTATGCCACGGTTCCTGTATCCTACCACCTATCCTGTCTCATTGGAGCATACCTATGCAGAACTCCACGCAAATATCACCTGAATGTTTGCCACATTTCTTCTGTACATTTCCCTGAGAAAATCTGCTTCCAAGTTCCTGCCTGATAGCCTGATATTTCCCCTTACTCCAAATAAACGCTTTCCTAACTTGTCTGTTGTATCCCTCTCCAATGCTATGGTAAAGGAGATAGAATTGTGATCACTATCTTGAAAATGCTCTCCCACTGAGAGACCTGACACCTGACCAGGTTCATTTCCCAATAGCAGATCAATTACAGCCTCTCCTCTTGTAGACTTGTCTACATAGTGTCAGGAAGCCTTCCTGAACACACCTAACAAACTCTACCCCATCTAAACCCTTTGCTTTTGGAAGATGCCAATTGATACTTGTGAAATTAAAATCTCCCACCACAACAACCCTGTTATTATTACTCCTTTCCAGAATCTGTTTCCCTATCTGCTCCTTGATGTCCCTGTTACTATTGGGTGGTCTATAAAAAATACCCAGTAGAGTTATTGACCCCTTCCTGTTCCTAACTTCCGCCCACAGAGACTCCGTACACAATCCCTCCATGACTTCCTCCTTTTCTGCAGCCATCACAGCATTGTGTAGGGAGAAATCCGTGTGGAAAGCAGAAAGTGGGGTGGGGGGGGGGGAGGGAAGGGAAAATGTGTTTGGTGGTAGGATCCAATTGGAGGTGTAGAAGTTTTAGGGAATTATGTACTGGATGAGGAGGCTGGTGGAGTGGTAGGTGAGGATAAGAGGAACCCTATCCCTGGTAGCGAGGATGAGGTAAGTGCAGACGTGCGTGAAATGGAAAATATGCGGTTGAATGTGGAGGAAAGGAAGCCCCTTTCTTTGAAAAAAGAGGACATCTCCTTCGTTCTAGATTGAAAAGCCTCATCCTGAGAGCAGATGCGACACAGACGAAGGAATTGAGAGAAGGAGGTGGCATTTTCACAAGTAGCAGGGTGGAAAAAGTTATAGTTCAGGTAGCTGTGAGAGTCCATTGGCTTATAATGGGCATCAGTGGATAAGCTGTCTCCAGAGATAGAGGCAGTGAGATCAAGGAAGGGAAGGGACGTTTCTGAAATGGACCAGGTGAATTTGAACACAGGGTGGGAGCTGGAGGCAAAGTAGATGAAATCGACGAATTCAGCACAAATGTGGGAGCAGCACCAATGCAGGCGTCAATGTAGCATAGATTAGATGAAACTTTGGTTAGCCTGTACTTGGAGTAACCTGTGTGATTCTGGCCACTCCATTACAGGAAGGATGTGGAGGCTTTCGAAAGGATGCAGAGGAGGTTTACCAGGACACCACCTGGATTAGAGGGCATGAGCTTTAAGCAGAGGCTGGTGTGTCACAATTTTTTACCAGGAGGAGAAATCTCAAGTATTATAGAACATTTATTAGAATCAAATTCAGGTTTAGCAACAGCAGTTTAATGTAATACATGATCAACATGGAAAAAAATTAAAAATTAATTACTAAATGTATATTAAATAGTTAATTTAACAATAGTGCAAAAACAGAAAGAATAATAAAAAAGTGAAGTAGTGTTCATGGATTCATTGCCCATTTGGAAATCAGATGGCAGAGGGGAAGAGCTGTTCCTGAATCACTGAGTGTGTGCCTTCAGACTTCTGTACCTCCTCCCGATGGTAACAATGAGAAGAGGGCATGTCCTGGGTGATGGGGGGTCCTGAATAATGGACTCTGATTTTGTAAGGCTCCTCTGAGGTGCCTTCAAGTGTGAACTTGAAGTTCTGCAGCTCATTTTGTTTAAGGTGAGAGGGGGAAAGTTTAAAGGCGATGTGCAATGCTATCTTATTTTACACTCTGGGTATGTTAGGTGCCTGCAATCAGCTGCTGTGGAATGATGGAAACAAATACAATAGTGATTTTTAAGAGGCTGTTAGATAGATATACAAATATGTTGGGTAGAGAGCAATATGGATAACATACAGGTAGAAAACAATCAGTTTAATTCAGCATTGTGTCCAGCACAATCATTTGGGACAAAAGGCCTGATCTTGAGTCATTATGTTTTATGTAATGTTCAGAAAAAAATTAAGTTTCATTATTAGTCAAAGGGTGGTAAATCTGTGGAGTATGTTGTCACAGGCAGCTGTGGAGGCCAAGTCATTGGGTGCATTAAAGGCAGAGATAGATAGGTTTTTGATTAGCCAGGGCATCAAAGGGTATGGGGAGAAGGCAGGGGAGCGCGAATGACTGGAATAATTGGATCAGCCCATGACTGCATGGTGGAGCTTCTGCTCCTTTATCTTATGGTCTTATTATTACTTACCAGTTGACAATGTGACAGATCAACAAAATATTCTAATAAAGTGAGAACATTGAAGTGGAAGTCTTAAATTTTATAGCCAAATGGTACCTGATTCGGACAGGATTTATCTGCATTGAGAATTCAGAGATAGAAACAGCATGTGTCCGTATATCGTATATGGATTTTTAAACATATTATTCAAGAACAGAAAACCAAATAATTAAATATGAAGGAAACCTGATGCTGTGCTGGGAAGCTTGATAAAGTTCAAAGGTTGTCATTGATATTTTAATGGTGCTTCTGACTGTGGACAGCTAACTACTACTTCAGTCTTTGTAAAAACTTCAAGGTGAAGCTTCAATGAGTAGTCATATATTCAAAGGACAAGGAGAGAGATGACAAAAGTCCTGGTGAAGGCATGCTGCACATTCAAATGGTCAAAATGTTCTGCTAGTTAAAACAAATAGGCATGTTACAGGCAACAGGAGACAAAGGACCACTACATGGAAAATATTAGCAAAGAGTTAACTCTTCTTTTCACAAATTCGATCTGTTGACTTGAACGTTTAGAATCAACAAAGGTCTAAGATTTAGAAACAAACAGCAGTGGTTTATTGTTAATAAACAAATTATTTAAAATTAAAATAGCATGTATCGTGGACAGTGAAGAAGGTCAACAAAAATTAAGGGGTGTATTGATCAGCTAGAAAGTGGGGTGAGGAATGGCAAATGACTGAAAGTGTGAGGATAATAGGGAGCACTTGCGCCAGTTAGGACCTTTATTCCTTGTAATGTAGGGGACTGAGAGAAAGTGTGCATACAATTAGATGGGGCATAGATAGGGTAAATGCCTCTTTTCAATGAAAATGTAATAACAACCAAAGAACATACGATTAAGATGAGAAGGAATAAATTTCAAGGAGACCTGAAGGTAGTTATGATTTGTAACTCCAAAACAAAAGCTAACAGAGCATAAAAACGTGGAGTGGAGAATGTGAGTTGAGTTTCATTTTTACCTTAAGCGAGGCACCCATGTATCACAGGGTAGTGTCATAATGTATACATCTCATGCATTTTTACAAATATCTTGTAATGAATTATTTAAACAAATAAAGAATGTTTACTCAAACATTAGATTTACAATATTACTCAAATATTACTGAAATATTAAATACACAACACTCTTCCCTGCTTAGTTATAAACTCTAACTCAATATAGAATGCATCTCCACTTACATACATAGATACATAGTGTATTCTATGATACAACTACTATATAGACATCCACAGCATAGTAAATTTTAATTTTTTCCATCCAGATTTAATCACTGTAGAGTATTTCTTACTCTTGTGGGGTAACATCTTTCCTGACAAGGGGAGTTACTCTGCCTGGCAGGAGTGACTTGTGGCTGAGAAGCAGTCTCAGGTTCTGAAACCTCCTCTGTGGTGGTTTTAGGAGTTGACTCTGGGACTGTAAGAAGTGGTCCTGAGAGCTCTGGACACCTTTATTCTGGACATGTTGGCATCTTGAACAATGCAGGGCAAGTTTTACTGGATGGTGTGGATCACAATGTGTGAGTACAGTGTCTGATGTCATTGATTTTTCTGCCTTTTTGGGAAGCCACCTCACTCTGCTTTATCCATTACCATTTCTTCCTGATCTGGATTAATGAGTTCAAGGTGTGCAGTACAGTAACAAGATTTGGCAAGGACCTATTACAGTAATTAACAAATCCTAAAGAGGACCACAACCCATCCCTTGGCCTTGGAGCATCTACCACTACTTGAATGTTCTCAGCACCCTTGTGTAATCTTTATGCATAAACAGTGTAACCACAGTGCTTGGTTTAAAGAATTCAGACTTGTTACACCATGCTTTAAGCCCATAACCTTCTAATTTTGTTAACACTGTCTTGAGATTTTGGAGATGTTCCTTGTCATCCTCACTGTTAACAATGATGTCATCCAGGTAAAACTGAGTACCTTGACAGCCTTGGTCCACAGGTTTCTGCCAGAATGCAGATTCAGATGGTACTCCAAAGTAAACCTATTATAGTGATAAAGCCCTTTGCGAGTATTGATGATAAGAATCATTTTGGACTCGTCTTCTATCTCCATCTGTAGGTAAGCCTCAGTTAAGTATACTTGGCTGAAGTGTTTTACTCCAGAAAGGTTTGCAGAAATATCCTCTTTCCTGGACAAAGGGTATTTATCTGTCTTCAGTACTGGGTTAATGGTGATATTAAAATCACCACAGATCCTGTCAGATCCATTCTTCTTGGCTATTGGGACCACTGACATTGCCCATGGGCTCCACTCAATCTTTGAAAGAATTCCTTCAGCCCCTATGTTATCTAACTCACTGACTACTTCATCACCGATGATATAAGGAACCATATATGCTTTGTGAAACTTGGGCGTGGCATTTTTATTTAACACTATTTTACCCTTGATACGTTTAAGTTTTCCAATGCCATACATGAACACTGCTGTGGCATTATCCAGTACCTTTCTTAATTTGCTTTCAGTTGACTCTATTACAAGTGATATGGCATCCAAATGTTGGATGGATTTTCAATCAAATTGTACTTGTCTCAACCAATCCCATCCCCACAATTCTGCCCCTCCTGTTATTGCCACATACTGTACAAGCCCAATGTAGCTTGTTGGTTGTTGTCTTTCACTGTTATGAATATCATTTCCACAGGAGTTGTTTTTTGTCCAGTACAAGTTCTTGGATATCTGCAGGCTTCAGTTCAGTATCTTTAAAATGACATTCAAATTCATTTTGTGGAATGACTGAATCAACGAAACCAGTGTCCAATTTCATTTTAATAAAAAGGCTGTTCACTTCTAGTGTAAGCCATAATGCTTGTCTCTTGTTAGTTTTCACATTGTAAATCTCAAGTCTACACCAACCTGTGTCAATCTCATCATTATCAGATATTTCATCAACAGCATACATATTACTGTCCTTCTTGAAACTACTATTTGACTTTTTATCGTTTTCTCTTTCCTGTATAATCTATTTATTTTTGTCTGCCCAATGAGTTCTCTGTATGTGTGCTATTTTGTTGCATTTTCTGCAAGTTTTATCTTTAAACCTGCATTGGTCTGGTATATGTGAGCCTCTGCCATAGCACTAACACTATTTGCTTGGCCCAGCCTGTTTCTGTTTAGACATTGCAATTTTGTTCCTGACTACAACTCAATTGCATCTCTATCTGCTATTTCCATTGATACTGCCCTTTTAAATGTGAATTGTGCTTCAATTATTTTTGTATGATTTCTTGTATGATTCCACGAAACTCATAATGAACTATTTAAACCAATAAAGAATGCTTACTTAAACAATATTGACAATATTACTCAAAAATTACTTAAGTATTAAATGTGCAATGAGAGTTAACTACTTCACATAGGGGATGGTGTACGTATAGAACAAGCTGCCAGAGAAAGTGGTTCAGGCAATTGCAGTAAGAACATTTAAAAGACATTTAAACAGTTACTTGGGTATGCACACTGAAAGGCTTAAAGGAATGTGGATCAAATACAGGAAAATTAGATGAGCTTTGATGGCATCTTTGAAACATGGATAACTTGTTCTGAAGGGCCTGTTTCAATGTTGTATTGCTTTATGATTACAGATCCTCTGCTTCTGTTGATATCTCTGGAGATACTTAAGCTTTTTAAAAGTCATTTCATATCTTAATAGAGGAAATTAGTCAGCCACTTGATTTCTATTACGTTATCTGAAGGTCATTCACTCATAGTTTGTCCTTTGCAATTATATCAATCCCAACACCTCAAACTTATGCTTAATTTCACCCTGCACAACCTATAGATTTGCTAAAGATTTATACCTTAAATTACAACTTTTTCTAGATATTCCCTTGCCCCATGTTTTGGTGGGAGGTATGTCATATGTTTCTGCATTTGCAGTTGTCATTTTCTACTCAGTTGAATGCTTGACCTGGATTGAAGTTATCCATTATTAGTGAGAGCAGGTTGAAAGTTTAGCACGAGTCTGACACAATGAAGGATGCTTCAGATCATTCTGAATATTAAAATAAATTCTCTAATTAAGTTATGATATATCTTTTAAATAAAAGTGTGAAATTTTCTATATGTCATTTATAACAAAAAGTTATTGAAATTTGGTAAATGGATCAAATAAGCATCCCTACAAACTTAATTTGAATCCCACCATTATGAAAATGAAATCAGAAACTTATGGTAAATCCAAAATTCTTCACTATGGACTACAAAAACTGCTGCCCCCAGCTGGCCTGCCCTATATAATTTGTCTGTAGTTTAAACTCTGTTTTTGAATCATTTGTTTCTTGAAAGTGACATTGGATCAGATCAAGTGTACGATCAGATAACTGATGATATCTAATATTGGATTTATCTTTGTAACCCTACAGTTTCCACGTCACTGCTTCAGCAGGACCTCCTTGATGTACTCTAACATGTGACTGCCTTGAAGGAATTAGTAGCTGGAAAATCAAGAGATAGTATTTATTTAAATTCACAAATTCAGCTGGGGAGGAGAAACAAAAAAAAAGACAGCGGGCACTTCTGCGAGAGCCAGAGAAAAATCAAAAAGCAGACTATTCTGATAAGCATTCAAGCAAGTAAAACTCTGAGGAAAGGTCATTTACCAGAACAAAAGCGTTGGGGAAAAAAAACAAATTTATGACTTGGAATTAACGATAAATGAAGTGTTTGCATCAACAGTAACTGCTGGATAAGCAACAACTCACTATGCACCTGTTCTTGTTGCTAAATAGCCAGGTGTGAGGTATTTCTGCAAAAGGACTCAAAGCCGTGGAGATTTAATGTGAGGCCAAGCATTAAAACTCATTTCAGTTTTGTAATTTAACAGCCAGCAAAGCGAATAGACCTTTATCCCTTCTGTGGGCTAGATTAAAATCTAAGTCTCTGGAGTTACAGCTACAGTTCTGTGCAACCCAGCCCTTTCAATCTTTATCTTCCTCCCTCCGTGGTAAGTTGCTTTTGATATACTGCTTTCCAGAATAACATGATTAACCATGTAAAAGCCAAAATGTTTTCAAATCTATGTTATCCTTTCAATCCTGTGATGATGAAAATAATGTCTGATGGAATATGAGGTTGCTATGAGTTTCTGTGCACTACTATCCAACCTGTTTTCTTTTTGCCTGATTGTTTTCAAAGACACAGAAATGAAATGAAATGGTCTCTGCCATTTGTGGCAAGTCCCAGGATCAACATTAGTACTTTTGATTAGAAATATCAAGGTTTGAAAAACGTTTGTTTTTAAAGGAGAGTGACATTGTTTGAATAGATTCATCCTCATCATTCTGTGCCGTGTCGTAGGATGTGGGTGATCATGGTTGTTCTTTGCAAGTTCTACAGAAGTGGCCTTCTTCTGGGGTGTGTCTTTAGAAGATAGGTGATGCCAGCCATTATCAATACTGTTCAGCAGTTGCCTGGGATCAGTGGACACATAACCAGGACTTGTGATACGCACCAGCTGTTCATATGCCCATCCACCATCTGCTTTCATGGCTTCACTTCATCCTAAGCGGGAGGGCTAAACAAGTGCTACACCTTGCCCAAGAGTGACTGCAAACTAGTAGAGGGAAAGGAACACCTTACACCTCCATAGGTAGAGACACCTCACCTCCACCTCACCTCCTGTTTAATAGATTAAAGGAAGATATTGCAAGTACATGTGAGGTAGGTTAGGTAAAAGTGGATTCAGGTGTAGTTAACATTCACGAAGAATTTTCTTACTTTGCTTACTCTATAGTAAATTTATTCCTGATCCATTTCCACTTTTTACTGTTTTCTGGCATTGAAAGGAGAAAAAAAATGCTCATTTTCTCTAAATTATTCCACAAACAACTGCAATTTTTAAAAAATGAAGTGCTGCCATTTTAGTGAAGCATACAACGATCGAAGATGCTTAGACAGCTTCTGATGCAAAGAATATCGGCTCCTGAAATTTATAGTGGAATCCTTAAAGCTTTTAAGTGACTTTCTTCTTACTGCTGTTTCACAACAAAGATCAACCCAGTTATATAACAGTTTATTATGGTTAAAGCAAATAAATGAAAGTAAGCTGGAGTCTTCATACAATTATTAATGCTACCTGCAAGTAAATACATTATTTACTGATATTTGACACCGTGCTGAAGTTACTTTGTCAATCATTGTCACCCATCTGTTCTTCTACTAACAATATTTTTAGAATAAAGCAAGAAGTCACATCACCAATAATAAAGTACAGGGAGACAAAGTGGTTTTGATATTAAGTTTCATTTAGTCTTTTCTATGCTATTGAGAACCAAGCAATTCCAGGGGTTTGCTGATAGGGTTATAAATTAGGGGAAGGATTAAGACAGGCTTCAATGTGATAATGAACAACCTCAGTGAATGGATAACAACATGGAAATCTAAAAGAAAAAAGAAAAAAGTGGTTATCCACTTTTCTGCACAAAATAGAGAAGTGGAGCTTTTATAAATGGTAGGAGAATGGATAATGTTTTCAAAGGGACCTAGGTCTCCGTTTATTTGTTTGCTGAAAGCCAACAGGTAGAGGATTTAATCTATTTAATCTATTCAATTTATTTAACCTTTAATTCAATTATTTAGTTCAATTTAATTCAATTTATTTAACCTTTAATCTATTCAACAAGTGGTGAGGTGGAGATATGTCTCTACCTATGGAGGTGTAAGGTGCTCCTTTCCCTCTACTAGCTTCATTGGATTTTATATGAGAAGATTTGAGTAGGGGACTAAAAGGATATATTAATGCAATTATGTTGGACCTTGGTGAGACTGCACATGAAATACCATGTACAGTGCTGGTTTCCTTCTTTGTAAAAATAGATATACTTGTCTTAGAAAGAGTGCAGTGGAGATTCACCAAATTGGTTCCAGGGATGGCAAGTTTAAATATCAGGAGAGATTGAGAAGATTAAACATGAATTCTCTGGTACTTAGAAGAATGAGATGAGATCCTATTGAAGTATACAAAACTTCTATAGAGCTTAGCAAATTGACTTAGTTGGCTGAGGAGTCTCCCTTGGACAGGAGTGGTAGTTTTAGAAAAAGGGGTTGAGATGAGAAACAATATCTTCGCACAGAAGATGGTGAATGTTCAGAATTCGCTAGCCATTCTGGTTGTGGAGGCTTAGTTACTGAGCTTGTTCAGAGAAGGAATGGATTTCTGAATATTTAGAGAATCAAAGGACATGTGAATAGTGCAGGAAAGTGGTGTTGAGGTAGATGGTGGAGCCATGGCCTTGAGGAATGTTAGCCTTCCTGGGGCATTAACTGGAAGGTTATCTTATGAATATCTTTGTATCAAACCATTATAAATCACTGTAATTTGTTATCATTCTGAGTCTAAGAGATTGCCAAGATTTAAATCAGTCTCTGAAATATTATAAAATGATTCTTATACCATAGCATTCCAGGATGTGAGGTACTCATAACATCTGTAGGCCAATGAAATTCTTTTTCCAATGAAAAAATCATTATTTTATATGCAAGGTCTTATGAGAATTCACCTTATTTAATGCTCCGCACTAAGGGAGGTTGATAATGATTAGTTGAGTAGTTTTTTGTAGCTGCGTTTTACTATAAGGTTTGCCCTTACATTTTATAATAAGCAGAATCAGAACTCAGAATTCTCACTTTAGGATAGATTATTAATAGATCAGCTTGCAACTTCTGGCCTGAGGGCCACGAGAAACACCTTTTAATTCCATTGCAGTCTGAGCCAATTATAAAGGTTCAACATTCAACAATCCTATTCAATAGTTAGCTTGATTATTACAGCTCAGAATGCTAAATACAACATTAGCTTTAGCCTGCTGCTCATGTTTATGGGGATTGTCTACCTCTGATTGCTAATCCACCAGAACATATTCACTCCCTTTGTATGTCATGTGATGTTTGTTCAGTGAGCACTGTATCACCAGAGCAGCTTGCTTTGAAAGAGTAAATATTATGTATTTTGAATATTGTGAGAAAATAGATCTACACTCTGTTTCTTTGCCATGCTTTGAAATCATGGTTTTTTCTATATTGCATAAATATTTAGTTACTTGGGCTTAAGACCCGTCATCTGGGTACTAATATACATAAATAGAGCAGCTTGAAGGATATCAGGAGGGTTTCTGGCTGTGGATGGTCATACAAGTGGATATTCTAACCACCCTTTGTAAACATGCTACTTCTAGTGTCTAAATGACCAAGGGCAACCTGTGAACACCACTTACAAATTTGCATCATAGTTAATTCCACTCTGGCCTGCATATATATCACTATTGCTTCATTGTCCGTGGGTGTAATTCATCTAACACCCCACCCAAAGGCATTAAGGAATTAACTTCCACTGAAGATTCCACTCAAGAAGAAGATTTTCTCAAAGAAAATTAGAGATATGCACTGTACCAGCTTAAATTATAATAAAAAAAAACAAAAGTGATTTGCCAAGAAAATAAATTGGATCTTTTTTGAAAACACCTACGATCCACAACTCACATTTTTAGTGATTAGGCAATTATGATTGATAGATCTGCAACTTTTGTCTGCAATTTATTCACCTTACAATGGAGATTTGTGAATTATGGATAGGGCCATAATAACTTCAAATGAAAAACCTGCCAAAAGTATATGTAAAATTACCAAATGATAGACTGTATTTTAAGAATTATTGAATTAACTATACCCAAAGAAAAAAAAGAACTATTTTTGCCATTTTTTGTTTTCTCTAGTTTCACATACACTGAAGGATTTATTATGTTTAACATTAATTGGTATCGGAATGATTCCAACATGCTCAAATTGCAGTTGTGTTATCTATGCAAATACTTTATACGTCAGGCTTAGGGTTTTGGATACTACTTGTTGACTAAAATGGTGGCTAATATGTAGCCTGGCTAAAATATTTTCAGTGGTGCTTGACACTCGGGTTACTTCCCGTGTAAAGACAAGCTAGCATCTACTTTTGAATACAATGAGCAAGTGAGAGAAGGTGCAGTGAGAAAGGGCAGAAAGTCAGAAAGCATTAAATAGATTTAGGTCAATAATTGCCCAATGGAGGAAATGGGGACTGACTGAATTTCAGGAATCCGTAGTAGCAGTATTAATTGGAAGTAAGTTCCTTGCATTACACCAATACAGGGACAAGGCCCTGGAGCATAGGATAGCTTGAAGGTAAAATCCAGTGTATTAACTACAACACACCAAAGCCTTTACTATAAAGAAGCCTGCAAACTAGCTGATTGATGTTTTTCCCAAAATTTTCATAGTTTTGCCAAAGATTAACCTTCAAACATTGCTCTCAATTGCAATTTTCCAACTTGCATCAGACATGGTCAGTGGATGGAGAAAGGAAATGTAAATGGATGGACTGTGAGGTTTGAAAATGATTTTGACATCTCTTGATCTTATTTGCATCTAATTCTGAGTGTGTTACCTGTATCAGATGGAGTTCCAACAGCTATTGCTGTGGGAAAATCAGACCAGACATGAAAATTTGAAGGCCAAGTCACCATCTCACTTTTAGGCTGCTATCAGGTCATTTCTCAATACAGATTGATAGGTGGTGAGTGTGAATGGATTGGTAAGAAAAGCTGTGACAAGATTGAAATCTGTGAGAAAGAAATATCTCTGTCTATTTCTTTTTGCTTTCTTAGATTACTGATATGAGAGAGAGGGAGAAAGAGTGAGAGAGAGTAGAAGATCTGAATAGATAATCTTAAAGCACTTACATTCTAATTTACCTAAACGACACACGTTCACCACAATATTCCACACAGTGTAAAAGTGGAGCTTGTATTTCTTTTTCGTTTTTCACCATTTTATACACGTCCCAATTCAACCTGAATACACAGATGCATTTAGCAGATGTTTTTCTCAAACGTAGGCAGACCCAGCCAACACAAAATGTTGCACCTTGAGAAATGGGTGGGTTGGTTAGCAAACACAATGTAATTTCCAATTTGGTACCAATAGCTGGTGGCTGATACTCTAATTCACCTGGCACAGTGAGGCATTCAGCATGTTATTTACAATGGATTGAATGCCAATTATATGCAGGAGCAACCTATTAGCACCTCAGTGTAACTATTACTTTTCTCAGTGTTCTGAGAAATTTTAAATTGCACTTCAGGATTCAAACTGCACAGCTTACAAATCTTTATTTTCTGACTACATAAATTATTGAAAAGTGGAATGTAAGTGAAGCAAGCAATTAGGAAAGGACCAGCACTCGGATTTCCAGCAATTGCAGACTTTTTCTTGTTTGTAATTAGGAAAGGAAATTGCATTTTGAATTTTATTACAGGAAGGTTTGAGTACAAGAATAAAGCTGTCTTCCAGCAATTCTATATGGTCTTGGTTTAACTGCACCTGGAGTATAGCTTATAGGTTTGATTCTCTTACCCAAGAGCATACTCTTAGCAATGGCAGAGATTTTAAGGATATTAGGCTGTTACATGAGTAGTCTAATCTGTATTCTCCAGAATATATATAGACAAAAAATAGTCTCATTGAAAGACAAAATTCTTAGAGGGTCCAATGATTAGATGCAGGGAGATATTTACCCCTGACTGTATGAGAGGCAGGCCATGTGGGCCTGAGGTGAGAAAAAAAATTCTTCACTTAAAGGTTGGTGAATGTTTGGAGTTCCCTGCCATGAAGAGCCATGTATTGAGTATTGAGTTTAGTACTGGGTTTACTTAAAACGGACAGAAATACATTTCTGGATACTGTTGCGACGGACTAAAATGGAGCCTATCGAAACTGTGAATGGGAAGCTTAAAAATCTTTATTCACGCGAAAACTTCCAGGAAAGACAGAGAGTCCACGAGAATCCAAAAGAATCTCACTCTCTGAACTCAATGTTTTGCAACTCTATCCATTTGTGACACCACTTTCAAGGAATTAAGTATCTGTGTTCCCAGATCCCTTTCTTCTACTGCACTCCTCAGTGTCCTATCATTTACTATAAAACCAGAAGGTATAGGAGCAGAAGCTGGCCATTTAGCCCATCGAGTCTGCTCCGCCATTCAATCATGGGCTGATCCAATCCTTCCAGTCATCCCCACTCCCCCACCTTCACCTCATACCATTTGATGCCCTGGCTAGTTAAGAACCTATCTATCTCTACCTAAAATACACCCAACAACCTGGCCTCCACAGTCGCTCATGGCATCAAATTCCACAGATATACCACCCTCTGACTAAACTAATTTCTCTGCATCTCAGGATGTCCTTGAATCCTGACGTCGTGCCCGCTTGTCCTAGAATCCCCTACCATGGGAAATAATTTTGCCATATCTAATCAGTTCAGGCCTTTTAACATTTGAAATGTTTCTATGAGATCCCCCCTCATTCTCCTGAACTCCAGGGAATACAGCCCAAGAGCTGTCAGACGTTCCTCTTATGGTAAACTTTTCACTCCTGTAATCATTTTTGTGAATCTTCTCTGAACTCTCTCCGATGTCAGTATATCCTTTCTAAGATAAGGAGACCAAAACTGCACACAATATAAGTGTGATCTCACGAGTGTCTTATAGAGCCACAACATCACATCCCTGCTTTTATATTCCACACCTCTAGAAATGAATGCCAACATTGCATTCACCTTCTTCACCCTGGAGGTTAACCTTTAGGGTATCCTGCATAAGGTCGCCCAAGTCCCTTTGCATCTCTGCGTTTTGAATTCTCTCCCCATCTAAATAATAGTCTGCCCATTTATTTCTTCCACTAAAGTGCATGACCATACACTTTCCAACATTGTATTTCATTTGCCACTTCCTTGCCCATTCCCCTAAGCTATCTAAGTCTCTCTGCAAGCTCTCTGTTTCCTCAACACTACCTGCTCCTCCACCTATCTTTGTATCATCAGCAAATTTAGCCACAAATCCATTAATACCATAGTCCAAATCATTGACATACATCGTAAAAAGATGTGGTCCCAACACCAAACCCTGTGGAGCTCTACTGGCAATCGGCAGCCAGCCAGAATAAAATCCCTCTATTCCCACTTTCTGTTTTCTGCTGACTAGCCAGTGCTCCACCCATGCTAGTAACTTCCCTGTAATTCCATGGGCTCTTAAGTTGCTAAGCAGCCTCATGTGCAGCACCTTGTCAAAGGCCTTCTGAAAATCCAAGTACACCACATTTACTGCATCTCCTTTGTCTACCCTGCTTGTAATTTCCTCAAAGAATTGCAGTAGGTTAGTCAGGCAGGATTTTCCTTTCAGGAAACCATGCTGGCTTTGGCCTATCTTGTCATGTGCCTCCAGGTACTCCGTAATCTCATCCCTAACAATCGATTCCAAAAACTTCCCAACCACTGGTGTCAGGCTGACAGGTCTATAGTTTCCTTTCGGCTGCCTCCCACTCTTCTTAAATAGCAGAGTAACATTTGCAATTTTCCAGCCATCCGGTACAATGCCAGAATTTTATCGATTCCTAAAAGATCATTGTTAATGTCTCTGCAATCTCTCCAGCTATTTCCTGCAGAATCCAATGGTGCATTCCATCAGGTCCAAGAGATTTATCCACCCTCAGACCAGTAAGCTTCCTAAGCACCTTCTCAGTCATAATTTTCACTGTGCATACTTCACTTCCCTGATACTCTTGAATGTCTGGTATACTGCAGACGTCTTCCACTGTAAGGACTGATGCAAAATACACTTTCAGTTCCTCTGCCATCTCTGCATCTCTCATTGCAATATCTCCACTGTCATTTTGTATTGGTGCTATATCTACCCTTGACTCTCTTTTACCCTTTATATATTTAAAAAAGGTTTTAGTGTCTTCTTTGATATTAGTCACCAGCTCCCTCTCATAATTCATCTTTTCGTTCCTTGTGACCATCTTAGTTTCCTTCTGCAAGTTTTTAAAAGCTTCCCAGTCCTCTATCTTCCCACTAGCTCTGGCTTCCTTATATATACCCTCTTTTGCTTTTACTTTGCCTCTGACTTCACTTGTCAGCTGCCACAATAGTGTTCTTCTTCCCTTTGAAAATTTCTTCTTATTTGGAATATATCTTTCTTGCAATTCCCTCATTTTTTGCAGGAATTCCAGCCATTGCTGCTCTGCTGTCTTTCCTGCAAATGTCCCTTTCCAGTCAACTTTGGCCAGTTCCCTTCTTATGCCATTGTAATTTCCTTAATTCCACTGAAATACTGACACATTGGATTTTTAGTTTCTCCTTCTCAAATTTCAAAGTGGACTTGATCTTATTGTGATCACTGTTCCCTAAGGGTTCCTTAACCTCAAGCTCTCTTATCACCTCTGGATCATTGCAAAACACCCAATCCAGTGCAGCTGATCCCCTAGTGGGCTCAACAACAAGCTGTTCTAAAAAACCATCCCTTAGACATTCTACAAAATTCTCTCTCTTGAGATCCGGTACTGACCTGGCTTTCCCAATCCACTTCCATGTTAAAATCTCCAACAATTATCAATGCATTGCCCTCCTGACACGTCTTTTCTATCTCCTATTGTAATTTGTAATCCACATCCCGGCTGCTGTTTGGAGGCCTGTATACAATTGCCTTTAGGGTCCTTTTACCCTTGCCATTTCTTAACTCAACCCATAGAGACTCTACACCTTCCAATCCTATGGCATCACTTTCTAATGATTTAATATTATTTCTTATACACAGAATTCACCACCCCCTCTGTCTACTAACCTATCTTTCCAATACACCGTATATCCTTGGACGTACAGCTCTCAATGGCAGCCATCCTATAGCCAAGTTTCAGAGGTGGCCACAATGTCATATTTGCCAATCTGTAGCTGAATTTCAAGATTGTCCTTTTTATTCTTTATGCTGCATGCATTCAAATATAACCTTTTCAGTCCAGTATTTGTTATTTTCTTTTTTAATTGCACCATGCCTCTATTGCCCTGTAACTCATGCCACTGGCTGTGATTAAGCCTCATCTCCTACTTTTCTATCTATAATCTCTGTTGCACACTATCTTTGATTTATTTCTGTTTTTCCCTTCCTCAACCCTATCACTGCGGTTCCCATCCCCTGCCAAATTAGTTTAACTCCTCCCTAACAGCTCTATTAAAACTGCTTGTTAGGATATTGGACCTCTTTGGGTTCAGGTGTAACCCACCTTTTTTGTATAGGTCATGCCACCCCCAGAAGAGGCCCCATTGATCCAGGAATCTGAAGCCCTGTCCCTACACCAGTCTCTCAGCCACACATTAATATGTCTGATCATGCTATTCTTGCACTCGCTATCATGTGGCACAGGCAGCAATCCTGAGATTCCTACCGTAGAGGTCCTGCCTTTCAGCTTCTTACCTAACTCCCTAAATTCTCTCTTCAGGACCTCCTCCATTTTTCTACCAATGTCATGGGTACCAATGTGTCCCAAGACTTCTGACTATTCACCCTCTCCCTTCAGAATACTTTGCACCCGATCCGAGATATCCCGTACCCTGGCACCTGGAAGGCAACACACCATGCGGGTATCTCTATCAGGCTGACAGAATCCCCTGTATGTTCCCCTCACTATGGAATCCCCTATGACTACCACATTCCTCATCTTCCTCTTTCCCTTCTGCACCATGGAACCACGCTTACTGCCACAGACCTGGTTGCCGTGGTCCTCCTCTGTCAGGTCACCCCCCTCAACTGCATCCAAAATGAGATAACGATTACTGAGGGGGATGGCCACAGGGATGCTCTCTACTATCTGAGCTCTTCCCTTCGCTTCTCTGACCATCACCCACTTATCTAACTCCTGCAGCCTCAGGGTCACTAACTACCTGTAGCTCCTCACTATCTCCTGTTCACTCTCTCTAACAAGCTATAGGTCATCGAGCTGCAGCATCAGATCCCTAACACGGTCTCTCAGGAGCTGTAGCTCGGTGCACCTGGTGCAGATGTGGCCATCTGGGGGACTGGAAGTTTCCCAGGATTCCTGCATCCGACACCCAGAGCAGAATACTAACCCTACTGACATACTCTCTATTCCTCCAAAAAACTGCAAAGAAAAACTGAAAACAAGTCCACCTACCCACTTACCTAGCTACAACCTGCTTTTGCCGAAGCCTGAATGAGCCAAAGCTACTCTCGCCACTGGCCTACTACCAACAGTGGCTGCCCCAACAATGACCACTCTGCTTATCCCTTCTGTATTTTTATTTAGTTTATCGAGCTCACTTGCCGCCGCTGATAGGCCCCACATGTCATATCCTGGTTTGACCTCCCAACGTGCAACATCTACACTTGTCTCCATTAAATTCCATCTGCCATTTTTCTGCCCATTTTTCCATTTGGCCTGGATCCCACTGAAAGTTTTTTGCAATAAGGCAGGATTGGGAATATAATCGCTGATAAATATTCATTTTAAGTAGAAGTTTACAAGCATACTATTTTTTGATGACTTTGCTCATATCACCTTCTCTAAGGTCTGGGCAATACCTTAATAGCCATCATCTCCTGTTTTTGTTGTGTACTTCTGGTATACAAAGCGTGCGTGGTACAAACACTTTGCTCTACTCGTGCGATCTCTTCCAGAATTCAAGTTTTTGATGTCAGGCATGTCCTTGGCCATCCATTGTTCCTTTCTTATTACAATGATGTTTACACAGATGTTTGATTTATTGGTTTTGGCTATTATTCCTCACTACCTTATCAAGCTTTTTTAAAAACTTGATTGATAATTTACATACCTGCTGCACTTGGAGGTCAACAGTGATCTGACGTTCATAATTCTGTTTTTCTTCTTTTACATCTGCTGTCTTTCTGCTGAAGCCCTGATCTGAGTATCTGAGCCCTGGAAAGATATCATAAACATCTCAACCAATTCCCAACTCAGGGTTTAGAGTTTGATTTGAGTGTTACTGATTGATTTTGGCTCGAAGAGTGGGCTGAGTTTTTGGAGATGTAGTTAGTACTGCAGAGTGTTGTGCACACAGCTCAGCACGTCATAGAAATCAGCGTCCCATCCATAGACTCTGCCACATTTCTTACTGTCTCCACAAAGCAGCCAGTATAATAAAGAACATTACCTACCACAGACATTCTCTTGCCTCCCATTGGCCAGAAGATATAAAAGCCTGAAAGCTCATACCACTAGGCCGAAGGACAATTTTTATCTTGCTGTTATATAAATATTGAACAGTTCTCTAGTACGATTAGATGTACTCTTAACCTCACAATCTACCTCATTTGACTTCCTGCCTTCTTGTCTACTTGCACCGCAATTTCTCTGTGACTGTAACACTTTACTTTGTACTCTGTTATTTCACCTTGTACTATCTCAATAAACCTCTGTAATGAATTAATTTGTATGAATAGAATGCAATAGAAACTTTTCATCTTAACTCACTACATAGAAACATAGAAAAACTACAGCACAATACAGGCTCTTCAGCCCACAAAGTTGTGCCGAACGTATCCCTACCTCAGAAATTACTAGTCTTACCCATAGCCCTCTATTTTGCTAAGCTCCATGTACCTATCTAAAAGTCTCCTAAAACACCCTATCGTATCCACCTCCACCACCATTGCTGGCAGCCCATTCCACGCACTCACCACTCTCTGGGGAAAAAGCTTACCCCTGACATCTCCTCTGTACCTACTCCCCAGCACCTTAAACTGTGTCCTCTTGTGGCAGCCATTTCAGCCCTGGGAAAAAGACTCTGACTATCCACAATGCCTCTCATCATCTTATACACCTCTATCAGGTCACCTCTCATCCTCCATCACTCCAAGGAGAAAAGGCCGAGTACACTCATCCTATTCTCATAAGGCATGCACCTCAATCCAGGCAACATCCTTGTAAATCTCCTCTGCACCCTTTCTATGGCTTTCACGTCCTTCCTGTAGTGAGGCACCCAGAACTGAGCACAGTACTCCATGTGCTGTCTTGAACAGGGTCCTATATAGCTGCAACATTAGCTCTCGGCTCCTAAATTCAATTCCACGATTGATGAAGGCCAATACACCATACATCTTCTTAACCACAGAGTCAACCTGCGCAGCTGTTTTGAGCGTCCTATGGACTTGGACCCCAAGATCCCTCTGATGCTCCACACTGCCAAGAGTCTTATCATTAATATTATATTCTGCCATCATATTTGACCTACCAAAATGAACCACTTCACACTTATCTGGGTTGAACTCCATCTGCCACTTCTCAGCCCAGTTTTGCATCCTATCAATTTCCCGCTGTAAACTCTGACAGCCTTCCATACTATCCACAACACCTCCAACCTTTGTGTCATCAGCAAATTTACTAACCCATCCCTCCACATCCTCATCCTCATCATTTATAAAAATCATGAAGAGTAAGGGTCCCAGAACAGATCCCTGAGGCACACCACTGGTCACCGACCTCCATACTGAATACGATTTGTCTACAACCACACTTTGCCTTCTGTGGGCAAGACTGTTCTGGATCCACAAAGCAATGTCCCCTTGGATCCCATGCCTCCTTACTTTCTCAATAAGCTTTGTATGGGGTACCTTATCAAATGCCTTGCTGAAAACCATATACACTATATCTACTGCTCTTCCTCCATCAATGTGTTTAGTTACATTCTCAAAATATTCAATCAGGCTCGTAAGGCACGACCTGCCCTTGACAAAGCCATGCTGACTATTCCTAGTTATATTATACCTCTCAAAATGTTCATAAATCCTGCCTCTCAGGATCTTCTCCATTAGCTTACCAACCACTGAGGTATATCTCACTGGTCTATAATTTTCTGGGCTATCTCTACTTCTTTTCTTGAATAAAGGAACAACATCCGCAACCCTCCAGTCCTCCAGAACCTCTCCTGTCCCCATTGATGATGCAAAGATACATCTCATCTGGTCCCAGCGACTTATCCAACTTGATGATTTCCAAAAGCTCCAGCACATCCTCTTTCTTAATATCTACATGCTCAAGCTTTTTAGTCTGCTGTAAGTCATCACTACAATCACCAAGATCCTTTTCCATAGTGAATACTGAAGTAAAGTATTTATTAAGTACCTCTGCTATTTCCTCTGGTTCCATACACACTTTCCCACTGTCACACTTGATAGGTCCTATTCTTTCACATTTTTTCCTCTTGCTATTTTTCCTTTTTCCTTGGGAAAACCTTAATCCTGCCCCCCAAGGCCTTCTCATGGCCCCTTCTGTCTCTCCTAATTTCCTTCTTAAGCTCCTTCCTGTTAGCCTTATAACCTTCTAGATCTCTAACATTACCTAGCTCTCTGAACATTTTGTAAGCTTCTCTTTTCTTTATGATTAGATTTATTACAGCCTTTGTACACCGCGGTTCCTGCACCCTACAATACTTCCCTGTCTCATTGGAACGTACCAGTGCAGAACTCCACACAAATATCCCCGAACACTTGCCACGTCTTCCATACTTTCCCTGAGAGCATCTGTTTCCAATTTAAGCTTCCAATTTCCTACCTGATAGCCTCATAATTCCCCTTACTCCAATTAAACACTTTTCTAACTTATCTGTTCCTATCTCTCTCCAATGCTATTGTAAAGGAGATAGAATTATGATCACTATCTCTAAAATGCTCCCTCACTGAGGAATCTGACACCTGACCAGGTTCATTTCCCAATACCAAATAAGTACAGCCTCTCCTCATGTAGGCTTATCTACATATTGAGTCAAGAAACCTTCCGGAACACACCTAACAAACTCCACCCCTTCTAAACCCCTTGCTCTAGGGAGATGCCAATCGATATTTGGGAAATTAAAACCTCCCATCACTACGTGTGAACAATTTATCAGTTTAGAATTTTTATCCTCTGACTGACTTATTTCCTGGCTGTTGAAAGCATTAATCATTTAGCTCCAGTCCACTGAAGGATATAGCTAATGTCTCTTCATTACTCAATATTTCAGAAACAGATGAAATTCAGTTTTTTACTTTTGGCTAGCTTTTCCAAGCTTCTCAAAACATTGTTAGCCTCCCAGTTTATTTTAGGCGTAAACTCTGCAGTCATCAAACATATAATCAGCATGTGCAATCATCTCAGGTTGGGTCTGATCATTTTTAAAAGATCTTGATTCAGTATTCACACCTTTATTTTGCTCTAGAAATTACAATCTATTACTTATTTTCTGTGAATGGTCTATATGCAGCTGAATATATGTTTTCAACATGGTGTATGGTGTGCTCATGACAGAAATGATACAATAACTACATGCTAGACTTCTTGTAACAGTATAAGCTCTTTATTTATTCCTGAGGTAAGATCATAAGATATAAGAGAGGAATTCAGCCATTTGGCCTATCATATCTGTTCTACTATTCAATCATGGCTGATTATTTTACAATCACATTCTCCCACTTTGTTTCCATAATGCTGAACTGCTTAACCATCTCCCCAATATGCAAGAAACTATCAATCTCTTTCTTAATACACCCAACGGCAAAAAATCCCAGATTCAGCCTTCCTCCTCTGCATCCATATAACTTAACTCTGAGAACACCAGTGAGCAACTTATAAATGATAAATATACATAATAAATTAAATGTATTGGTTCACATTAAATTAATGAAAGGATGGTATTTTACTTTATTAATCACTAAAGGTTCATTTTATTGTCAAAGTATGCATGTACAATCCAACTCTGATATTCATCTTCTCCAGATAGTCATGAAATTTTGGGAAAAAAACACATGAATCATTGAAAAAAAAGACTTCAACTCCCTCTCTGCACAAAAAGGAAAAAGAAACAAAACTCACAAACCCCAAACTCCCCACCCACTTCCTCGCACAAAAGCTAACCAGTTTCCCACATGGAAAACAATGGCTGGATAATCAAACCCCAACCCCCTCCCTTGCAAAAAATTCAGCGACAATTAAAAACAGAAACTGATTGACTAAACGTTAAAGGGAAATCTTTGCTAAGGGCAGGCATGCTAATTTGTTCCATTGCCTTTTCTCAGCTTGCTATATTCCAATTACTTTTTGCCAAATCTTAATATAACTAATAAAATTACATCAATTTGAAGCATTTTACTTGTTTTTTTGAGTTGTTTAATTGTAAGATGATTGAGTTGCTTTAAGACAGGAAAGCAAAAAAATGTCAGAGCATTTATTAATTTAATCCAATTTCACTTACGGAAATATAAAATGAATTAATGTTAATGGCCTGCACAATTAATCACCCAAGGAACACAAGGGATAATAAGTGTCTTTAGTGCCAGGAGACTATATATCACCAGTGATGGAGAGAGAGGGCAAAATCAGCCAGGGGTTTTGATAAAAAGGTTCATCCAATGGTTAGAGTATTCATTTTAATTGAAAGTGAATGAGCTGGATTGTGCAATCAAAGGCAAAGGACAGTTGTTTTCTTTTTGACTGGAAGGCTGTAAACACTAAGTTACCAGAGGAATCAAACATATACCTGGATAAAAAATCAAGTAGACTGATCCGTAAGACATAAAACTTGGTGGATTAGGAGACAATGAAGAAGATTGTGAAAGGATATAAAGAGATAAAGATCAGTTGGAAAATTGGCTGGTTGCTGGTGGGCTTCAATTCAGACTCAGACAGTGAGAGTATGGAATGAGCTGCCAGAGGAAGTGGTAGATGAGGGTTTAATTTCAACATGTAAGAAAAATTTGGATGAGTACATGAATAGGAGATGTATGGAGGGCTATGGTTCAGGTGCAGGTCAATGGTACTAGGCAGAATAATAGTTTGTCATGAACCGGATGAGCTGAAAGCCCTGTTTCTGTGACTCTATATGTGAGATAATGAAATGATAACAGGATATATGAAGTAATTGGGAGGGACTTAAGCAGAAGAACCCTGGGTTTCGGAGCCATGTATCTATTTTCTGCCTGTATTGTCCTTTGTGGGACATTTATTATGGTAATCTGTCATGTGGGTTGGGGCATGGTGGAAGAAAATGAGTATAGTTATGTATTCACACTTTGTCTTAGTTAGTTGTTTAATTTAGTCCAGTTAAGAGTTGGAGGCAATAATTCTGATATTGTTAACTTAGTTTTGTTAGCTTTTTAATTGATAAAATATAGTTTGTCTTTGCTGGTTTTGTAATAAAGGATCGTACTTCATCGATTTGGTATTATTTGCAAGCACATCATACAGTCTCGATTACACTGGCTCAGTCTCTCAGCTATTTTGGTTTGTCTTCAAGTAACCACTACATTTTGTCAACCAAATAAATAGTTATACCAAACCAACTCCAGCCTACAACAAAGGATTGCCACAGCCTTGTTGGTGGAATTGGAATCACAACCCTGAGAACAACATGTCGGAAATGGGATTAGCTTTCGGTCAGATTATCTGTGACCTTTTGTTGATTTGTGTTGCGTGCTTGTGGTTTGAACATAGTTTTGAGTGGTCAGCACTGCTCGTCCATTGGGGACCTTTGTTCAGTTGTGTGGTGTTTGCCTAAGGGGTTGTTGGTTTATTTTATTGAAGTGCCGAGCTATTTTGATTGCTAACATTTAAGTTGAATGTGTTTTTTACAGTCTCGATTAAGCACTGTGGATGCCTATGTTTGTTTGTTGCCTGCATTTGTTGACTCAAATATTGCCAATACTGCAAATGAACAAAGAGTTAATTGCAAGTTGCTCAACTAGAGAAAGTAACATGAGTGCATTAAAGCATGGAATTGGCGCTAAAAACCCTGCAGTTGGACTTGCAAAAGAGAAGTTAAATCTGAAGCTAAGGCTAATCTAATTGAAAGTCTTCAAAAGGAGAATGAAACAAATGTGAACTAAATGATAGGTTTAATGCTATCAATTAATGATCGTATGAAAATTAAAGAAAATGCCTTAAAATGCAATCTCATCTTGAGAACTTGTCTAATCTCTGTGAAACTGTTGCTAAGCAACATCACATGGAAATACCATAACTTCCCAAGGCTAAGCAAGAAAAAAGAACAAATGTTTTTCAAACATTGATCGCTATTGCAGTGCATTCATAGAGGATACAGAATAATGGTTGACCCAAAGATGTTACATTGAAGATCATGTTGCAGCAACAAGTGAATCTATGTCTTGTGTTCCATCAGACAATGTTTCTCAAATTCCAAGACATATTTTGAATACATATAGAGCAGGTGACCAAACAGTGTGAGGTGATACCAAATGACAGTGTGTCTAATGTCAATGCTCAAAGTTCTGTTGCAGTAAGGAAACCTTCTGTACCTACTACCTTCTCAGCATGCCAGAGGTTTGCATTAATCACATGTCAACAATTATTGAAGGACATCAGATACTAGAAGAACAAGAGGAACATCTACAGAAAAGGATGTATCAGCTATGGGAAATGAAGGAACAATTTAAGTTGGAGGAAGAAATTGATACACGTATGGCTGAAGTTAATGTGCTAAGAACTTCAAGTGTGGCAAGTGTTAACAATGCTCCAGAAGGACAGTCGTTGGTGTGAGCTCCTATATTGAAAAAAGTGCAAAGAAAAACTAAAACACCAAATATCAATGCTAATTTATTCATTCCTCAATTGTCTGTGAAACATGAACAAGAACCCCAAGAGGTAGTTCAAGATGTTTACTCTCAGCCAGCACTAATGAGCCACTCTGAACCTATGTCATATCCAATAGCTCTAAGTGCTCATGGGACATTAACTTACAGCATGGAAACACACTTGTTTCAGAAGATAGAGGTGAAAATAGTGCAATGGATATTATAAGAAGCAAAATGAAGTCACACCTTATTAGTACAAAAACAACACTTTTCATTTTTGCCTAAAAGGGAGATTAAAAATATTCTATGGAAGTCCATTACAATATTATGCTTTTATGAGGGCTTTTGAAAACAGTGTTGGAGGCAAGGCTGACAGCAATAGTAGCTGCCTCTATTTCCTTGACCAGTACATGAGAGATTGTCCTAGAGAACTTGTCAGAAGTTACTAGCATGGTGACCCCAAGAAAGGATATCTAAAAGCTACAGGAACATTTTGGTATATGAACAAAAATTTGCATCCACCTACTTGCAAATAGACTTTCTTAGGTATCAAATCTGAAGACATGAAAGCTGTTCAAGATTACAGTCTTTTCCTTAGCGGTTGTTGTAATGTCATGGAGGAAGTGCAGTGCGTGTGTGAGCTGGACCTGTCTGCTGCTATGTCAATTGTTGTAAGGAAAAAGCCCAATATGCTTAGGGATAAATAGAGAATGGTGCAAGAATGGACAACCATAAGATTGCTTTAATTCATATTGTTGATTTCATAGAAAGGCAAGTAAAGTTTGCTGCTCACCCGGTGTTTCGGGGAAATATACAGGATGGTACATCATCAGCCATAAAGCAAAGATGTAAACAAAACTAAGTCACAATTTTGGTACTGCTCCCCAACCTTTCCTTTGCTACATTGATGACTACATTGGTGCTGCTTCCTGCACCCATGCTGAGCTTGTCAATTTCATCGACTTTGCCTCTAACTTTCACCCAGCCCTCAAATTCACTTGGTCCATCTCGGACACTTCTCTCCCCTTTCTCGATCTCTCGGTCTCCATCTCTGGAGACAGACTGTCCACTGACATTTTCTATAAACCCACTGACTCCCATAAATACTTGATTATACCTCTTCCCACCCTGTCAAATGTAAAAATGAGGCTTTCTGTTCCAGGACATCTCAAATGTCCTCTTTCTTTAACAATCGTGGTTTCTCTTCTGCCGTCATCAATGATGCCCTCACCCGCATCTCCTCCATTTCCCGCACTTCGGCCCTCACCCCATCCTCCCGTCACCACAACGGGGACCGTGTTGACCTTAGCCTCACCTACCACCTCACCAGCCTCCATATCCAGCATATTATTCTCCGCAACTTCCGCCACCTTCAGCAGGACCCCACCACTAAGCACATCTATCCCTCTCTACCCCCTCTGCTTTTTGCAGGGATCATTCCCTCCGTGACTGCCTGGTCAACATGTCCCTCTCCACAGATCTCCCACCTAGTACTTATCCCTGCAAGCATAAGTGCTACACCTGTCCCTACACCTCCTCTCTTACCACCATTCAGGGCCCCAAACAGTCGTTCCAGGTGAGGCAACACTTCACTTGTGAGTCTGTTGGGGACATCTATTGCATCTGGTGCTCCCGGTGCAGCCTCCTCTACATCGGTGAGACCCGACGCAGATTGGGGGAACACTTTGTCAAGCACCTCCGCTCCGTCCGCCACAACGGACAGGATCTCCTGGTTCCCACCCACTTCAACTCTGCTTCACATTCCCATTCAGATATGTCCATTCATGGCCTCCTCTACTGCCATGATGAGGCCAAACTCAGGTTGGAGGAGCAACATCTCATATACCGTCTGGGTAGTCTCCAACCCCTTGGTATGAACATCAAATTCTCCAACTTCTGGTAATTCCCTCCCTCTCCCTTCCTCCCATTCCACTTTCACTCTGCCTCCTCTTCCAGCTGCCTATCACCTCTCTCATGATTCTGTCTTCTTCTACTACCCATAGTGGTTTCCCCTTACATTCCTTCTTCACCTCTCCTGCCTATCCCCTCCCCCACCCCTTGATCTTTCCTCTGATTGGTCTTTCACCTGGCACCTTCCACCCTCCCACCTTCTTTATAGGACCCCTGCCCCCTCCTTCTTCAGTCCTGATGAAGAGTCTTGGCCCAAAACATTGACTGCTCCTTTCAACGGATGCTGCCCGACCTGCTGAGTTCATCCAGCTTGTTTCTATGTGTTGATTAAGTCACAATTCTGTTCTGCTAATAGAAGCAGCTTTGCTATTACTGATTCAAAACTGAAATTGGAACTAATGGAATGGAAATGGTCTCGCCAGCCAAAGGGGTTGGTCTGTCCTGTGAGGGTGAGCATACTGTCCATTGAATTCATGCTCTCAGCTGGAGAAAAGGGCTCATCATAAGATTGGCTTCCTAAAGGAAAATGGTGTCAGCTTTGGCTGATTCTTTACGGGACACATCAGCAAGGATTGCAGGAAGGATCTTTCGTGTAAGGTATGCAGTGGTAAGCATCCTAGCATACTTCATATTCACTCTAACAAGAAAGGTGCAGAATCAAAACAACCTGTGAAATAATCAGACACAGAACTGAGTAGTGCTCTGGTATCTAATGGCCTTACAGGGGCTGGTAATCATGATTCTAAACTCTCCGGCACAAGTAAAGTCTAAGAAGGGTAACAAGACAATAATTACTTGTGTTTTCATAGATGAAGGAAATACAGCAGTGTTCTGCACAGTGGACCTCTTGAACAAACTCAACCTCACAGGAAAAATGACACGCATTCTCTTATACACCATGAGTCAAGAGAAGATTGTGAGTAGCTATGTATATTGGAAGTTGCTGGCTTAGAAGGTGAAAACTATTCTGAACTACCTAGCTTGGATTGGAAATGGCTAGCTTAGATGGTGAAAATTATTGTGAACTACTCAACAAGTATACGCAGAAAAGCAAGCTTGTCTGCAAATGGAACTTACATCACAGAGAGACTTCCAGGGCCGGTCTCACCTGAAACGTATTCATTTGCCAGAGATTGATTCCGAAACTGAGCTGCTGATAGGGACAATTGTGGCCAAAGCACTGGGGCTGTTGTAAGTGATTTGCTGTGTTAATGATGGACCCTACGTAATTAGCACAATGTTTAGTTGGACTGTGATGGTGATGGAAGACACTGTGCACAGCCAGTGCTGATATTTCACAGGATTTCCTTCTTGAACTAGGATGAGCTTTGGCAGCAGCTACTTAAGGCAGACTTCCCTGAATGCAGTCAGGATGAATTACCTCATTTGTCAACAGAAGATCACAAGTTCATGGAGCTGGTTATGAATTCCACAAAACTGGAGGACAGCCACTACCAGATTAGTTTACCTTTGAGAAATGAAGTAGTTAGCATGCCAAATAATAGGAAGATTGTTGAAAAGCATGCTCTAAATCTAAGGAAGTAGGTTTAAGTAGGATTTGTAATTTCACACTGACTACACAACTTTCATGAAGGATGTCATCTCCAAGGATTATGCTGAAAGAGTGCCAGCACAGAATCTGCAACACAGTGACCAGGAAGGCATGTTTATTCCTCATCATGGTATTTATCACCCTAGAAAAGATAAACTTTGTGTTGTGTTTGAATGCAGGGTGACTTTTCAGGGATTAGCACTTAATGCTCAACTTTTACAGTAACCAGATCTTTCTAGCTCACTGATTCAGAAAAGAACTAATGGTGATCCTGGCAGATATTGAATCAATGTCTCATCAGGTTAAAGTACTAGCAGAAGATGCAGGTCTGATGAAATTTCTCTGGTGGCCTGATGTGAACCCACCCAAGATCTAAAGGTGGACTTTAGAGTGGTGGTACTGCTGTTTGGAGCAACATCATCACTGAGCTGGGCAAATTTTCCTCTTGGGAAATGCTCAGAAGACAATGAAGAACAGTTCAGCTGCGAGATGGTAGATAAGGTTTGGCATTGCTTCAGTGTTGATGACTGCCTTGTGTCTGTGTCCTCTGAGGAGGAAGAAATCTCTCTCATGACCTTGTATCCATTTGTGCTAGGGGTGGCTTTCAACTCATAAAGTGGATAAGCAACAGGCATAGTGTGCTAGCTGTGATAGAAGAAGACCAAAGAGCGAAAGACAGGAAAGATTTGGATCAAGATATACTATTAGTGGAGAGAGCATGTGCAACAGTGCACTCAGTCTGATACTTCCAAGTTTAAGATCATGATTCAAGGTGGATCATTCACCAGAAGGGTACCTTCTCCACAGTTAGTTTCATTTATGATCATTTAGGAATCGTGAGTCAGGGCATTATCCAAAGATCTATAAAGTCAATGTAAGAACAGGCTTAGCTGGGATGACACAATACCAACATCTATTGCATGAGCAAGCTGCCAGGAAGAACTCTGCCAGTTGGAAAACTTCTAAGATGTTTGAAACCCCTGGATTTTGGAGAAGTTACTGTTTCACAGTTACACCATTTTACAGATGCAAATGAAAATGGCTGTGGAATAGTGACCTATCTATTCTTGCACAATACGTGCTGTCAGGTGCACAGCACTTGTTTCATGGGAAAATCTAGGGTAGTTTCATGTCAGTTTCCACCGTATGTATCTCATCATTGCTAAGATGGCAAGTTGTGTGGACACATTGGAGGAAGGAGTTGCACATAAAACTTCAGGACTCAGTGCTTTCGGTTGATAGTACTTCAGTGCTGAAGTATATCAAGAATGAAATTCCAGGTTATAAACCTTCACTGCAAACAGAGTTTCTGAAATTCTTAAGGTCTCACAAACATCTCCATGGAGATATGTAAATAATTCAAGCAACCAGCAGATGTGTTTTTTGGAGGGGTGAAGGTGAATGCATTTCTTAAGAATGAGATGTGGGTGTCCAGGCCTCAGTATCTTCTTCAGCCTGAAATGAAATGATCTATGAATCCCAGTTGTTTTGGAGAACTTCTAGATGAACTTAAAGCTTGGCAGAGTGTTACAATGAATGCCATGACGATTGAAGAGGAAATGAACTTGGTAACATGCATAATCCAACATTTCTTGTCTTAGACGCATTTGAGAATGACTGTGGCTGGATTCTTAGAATTAAGAACTTGCTCTTGTTTCTTAGTCAGAAAAAGCAGCAAGTGAACATCACTCTTGTTCAGTCTGGTTGGGAAAAGAACAATAAGGGTATGCTTTGGAGAGAGAGATTGAGAAGGACAAAGGTCAGATTGGCCAGGATTGTCTCAGGGGAGCAGATCTGAAAAACTGAAGTGGAAATCATTGCATTTTGCCAGAAAAAGCGACTTTCAGAGGAATTTTCAAGTTTGCAAAGGGAACAAAGTGTGAAAAGGAACAGCCATATTTTCAAGTTCAATCAAGTACTTGAAGATGGTGTTTTGAGATCTGGCGGACAGCTTGGTAGAACAGCCATGGCTGAAGAGTCTAAATATGCTGCTATGCTGGGAAGGATCTTACCTCAGACATCATCTTGAGGCATGTATATCAAGAGGCAGGATATGGTGGCCGTAAGCAAATGTTATCCAGGTTGTGCCAATACTGGATTCCCAGTGCTATTACAGCTATAAGAAAAATCCTGTCAAAGTGCATTGTTTGTTGACGGTTGTATGCAGCTCCAGGATGCCAGCACATGTACAGAATCTATCTCTGTACAGGGTCTCTCCAGATGATCCTTCGTTTACATGTGTAGGAGGGGCACCATTTGGACCTTTTGAAGTGAAGAGTAGAAGGAGTACAATGTAGAGTTAGAAACATAGAAAACCTGCAGCTCAATACAGGCCCTTCGGCCCACAAAGTTGTGCCGAACATGTCCCTACCTTAGAAATAACTAGGCTTTACCCATAGCCCCTTATTTTTCTAAGCTCCATGTAGCCATGCAGGAGACTCTTAAAAGACCCTCCACCACTGCCGCCAGCAGCCCATTCCACTCATTCACCACTCTCTGCGTAGAAAACCTACCCCTGAAATCTCCTCTGTACATAATTCCATTCCTCCACTTCCTCATCCAGGTCATTTATAAAAATCACAAAGAGTAGGTGTCCCAGAACAGATGCTTGAGGCGCACCACTGGTCACCAGCCTCCATGCAGAATTGTATTTACCTGTACAGCTATATCAGCTGTTCACATTGATGTGGCGCAATGGGAGCGGACCCAAATGCAAGACACAGACACTGAATTATCAGGAACAGGACTAGGCATGAGAAGGAAGCAAGGAAAGTGGGGAAGAAAGGATGCTGGGCATGACACAGGCCCTGGACGAGACAAGGATTCTGGGCCTGGGCTAGGACTTGACTAGGATAGCAGAACCAGGACATGGAACTGGGAACTAGGAGCTTGGGCTTGGACTCCAAGACAGAAACTGGGTCTTGACTCGGGCTCAGACTCCAGGACTAGGCGAGAACAAGACATGGCTACAGGACGAGGAGAGGCAACAGGACTGGATTGGAGACTCCTGGACAGGACAAGTGAACCCCAGCACTGGGCTGTGCAAGGTACTCCTGGGCTGGGCAAGGAACATGCACAAGACGAGAACACACAGCTGTGGCTTGGACAGGACAAGGTTCTGGGACGTGGCTAGGACTGGACGAGACCCCAAAGCCTGACTTGGTTGAGGAAGAGACAGGAATGTAGAGCCTTGGTCAAGGGAGAGACAGGAACATGGAACACAGAGCCAGGACCCCTCCATGGAAACAGGACGTAGGGCTGGGACTCATTACACAGAACACAGAGCTGGGACCCCTCCTTGGGTACAGGACATAAGGTCAAGACTCATTACACAGAGTGCAGAATACGATGAGACAGCTCCCAACACTAGGTAGCGGCAGACGGCCAGACCTACCTAGTGAAGGCAAGGACACAGGCAGTTCTCAACACTAGGTAGCGGCAGACGGCCAGACTACCTAGTGAAGGTGTGGACACAGGCAGTTCCCAACACTAGGTAGCGGCAGATGGCCAGACCTACCTAGTGAAGGCAAGGACACAGGCAGTTCCCAACACTAGGTAGCGGCAGACGGCCAGACTACCTAGTGAAGGTGTGGACACAGGCAGTTCCCAACACTAGGTAGCAGCAGACGGCCAGACTACCTAGCGAAGGCGTGGACACAGGCAGTTCTCAACACTAGGTAGCGGTAAACGGCCGGACCTACCTAGTGAAGGCGTGGACACAGGCAGTTCCCAACACTAGGTAGCGGTAAACAGCCAGACCTACCTAGTGAAGGCGTGGACACAGGCAGTTCCCAACACTAGGTAGCGGTAAACGGCCAGACCTACCTAGTGAAGGTGTGGACACAGAGACAGTTCAAAACAACAAAAGACAGTTCCTTATCTTACTCCAGTGGCTGAACTTGACAGTGGTGAATGCGAGGCAAGGCTCCAGGAGGAAGGTGGAGGGAAGGGATACAGACAGGGCATTTGGACAGGAACAATTCAGCAGCCAGAGGCTGAATCCTGAAGCTATATATGAAGCCAGCCCAAATGAGAATCAGCTGCCTCAATAGAAACTGGGGAAAACTGGAAAACCTGGAATAAGGAACATGGACTGGACCGTGAACCGGAATGTGGATTTCACGGACCAGACCATGACAGGCATCTTCTTTAGACACTGATTCCTTTCTTAATGCACCTTGATGCTTTATAACAAGATGAAGGCTGGTTTGTGAATTGTGCTCTGATAAAGCAACAAACTATGTTGGAGCTGAGAGTGAGTTGCAAGAAGATGAATCATTCATGGATCAGTGATGTCCTTCTTCAAAAGGGAATTAAGTTAATTTTTAATCCCTGGCTGGATCACATGATGGAGGAACATGGGAGATTGATCATGTCTGTGCAAAATGTCCTCAATTCCACCATGAAGGTACAGAATCTTGAAAACGAGAGTTTCCACGTTGTCCTTTGTAAAGTAGTGCCTATTATCAATGGTCATCCAATTAATAAAGCATCCTCTGATCCCAATGATTTGGAAGCACTAATACCCAACCATCTGTTGCTTCTGAAGATCTCTGTATCCTTAACACCAGGAGCTCCAAAAGGAAGATAGAGGTATCCCCCACTTTATGAAAATGTGCTTTACGCCACTTCGCTTTTATGAAAGACTTACATTAGCACCTGTTTTCGCTTACCGAAAGAAATCCAAAGAGGAATTTCGTGTTTACGAAAAAGGTGAAAAGCAAAAATAGCGTTCAGCGCTTGATTTGCAGTGAGCCGTTACAGAGGCAGCACGTACCCCAAGCAGCGAGAGTGGCGAAAAGTGAAAATAGCGTTCAGCGTTTGTTTTTCTCTCGGCATCAAGCGGCCATAGCTTTGAACTGCGTGTGATTTCCACTACGATTGACAGTGCTGCAATGATTGCAGAAAAGTATGACTTTAATTTTGAAAGGGCACGTGGTTTTAGGGCAGGTTTGCAGGATGGTTTGAGTGCTTACAAAGAACTGTGATAGGAAAATGTGTGAACGTTCCAGTGTGCTCACTGTCTCCCGATTCCTGTAAGTGAAACTACACTGTACATACATTATTTCTACTTTATATAGGCTGTGTATTTACCATATCATTCCTGCTTTTAGTATATGTTAGTGTTATTTTAGATTCTATGTGTTATTTGGTATGGTTTGGTAGGTTATTTTTTGGGTCTGGGAACGCTCAAAAATTTTTCCCATGTAAATTAATGGTAATTGCTTCTTTGCTTTACACCATTTCAGCTTACAAAAGGTTTCATAGAAACGCTCTAATTTCGGATAGCATGGGAAACCTGATTTTATTTTCAACATGGATGGAAGTACGCCCAATATATATCAAACTTGTTTTGGAAACAGTGAGTCAAGGAGTATTTACCACAATTACATGAATGTCAGAAATGGTCAGGTAGAAAATGCAATTTCCTCCCAGGAAGCATTGTGCTTATAGTTAATGACGCAATACATTGAAACTGATGGATCATGGGAACAATCATTCAAGACTTTGCAGGCACAAGAGGATTTGTGCGACAGGCGCACATCAAAACCAAGACCAGCTGTCTGGACAGGCCATTAACCAAGATCCGTCTTTTACAGGAGACAGAGGTTTGAAGAACTACAGCTCTAGAAGCTTCATGACTTTGACTTGACAGAGTGTGGAGGTAAGGGTCATTCTGTAGTGGGCTAAGTGCTGGTAAGCTCTGGCCTAGATTACTGTTACATGACTTAACTGGAAGATGAAAGAAGAAAGAAGACATTTGTACAAATGTTAAAATGTTCGGCCTTGAAGATTTCACGTCTCCTATTTTAATAGTATGTAGTGTAATAATTAAGGAGATGGAATGTTGGAGCCATGAATTTAGTTTCTGTCTATATTGTATTTTGTGACTCGTTTATTGTGGTAATCTGTTACGTGGGTTGGGGCGTGGTAGATGCAAATGAGTGTAGTTATGTGTTCTTGCTTTGTCTTAGTTAAATAAATACAGGGTTACCTCAAGTGGAGCGGCCTGTGGAAAGCGGCCAGTGAGTGAGTGGGCCAGTGAAGGAGTGGAGATTTGAGGCTTTGACTCAAGAGGCTTCGACGAGAAGAAGCTGAGGACGAGCTTCACTCCAAGTGAGGTAAGGCCGGGTAAGTTCCTTTTAAAGGAGAAAGTCTCAAAAGTTGAGGCAAGTATTGGGGAGGTCATGGCAGCTGAGATCGGCCCCGTGGTTTGTTCATCCTGCAGCATGTGGGAAATCAGGGATACTTCCAGTGTCCCTGATGACTATGTGTGCAGGAAGTGTGTCCAACTGCAGCTTCTGGCAGACCGCATTGAGCGTCTGGAGCTGCGATTGGATTCATACTGGAGCATCCACGATGCTGAGAAAGTCGTGAATAGTACATTCAGTGAGTTGGCCACACCGCAGGTAAAGGCTACACAGGCAGAAAGGGAAGGGGTGGCCACTAGACGGTGTAGCAGTAAGCAGGTAGTGCAGGAGTCCCCTGAGGTCATCTTCCTCCTAAACAGATATACTGTTTTGGATACTGTTGAGGGAGATGTCTCATCAGGGGAAGGCAGCAGCAGCCGAGGTCATTGCACCATGGGTGGCTCTGCGGCACAGAAGGGAAGGAAAAGGAGTGGGAAAGCTAAAGTGATAGGGGATTCGATTGTAAGGGGAATAGATAGGCGTTTCTGCGGCCGCAAACGAGACTCCAGGATGGTATGTTGTCTCCCTGGTGCAAGGGTCAAGGATGTCTCTGAACGGCTGCAGGACATTCTAGAATGGGAGGGTGAACAGCCAGTGGTCGTGGGGCACATAGATACCAACGATATAGGTAAAAAATGGGATGAGATCCTACAAGGTGAATTTAGGGAGTTAGGAGATAAACTAAGAAGTAGTTATAATGGGTGACTTCAATCTACATATAGATTGGGTGAACTAAATTGGTAAGGGTGCTGAGGAAGAGGATTTCTTGGAATGTATGCTGGATGGTTTTCTGAACCAACATGTCAAGGAACCAACTAGAGAGCAGGCCATTCTAGATTGGGTACTGAGCAATGAGGAAGGGTTAGTTAGAAATCTTGTCGTGCGAGGCCCCTTGGGTAAGAGTGACCATAATATGGTGGAATTCTTCATTAAGATGGAGAGTGACATAGTTAATTCAGAAACAAAGATTCTGAACTTACAGAAGGTTAACTTTAAAGGTATGAGACGTGAATTCGCTAAGATAGACTGGCAAATGATATTTAAAGGGTTGACGGTGGATATGCAATGGCAAGCATTTAAAGATCGCATGGATGAACTACAATTGTTCATCCCAGTTTAGCAAAAGAATAAACCAGGGAAGGTAGTGCACCCGTGGCTGACAAGGGAAATTAGGGATAGTATCAAGTCCAAAGAAGAAACATATAAATTAGCAAAAAAAGCAGCACACCTGAGGACTGGGAGAAATTCAGAGACCAGCAGAGGAGGACAAAGGGCTTAATTAGGAAAGGGAAAAAAGATTATGAGAGAAAGCTGTCAGGGAACATAAAAACTGACTGTAAAAGCTTTTATAGATACGTGAAAAGAAAAAGATTGGTCAAGAGAAATGTAGGTCCTTTACAGTCAGAAACAGGTGAATTGATCATAGGGAACAAAGACATGGCAGACCAATTGAATAACTACTTTGGTTCTGTCTTCACTAAGGAGGACATAAATAATCTTCCGGAAATAGTAAGGGACCAATGGACTAGTGAGATGGAGGAACTGAGGGAAATACATGTTAGTAGGGAAGTGATGTTAGGTAAATTGAAGGGATTAAAGGCAGATAAATCCCCAGGGCCAGATGATCTGCATCCCAGAGTGCTTAAGGAAGTAGCCCAAAAAATAGTGGATGCATTAGTGATAATTTTTCAAAACTCCTTAGATTCTGGATTAGTTCCTGAGGATTGGAGGGTGGCTAATGTAATGCCACTTTTTAAAAAAGGAGGGAGAGAGAAACTGGGAAATTATAGACCGGTTAGTCTGACATCAGTGGTGGGGACAATGCTCGAGTCAGTTATCAAAGATGTGATAACAGCACACTTGGAAAGAGGTGAAATCATCAGACAAAGTCAGCATGGATTTGTGAAAGGAAAGTCATGTCTAACGAATCTTATCGAATTTTTTGAAGGTGTAATTAGTAGAATGGATAGGGGAGAGCCAGTGGATGTGGTATATTTAGATTTTCAAAAGGCTTTTGACAAGGTCCCACACAGGAGATTAGTGTGCAAACTTAAAGCACACGGTATTGGGGGTATGGTATTGATGTGGATAGAGAATTGGTTGGCAGACAGGAAGCAGAGTGGGAGGAAACGGGACCTTTTCAGAATGGCAGGCAGTGACTAGTGGGGTACCGCAAGGCTCAGTGCTGGGACCCTAGTTGTTTACAATATATATTAATGATTTAGACGAGGGAATTAAATGCAGAATCTCCAAGTTTGCGGATGACACGAAGCTGGGCGGCAGTGTTAGCTGTGAGGAGGATGCTAAGAGGATGCAGAGTAACTTGGATAGGTTAGATGAGTGGGCAAATTCATGGCAGATGCGATTTAATGTGGATAAATGTGAGGTTATCCACTTTGGTTGCAAGAACAGGAAAACAGATTATTATCTGAACGGTGGCCGATTAGGAAAAGGGGAGATGCAACGAGACCTGGGAGTCATTGTACACCAGTCATTGAAGGTGGGCATGCGGGTACAGCAGGCAGTGAAAAAGGCAAATGATATGTTG
Source organism: Hemitrygon akajei (assembly GCF_048418815.1). Lineage (NCBI taxonomy): Eukaryota > Metazoa > Chordata > Chondrichthyes > Myliobatiformes > Dasyatidae > Hemitrygon > Hemitrygon akajei. Next base: position 36,984,844 of record NC_133143.1, on the reverse strand, counting down.
GCATTCATAGCAAAAGGATTTGAGTACAGGAGCAGGGAGGTTCTACTGCAGTTGTACAAGGCCTTGGTGAGACCGCACCTAGAATATTGTGTGCAGTTTTGGTCCCCTAATCTGAGGAAAGACATTCTTGCCATAGAGGGAGTACAGAGATGGTTCACCAGATTGATTCCTGGGATGGCAGGACTTTTATATGAAGAAAGACTGGATCGACTAGGCTTATACTCACTGGAATTTAGAAGATTGAGGGGGGATCTTATTGAAACGTATAAAATTCTAAAGGGATTGGACAGGCTAGATGCAGGAAGATTGTTTCCGATGTTGGGGAAGTCCAGAACGAGGGGTCACAGTTTAAGGATAAAGGGGAAGCCTTTTAGGACCGAGATGAGGAAAAACTTCTTCACACAGAGAGTGGTGAATCTGTGGAATTCTCTGCCACAGGAAACAGTTGAGGCCGGTTCATTGGCTATATTTAAGAGGAAGTTAGATATGGCCCTTGTGGCTAAAGGGATCTGGGGTATGGAGAGAAAACAGGTACAGGGTTCTGAGTTGGATGATCAGCCATGGTGGTGCAGGCTCGAAGGGCCAAACGGCCTACTCCTGCACCTATTTTCTATGTTTCTATGTTTTCTATTAGTTGTTTAGTTTGTTCGAGTGGAGTGTTAGAGGCAGCTGGGAATGATACTTTTATCAGCTGACTCAGTTACTCTTAAATACATATGGAATGCTAATTCTGATGTTACTGATTTAGTTTTGTTAGGTTTTTAATCGATATAAAATTGTTCATCTTTGCTAATTTTATAATAAAGAATTGAATGTACCTTTGTCAATTTGGAAATTTGTTATTTAGAATTGCGTCACACAGCGTTGATTACACTGGCTTAGTCTCTCAGCAGTTTTGGTTTACTTTCAAGTAATTGCTGCATTGGGATGCAAGCACTTTGCTCCCCAAAAGCAGTAATACAGATGAATCGGGTAATAAATGCTTGCCATCCCAGGCTGAGGTAGTTGTATAGCAAAGATGCTGAAGGATAAATGCCTAATGTGGGCAAAAGGGGTTAACGTGGGCAGGCATCATGGTTGGCCTGATGAGGTTGGGCTGAGAAGTCTGTTACTATGCTGTAAAACACTGCCTCTCCGATAAGTATGCACTTTACTGATCTAACATCTTAAGGTCCTCAGGCAACAAAAGTATTTTGAACTGTAATTACCATTAATGTACAGGTAAGTAGTTGCACGTAGCAAAGTATAACAAAACACCAAATGACATGACTGACCAGTTTATGTTTACTGATGCCACATGTGGAGAGATTATTGTTAGAAATGGATATACACTACATTTGTCATTAGATAATTGATGCAATTGTTTATGGGCATAGCTCCCCTATACTCTTTAATTTATTATGGACAGAAACCCAGCGCCATGCCACTGGAGTACAGGGTGGCAAAGTCCCTTGCCAACACTGGTTATGTTATCCAAGACATTATCTTTGTTCAAAGGTCCAAGCTGCTTCACCAATCAGCACCTCATTGGCTGAAGTTCCAAGTTCACCTTCTTAGAAATGCATTCAAATTATTGAATCACTAGTTGTCAGAGATATTCCGGGCATGTGTGAGTTGACTGTGAAACCTAGGTGCAGGAAATCTTTGACTCTGGTTCTTCCCTGCATCTCACCAATTCCAACCATTGTATTAAGTGAGTGATGGTTCTGACACCTTGCATACAAGCTGAAAGGCTCATGAAATGATGGATGGCCAGCTCTCCATTGTGCCCTTGGAAGACCAGAAAGCTGTAAGATATGAGAGAAGAATTAAGCCATTCATCCCATTGAGAATGTTCCACCATTCGATCACAGTTGATTTTTTTTTTCTGCTTCTCTTGTCTTTGCACCTTAATCCCCTAACCAATCAAGAACCTGTCTACCTTGGCCTTGAATACACCTAATGGTGTGGCTTCCACAGCCCTATCTGACAATTAATTTCAGAAATTCACCACAATTTTGGATTTTAAAAAAATTCTTCATTCCCTCTGTTTTAAAGCAACATGATTTTATGGGCTGTGCCCTCAGATTATAGACTCTCCTACTAATGAAAGGGTAATGTATGAAGAACTTTTAGTTTCTTACCTCATAACCAAATGACAATACAAGTTCAAGGCTGGGGAATATGACAAAACAACATTCTTGGCACAAATAATAAAAACCTTTTGAACTAAGTTTTCACAGTGAATTGCTGTTCCTATAGCAATTGAAGACTGCAATTGGATATGGAATGTCAAAGCAGCCTTTATTACAATGAAACACATTTGTGTATCATTTTTGAAATTAAAATGACTCTGAAGGAGATCTTGGAAGCTTTGCATTAACTAATATATGAGTAGTTTTATTTGATAGGACAAGCTATTCAAATGATAGTGTGGTAACTATTTGTTGTGACAGGCACTCAAAGCAGACCAGGTTATTAGTTATCCTCTAAAGAAATGGCTCACTAACTGCACTAGCATGTATTGGAATACTCGTTTTAAATGGATATCACAATTAGGTAGATTTTTAAAAGACAAATATGAGTTTTTCAGTTCTGAAAAACATGCTCAGTTTCTCATTTACCCTCTGTACGTACACCACCCAATCTCATGCTTTGTCCAGACTAACACAGACTGGAAGAGCTCAGCCATTCCCCTGTATTCCTCCAGCACTTTGAGAGTATTATTCTGAATTTCCAGCACCTACAGAACCTCTTGTGCTCATGCATTGTCCACTTTGTCAATCTGGCAGTCTGAGATACCCACCTGCTTCAAGCAGGCTTCAATTCAGTAACAAGAAGAACCTGGTAACCTGACTATCATCCAGTAGAAATTACATCCACTGTCATGAAGAGTCTGGTGATGAAACATATTAACTCCTGCCCGAGGAGCAACTTGGATCCACTGTCACAAGTCAACAGCAGATGTCATTTCATTGGCTCTTCACTCAACTTTGGAACATCTGGATAGCGAATATACATACATCAGGATGCTCATTATTGACTACAGCTAGGCATTCAATACTATCATCCCCTCAAAACCAATCAACAACCTCCAAAAACTAGACCTCAATAACTCCTTGTGCAACTGAATCCTCAATTTCCTCACTTGCAGACTCTAGACAGTTCACACAAACTACACTTCAGATACTGGGGTCAAAGCAACATGCACAACACGCTGGAAGAACTCAGCAGGTTGGGCAGCATCCGTGGAAACAAACAGACAACGTTTCGGGCTGAAGGGTCTGGGCCCAAAACATTGACTGCTCGTTTCCACAGATGCTGCCCGACCTGCTGAGTTCCTCCAGCATGTTGTGCGTGTTCCAGTCAGTTCAGATTGGCAAAATCTCCTCCACAATCAACATCAGCACAGGTGCATCAAGGCTGTGCACTTAGCCCCCTACTCTACTCACTTATGAATGTGAGGTTAAGCACAGCCACAAAGCCATATTTAAGTTTGTGGATGACACCACTGTCATTGGCCGAATCAAAGATGGTGATGAGTCAGTATATAGGCAAGAGATTAAAAATCTGTCTGAATGGTGCCATAACAACAACTGCCCACTCAATGTCAGTAAGACTAAGGAGCTGATTATTAACCACAGGAAACCAGAGTTCCATGAGCCAGTCCTCATAAGGGGATCAGAGGTGGAGGTCAGCAATTTTAAATTGCTCGGCTATTTCATTTCAAAGGATTTATCTTGGATCCATTGCTTAAGTGACCTTACAAAGAAGGCACGGCAACACCTCTACTTCCGTTGAAGTTCGCGAAGATTTGCCGAGTCATCTCAATCTTTGATGGACTTCTATAGTTGTGTACTATTCTAACTGATTGCACCACGGTCTGCTATGGAAATACACAGATACATAAAGTAGTGTATACCACCCAGTTCATCACGGGTAAAATCCTCCCCACCATTGAGCATATCCTTAAGGAGACAGTCGCAGGAAAGCAATATCCACTTCAAAAACCCCCATCATCCAGGCCATGTTCTCTTCTCTTTGCTGCCAACAAGAAAGTAGCCTCAAGCCCCAAGCCACCAGGTCCAGGAACAGTTATTACCCCTTAAGCATCAGGCTCTTGAACCAGAGGGCATAACTTTATTCACCCCCAACACTGAGCTATTCCCACAAACTATGGTCACACTTTTAATGATTACTCATTTCATGTTCTTGATAACTGCTTATTTATTTACTGCTTTTTTATTTATTGTTATTGTTTTGTTTGTTTTTTTTATATTTGCAGTTTACTTTCTTTTGTACATTAATCTGTTTTTGCATTTTTTCATTGATTCTATTGTGTTTCTTTATATTTACTGTAAATGTGCAGAAGAAAGTAAATCCCAGGGCTGTTGATGGTGACATATAAGTACTCTTGAGTTCCAAATGTTGGGTTTAGGTCTCTCCAATCGAGAGAGTAGATTCAAATTTAGCCCCGAGTACCTGACATAAAAGGGAAAGGGCAAACACAAGGAAATCTGCAGATGCTGGAAATTCAAACAACAACACACACAAAATGCTGCTGGAACACAGTAGGCCAGGCAGCATCTATAGGGAGAAGCGCTGTCGACGTTTCGGGCCGAGACCCTTCGTCAGGACTACAAAAGGACTATAAAAGGGAAAGGTACAGGTTGGTAGCTATTTTTACATTCTAGCCAATTTTATTCCTCATTAATGATACTTGGCGTCTCACTTGAATGTAACTAAAATGGGTTCAACGTTGGAGTGGTGGGTCCTCAGAACCCACCAGTACACAATCAAATATCTGCCTACCAATTCAAATATTCTCACATCTGGCTGACTGCTAAATTTTGTTAACTTTTCCTGTGAGGTGCCATGAAACAATTTACCGTAGATGTCGGATTATAAGCCGCTACTTTTTTCCCACATTTTGAACAGCTTTGAACACTGCGGCCTTTAATACGGTGCGGCTAATACATGATTTTTTTCATGCCGCCAAAAACATTTTGCCTGGTAGACCAATAAAATTGATGAGTAGTTCACAGAGGTCCAATGAAATTGTACGATAAATCAAGCGCACTTTCACAATTAAATTATTGTAAATCAGTCATTTGTACTCACCCTCATCAACATGGAAAACACTCGAAGAAAAGCATTGTGCTGCCTTTATGGCAGCATTTTTCGCTTAGTAATTCATTTTCTAGTTAAAGTTAGAAGTGTTTTAACTATATTTGTTTTCTGTACTACATCACGGGATGCTATGACGTCACACCCGGTTTCGCCGCGTCTTGTGGGAAAAATGCCGTTTGCGATAAATGGGACGGCGGGGGGCGAGCGGCGGAGTGGCATTAGATCTGAGCAAACGCTGCTTTTAAGTTAAAGGCGATCAATAACTTTTCCTGGTAGGCTGCAGTATATATATTTTTTACCAGTCGTTAGGAGATATTGGAATGTTGTTCAGTAAAAAAGTATACGCAACGTATATTTAAAAGTAGCCGCGTTACAGGCACGGTTTGAAAAAAAGCATTTGCAATATGTATTTGTTTATGTTACCATATGGATTTAATTAAAAGTTAAAAAATCCTCACGTGTAATATCTTTCTGTGTAAATATCTCATATTACAACGTGGGACACCTGCGGCCGAAAATCCGGTGCGGCCGAAAATCCGGTGCGGCCTAAAATCCGGTGCGGCCTGTACAAGTAAAAAATTGATTTTCTTTCTAAAATTAGAGCCAGCGGCTTTTAATCAGGTGCGCTCTGTAGTCCGGAATCTACGGTACTATATTCTTAATTTTATGTCCATTTTATGAAGCCTTAAATCCTTGCAATAGTGAGCACAGTGATACCAGGTCTCTTGGTGAACAACCCAAGATCAGCAGCCAGACAGAGAGACTCCCAGCAACGCGACATGGAGGCTCCTGTAGTGACCCGCTTGTTTTGTTAAGAGCATTACATCAATGCAAGGCTTTTGCTTCATTTTACAGTTGTAAATTACAGTTATGGCTTTCAAAGGGGCACCTTGTTAGAAATCAACTCAAATAATGAGGTGTGAGTTGAATCTATGTAAAGAAAAAAATAGAAACATTTCTTACGCTCCTTCATGAACCAAGTAATTTTCAGTAGTCCCTGGTCCAATTAAATACTTTTGCTGTAGAGTTGCAAGAACTAATAATTGCATTAAAAGAAGCTATTCATTTTAAAGGTGTTGCAAAATATCATTTATTGTATATTTTAGTTATAATTATTGACCTTATTTTGCAAAGGGTTAAGTTAAGGAAAGTGGCCATGAGGTGTCCATGATGTTCTGTGGATTTTAATTGTAAGAGGTCCTTCAATTTGTTTCCTTTATCAGATTTCAACCTGCCAATTGACAGGCTGATGATAGTGGTCCCATGGAACATATAAAATGGAAAATAGGATTTATTAGCTATTTTCTAGGGTCTGAAAGAAAAGATCCTGCACCTTTCAGATAACAAATTGTCCACTAACAGCTTCTGATGTCCTTGCTACTGCTGCTCTTCCTTGGTCTGGGAAAATACGTCAAAATTTAGCCAAAACATTGAGTGGATTACAGCGCCAGTGACCTTGGTTCAATTCCCACCTTTGTTTGAAAGGACTTTGCATATTCTCCCCATGACCACGTGAGTTTCCTCTGGTTGTCCTGTTTCCTCCTACATTCCAAAGATGTACGGGTTAATATGTTAATTGGTGACAAGGCTGTAACTGGGTAGCGTGGCCTTAAAGTTCAAAATTCAAAGTAAAATTTATTATCAGAGTGCATACTGTACATACAACCATAGGACAACCATAGAACCAAATCTATGTTTGTGAAAATGCAAATATAAATAAATAGCAACAAATAACAAGATAAAGAGTCCTTAAAGTGGGACCATTAGTTGTTGGAACACCAGAAGTCGAATGGGTATAGTTATCCCCTTTTGTTCAAGAGCATGTTAGTTGAAGGGTAATAACTGGTCATGAAAACTGCTGGTGCAAGTTCTGAGGCTCCTGTACTTTCTAATTGATGGCAGCAGTGACAAAACAACATGGTCTGGCTGGTGAGGATCTTTGATGATGGATGCTGCTTTTCTAAAGCAACGTTTCATGTAGATGTGCTCAATAGTTGAGATGAGCTCATGGGCTGGAAGGGCCTGTTAACGTGCTGTATCTCAAAATTTAAAAAAAAAAGTTATACATGAAGGCACCCAGCCTCATTATAATATTTAAATAACCAATCCATAATCTACAAGTGGATTGGTCACCATCTAATTTCCATCTGAAACAAGAGTCAGCAAGTTTGGTTTGTACTGCAGATTTTTATTTTTGAATATATCTACTGATAGAACGCCAACATGGCTCTAACCTTTACAATTTTCTTTGTTTTCAGTAAAAACTACGTGCCCTGATATTTCCCAAAGCAAAATGCTCCAGATGCTGGAAATCTGAAATTAAAACAGATAAAGTTAGAAATACTCAACAGGCCATGCAATGTTAGTGGAGATATAAATAGAAGTATTGTTTCAGGACAGCGACTTCCCGCAAAGATTGTTTTATTTTAACATGTGAAACAGGCAGAAACTGAGTTTTGCCCTTTAGAACATCAATTTATTTCCATCAACCCTGCTAAGTGCACATGTCGGCAAACAGAGCTCTTACTAGGATCAGACAAAATGATGTCTCTCAAAGATGAAAACAGATGATGGGCCCCTACTTGCACTGAGACACCAGCATTATTGGAGTAGAATATCAAAATACTATATGCATTCAGTAATATACTGATTACATGCATTATATATAACACCACAAAGAATGGAATACATTTTGGAAGCAATGAACAATGACAACATGGATCAAGACTGGATTTTCTGATATTATTTTGAATTGAAGTTAAAGAATCAAGCTGCACGTGTTCACTTTGCATCCATCCTCAGAATGTGGATTGACATTTTTGACTGTTATTTCAGCAGCTATATTCTTTAGAAGGTGTATTACTGAAGCCTGTTTCCTGCTTTGCCTACTTGCAAAATACTCCAGTAATTAGCATATCTAATCTTTACATTTTAAAATTCTGTGAACTATTCTTCAACATAATAGGTTCTAAAGATTTAAGACATATCCTAAAATGAATTAAAATATAGTTGCTCAAATAAATTCTGTATTTAATCTATCCCTGATCATCCCAGGTGTTACACAATGCTTGACAGTCAACTGCAGTGCCTGCAGGTATAAGGGTTTGCACAACAGAGGGAAAAAGCCATCAGCTAAAAAACAAACCAGCAGAATATCCAACATTTACAGTGAAACATGAGGTGAGAAGATAAACGTTCATATCTGATAGACTACATAAACTATAGTTCTTACTGAGAATGTTAAATGAGTCTTACTGAATTCAGGCCATGGCATATTTAAATATCTGTAACCTATATATTCACTCATTTCATTAACATGTAATGCCTGTATATTGTGCAAATGCTATGTGCAAATATTGCTTGTGAAGTGCATTTACAAAGCTTTTTTAAAAGTTCTTTTTTAATTTTTGCAACTGAAGAGACAAATAGGATGGAGGTAAAGAATTCTTCCCCTGAGTGAACATGAAACAAAATTAATGGTGACTTTTATTTTTCTCAAGGATGTTCAACCTTGATAACATAAGCTTGTCACATAATATTCTGACGTAAATAATCTGGATGGATAAATTAAGGGAACACATTGTCCCTTTTGGAGTCAGTAGGTCTTTGCTGTGGCATTACTGTATGATATTATAAACCAGCATAACTGTTTTTATCTGACATAATTCTGTGATTTATCTATAAATAACCCTTAATCATATTCCACTTAAGAGAATTTATATTTATGTGTTTTTTAGTTGATTAGATTTTTTTCTTTTAAGTAGAGAGTAGGACTGTTATCATTCAGCTTCAATGAGTATCAGAGGATCTGTTTTCATGGACAGATAAATATCATAGCTTACTGTATATTGCTGCAACAAAGACTCGTGTGTTTCTGTAGAATAACTGTAATTTAGGAACAGGCATAAATGCAGCAACATATTCTACAATACTTTACCTCCAACAACTTCATTCTGTTATATGAATCTCCAGTTCACTGTGATCAATTAACAATAAATATTCTGCTTCGGAAAGAGTCAGCAATGATTCTTGAGCAATAAATCAGATGTTCAACTCAATGAACAGATAAGAGCCTATAGCCAGAGAAGATGCTTTTTATGTGAAGCAAAGGTTTTCTATTCAACTGTTTTAAGCCTTTGTTTTCTTTTGGATAGTAAATTAATTGTAGATGTTTGTATTTTAGTTGGACCCCAAAGACTAGGCATAATGACAGAATTTTGATGTATTGTGGGCTTGTAAGATTAAATCTGCATCAAGGGCACAAGGGAATTAAAGGATAGTTCTTAAAAACAATGTATTAAATAAAATGTGAAAAAAATACAACTGCCGCTTCCTTTGCTCTGAATTTGTCTCACTCATTCAGAATAATCTTCGGTTCTTTCCTCACCCATATCCTATTATACACATCAATGCTATTCACCTCAGATTTCTGTCCATCCTTCCAGAGCCAAGAATGTTGAAGTGACTAATGTAAGTCCTGCCTGCTGGAACAGATAGAATTTCTGTTGTGTGGAAGGTAATGCATTATAGCATTCTGCAGGATCAATTAGTTTTTCTGTCACTGGGCTGTGAACACCTGTCTTCATTATTAAGGCAGATCTAGAGCAGGGTACTGACAGTAAAGCATTCATGGAGTCATAGAGGTCGACAGTACAAATTGGGCTTTCCAGCTCACTACTTCCATGCCAACTTTTTGCTCATCCGCAATACTTAATTTTCCCACATTAGGATAGTTTTCTTCTATAATCATGCCTTTTTATAAGTCTACATGAATGCCTTTAGCAGGTATCTACTTGTCAACTATTTTCTCTCTAAAATAAACTAACACCTAGGATCCCCTTTAAAATTCCTTCCTCTCAACTTAAACCTACATTCTCCTGTTTTTGATACCACTACCATGTGAAAGTGATTCTAACTACCTTATCTGTGCCTCTCATACTCTTACACACAGGAGGTACTTAATAAAGTGGCTACTGAGTGCATTTCTGCATGTCCATGGTCTTCTGCTGCTATAGCCCATCCACTCCAAATTTAAACAGGCTGTGTGTTCAGCGATAATCTTCCACACACCATTGTTGTAACACATAGTTATTTGAGTTGCTGTCACCTTCCTGTCAGCTTGAACCAGTCTGGCATTCTCTTCTGACCTTGCTTATTAACAAGGCCTTTTCACCCACTGAACTGCCACTCACTGGGTGTTTTTTTTTCTTTTTGTTTCTTTTGCACATTCTCAGTTATTTCTAGAGACTGTTGTTCATGAATATCAAAGGACATTAGAAATTTCTGAGATACTCAAACCACCCTGTCTGGTGCCAACAATCATGGTCAAAGTCACTTAGATCATATTTCATATCCATTCAAATTTTTGGTCTGAACAACAGCTGAACTTCCTGATCATGTCTGCATGCTTTTAGGCATTAAGTTGCTGCCACATGATTGGCTAATTAGATATTTGTATTAATGAGCAGGTATGCCTAATAAAGTGATTACTGAATCTACTTCCATCATGTTAGTACTCAGCCTCCTTTACTCCAGAGGAAAGAATGCTAGGTTATCCAACCTCTCCTCAGAACTAATGTACTCCAATCCAGACAATATCCTGGTATATCTCCTCTGTACTCTATTCAGCAAAAACATGTCCTTCAATAGGATGGTACCCAGAACTGCACACTATACTCCAGGTGTAGCCCAACCAGTGTGTCTTAATTCTGGCACATACGGGAATCAACCTTGTAACCTATCAGATTATTCTTTTAAGTATGCTTCTGCAATATCTCAGAATCAGCTATGAATTTGTTGTTCTATTTCTGTAAAATGTCCATTTGTAAGAACAACAATTATAGTTTAATATTGTACAAGACAATACATCGGATCATTCTTGGTAGGATAGATGAATAAAAAAACGATAAAAAAATGAAATGAAATTGTAAGTATTCCAGGAAAGAGAAGTTGAGAATCTGATTTTAATTCAGTCTGGCCATGTCATACATTCATGGATGCAAGTGAAAATTAGGAGCAAGATGTTATAGAATTGTTGAAATAATAGTTGAACTTGGATTTTAGGTATATTTCCACTAAAGTGTAACATTCTTACATAACAAAGCATCTGCCATTATAAGTTAGGGATGAGTGAAGTTTGTGCATTTGGTTTGGTCATAACTACACAAGATGAACTGTTGGTTCATGGCCTGATACATGGGCGGGGCAATATATCACTTCACTGTAAACATTGCTTTATCATAGAGTCATAGAATCAAAGAGTCAAGAGAACCACAGCACAGAAATGAGCCCTTTGGCCCATCTAGTTCATGCCAAAATTATTCTGCCTAGTCCCATCTGGACCATAGCCATCCATACCCGTCTCATCCATATACTTATCTTAAATGTTGAAATTCAACCCCACATTCACCACTTCCACTGGCAGCTCATTCCATACTCTCACCACCTTCTGGCTGAAGTAGTACCCCCTTATATTCCCCTTAAACATTTCACGTTTCACCCTTAACCTACTACCTCTCCCTCCAGTCTCGCCCAACCTCTGCGGAAAAAGCCTGCTTGCTTTTACCTTTTCTATCCCTCTCATAATTTCTCCTCATGAGATCTCCCCTCATTCTTCTACCCTCCAGGGAATAAAGTCCTAACCTTTCCCCATAACTCTGGTCCTCATGACTCGCAAAATCCTTGTAAATTTTTTTCGTATTCCTTCAATTTTATTTATATCACTCCTGCAAGTGGGTGGCAAGAACTCCACACAATACTCCAAATTTGGCCTTACAAGCATTTTATACAGCTGCAACATAACTTCAAAGCAACTCCTGTGCTCAATACTTTGATTTATGAAGGTCAATGTATCAAAAGCTTGCTTTATGACCCTCTCTACCTGTGACACCATCAGTAAAACAGACAGTGAATTTACTGCCTTTCCATAAACCCTCTCTGGATCACCATTTTATTTCAGGATATTACTTTGTCATCGTTTCTTTAGTCATTAAATATATTCAAAAAGGACATTTACATATCTCTTGCTAAAGGGGCCACTGAATATGGGGAGAAGACAGGGACAAAATACTGAAAGTAGATGACTGGCTGTGACTGTTTTGAAATATATCAAACATTCCTCTTGCTTTCTATGGTCCGTATTTGTTCTATCTGACTCTGGACTCTGGACTCTTAATCCCCACCTTTTAAAAGACACATAAAGGGCTGAGCAATAAATTTGTGTCTTGCTAACAATGCCCCACAAATAAACAACCTTCACAAAAATTGAATACTTAATATGCATATAATTAAGTTACTTCCTCGCAGTGGAAGAGTGTCTTACTGCTAAACCGGCAAACCTTTGCTTTATCCTTCCATAATGTTTCCTTCTGATGTTTCAGGCTGCAAGCTTTTAGAGTGACATCACAGTCCTGATGAAGGGTGTTAACTCAAAACTTTGACTATTTAGTTCTCTCCGTAGATGCAGCCTGACCTACTGAGTTCCTTTAGCATCTTTTGTCTGTTATTCAAGAATTCCAGCATGTACAGATACTGTTGTGAATGACAACACTGCAATGGGCCAGATCTCAAACATTCATGAGATGGAATACAGGAAGGAGTTAGAAAGCATATTGTTATGGAGTCAAAACAACAATCATTCCCTCAGTGTCAACAATACTAAAGAGGTGATCATTGACTTCAGGGTGCAGGGCAAAATACACAATCATGGATGTGTCAATAGTGCTGAGGTGGAAATGGTTGCAAGCTTCAAGTTCCAGGGTGTAAATATCACCAATAGTTTGTCCTAGTCCAACCATGTTCAAGGAAGCAGGCTGGTGGCTACACTTCCTCAGAAGGCTGAGGAAATTCTGCAGGTCCCCAATTTTCTCAAGATTCGTCATAGAAAGCTTTCTACCCAGATGCATCACAGCTTTGTATGGCAATTGCCCAACACCATAAGAAATTGCAAAAATTTGTACACAGCTGAGTCTGCTGCAGTAAGGTTACAATATGTTAAAAACTCAGTAAGTTACGTATTGAACATTGTTAGCTAAACATTCACAAGCCATCACTGGCAAGGGAAGCCCTTATTGATCATCGTCCATCAGCTCCAGAGAGAATAGGGGTGAAAAGACTGGATCAAATAGATTAATGAGGACAGGACAAAGCCGCAAGGCTACTAATGAAACAGGCAAATTACTGGTTTTGTACAGAACTGCTTATGGCATAGAACAAGTTAAATGCACTATATATATTGCTGTTCTTTCCTAAAGAAAGCTAATTTATGGACAGTTCTGTGCAGGTGGTTGTATATGAGCAGACAGGAGTGGAGTGGAAATCACTTCTAATGAAGCAGGGAAGTACTTGAAATGTCTCAGGAATGATGTGATGGTACTCCATACACTTAAACTAAAATGCCTTTTCAAAACCTATGCATAATCACACCAGAAAACATTGCTTCCCAAAGCTGAATTGAGAAAGGGAGGGCACTTTCTTGTTGAAACAAGCAACAGAACATAGAACAGAGCATAGAACTTAGAAGATTACAACACAGTATAGACTCTTTCAACATTCTGCTAACCTTTAAACCTACTCTGAGATCAATCTGATGCTTCCCTCCGACATAGCCTTTCATTTTTCTATCATCAATGTACCTATCCGAGAATTTTCTTAAATCTTCCAGTGCATCTGCCTCTGTAACCACCCTAGGCATACCATGGACCCACTATTCTCCGTGTAAAGAATGTACCTCTGTCATCTCTCCTAAACTTCCCTCCAATCGCATTAAAATTATGCCTTTTCTTATGAATCATTTCCGCCCTGAGAACAAATCTCTGGCTATCCACTGGATCTGTACCTCTTATCAGCTTGTACTTGTGCACCTCTGTCAAGTCAGCTCGCATCCTCCTTTGCTCCAAAGAGAAAAGCCCAAGCTCACTCAGCCTATCCTCAGAAGATATGCTCTGCGAAGATGGCACAGGTGAGACGTGACAACTCTTCTCAGGCCGCAGTCAAAACAATTACCAGTTCTACCAAATATACTTTTTTTTTTGGGACTATGATCACTGCTATCTGTAGCCCCTAATTTCCCACTGGGAGGTGTGCTTCTGAACCACGTGTACAACCTGGTATCCAGCAATATTCGGTGAACTGGACTCTCGAGAATGCAGGTAAAGCCTTGACGGCCATTGCTAGACTAGGCTTGGGGGCTGTACTGAAAGGATGAGGTTTGGGCCCAAAAGCAAATAGTGAACTGATGCTTGACTGATTTAAGCACTGACCCAGATTAAAATAATTAAGATGTCGAGGACTTACTTTCAGGGACTCTGCAGTTCATGTTCAGTGTATTGTTTGCTTGCATTTTTTTTTAACTTGTTTGTGTGATTTGTTCTTTCTTTTTTGCACATTGGATGTATGACTGTCTTGGTGGAGGGAGGTTTTTCGTGAATTCTACTATCTTTCTTTATTTTGTGGCTGCCTGCAAGAAGATGAATTGCAAGGCTGTATATGGTATGCATACTTCAGCAATAAATGTACTTTGAACTTTGAACTCTAGTCCAGGTATCATTCGAGCATATCTCCTCTGAACCCTCTCTAAAGTCTCCACATTCTCTCTAAAATGAGGCAACCAGATGTGAACACAATGTTCCAAGTGTGGTCGAAAGAGTGTTTTATAGAGTTGCAACATTACCTCACAGCTCTTGAACTTAATTCCCCAACTAATGAAGGCCAACACCTCACTGCTGCTAAACAACCCATCAACTTGCGGCAACTTTGAGGGATCTATTGAAATAGACACCAAGATTCCTCTGTTCCATTAGACCGTTGAGAATCCTGCCATTAATCCTACATTCTGCCTTCAAATCTGACCTGCTTCAAGAGGGCAACAATTATACCAGTGCCCAAGAAGAGCAGGGTGAGCTTCCCTAACTACTGTCATCCAGTAGTACTCACAACTCTGGTGATGAAGTGCTTTGAGAGGTTGGTTATGGTTAGAATCAACTTCTTGCCTCAGCAAGGACCTGGACCCATTGCAACTTGTCTATCGCCACGATAGATTTATGGCAGACATGGTCTCATTTGCTCTCCATGCAGCCTTGTGTCACCTGGACAATACAAACACCTATGGTTAAAATGCTGTTTATTGACTACAACTCCGTGTTTAACTTCATCATTCCTACAGTTCTGATCAAAAATCTCCACAACCTGGGTCTCTATGCCTCCCTCTGCACCTGGTCTGTGACCTCCTAAGCAGAAGACCACAATCTATATGGATTGGTAATAACATCTCCACCTCACTGACAATCAACACTCGCGCGCCTCAGAGATGTGTGTTTCCTCTCTACATCCATGACTGTGTGAATAGGCACAGCTCCAATGCCATCTATAGATTTGCTAACAATACAAACATTGATGGCAGAATCTCAAATGGTGACAAGCGGGCCCACAGGAATGAGATATACCAGCTGGTCGAGTGGTGTTGCAGCACTAACCTTGCACTCACTGTCAGTAAGACCAAAGAACTGGTTGTGGACTTCAGAAAGGCTAAGATGAGGGAACGCACACCAATCCTTATAGTGAGATCAGAAGTGGAGAGAGTGAGCAATTTCAAACTCCTGGTGTCAATATCTTCTGCAGAACTAACCTGAATCCAACATATTGATTCAGCTATAAGGAAGGCAAGACAGCAGCTATACTTCATTAGGGGTTTGAGGAGATTTGGTATGTCACCACAAGCACTTGCAAATTTCTACAGATTTTTAGCATGGAGAGCATTCTTATTAGCTGTATTACCACCTGGTGTGGGGGAAGAGGGCTGCAGCACAGGATCGAAGTAACCTGCAGAGCTGTAAAATTAGTCAGCTCCATCATGGGCTCTAGCGTGCAAAGTATCCAGGACATCTTCAAGGAGTGGTGCCTCAGAAAGGACATACCAACATTTCATTGCTACAATCAGGAAGGGGGACCAGAAGTGTGAAGGCACACATTCAGCGATTCAGGAACAACTTCTTCCCTTCTGCCATCTGATTTCTGAATGGAAATTGAACTGATGATCACTGCCTCACTACTTTTTTATTTCTATTTTTGCATTACTTATTTAACTTAACTATTTTATTATATGTATAAACTTATTGTAATTCACTGTTTTTTCTCTCTATTATTATGTAGTGCATTGTACTGCTGCCACAGAATGAACAAATTTCACGATGTATACCGATGATGTTAAACCTGATTCTGAAATACTTTACAGATTTCTGGGTTGAACCTCCACTTCTCATCCCAGTTCTGCATGATAGTAATGTCCTGCTGTGATCTTCACAACACCTGCAAACTTACTAGTCCTTTCTTCCACTTCTTGATCCAAGTCATGGTAATATATCAATATCTGGTATTCATTGCAGTTAAAGTAGAGAAATACCAATCATTAGGTTTGGATGGCATTGTAACACATAAAAACTTACTATATTTCAGGATGGTACCAGAAGATTGGAAAACAGGCATTATTCAAGAAAGGGAGAAAGACAAAATGTGGTGGCAACAAACAGTTTTATATTCGTATCCTTGGAGAACAGAACAAAATGCAATGTGTCCAAGTTTGCTGATGATATTGACAATACACAATAGGTAGAAAGGAATGCCTTTCACGAACATCATGAGAGTATTGTGATTCTGCAATGGGATATAGGTAAATTCAGTGACTGCCCAAAAATCTGGCAAATGTGAAGTGTGAGGTCAGGCACTTCGGTAAGAGAAACAAAAGGCAGCTTATTATCTAGATAGGGAGAGACTGAAAGAGAACAAAGATCAGAGGGATCTAAGTTTTCTAGTGCTTGAATCATAAAATGTTTGCAGACATGTCCATCAAGTAATTAAGAAGGATAACAGCATTTTGGCCTTCATTGTAAAGTGGTTGGAGTTTAAAAATAGGGAGGTATTCCTAAAATTTTGCACAGCGTTGGTTAGGCCTTACCTGAAATTTTGATCCCCTGACATTAATACATAGCAACTTTGAAAGTAGTCGAATTGAGATTAATTGGGATGAGAGGACTGACCAATCAAGGGAGACTAACTAGCTTGGGATTGTATTAGAAGAGTGAGGGTTCACCTTCTTCAGACATATAAGATCCTACGGGAGTTTGACAGGGTTGATATTGGGACGTTTTCATTAGTAGGACAGCCTAAAACAAGGAGACTTAATACAGGATCAGAAGCTGGACACTTACAACTGAACTACATAGATATTTTTTCTCTTGCAGAGGTGGTGAATCTCTAATTCTCTGCCCCAGAGTGTGGTGGAAATGGAATAATTCAAAATATTTATAAAGTGGAGGTGGATCATTATTTCAAAGGGTTCAAAGATTCATTTAGTTCATTTAGTCTCAAAGTATACAACTCTGAAATTCTTCAATTCTCTTGGTAGCCAAGAAACCAAGAAAGAACAAAAATGGCAGCACGATCATCAACCCCCCAAATCGCTCCTCCTGCACAAAAAAATCGAGCAAAATGGATCAGACACATCAACCCCAAATCTCTCCTCCTGCACAAAAGGAAATAAACAAAACAGATCAGGCACATTGGCACCCAAATCCCTTCTCCCACATAAAGGAGTATTGTACACAGGTGCCATCTTGACTGGAAGTTATTCGATAGATAGAATAATAGAGGGGTATGAAGAAATGGCATAGAAGGGGAGTTGATATCAGCATAGATTAGCCATGATCATGTTAAATGGCAGGGTAGGCTTGGGCGGGCCTGGTAATTATACTGTTATGTTCTTTTATACTTATGGTTGTGTTAGATACAATCACCACATTTAAAAGACATTTATTTAGGCAATTGAATCGGTAAAACATAGCTGGATACAGGCCTAGTGAAGGCAAATGAGATTAGTGCTGACAGGCATAAATGTCAGCAAGAACATAGCAAACTGAAGAGACCGTTTCTGTGCTCTATGATTGTATGACACGATGACACTCACATAGGAAATTTAATGCAGTTGAGAAGCAGCTGCATAGCAAGAAAGTCTAAGAAAAGTGTTGGGAACCCATATAGCTTTCTTTTTCAGCCCTTTACCTCTTCCACCTATCACCTGCTAGCTTCTTACTTCATTCCTCTCTCCTGGCTTTTGCTTCCTTCCTTCCCAGCCCTGATAAGGAGTCTCAACTTGAAATATCAACCATTTATTTCCCTCCATAGTTGCTGCCTGACTTCCTGAGTGTGTCTGTAGGTCGCTCAAGATTTCCAACACCTATAGTATCTTGTGTCAATGACAAAGTCACCTTCAGTAGCATCACAGGCACAAAGCATTATATTAGCAGGATAAACTAAACAAATTATACACAAGAGAAAGCATAATTAGAACAAAACAAAAACAAAGTCCATTTTAGTACACAGTAGTCAAAGTTTTGTTGATAAGTCTTTTTTTCTGGATGGTTGAAGAATTGGATACTATAGAGAAAGAGAGAGCAGAAGGGATTTACAAGGAAGTTGCCTGGATTGGAGAGCATGCCTTATGAGAATAGGTTGAGTGAACTTGGCCTTTTCTCCTTGCAGTGACGGAGGATGAGAGGTGACCTGATAGAAATGTATAAGATGATGAGAGGCATTGATCGTGTGGATTGCCAGAGGCTTTTCCCCAGGGTTGAAAAGGCTAACACAAGCAGGCATAGTTTTAAAGTGTTTGGAAGTAGGTACAAATGGGATGTCAGAGCTAAGTATTTCACACAGAGAATGCACTGCCAGTGATGTTGGTAAAGGTGGATACAATAGGGTCTTTTAAGAGACTCTTAAATAGGTACACAGGGTTTAGAAAAATAGAGGGCTATGAAGTAGGGAAATTCTAGGCAGTTTCTAGAGTAGGTTATATGGTCAGCACAACCTTGTGGGCCGAAGGGCCTGTAATGTGCTGTAGATTTCTATGTTTCTCTGATGGTTGAAGGTGGTAGTTGTGCTTGAATCTAGTGATGTGGAACTTCAGGCTTCTGTTCTCTTCTGCACAATGGTAGCTGCAAAAATGGCATGGCCCGGATGGTGGGAACCTTTGATGATTGGTATACCTTCATGAGGCAGTGTGTCTGAGTGTGGCCTGCATCTAGTGTGTTCTGCATGCCCTCAGCTGTCATTGACAGAACCAGGAGAAAGAGTATTAAGGCCAATTTGTTGTGGGTTCATCAATGTGAAATGTAAACAGGTGCTGCCCCAGTTCCAACACTTTATATTCCAGTAAATGGGTGGGAGTGCATAAGGAGGATGGGATCTCTACATGTTAAGTAGGCGACATCTGCAGAAACCATTTGACCAGAATATAGTTCAACCTGACCTCCACGAGTTTTCCGACCAAAGTTGGCAGTTTATTTAGCACACAGAGATATGTATTGTTACATATGCTCCACAATGAGAAGTTAAAGGTCATCTGCCGGATTAAAGCAAAGAACAATTTTGATTGACATTAAAAAGCCCCAGTGGCATTGAGAACTGGAAGAAAGAAGCAAAAGGCAGTATCAGAGGCATTTATTTTGATAACTGATTGACAATTGACATTTCACATACATTTTAAGCCTGTCCAGCGAAACAACTGATGTGTTTCCCCGTTGAAGGAACATGCCATTGGCAAGTTAACATGAACAGACACAAAGCAGAAAGATCTGAATGCCATGAACAGTGATGTATTATTATTTAAAATCCATAAACCTTTTTACAAAATACTCAGTGCAAAGAACGTAAACCAATGCTCTTTATCTCTGAAAGTGCTTTCTTCTGGCTTAAATCCAACATGTGTTAATGAAATAATGTTACATCTCATTGCACATCACAGATTATTCCTACTTCAACAATCACTAATTATGTCTGAACATTCTGGATGGATTCCTTCTCTAATTCCCTCTCTATTAATTCTTTCATTGTTCTTTCCTCAAATGACAATTGGACAATAAAATGATGTAGTTCCTAAGCACTTACTTATGGACTTAAGAACATTATGGCTAATTGTTTGACTGGGACATCACAAAATTTACTTTAATCGATATCTGTGCTGACAAGTGTTTGCTCATAAATTAATAGAAGTGATTGTTTCTTCATGTCAGTTTGTAGTACACGAGTGCAGATTATATCTTTGGGAATTAAAGGTTAAGTGCTACAAATGACAGCCTTAAGACTAACCACTAAGTAGACTTACCAAATAATTAAAAATTGCATTTTCCTTATTCTATATTCATACACCATTCAACGCTACACAGTTTTTGTGAATAATCATGTCTAACAAGAATAACATATCCTGTCCTTAGATACAGTGACACAACTAGGTAAGATCCAAGCAACAAAACCAAAACACTGCTCAGCAATAATAGGAAAAATCCAATCCAGGCAATTATTGATCATTTGCCCATTGTCAGTCATCAGTGATGAACCTACCTCTGACATTCTTTGAATAAGTCCAAGATATTTCTTATATCCAGGTCCAAGTGAAGATCTGATACCTTCATTTGATCTTATCATCCCAAGATCAGCAATGGCAAATATGTAGTATTCTCTCAATCCCTCCACTGACTGCAGCATGCCCACAGTACTAACACTAAGAGAGCTCCCTCAATACTAACCCTGGTACTCAATACTTCCCCTCAGACTGCATTTCTCAGTTCTGCACTGAGGAGTCTGCCCAGATTCTCTACTAATTTCTTTGGTCATTTGACTTTATGAACACTGCTCTGTTGGGAACATATGGTCCTAAAGGTGACATAGATCAGGTGTAATATTTACAATCAGAATTACAGTAGGATTCAGATCTAATTTTGTTAGATTCAGATCTAACCTGTATTGATATAGCTTTCTGTAATTAGATTGCCCATCAGTGCTGAATAGGAAGCTACAGAAAGCCGTAAAATTGGGCAGCTCCATCTTGGGAACTAGCCTCCATAGCGTCCAAGACATCTTGAAGGAGCAACGCCTCAGAAAGGCAGCCCCATCACCCAGGATGTGCTCACTTTTCATTGTTACTGCCAGAAATGAGGTACAGGAGTCTGATTCAGTGATTCAGGAACAGTTTCTCCCCATCTGCCATCTAATTGCTAAATGGACATTGAACCCACGAATACTATCTCACTTTTTAAAAAAATATATTATTTCTGTTTTTGCACATATATATACTCACTGTAATTGATTTACTTATTTTTTTCTATATTATCATGTATTGAAAATTTGAAGTTCAAAGTTCAAAATAAATCTATTATTGAAGTACATATACAACACCATATACACCCCAAGATTTGTTTTCTTGGAGGTGTACTTAAGTAAATCCAAGAACTTTCATTGAATCAATGAATGACCACACCCAATAGGGTGGACAAACAATCAATGTACAAAAGACAACAAACTGTGCAAATACAAAGGAGAATAAATAAATAAGCAATAAGTATCGCAAACATGAGATGAAGATTTCTTGAAAGTGAGTCCACAGTTTGTGGGAACAGTTCAGTTATGTGGCTAGAGAATTTGAAAGAAGATACCCCACTGGTTTAAATGCCTGATGGCTGAGGGGTAATAACTGTTCCTGAACATGGTAGTGCGGGTCCTGAGGCTCCTGTACCTTCTTCATGATGGCAGCAGCAAGAAGAAGAGCGTAGCCAGGGTGGTGGGCGTCCTTGATGATAGATGCTGCTTTCCTGCAACACCAGTCCACGTAGGTGGGTTCAACGGTGGGGAGGGCTTTATCAAGATGGATTGGGCTGTAACCATTAATTTTTGTAGGAATTGCCATTCAAGGACATTGGTGTTTCCATTGCTGGCTTTGATGCAACCAGTCAATATACACCCCACTACACATCTGTAACAGCTTGTCAAAGTTTTAGATGTCATGCCAAATCTTTGCAAACCTCTAAGGAAGTAGAAGTGCTGCAGTTCTTTTGTTGTAATGGCACTTACATGCTGGACCCAGGGCAAGTCCTCTGAAATGATTGCAGTGAGGAATTTAAAGTTGCTGACCGTCTCCACCTCTGATCCTCTGATGAGGACTGGCTTATGGACCTCTAGTTTCCTCCTCCTGAAGTCAATAAGTAGCTCCTTGGTCTTGCTGACATTGTGAAGGGTTGTTTTTGTGGCACCACTCAGCCGGATTTTCAGTCCTCTTCCTATATTACTGATTCATCACTACCTTTGTAATGGCCTGCAACAGTCGTGTTGTCAGCAAACTTAAATATGACATGGGAGCTGTGCTTAGCCAGAGTCATAAGTGTAACTTATTTGTCTCTATTGGATTTGAATCAAATCTTCCAGCATATCAGGAGGAAAAGCTAGCAGAATTTAATCATCATCATCAGAATTCCCAAATGATCTATGGAACATGGAGGTTTTGGAATGAGCGCGAGGAAAATAGAGGAATGAGGGTAAGTGGCATTGAATAATGCTGTCACTCAATATGGAGAAGTGAAAAAGATCCCGGAAAGGAAATCCTTTCCCAAGAGAAACAAAGCTTTATGGATAATTTGCAATACAGTATCAAATTATCTAGTCTTATACTTTTCAGTAGAAAGTGGGGCTACTGTCTTCATAAATAAAAGATGGCATCTGTTGCTAGTTTGTAGCTTTGTCAGACATTTGCCCAAATAATATAAATCCAAGTTTTTCAAATAATTCTTCTTCAGAGACTTATTTAATATGCATTGACCTAATCAAAGTGATTAAGAAACAAAGATTATGACTCTTAAATCTCTCATAAAGAGGATCATTAAATTGTACCAAATTGATATAGCATTTGTGTTATAATCATCACTTTGGCGGATAGAACATGGCAGATGGGAGAAAATTGTAAATGACAATTATATTGTAAATCTAACAGCAATAAATAAATGTTTGGTACTCAGACTTATTTGCTTTAGTGCAATAGTCAGCTAGTGATTTTATTTCATGGAAATAGATTCAGACATTAGCAATGCATAGAACTGTTTAGAATACTGCAGTTAAGAACCCAACATTATTTTTGCTCTGTTTGAGTTCTTTCCCACCTTACTCATCCCACAGTCTGAACGTGCCATGCCATTCTTCCCTTACTCATTTATCCAGCTTCCCCTTAAAAGCATCTATGGTATGTGTCTCACCCTCCCATGTGGTAGAATTTTCCCACTGTTACTATTCTTCAAGCAAGGAAGATGTTCTAAATTCTTCATTGTATTTCTTTGTGTTCATTCAGGAGGTTTTCACTTTGTCTGGAAAAAAAACCATCTGCTTACTTCTGCCCTATCGCATGTTTTATTTATCTTACAAACCCTGTATCAAATTATTTTTAACTTGGCTTTTCTAGCAAAATGAATCTTAACTTGTTCTGTCACATAAGAGGAAATGGTTCAGATCCCCCACTCTTGATTTGGATTCACAATACTAGAAGCAGAATGGCAGTTTGTTGTGAAAATCGTGATTTTGCTGGTTCGACATTTTATTGGGATGAGGCAATGGTGCAGTTAATCAAAAAAATAACTAAATATTTTTTGGTTATTTAGTTTCTGAAAAATAACCTTCAAGTCTGCCAGGAAGGACACAACACAGCACTTTGAGAAACAGAACAGAGCCTTCAGGAAATTTAACTGTGCAGGCCAGGTTCAAATTCTTCTACTACTAATCCCTTAAGAAGCATTGGATGAAGTGGTAAAAAGTATAGACTAAGATAGCGGCTTTCTGAAGGAAAGAGCTTGTGTCAGTTGTTAGGCAACATTGAGTCACAAAGTTACAGCACAAGGCTGATGCTACTATAGACTATGCACTACTGATTATAATTCCTCCTTTAACACTTACATTGAAAATCTAATTAACCAGAAACTCACTAATTGATTAGTTGTAATTTGTCTAATGCAATTAATTATTACTTAGCCTACATACCAAGACAGCTTGCACCTCTAAGCCATTTGCTAGCCATGAGATAGTTCAAGGCACTGAGAATATTCTATAAATGTAAAATAAAGACTGAACACCTGTTCAATACTGTTGACTAATTTGGATTGGTAATTTGGTAAATTGATTTATTATGATCACATGTACAATGAAAGTCTTTGTTTTCCGTGCCATTCATACAGATCATTTCACCACATCAGTGCACTGAGGCAGCACAAGGGAAAACAATAACAGAATGCAGAATAAATTGTTTAGTCCAATATGACCATGTTTGTTGGTAAAACATTGACATTACCTACTAAATGCTGAAACAACACATTTGTAATTAGAAAAATAGCATCAATTAAAGTTAACAGTAGATTCTAAAGGGTGCTCTGAATCTTTATTTATCAGTTTATCTGGGATAAGGTGTGCCAGGCATTGTTATTATATACTATTGCTTCTTTGTTAAAGTATGGTGTTACCATAAACTGAAAAATGGCTCATGTCTTCAACAGATTGTTCATATGATAGTAAAAAAGCTGTTTTGAATCTGAGAAATTACAGTCATTTCTTACTTTGATTACCCATATTAAAGCAGCATAGACAACAACTGCCAGGTAGTGTGAAGAAACACTCTTGACTGTATTCAGAAGCCGACAATGAATTGTGTGATATTACTGTCAAACCAATTACTGTATTCATACTGAAGAAGTCAGACTCTTATTTTATTAAATGTTATTTTAAAACAGGCTAATGCAATGAATGGATGATGATTTGGAGCAAATGAATTAATATGAACATTTGTTACCATTATGGTACAGTATTATTTTAACCAAAGTTCAAAATTAATTCATTATTGAAGTATGTCTTTGTCACCATATATGCACAACCCAGAGATTCATTTTCTTGTGGGCATACACAGCAAATCCAAGAAACACAATAGAATCAATGAAAGACCAACATGAACATGAGATGAAGAATCCTTGAAAGTGTATCCATGGGTTGTGGGAACCTTCCACTGAGTAGGGCAAGTGAAGATATCCATTTGGTTCTAGAGCTTGATGGTTGAGGAGTAATAACTGTTTCTGTTCCTGGTTGTGTGTGTCATGAGGCACCTGAACCTTATTTCTGACTGCAGCAGTGAGATGAAAGCACAGCACGATGATAGATGCTGCTTTCCTGTGACAGAATGTCCTTGATCTGGACCTCAGTAAATTGCTGTCTCATGGTCCATCCAGGGCTTCTGGTTGGGGAAGATTCTGAATGATTTTGCGAGGACACACTCATCCATGACTATTTTTATAAAGTCCACAACAACTGTGGTGTACTCATTCAGATCCTCTGATGAATCTTTGAATATGACCCAGTCCACTGACTCAAGACAGATTATTCAGTTGAAAGTACACAAGTGTCAATAAAATATGCCAAATGTTAAATATTTTTCTATTTTGCAGAGCAGTGCAATGTTACAGCATATTGGGCCCATTTAAATATACTGGAATTCCATGTAAGCTATTAGTTTGGTCTCATCCATCACCCTTTGGCCATTTCCTTTAAACTAGAACATCGAACACATTTTGGTTTTAAATGAGAATGCTGGAGATACTCAGCAGCTCATAAAGCATCTATGGACAGAGAAAAGGAGTTAACATTGTGGGTCCAAAATCTTCTGTTAGTGCAAATGAAGGGTTTTGAACCCAAAATGTTTCAATGTCTCTTTCCATAGATGCTTCCTGCCCCGCTAAATATTTTTGTAATTTGAAATGTTTCACTGTCTATGGCTCCACACATTTCTACTTCACTGAACATCTAGGGCACTCTTAGTAATGAACTTTTTAAACTTGGGCTTTTAAACAATAAAATAATTTGTGCATATAGTATGCCACAATAAGTAATGTAACTGAAATACTAAGGATAGGAGTAAATGCAAGCCATTTGCCATTTGAGCCTACTTCAATGCTTTATTTATTTACTTAGAGATACAGTATGGTAACAGGCCCTTCCAGCTCAATGAACCCATGCCACACATGTGACCAATTAACCTATTGTGACGCTCTGTGGAGGGCGTGGCCGACAGCCCACCCCGGCGTTTCTAATGGGTAGCACTGTTGATTGTTCTTCTGTTAAGATGCTTTTGTGGGATTATGCTGGGAAGTTCCAGTTCATTTATTGTTACATTTTAGCTTGGGTTATACAGTTATTCACTTGTGTATTTGTGGGTCACCCTATTTATGGGAGTTAACAAGCAGATCGTCAATTTGGTGAAGGACGCTCTTTGGTCAGCCCGTAACTTGATGGTCTACCAGCACATGGAGGTGTCCGTGGCTGAATGCTGCCGGCTGGCATGTTCTCGCCTGCAGTGATATGTGCTGAGGGATGCACTCAAACTTGGTGCAGCCACCGCGAAGGCCCGTTGGGGAAGGATGACAGTTTAGGGCCCGTCACCCGCGGGAGTGGGAGGGGTTGGGTGGAGAGGAGTATACCCCTCATCAGCGGTGTGGATAGATGAATCAAAATAGTGCCACAGGAGTGGCTGGAAATGTGTTAAGAATGAAAGTCAACACCTGTTTTTTATTGTAAATAGGTTTTATTCTTGACTAAGGTTTGAGAGTCAACAACTAATTTTTTGTAAACATCTTTATTTTGAATAAGGACTGAGAGTCAACACATGATTTATTGTAAATAACTTTATTTAGTGAATAAGGACTCAGAGTCAATGAATGGTTTTTTCAAATCATTTTATTTTGTTATATTTCTGAATAAAGTATATATATTTTGGAATTAAAAACGGCTGTTGAGTTAACAAGCTTCCTGTTCTGTCATTATGCACCAAATGCTCGCCACACTATTAACCCATATGTCTTTGGATGAGAGTGGGAACAGGAGCACCTGGAGGAAAGCTGTACAGTCACAGGAAGAACGTGCAATCTCCTTGCAGATAGTAGCGGGAATTGAACCCTGGTCATTATCACTGTAAAACCAAGTGTTAACCACTACACTACCATGCCCCCCATGGTAACAGAATCATGTCTGATCATACATCTCAAATTCACTCCTGCTGATGACCAAAACCCTTGATCCCTTCACTGTCCATATGCTTTTTTGGGGGGGAGACATGGGGACTGGGCTAAATAGGCATGAACTGTGTGATTAATCCATGTTTATTGAAAGAAATTCAGGCACCATTCTGATGATAAAGTGTCATCGCATTAAGCTGACAGGTGCACCCAGTGATATTGACCATGGAGGGGAATAAACAGCCAACGTTTTGGGCTGAGATTCTTCATCAGGATGGAAATGAAGGGGGCTGAAGCCAGAAGTAGAGTGTGGTGGGGAGGGAGAGGAAGTAGTCCAAGATGCGAGGTGATAGGTGCTACCAGGTGAGAGTTAGGGAGGTTTGAGATAGGGAGGGGGGTGAAGTAAGAAGCTAGGAGGTAATAGGTGGAAGAGGTAAAGGGCTGAAGAGGAAGAAGACATCTAATTGGAGAAGAGAGAGGATATGGAATAAGGGGAAGGAGGAAGGGAACCAGAGCGAGATGATAGGCAGGTGAGGGGAAAGAGAAGGCAACCAAAATAGGGAGGGAAAAAGTGAGCGAAGGGGGGAAGGGAAGAGTAATTACCAGAAGTTAGAGACATTTCTGTTTATGTCATCAGTCTGGAGGCTACCTATACAGGCACATACTTTCTATAAACAGGGACAATACACTTGACTTAGACTTTGAACTAGAGAAAGGGAAACAGAAGTGCATTGCGCCGTCAGAAGGCGCTGGTAGTTGTGGCAAGAAATTAGACCAACTAGGAAGCATGACAAAATGCAAAACCTGAAAGAGCAGGAGTTCTGATACAATTTATTTATTTAGATATACAGCATGGAACAGGTCCTTCTGTCCCAAAATCCGCATCACCCATCACTGTGATTTAACTCTATCCCAATCACAGAACTATTTATAATGACCAATTAATCTACTGGTACATCTTTGGACTGTGGAAGGAGACTCACAGTGGTGGCTTGTGTGTTTACATCAATATGGAATGGTGCAAGAACTCTGTCCTGGTTTCCAGATACTGCTCATCACTAGTGGAGTTTCTGACTGTTAGATGCAGAACATTTTATTTACCACGGGAATTCACCACCGTCTTTATAGTCGGTGTGTACATTCCCCCCAGTGCTAATGCTAAGGAGGCGCTCTGTGAACTGTACGGGGCTATTTGCAAACTGCAGAACGTACACCCAGATAGACTGTTTATTGTCGCCGGAGATTTTAACCACGCTAACCTCAAGTCAGTGCTCTCCAAATTCCATCGGTATGTGGACTTTGCAACGGGGGGGGGGGGGGGGGGAGAACGCGTTGGACCTTGTTTACACAAACATCCCTGATGCATAGCGGGCGGAGTTCAGCCCCCACCACGGATACTCAGACCACATCTCTGTTATGCTAATCCCAGCATACAGACCGCTCGTCAGGCGCTCCAGACCAGTTCAGAAGCAGGTGAAAACCTGGCCAGCAGGAGCCATCTCTGCTCTTCAAGACTGCTTTGAGCACACTGACTGGCACATGTTCAGGGAGGCTACAACCGATGGCGACTCTACCAACTTAGAGGAGTACACAGCATCAGTGACCAGCTACATCAGCAAGTGCATCGACGACATCACTGTGTCTAAGACCATCACTATACGCGCTACCCAGGAGTCATGGATGACAGTGGAGGTGTGTGCGCTGCTGAGGACCCTTGACTCCGCCTTCAGAGCAGGCAACAAGGCAGCCCTAACAACAGCAAGGGCCAAACAGTCCCAGGCCATCAGAGAGGCAAAGTGTGCACACGCCCAGTGAATCCACAGCCACTTCCAGGACATCGGCGACACGCGGCGCATGTGGAAGGGCATCCAGGACATCACCAATTACAGGACAACATCACCTGACTGTGCAGGTGATGCCTCCCTCCCAGATGTGCTGAACAACCTCTACGCTCATTTTGAGGCAGAAAATGACATAGCGGTGAGGAAGTCCACCCCTCCTACAAATGACCAGGTGCTGTGTCTCACCGTTGTCGATGTGAGAAGAACCCTATGCAGGGTCAACCCACGGAAGGCTGCTGGACCAGAAAATATTCCTGGTAGAGTGCTTGGAGGATGTGCAGACCAGCTAGCAAATGTTCCAAATGACATCTTCAACATCTCCCTGAGCAGCGCCATCGTTCCAACGTGCTTCAAGGCCGCCACCATCATCCCCGTGCCAAAGAAGTCTTCAGTGTCCCATCTCAATGACTACCGTCCCATTGCACTCACATCCATCATCATGAAGTGTTTTGAGAGGCTCGTCATGAGGCATATCAAGACCCTGTTGCCCTCCTCACTGGACCCCCTGCAGTTTGCGTACCGTCCCAGCTGTTCAACAGACGACACCATTGCAATCACATCAAGGTTAGTAGATGCCCCTTCAAGGCATATCTTCTAACAGCTACACCACCAACCTCAGTCAAATATAAATTCAACACACCCAATTCATTCACTTCTCTCCATTAGCCAGCTGAAATTCAAGCTTTTTATTTAACAATACCCCAAATGTAGGCGTTTCTCCTGGGTAGTAAAAGTGGAAGCCCGAATTTGGTTCACTCTATGGGAAATCTTCCAGAGTAACAAGAAACAGAATCACACACACTATATACAGCAGTGTGCACTGGATCAATGAACATTGTCCAAGGGCAAAGTTCACCAGATCAGTGTTTACTGGTGCTCCATAATGAATGACATTTTCTTTGCGTACTCCTATACTGAGGAAATCAGTAGGTGTATAGAAGAAATGTCAGGCCAGGAGGTGGGAGAGAGTTCTGTTGTGCAGTAACTTATCAGTTATCAGTGGTGTAATCATTTGTGAACTGGGATGATTGAAGGATGGGCCTGGAGTGGGAAACCCAAGTGAAAGCCATTCAGTTTAGCAAGTATATTACGTAGGCATCCTGATATACCCAGCACTGGACCCTAAAGTTCTGTCAACCCTGATTTTATTTAAGTAATACTGAAACAGAACTCGCCTGCTATGGCTAGGTCATGCACATGACAGTAAGGAATAGTCTGAGGTCCCTGAATAGGACTACGGCAAACACAGGTCTGCTCCTGTATGTGAAAGCACGTCCAACACATAACAGACTTAAAAAGAAAATCCATAGACCTTGACAAACGCTCAGCTAGTCCTTGGTTTTCCTCTGTGAGCATTTTTCATCAAAATTGAATCACGTACTACATAAAATATGATGCTATGTAATCTAATTTCTAGGCATAAAAATTTAAATGAACGTACAAACAAAACTGTCTAGCACTAAATAATAATAAATAGACAGGAAGCTAATATGAAAGCAAGTAAGTGTTGAAACAATTTCAACGTTTGCATTAGCCCACTGTGACCAATTATATCCATTGCTAATTTCAGTGACGATCCTGCCTGTTCAGTCAAATATCAGCAAGAGAGCTAGCTGCACAAATAAATGAAGACTCAAGAAATCATGGAAATCTGAAAAAATCTTTGAATGGTCAAAGCAAGGTCTACTTTGGTAGAAAAGTAGAATAATTGAGAATATTTGAAGCTACAGTAGACTCTACAACAACTACAGCCCATTTTGACGTAAGAGCTGATGAACTTTAGGTGATTGTTGACCTGAAGGCAAGATTGCTTTATTGGAGAGAAATGAGGGAGTGTTGTATTCTATGACTGAGTGAGGCTTGGCTTTCTCTCAGCACACCAGACAGTGATCAGACCAGAAGGCTTCTCAGTTTACAGAATGGATCAAACTGCTGATTCAGAAAAGGCAAAGGAGGAGGTGCTTTTTCCATGATAAACTCTTGGTGATGCTTCGATATGCCAGTTTTGTTGAACTCATGTTCTCCCAACCTTGATCACCTAACGGTCAAATGCCATGCACTGTATTTACCTAGGGAGTTCCCTTTCATAACCCTGACTGCAGTTTACATACCACCAATGGCTAACCATAATGAAGCGCATGAGTTACTGCATGATGCCATCTTGAAATGTGAAACAGTCCATCCCAATGCATTTCAAATCATAGTCAGGGACTTCAATCAGTCTTGTTTGAAGAAAACCCTGCCTAATTACCATATAACTTGTAGGTCCCAACACACTAGACCACTGTTATACTAAAATAGGTAATGCCTATTGTTCCCTGCCCAGACTGCATTTCGATAAATTGGATCACTTTCTGTTCTTACCCTACCTTCTTACAGGTGGAGGCTAAAGAGCGAAGGTCCAGAAATTCCAACAACAAAGAAGTGATTGCGAAAGGCAGAGGAACAGCTGTGGGATTGCTTCAAGTCAGTGGACTGAGCCGTGTTCAAGGACGCATCTGTGGATCAGAATTAATACACTATGGTTGTCACAGACTTCATTGAAACAGTTGTAGATGCCTGTGTTCCCACAAAAATACAGAGTTGTCCCCAATCAGAAGTCCTGGATGAACCACGAGATTTGCAACCTGTTGAGAGACATCCGAATTATTCAAATCTGGTGACCAAGATAGTTATAAGAGTTCCAGGTTCGACCTCCGGAAAGCCATTTTACGGGTGAATAGGCAATTCCAGACCAAATATGAACCAATGAAAGGTGCTTGACAGTTGTGCTAGGGCTTGAATACTATCATTTCACATAAATCACGAGACATAAGTGACAGCAGGCTTTCACTTCCAGGCGAGTTCAATGCCTTCTATGCTCGCATTCACCGGTCAAAAACATGGAGGAGCCATCACTTTGGGCTGTTCCCAGAGCTCCTTATAATTTCAGTCTCTGAGACCAATGAGTGGGAAACCATCATCAGAGTGAATCCATGAAAAGCATGCAGCCTAGACAAAGTACTTGGCCAAGTACTAAAGACCTGTGCTGATCAACAGGCTGCAGTGTTCACTGAGATCTTTAGCCTCTCGATTTGTCAGTTTGTGGTGGCCACCTACTTCAATCAAGATTCCATTATACTGGTGCCCAAGAAGAACGTGATGATCTGCCTCAATGACTATCATACAGTAGCACTTACATCCACAGCGATGAAATGTTTTAAGAGATTGTTGATGAAACAATTCAACTCCTGCCTTACAAAATGACTTTCAATTTGCCTACCATTACAACAGATCCACAGCAGATGCCTTCTCATTGGCTCTTCTCTCAACCATGGTACATCTGGAGAGAAAAGGTCAGGATGCTCTCCATTGACTACAGCTTGGCATTCAATACTACTATCCCCTCAAATCTAATCAATAGGCTACAAAACCTTGGCCTCAATACCTCTTAGATCTTTGATTTCCTCACTTGCGGACCCATTCAGATCAGACTGCCAACAACACTCCCTTCACAATCTCATCAGCACAGGGGCACCACAAGGCTGTGTGCTTAGCGCCCTGCTTGACTAATATTACACTTCAGGTTATGTGGCTACGCACTGCTCCAATACCATATTTAATTTTGCTGACACCACCACTGTCGAAAGCTAAATCAATGGTGGTGATGAATCAGCATATATAAGGGAGAGTAAAAATTGTGCTGAATGGTGCTATAACAACAACCTCTTACTCAATGTCAGCAAGTCCAAGGGGTAGAAGTTCCCACTTGCTTCAAAAAGGCAACAATTATACCAGTGTCTAAGAAGAATAATGTGGGCTGCCTTAATGACTATTGCCTGGTAGCACTCACATCAACAGTGATGAAATGCTTTGAGAGGTTGGTCATAACTAGACTGAACTCCTGCCCCAGCAAGGACCTGGACCCATTGCAATTTGCCTATCGCCACAATAGGTCAGCAGCAGACACAATCTCAATGGCTCTCCATGCGGCTTCAGACCATCTGGACAACACAAACACCTGCAGAAGGTCAGGATGCTGTTCATTGACTATAGCTGAGCATTTAATGTCATCATTACCACGATCCTGATTGAGAAGTTGCAGATCCTGGGCCTCTGTACCCGCCTCTGCAATTGGATGATCGACTACACAACTGGAAGACCACAATCTGTGAGGATTGGCGATAACATCTCCTCCTCGTTGACCATCAGCACTGTGAACCTCAGGGCTATGTGCTTAGTCCACTGCTCTACTCTCTATGTACCCATGACTGTGTGGCTAGGCATAGCTCAAATACCATCTATAAATCTGCTGACTATATACCATTGTTGGTGGAATCTCAGATAGAGACAAGAGGGAGATATGCCAACTAGTGGAGTGGTGCCACAGCAACAACCTGGCACTCAACGTCAGTAAGACAAAAGAGCTGATTGTGGACTTCTGGAAGGGTAAGCTGAAGGAACACATACAAATGCTCATAGAGAGAGTTTCAAGTTCCTGAGTGTCAAGATCTCTGAGGACCTAACCTGGTCCCAACATATCGATGCAGGTATAAAGAAGGCGAGGCAGAGGCAATACATTATTAGGAGTTTGAAGAGATTTGGTATGTCAACAAATACACTCAAAAATTTCTATAGATGTACCATGGAGAGCATTCTGGCAGGCTGCATCACTGTCTAGGGAGTGGGGGGGGGGGTCTACTGCACAGGACTGAAAGAAGCTGCAGAGGGTTATAAATTTAGTCAGCTTTATTTTGGGTACTAGCCTACAAAGTACCCAGGACATCTTTAAGGAGCGGTGTCTCAGAAAGGCAGCGTCCATTATTAAGGACCTCCTGCACCCAGGGCATGCCCTTTTCTCACTTTTACCATCAGGTAGGAGGTACAAAAGCCTGAAGGCGCACACTCAGTGATTCAGGAACAGCTTCTTCCCCTCTGCCATCTGATTCCTAAATGGACATTGAAGCCTTGGATGCTATCTCACTTTTTTTTAGTATATAGTATTTCTGTATTTTCATGATTTTTAATCTATTCCATTAACATATACTGCATAAAGTATATTGAATAGAATTTACTTATTTATTTATTATCTTCCTCTATATTATATATAGCATTGAACCGCTGCTGGTAAGTTAACAAATTTCACGTCACATGCCATTGAAAATAAACCCGATTCTGATTCTGATTGTAGACTTCAGGAGAAGGAAACCAGAGGTCCATGAGCTAGTCCTCATGAGAGGTCCATGAGGACAGATGTGGAGGGAGTTAGCAACTTTAACTTCCTTCATCGCAAACACAAGGAAATCTGCAGATGCTGGAAACTCAAACAACACACACAAAATGCTGGTGGAACACAGCAGGCCTGGCAGCATCTACAGGAAGAAGCACTGTCAAAGGTTTGGGCTGAGACCCTTCGTCAGGACTAACTGAAAGAACAGATAGTAAGAGATTTGAAAGTAGGAGAGAGAGGAGGAAATCTGAAATGATAGGAGAAGACCAGAGGGGGAGGGGTGAAGCTGAGAGCTGGGAAAGTGATTGGCAAAAAGGATACAGAGCAAGAGAAGGGAGAGGATCATGGGACGGGAGGCCTAGGGAGAAAGAAAGGGGGAGGGGAGCACCAGAGGGAGATGGCGAGCAGGCAAAGAGTGATTGTGAGAGGGGCAGAGAGAGAGAAAAAAAAGAAAAAAAAGGAGGAAAATAAACAAATCAGTGATGGGGTAAGAAGGGCATTAACAGAAGTTAGGGAAATCATTGCTGATGCCATCAGGTTGGAGGCTACCCAGACGGAATATAAGGTGTTGTTCCTCCAACCTGAGTGTGGCTTCATCTTGACAGTAGAGGAGGCCATGGATAGACATATCAGAATGGGGAGGGGACATGGAATTAAAATGTGTGGCCACTGTGAGTTGACTGGTATGGTATACTGCGTCTGGTGCTCCCGGTGCGGCCTTTTATATATTGGTGAGACCCAACGCAGACTGGGAGACCGTTTCGCTGAACACCTACGCTCTGTCCGCCAGAGAAAGCAGGATCTCCCAGTGGTCACACATTTTAATTCCACGTCCCATTCCCATTCGCTTCCTGCAGTCTTCTGTTCCGATGATATGATCTTCCTCCGACAAACCTCCATTGCCATCCAGCTGAATAAAACGACCCTCACTTCATTCTCCATTTGATGATTCAGTCACAGCCAGACAAATACCTTAAACATGGTTTCTCTTTCAGCATCTTATAAAATTTTGGCCCCCTCTTACTTCTGATTTACATCCACAACCTTATCCCCGCTTCTCCCGACCCCCAATTATATTAGTTACACGTACACTTAAGCTATATTTTCCCACCATTTGCTCCCTTTCCAACACCTCTACATGCTTGTCCAGAATGAAAAAAAATTCCTCCTAACTAAATATAGTTAATACTTCTCCACCAGTCAGTGTTCTAAGCTTTCAATTCCATCTGTCTTCCAAGCAACTGATTGTAAGTGAACTATCTTATTCATAGATGGATGTTATTGTTGATTTCTAGATATATTTCAAACAGGAGAACAACACCAGTACCAAGGCCAGCTACTTGCATCCCTGCAATGATGGGTTTTACTATAACCCTCCAAATAGTAAATGGAAATTAGAAGAACAAATATTCAGGTAGGTTGCAGAAGGGTGCAAACACAATAGTGTTGGAGAAGTAGGAGCAGCTAAGTTCTCCATTATTGATTGGGATTGTATTCAATTCCCAGAATTTAGATGGAGAAGTATTCATAAAATGTACTTAAGAGGCTTTTCCAAAGCTGTTCAGTACGTAGAGCCCTCCTAGGGAGAGGTAATTCCCTTAAGGTAATGAGGACATGAAATGATTCAGGCTCTGTAGAGAAATGCTTTCTGAACAGTCACCATAGTTTGGTAAGCTTCAAGGTCATCGTGGAGAAAGAGAAAGCTGGTTCTCGAATTTGGGCTCAGAATTGGGGAGGACTTTGATTGTACAAAACAGGACCTAGGAGAGATAGATTGGGCACAGCTACTCCGGTTGGGAAACAACATCTGATAAGTGGAAGATTTTTAGAAATGATTTAGTGAGAGTTGAGAGTCAGACTGTCAGGAGGCCAGGCAGATGTTAGGACAAAATTGCAGCCAGCAGAGTGAATATCAGTGCATTAAGGTAGCAAATACAGTAGACAAAGTCTAATATATCAATGTACGGAGTATAAGAAATAAGGTGGACGACCTTGTTGCACTTTTACAGGTTGTCAGGTATGATGTGGCCATCACTGAGTAGTGGCTGAAGGATGGTTGTAGATGGGAACTGAATGAGCAAGGTTAAATGTTGTGTTTGAGGTATAGGAAAGTAGGTAGAGGGGTGGTGTGGCTAGGCTGGCAAAGAATAGCATTAAATCATTAGAAAGATGTGAGATAGCATTGGAAGATGCTGAATCCTGTGGGTTGACTTAACAAACTGCAAGTGTAAAAGGACCCTGATGGCAGTTATATACAAGCCTCCAAACAGTAGCTGGGATGTAGACTACAGATTATAATTGTCGTCATTGTCGTCGTTAGGATGCATCTGGAATTTCCAGTTGGCGGACGATTTCCCTCTACGCCTCTCTGACATATTGGGAAATCATACACTCATCAAGTTACAGCAGTGGTTTGCCTTCTGCTGGGTGACTTTAAAGAGACCACCGCCTCTTGCAGTGGATGACCAGGACATCTAAGTGCCTTGTCGTGCTCTTAGCGCTCCACAAATGCTTGCTGGTCTGGATTCTTGAACATTGGACAATTAATGGCTCTCCTCCGCTCAATTTGCCAGGGCCAGACTTCACACGCTGGGCCAGGCAGATCCCGTACCTCACGGAGGGTCGAAGACCCGTTGGCCACCCTCGCCTGGTTTGGCCCGTCTGTCGAGACGGTTTACCGGGGTGTGGCCGCTGCGTGTGTTACAGCTACTTGGAGCCACAGGTGGGAGCTGAGCGCCAGGTGGGGACCAAAGGCCGACGAGCTGCCCTGAAAAGGGTACGGCAGGCCCCCTCATCAGAGGTGCTACCCCTCCCTAGACACCCCATACACCCCACAGATTACAATAGGAAATAGAAAAGGTGTGTCAAAAGGGCAATGTTAACATGCAGGTAGATTGGGAAAATCAGGTTGGTAATGGATTTCAAGAGAGTGAATGTATTGGACACATACAAGATGACTTTTTAGAATGGTTCTAACAGTTTGTCAATGAGCCTACTAGGGGATCAGCTATACTGGATTGAGTGTTATGTAATGAACTGGAGGTGACTAGGGACACAAGGTAAAGGAACCCTTCGGAAACAATGATCACAATATGATTGAGTTCAACTTGAAATTTGACAGGGAGAAAGTAAAGTCCGATGTAGCAGTATTTCAGTGGGGTAAAGGAAATTACAGTGGTATGAGAGAGGAGTTGGCCAAAATAATTGGAAGGAGATGCTGGCAGGGATGACAGCAGAGCAGCAATGGTGTGAGTTTCTAGGAAAAATGAGGAAGGTGCAGAATAGATGTATTCCAAATCCAAAGAAATACTCAAATGGCAAAACAATGTAACCATGGCTGACAAAGGAAGGAAAAACTAATGTAAAAGGAAAAGAAAGGGCTTACACCAAAGCAAAAATTAGTGGGAAGATAGAGGATTGTGAAGTTTTTAAAAACCTACAGAAAGCAACTAAAAGAATCATTGGGAGGGAAAGGATGACATATGAAAGCAAGCTTGCAAACAATATCAACGTAGATGGAAAGAGCTTTTTCAAGTATGTAAATGTAATACTTACCCAACAGGCTGGTATATGTCTGGGGGAAAAGGAGATCCAGCCACTCACCAACCCCACCTCCCATACACGCAGGTGCTGTGGGAATCAAGTTTATGCCATGGCGCACACACACAATATCAAACTCACTCCAGATACCGTTATGGAATAGACTTTAAAGATTTTACTAGAACTAAATGACTACTAACAATACAATATATATGAAGGAAAAGAAAATAAAGTAAAAGGCGCCAACTTATCAAAGTTCAGTCAGTTTAGTGCACATCATTGGAGCTCAACCATCGAAACATTCGACCCCTCGTCACTTTCCTCTGACCTCCAATGTCCTTACACCCGGGACCACCCTGGTGGTTGACCGAGCGGTGCAGCACACGTCCACCTTTGGCATCTTCTTCCCGACTCCCCGAAAAGACCGCGAAAACCCTGCTCCACCCAGCTCCCAGACCCACAAGACAAAATAACAATTCCGCATTGGTTAACAAATGAATACAATCCCGTTATCAGCAATTCTAAAGCTAAACAACTGCGAGAGAAAGCACTTATCATAACAAAGAAGCATTCCTACT
The DNA here is from genome assembly GCF_048418815.1 of Hemitrygon akajei. NCBI lineage: Eukaryota > Metazoa > Chordata > Chondrichthyes > Myliobatiformes > Dasyatidae > Hemitrygon > Hemitrygon akajei. The sequence continues at coordinate 36,946,713 of NC_133143.1, read as the reverse complement.
CTTAACAAAACAAAGAAGCCATTTTGCAGTACATTGTACATAAAAATAAAAGAGAGATGAGAGTGGATACAGGACTGCTAGAAAATGAGGTTGGAGAAATAATAATGGGGGCCAGGGAGATTGCAGATGAACTAAGTAAGTATTTTGTATCAGTCTTCACTGTATAAGATACTACCAGTGTGCCAGGTCTTGAAGGGTGTGAAGGAAGAGGAGTGAATGCAGATACCATTAGAAAGGAGAAGATGCTCAAAAAGCTGAAATACCTGAAGGTGCATAAGTCATCCAGACCAGATGAACTCCACCCTAGAGTTCTGAAAGAGGTAGAGATAGAAATTCTGGAAGCATTAGTAATGATCTTTTAAAAATCATTGGATTCTGGCATGGTTCCAGAAGACTGGAAAATTTCAGATGTCTCTTCACTCTTTAAGAAAGGAGGGAGGTAGCAAAAACGAAATGATAGACCAGTTAGCCCGATCTCAGTAGTTGGGAAGATGCTGGAGTCAATTGATAAGGATGACATTATAGAATACTTGGTGACACAGATCAATATAGCACAAAGTCAGCATGGTTTGCAGAAGAGAAAATCTTGCCTGATGAACCTGTTGGAATTCTTTGAGGAGATTACAAGTAGGACAGATAAACGGGATGCAGCAGGCCTTGTATATGTGGATTTTCAGAAAGCCTTTGACAAGACGCCACACATGAGGCTGTTTACCAAGTTAAGAGCCCATGGTATTACAGGAAAGATACTCACATAGTTAGAACATTGGTTGCTTGGTAGGAGGCAGAAATTGGGAACTGAAGGATCCTTTTCTGATTGGCTGCCAGTGACTCGTGAGATTCCACATAGATCGGTGTTGTGACCACTTCTTCTTATACTGTATATCAATGATTTAGATGATGGAATAGGTGGCTTTGTTGCGAAGTTTACAGATTATGTGAAGATTAGAGGAGGAGCAGCTAGTGTTGAGGAAATAGGAAGGCTGCAGAAGGACTTCGACAGGTTAGGAGAATGGGCAAGAAATCAGAAAATGCAATACAATGTTGGAAATGCATGGTCATGCACATTGGTAGTAGAAATAAGTATGTAGACTATTTTCTAAAAGTGGAGAAAATCCAAAAATATGAGATACAAATGGACTTGGGAATCCCTGTGCAGTACGCCCTCAGATTAACTTTAATATTGAGTTGATGGTGAGGAAGAATATGAGAGCAGGGATGTGATGGTAAGGCTTTATAAGGCACTGGTGAGGCCTCCCCTTGAGTACTGTGAACAGTTTTGAGCTCCTTATCTAAGAAAAGATGTGCTGGCATTGGAGAGGAAGCAGAGGAGTTTCACAAAGATGAAAGGTTTGTCATATGAGGAATGTTTGAATACCCTGGGCCTGTACTCACTTGACTTTAGAAGGATGAGGGCAGATCTCATTGAAAGCCTTTGAATATTGAAAGCCCTAGACAAAGTGGAACGGATGTTTCCCACGGTGGGGGGATTCTAGGACAAGAGGGCATAGCCTCAGGATAGAGGGATGTCCATTTAAAACAGAGATGTGGAGAAATTTCTCTAACCAGAGAGTGGTGGATTGGTGGAATTTGTTACCACAGGCAGCTGTGGAGATTAGGTCGTTGGCTGCATTTAAGGCGGAGATTGATAGGCTCTTGATTGACCACAGCATCAAAGGTTATGGGGAGAAGGCAGGGAAGTAGGGCTGAGAAGGGGGGAGAAAAGTATCAGCCATGATTGAATGGAGGAGCAGACTAGAAAGGTCAAAAGGCCTGATTCTGCCCCTATGTCTTACGGTCTTAGAATACATCCTTTAGAGTAAGAGGCAAAGGTAGTAAATTTAGGAAGCCTTCTTTAATGAAAGAAGTAGAAGATTTGATTAGGGAAAAGAAAAAAAAACAGGTGGCGTATAAAAGAAATCCTTAACAATTAAGTCACTTGAGATTTATAGGGGATTGAGGAGAAAAAATTAAAATTAGGAAAGCAAAAATCAGACCATGAAATAATCTTCACAGGTAGGATTAAGGAGAATCTAAAAGTATTTATAAATATATTAGAAACAAGAGAAAGGAATAGGTCTCAAGGATCAGTGGATAATCTAGGCATGGAGCTCAGGGATATGGCCATGAAGCTAACTGAAGGATATGGAGGTGGGAGAGTTAAGGGAGACATATGCTGATATTTTGGAGCATCAGGAAGAAGGAGGTGTTCAAAATATTGGAATACATTAGGGTGGATTAGGGCCAGATGTAATCTATACCGAGATGCTAAAGGAAGCTTAGAAGCATATTTCTGGAGCTCTGACAGAGATCTGCATTTTCATTAGCCACACACAGATCAGGTACCAGAACACTGGAGGACAGGTAATTTTGTATGTTTGGTCAAAGGAGCGGTGGAAACCAAGGAACTTATTAGAAACAATTCTGAAATAAATAATGCTGAGAACATGTTATAGAATCCTTAAAGGAGAATCCATAGGTTGTGTAATCAGTTCAGAATTGGGGTTATAGACACTGATAACCAAATCTCAGAGTTGTATATGGATACATACTTTGACAATAAAATAAACCTTTGAATCTTTGATTGAGAAACATGATGGTAGATTCAATACTTCAATTACCCCCAAATTTATTGTCATCTGGAATTCACACTCCAAACATTTCTGCTTCTCTCAGATTCTGACTTCCTTTCAAACGCGCTATAACACCTACATTTTTAATCAACACTTTTTGCAAATCCACTATTTTACAAATTTCAGAGTCAGCTTTGTGGAAAAATTATTTGTGTTTGTGATTACTATAATATGTCTTTATGTCTCTTCAGCCTGCTTTTGTCTCTACAGCTGAAGCTGACTGGAAGTAATAAACGTGTTGTTTACCATGAAATTACATCTTTAACTGAGACAATAGCTCTGCCATTTTATTAATCTTTGATAAAATATCTGAGGCAGTCGTCAATTGAAGCAGATTCACTCAGATTCAAGCCTGCTTGGCATGATTAGAACACAAATAACTATGCTATTGTTCATAAATCTCCTCCAGATGACAAGATTTTTTTTTAACTGGGTAATTGTCAGGAATAATCCCCATATGGAAGTGCAAATTGTGCAATCTAATCAGGTGAAACCGTTTAATTAATTGTCCAATCATAATATTTGTAAATAAATTAGACTTTATTTCGAGGTCTACAAATGCAGGCAGTAATTATGTTAATTTAGCTCATCAGGGGGTCTTTCACAGACATGATGGATGTATACTTGCATTACAACTCCTCAATGTTCACGTGAACAACATTCAATGTTCATATCACTCCTGAGAAAACCACTATTGGATGCATGAAAAACTGGTACATTAGCTAGAACTGCAAAGTATGGATCTATTTCTTTTAGAGAAATGCCCCCCCCCCCCCAGCACTACGTATTGAATTTAAAGTGCTGAATCTAAAGGAAAAATGACATGGCAATGGCTTCAGCCAGAAAAGTTGATGAATTTGATAGTGCTAATGAAGGCGGGGAGTCATTCATTGAGAGGGCTGAACTGTATTGTAACGTAAACAATGTGTAGGAGCAAAATAAAGTCCCTATGCTCCTTGGCTTAATAGGTGCAAGAACATACACTCTCTAGTAACCTCTGAAAAGCCAACAAGCAAGAGGTTCGATGAAATTGTTTCAATTTTACAAAGTCATTTGAGCACTAAACTGTTGCTTATAGCTGAGTAAATCAACAAATATATTAACAAATAAATATAATGTTTATGTATTATTTATTTAATTGAGTTCTCTTTGTCTAATTTTAGGACTTGCATGAAAATCTCATCACATTTTGGGTCATATTTATGCCGAAATAGAGAAAATTCTACAGAGTTCACGAACTTTCTAGTCCCACTGTATTTCCTTTAGGCCAATGACCACCCCCAGCACTACATATTGATCTGTTGTCTACTCATGCGCTATTGTTCTCTCTCTCGCTCACTGCAATGTGAATACCCGCGTGCGTGCTTTTATTTAATTGAAGCGTAGTTGTACATAGACACAACTATAACACCGTCTAACAACCAGTGTTCAGGACCATTGTTCCAGACATATAAATTCAAATCCCACCAAGGTAACCGGACAATTTACATTCAAGATTTTTAAAGAAAATGTTATCTTAGTAATAATCATGGAAAAGTTATTGGATTAAATAAACTGATGGAACTCACGAGGATCAAGCAGCATCTGTAGGGGGTAAAGGAATTGTCACCATTTTGGATTGGGTTCTTATTTTACAATGCAAAAATTACTTCCAACTTGAAGAGGTCAGGAAGGGAATTCTAAAAAAAGATGCAAAATCAAGACAGATCTCAATAACCCAGAGAAAGAAACAGGCAGGTATAGCAATTACTTCATTAACAACAATAAGCCAAATAGATGGAAGAACAAGATGAGGGATGATTGTGAATCCATTCTAAGCACTAAAGATAACATTCGACTAACCAGATTGAAGCTAATGATGGGCTACTGAGGAAAATGCATTTAATTTCCACAAGATGATGAAAATCTATCTGGAAAAGTCAAAGCTCTTGGGATTCCATGGAAAGTAGAGAGCGTGGTTAAAATTGCAAAACAAGTAAAGCAATGTCATTTGGTGGAGGGAGGGGGAGTTGATGATCAGAAAATTGTACAGACAGCATGTGTTAGGATTCTGCAGGGGTTAGCATCGAGTTCCTATTTCTCCTTAATAGTACACACAAAATGCTGGAGGAACTCAGTATGCCAGGCAGCATCTATGGAAAAAAGTAAACAGTCGATGTTTTGGGACAAGATTCTTCATGGGGGGAAAATAAATAAGAAATCAGCGTAAGAAGGTGGTGGGGGGGAAGGGAGGAAGAGGTTTAAAGTAGTAGGTGATAGCTGAAACTATGAGAAGGCGAGGGAGTGAAGTAAAGAGCTGAGGATTGACTGGTGAAAGAGATAAAGGGCTGGAGAAGGGGGAATCTGATAGGAGAGGACAGGTGGCCATGGAAGAAAGGGAAAGGGGAAGAGCAGCAGAGGGATGTGATGGGCAGGTGAGGAGATAAGATGACAGAAGGAAACAGGAATGGATGGAGAAGGTGGGGGGGGGAAACAATTGCTAGAAATTTGAGAAATTAATGTTCATGCCAAAAGGTTGGAGGCTACCCAGAGGTTAACTATTTCTCCTTGATGTTTTCGAATGACTTGTACTCACACATTGGAATCAGATCATAAGATATGAAAATAATATGAAAATTGGAAGATCACCAAGCACTAAAAACTTCTACAGATGTACAGTGGAGAGCATTCTGACTGGTTTAATTACAGCCTGGTATGGATCATCCAATGCACAAGATGTAGAGTGTTGTAGACTCATCCAGCTCCATCACAGGCCCAAACCTCCCTGCCTTCGAGGACTTCTTCAAGAGGCAGTGCTCAAAAAGGCAGCATCCAAAATTAAACACATGAAATTCTGCAGATGCTGGAAATCCAAAGCAACACACACAAAATGCTGCAGGAACTTAATGAGTCATGCAGCATCTATGGAAATGAATGAACAGTTGACATTGAGGTCCTGTTGACATCAGATCCTGAAGAAGGGTCTCAACCCTAAACATCGAACGTTTATTCATTTCTGTAAATGCTGCCTGACCTGCTGAATTCCTCCAACACTTTATGTGCATTGCATCCAATATTAAAGACCTTCACCATCCGGACAGGGCCGCTTTGCATTGCCATCAGTGACAAGCTAAAGGAACCTGAAAACCCAAAGTTAACAATTCAGAAATAGCTTCTTCCCTTCCACCATCAGCATACTTATCAGTTCATGAACACCTCCTCTGTATCTGTCTCTTGCACTATTTATTTTTAGAACTTATGGTAATGTTTATGTCTTGCACTGTACTCCTGCCCCAAGACAACAAATTTCACATCTATGTCAGCAAAAAGAAATCTGATTCTGAGACTGCCTCTTCCCCCCCCCCCCTAAAAAGCAGTTAGCAAACCTTCTTGCAGCTTTCATTTCAAGTCATAGATTTACACAGCCCATAAAGAAAAACAGTGCTGCTAAAGATGTCTGGTTATTACAGCCAGTCTCAAACCCAGAGGGCTTCAAATGCAGTTCACAAAATTAACTTGCGAGCTTCATTGGAGCAATGGGAAACAAATTTGGACAAGTCAGCATGTGCATAGATTCGTACATTGAAGGAGTATGTGCAAACACAGTTGGGGTTAAACTTGCAAAATGAACTGGCATGTTCAGCAGAGTGATCAGCCAATCTGCAGTTCGTGTTATCACTGCTGAGGAGACTATATTGTGAGTAATGAATACTGTGTTCCTGGGCTGGATGTCAAGTAAATTGTTCTCTTTGCCCTTGTAAGTGAGGAAAGAAAACTGACAAGATGCATGACCAAGAGCCAGGTTACAGACAGCAGGTGTTAAAGGTTATGTCAGCATGGGAAATAATAGCAAAAATGTTCTAGAAATACCAGGTAAAGAGAAACAAGGTGCAATGAGAGACTAAGTTATGTTTCCGGCCAGTCAGAACTAGCTGAAGTCTGCATAAAGTTGAAGGGAAAGGGAAAATTAAAAGAGAGATAACTAAAGCAAAGAGACCATGAAAAAAGGCAAATAATAGAAATTTCTGAGTACATGAATACTTGAGAGTATGCTCAAAACTAAGTTGGAAGGTGGTTTAAGTGCAATAACACTGGCATACGTACAATGAGGCAATTAGACACCTTAACTTGTAAATTTTGTATGATTCCATTAAAATACTTGGGTCATTCCATTTTCTTATGATCCTTCCCTTTGTCATGTTCATCCTTTCCCCATCATTGCAACTTAAAACATACAGATTTAATTTCAGATCTCATGTATTTTGCATTTTAATCATAATAGTCCTTTAAAAAAACTTTGAATTGTAAGGCAAGAGGAAAGGTGAATCTTGAGGTTTAATGATCTTAGCCACAAAATTATATTAATCTGATTTTAGATACCGTACATAGGATGATAGGGTTGACAACCCTAACTCAGACTGATAATGGAATTTGACAATCAAAGAAGACATGTGAGCTGGGCTGATGGCATGTGTATTTCTTACAGTTCAGTTAACTTCTCTAATATTAAAAAACTACTTGAACTTGGCACAGATGGAAAACACAGTGCAAGAAGATTCGCAACATATGGAAGAAAAATCTAAAGCTGTCCAATTTGAATCAATTGAGATTTGAGTAGTTTAATCCAGAAATTAGTATTCATAATAAGTTTCTCAATGTTTAAGGCACAAAAATTCTATGCTAATCATTGTGTGTCTATAGATCACACATTAACATCTTTCAAGTATTACTTTGAATCTGAATGCCTTTGAAATTACACTGATAACCCCAAGAACCAGTTGTAATGGAAGTGACCAATCACAGCTCTGAGAGAAAGCTTGGGTGATAATTCACATTGCTTGTAAACAAAGTTATTCAGTGGGAAGATCCTGTAGATCAAAGAAACAGATTAAACATTTAACTTTCTTTCAAAGAGTCTACTTGCCATTAAATAATGGATGTCTATAGACAAGTTAGAATCCCCAATGGTAAAGTTCATTATTTTCAACTTAGTTTCAAGTGATTTTTCAGGATCCTACTGTGTTCTAGCAAATAGGTATTGCGTTTGCCAGAAATAATTGAAATGTGGAACACTGTTTCTGATAAAGTACTTTCATTAAAACTACAACAGAAACAGTTTACTGCCTATTCGGCATTTTTTATAAACATGAGAAGTCAAACACAGTAATATTTATAGAAAACAATTTGCACGATGAGTGAAAAGAAGCAGATTGCTCACAATGAAAAAGTTATAGTGAAGTGTATATTTTAGTTTCCAAACTATCTCCCAAATAAATATAATAGGAATAAGGTCAGGGCTGGATTGCAGGACTAGAGATTATATTGTGATGAGCGATTGATCCATGATGTCAGGCAAGAGAAGCTCGTTTAGATCAACTGCTGGCTTTATTGCGACAAGCACAACAAAACAGACTGGGCACTAAGACCCAGGGAGAGAGCCCAGTCAGTCACCTACAAATGGGGGAAGGTGACTATTACAGCTCCCAGTTACAGTCAGGGTGACCCACAAACACACATTTGATTAACAGTATAACCCAAACTAAAATGCAACAATAAATGAACATCCCACCATAATCCCATGAATGCATTTTAACACAAGAGCAATAAATGGCACTGGCCGTAAGAAATGCTGGGGCGGGCTGGTGACCACGACCCCGGAGTGCCATAATATTAAGGCCATAAAAATGTTTCATGCTGAGGAAGGAAGAGAGGCAGGTTGGGGACAGCTAAGACAGAGAGACAGGAGCACAGTGATGGCCCAAGTGCAGAGGGAGAAATGCTAATGCAGAATGAACAGTTCATTCAGTTTTAAATAGAACTTCTTTCCTGGGACACGGGCTAAGATAAGTAGGAAGCATGCCGAATTGACAAAGCTGACACACAATGAAGGGAGTTTAATTCAATTGGAAGAAACCACAACTGGCTAGCGTGTGTGCATTCTCATGTGCCTGATTGCTGTCCCCTTTCACCTGCCTACTGGTGAGAGCATCCAGCAACGTCCACTGTCGTGACAGAGCTCACCTCCTTAGGTGCAGCTCCCAAGGAGCCAGAGGCTTGTTCCAGGTGGAAGTCCCTGTTGAGAGACTTGTCTGGGAGGTGTTGAGCTGGAACCCAAGAACATTCCTCTGGGCCATAACCTCCCGATCAACGAGATACTGGACACTGTCCCACACCCAGCGAATTGCCAGAATGCACCGCACAGAATAGACCAGAAATCCATCCACCAAGTGGGACAGAAGGGGAGGGGTAGTGACTGGGGCAGGAAGAGAAGAAGTCATCAGCTTGAGACGGGAACATTAGGTAAATCTTCATGGACTGAGGTAGGCACAACCTATAGGAGGCTCTTTTCATAGCTGTGTCCACTGTGAATGGTCCCACATAGCACAGGGCCAACACGCAGCATTCTGCTCTCAAAGGAAGATCTCTAGATGTCTCCCAGACTTATTCCTCTTGATTTGACAGGCCTCACCTGGAGCTGATCAGCCTGCCGGGCATGTTGTTTCTGGATGTTCAACAAAAAAGCCCTATCCCATCTCCAAGTGTACTTGTAGCATTGGACAAATTGTTCAGCAACAGGAACTCACATATCAATCTCTTGTTCGGGGAAAAGTGGTGGCTGGAATCCCCTTTAACCTTCAAAGGGGGACATGCCAGTACAGGATGACTGGAGGTTATTGTGAACAACCTTTTCCCAAACAATTGTGGAGCTTCAGGATGTGGGCATGGACGAGACAAGGCAATGCAGGGTTGGCTCCAGCTCCTGATACACTCTCTCAGTCTGGCCATTAGACTGGGGTGGAAACCTGATGAAAGTTTTGCTGTGGCTCCCAGAAGAGAACAAAAGGCCTTCCAAAAATGGGACATGAACTGTGGTCCTTGATCAGACACTATGTCCAGGCTGTGGGAGCTCACTGGAGCTGAGTGTGCATGCATTCAGTCGTGTCCCTAACTCATCAGGGTATGAGGCCATTGGCTAGCCTCACCTGGTTTAACCTGCTTTGTACAGCAGTGTACCAGGGTGCGGCTGCTGTTGCATACAAACAGCTACCTGAATTCTCCGGTGAGACCTGAGACTCCGGTGGTGACCAAAGGTGAGAGAGCTGCCCTGGAATGGATGTGACAAGCCTCTTCACTAGAAGTACTAACCCACTCTAGACATCCCACACACTCCAATAGCCATGATAATAAGTGCAAATTGCATGTTCAACGTACTACCGTGAAGAGCCAAAGGCATAATGGTAAATGAATATTCAGATTCAAAGAATTTTCATCTCACTGTTTTCAAATCATTCCATGGTCTTATCCTTCCACTCTAAGAATTTTATATTACTTTAACTCTGGTCTCCTTACAGTCCTCTTTACCTTGCTGCATCAATATATATCAGTCTCTTGGTTGCCCAGGCTCCAGGTTATGAACATATTCCCTGAATTCTCTTGAGCCTCTTTGACCAAAGATTTGGTATCAATTTTGTGTAATCACTTAATATCAGTGCATCAAAATTCATTTGATAACATTTTGATGAAGTACTATAAATACTTACTATAACGGAGCAGCAAATTATTTTTTATTAAGTTGTTATCAAATTCTACACCGGTCTCCAACCCCCTAATTCAAATAGAGTTTTGAAAGGAAATTTATTGTTCAATGCCTTCACATCCTGCTGTTTCTGATACATCAAACAGATGGAATTCAATTATGGAATTTTGCCTCCCAGTTTGGCAGATAGCAAGACAAATTGGGGACAACTGGACTTGCATCATAAAGACAACACTGAGGACAAATAGACTAGCATCATGAAGACTACATTGGGGACAAGTGGATTAGCATCATGAAGACAATGCTGGGGACAAATGGACCAGCAGCTTGGGCACTACGCTTTGGACAAATGGACTAGAACCATGAAGACTACATTGGGACAAATGGACTAGCATTGTGAAAACTACGGTGGGACAAATAGACTAGTAGCATAGGGACTACACTGGGGACAAATGGACGAGCATGATGAAGACTCCATTGGGGACAAATGGACTAGCAGCTTGATGACTACATTGCGGACAAATGGACGAGTAACTTGAGGACTACAATGGGGACAAATGGACTAGCATCATGGAGACAACATTGGCAGCAAATGGACTAGCATTATGGAGACTACACTGGATACAAATGGACTAGCAACTTGTAGACTACATTGGAGACAAATATACTAGTTTCATGAAGACTATATTGGGGATTAATGGACTAGCATCATGAAGACTACATTGGAAACAAATGGGCTAGTATCGTGAAGACTATATTGGGGACAAATGGACTATCAATTTGTGAGCTGCATTGGGGTCAAATGGACCAGCAACTTGAAGACTACATTTGAGGCAAATGCAGCTTAAGGGCTACATTGGAAACAAATGGACTACTATCAAGTAGACTATATGGAGACAAATAGACAAACAGCTTGATGGTGACATTGTGTACAAATGGACTAGCATCATGAAAACTATATTCGTGACAAAGGGACTAGCATCCTGAAGACTACATTGGAGACAAATAGACTAGCATCATGAATACGTCATTGGGGACAAATGAACCAGCAGCTTGAAGACTACATTGGAAACAAATGGACTAGTGTCATGAAGACTACATTGGTGGCAAATGGACTATCAGCTTGAAGACTACCTTTGAGGCAAATGCAGCTTGAGGACTACATTAGAAACAAATGTACTACTATCATGAAGACTATATGGAGACAAATGAACCAGTAGCTTGATGGCAATATTAGGGACAAATTAACTCATAGCATTGGACACTACATTGAAAACAAATGGACTCACATCATGAAGACGGCATTCCAGACAAAAAGACTAGCATCATGAAGACTATATTGGGAACAAATGGACTGGTAGCTTGATGACTACATTGGGGACAAATGGACTAGCAGCTTGGGGGCTACATTGGGGACAAATGGCATAGCATCAGGAAGACAACATTGGGGACAATTGGGCAAGCAGCTAGGGAATTGCATTTGCTACAGTTTATAGACCCTGCTTTATTTAAATTTACAAGCTTGTCTCTGTAGCTTTGGGTCATTCAAAACTGGATGCCTTTAAAGCAAACCAAATCTGAGGTTGTAGGGATCAGAAGCAAAGGTTATTGGGGTCATGTTAATGAGGGGAGTTGGAGAGGTAGTTGGGGCATAGCTGTACTGAACCTCACCAGTTGTAGAACTTGGTGGAGCTTCTTCTCTCTTTTAGCCTCCTGCCAACCTGCTGAGGAGAATATCCAGGAAAAAATGTCCCAAGCCCGTCTCACAATTAATTGAAAAAATGAAGTAGATATTTATGGACACACGTCCAAAACAAAAGCATGGCCTGCAGATGAAAATTAGGTGAAGACTGAGTAGAGTAAGATTGCACACATTTCAGTGAGCCGAAGTGTATGTACATTAAGAAATTCCTCTCCTTATGTTACAGAACGATTTTTACTCTACTTAATGGTCGTTCTCCAGAGATAGTTTCTGCATGTAAAGTTTCTGTGCAGCAAAGTTTTCAATTTCTCTAGATTTGAATAAAGGCTGTTCTCAATAATTATTAGAGTCAGTTTTAATGAAATCTATTCCATTGAAAGCTTGCTATAGAGAGCTAGCAGTAAAGAGGTTTTCTTTGTCCACACTGAGACCAATGCCATTCTCGAGCTTCAACTAGAATTTTGCATGTGCCGTAACGCTTCGTCCATGAAATTCATGGTAAATGTCAGTCTCAGCTTCCTTGCACCATTCCAGGCTTCTGCTTTGCATGGCTGCCTTATTACAGTTTGCTACTCATTTCTACATTTCTGCAATCATCCAAACTCTGTACACAAACAAACTTCATCTTTTTTTAACATATAACTAAAGAACGTTATATAGAAGCTTACAATATCTCTTTCAGTATGACATTCTTAAGAAATATCTGACTACATTGTTCTGTTAAACTTGGATTTGGAGATTTCATTCCTTTTGCAACATTCACAACCGGCTGTAAGGTGATGAAAAATGTATAAATGCCAAAAAGAAACTGGTGTGGATCAATTTCTGTACTAACATCCTGGGGAAATATATCAATCCATAAGATATGGCGAGGGATTTTATGTATGTTTGAGGCTCCTGGCTGAATCATGTCTTTGGATGTGATATTTAAGTCTGTGGGTGAGAAAATCAAAATCAGGTTTGTTATCACTGACAAATGTAATGAAATTTGTTGTACTGCAGTAGCAGTATACTCTAAAGGGGTGTATGAGGTGTCCTGGGAGGGGTAGCACCTCTGGGACTCACCTCTCACCTGTGAGTCCAAGTTGCTCTTTGCATGCAACAGCAACCACATCCCGGTACATTGCTTTGACAGCCAGGAGGTGAGGGTAATTGGCGGGCCTCATACTCCAGTAGAATAAGGACTGTCGGGTGAGATGTACTGTGACATCCAACAGCTAGGAAGGCAGTTCTGCAACACTTCCTAGAGTGAAGTGCAAAACAAGGCGCAGAAGAAGTCATGTTTATCTACTTCAACCAAGGAACACCCCAGTTTGTGACAGCTACTGGTACAACTGGACCTGGACTTCCATGGTTGAGAGAGTGGAACTGCCCCAGTGCAATGGATATGCCACTTTAAAAATTTACCCTCACCTGTCTCCTGTCATTGTTGAATATGATAGACAACCAGCATAATATAAACGTAAAATTGCTATAAGTTACAAAAAACACATTGCTAATAACAAGGTAATGTTCATGGGTTCATGGACCATTAATAAATCTGATGGTGGAGAGGAAGATGCTGTTCCTAAAGTGCTGTGAATGGGTTTTCAAGTTGCTGAACATTTTTTCGCTGGTGGTATTAACAGAAAGAGGGTATGTCCCAGATTGTTAGGGTCCTTAATGACGGATGCCTCAATGAACTCCTTGACATTGGAAAGGTTTGTACTTGTATTGAAGCAGGCTAGTCTACAACCCTCTACAGCCTCTTTCCATCCTGCACTTTAAAGCCGCCACACCAGGCAGTGACACAACCAGTCAGACTATTTTCCACCATTGATATGTTGAAATTTGCAAGAGTCTTTGGTGACATACTTACAATGGAGTAGAGACTCCGGCATGCCTTCTTCATAATTCCATCAAATAGTTGGACAGAGCATAGGTCCTCTGAGATATTGACACACAGGAACTTGAAGCTGCTCACCCTTTCTACAACTGATCCCTCAATGAAGGCTAGTGTATGTTCTCCCAACTTCCCCATCTCAAAGTCCTTGATCAAAAATTCAGATCAAGGACAACTTAATATCATTTGTCCCTAGTTTCCACCAATCTAAATGGATGGAAGTGCCCTTTTGCATCAGAATAAATTGATGGAATCTCCATTTAGGTAAGTTATTAGGAGGATTATGACAGTTGATTCTGTGGCATTGAGTCTGTAGAATCCTTTATCTCAGAGAACTGATGAAGCTAAACATTAAGATAAATCAAACATAGGTCATTAGATTTCTAGATATTAGGGACATCAGAGTATAAGGGAAAAGTGTAGAAAAATGGCAATGAGGTAGAACAGTCATGAAGTTGAATGACAGAGTAGGTTTGAACAGTCATACAACAGACTCTGCTCATATACCTTACGTTATTTTATTTACAGATGCCCTGATCAATCATGTTGAGCCCACTCTTGTCCCTTTATTACAAATGAAATGGATTAAAACTGATTGCTGGAAATCCAAATGAAAAAAGAAAGTGCTGGAAATTTCAACGGGTCAAGTAGTATCTGTCAAGAGAGAAACAGCGATATCATTTCATTGTCAATGACTCTACATCATTTGTAATGTGATTATAATAGGCTCAAGCTGGATGATCAGAAAATGTGAAAAAAGTGCATAAGAAATATAAGGAGTGGACCTACCAATACTAATACCTACCAATTTCTCTTTACCAATACCACCTGATCTGCTGAGTATCACTGATATTGTCAATTTTTACTCCAGCCACCTTGCAATCTGATTTGAAGATGAGTGCGATTGCATTGTGTTCTACAAAAGGACTCTTAATAATATACTTCTTTGCATTCTATTTTATGAAAATAGGTCCAATCCAGTTATTTTGCAGTATCCTTATTGTTTACTTGGGTAGTCAATGGACTTTGTTCAGATTATTAACTAGCACACAGAGTTTTACAGTGGTTACAAAGCTCCCACGTCTCAATGACGTGATTTACTCAAGTAATCTTGAGGTCAGCATGAGACATAGTAATTATCTGTGAACTTACAATAATTTGCAACCAATAGACTAGCAGCAGAGAGAGTTAGATTCCAGATCTGTGCCTCGGTCTGATACAATATGAGAAATCAGTAGGTGAGTGCCAAGTTCAAGTTCAAGTTGAATTGTCAATCAACTACGCACATGTATACAGCTAAAAATAAACAGCATTCCACCAGGGCCAAGTTGCAAAACACAGTACATAAAGTCACACACAGTGCATACGTAGTGTTACGATAGTTGGGCACCAAGGTAGCTTAGCGGTTGGCGTGACATTATTATAGCTAAGGGCATTCCAGAGTTTTTGGAGTTTAATTTCCATGCCATTCTATAAGGAGTCTATAATTTCCTCCCATGGAATATGTGGGTATTCCCCAGTGCTCCAGTTTCCTCCCACAGTCCTAAGGTGTACGAGGTAGGTTAGCTGGTCACTGTAAGTTGTCCTGTGATTAGGTTAGGATTAATTGGGCTTGTGGGGTTGTTGGAGCAGCATGGCTCGCAGGGACGGAAGGGCCTTTTCCAGGATGTATCGCTAAATGAAGTAGCTAGCACAGAGGGTCATAAAAGATAATATTAGCACAGTTCCTGCTTGGGATGTTGTCCTGGAGCCAAGTTTCTGCAGGAGCAAGTACGCAGCAGTTCCTCATCTCATGCGGCATCAGCTGCAAACGAGCACTATCCAGCTTATCTTCCACAGGGTGAAATCTGGAGAGCAGAACCAGAAGGTGAGGCTGTAATAAGTTCTTTTGCCAGTGTGGGGCCCTGGAAAGCATTGGGTTCCAAGGTTTTTACTTTTGAGGATATTGATTCTCACAGCATCACTCAGCCAGGCCACCGATGTTCTTTTGGAATAAACTCTCGTTGCCGTCTCTACATCAGAGTCTGTTGTTCCTCTACATTTAGCTTTCAATACTGCCAGTGCACAAGTTGACAGAGACGGCCTGCAAGGGCCAGCCCCCACACAACATGGATTCCAGCATGCCCACCTTACCTCTGTTCTTCCACACCGCCTCTTATGCTTCCTCTACTGTGTGATTGAAACAGGTGACACTGCGGCCTGGTCCGAGCAACAACCGAAGACATGCAGCTCCTCCGTTGTTGTTATTACTGTTGAACCAATGAACCAGACATGCAGTATTTTATATTACCAATCTCCAACAGCAGCTTGTAATCAGAAAACAAAACTTTTAAGATGCACAATTTCATCTGGAGAGCCCACATCAACCAAATGTGCTGCCCTCTTACTGGAAGCTATGGAATGGAATGGATATGGGAATAAATCTTCAGTTATAATTAAATTTAAAATCATCAAAGTGCATTCCTTGATTCATATAATACTCTACCAATCGACTTTAAAAGCAGCTTTGACACAATCACACGTGGCGGGCTAGTCCAAAAGTTGAAGGCACCCATATTCTAAGATGTGTTGGTAAACTGGATCCTAAATTATTTTGAGTGTTAGGAGGTAATGGGTGGTAGTGGACAGGCATTTTCCTGACTGTAAATCTTTAACAAATGATGTACTGAAGGGATCAATAGATATTGGGTGAGAATGTAGGTCTTCTAATTTGCAATTTATTAATTTAGAGATACAACACTGAACAGAACCTTTTGGGCTCAAGGAGCAGCACTGCCCAGCTACCCACTCATTTAATACTTGCCTTATCACAGGACAATTTACAATGACCAAGTAACTCATTGGACTGTTCGAAGAAACCGGAGCACCCAGAGGAAACCCATGTGGTCACAGGGAGAACATAGAAACTCCCTTCAAATGGGGCCAGAGATGAACTCCAAACTCTGTAATGCCCTGAGCTGTAATAGTGTCATGCTACCATGGTTTACATTTGCAATGGCATGAAAATTGATGCACAAATTGCTTACGTAGCACACAGCAGGACATTGATCAGCTAGAAAGTTGGGTGAACAGTGGCAGCTTGAATTTTATCCAGAGAAGTATAAGGTCATGCATTTTGGGAAGTCACATTCTGGTAGGACACATGGAGTAAGTGGCAGAGATCTTAGGATTGTTGATGTAACAAGGCTGTTGGGTTCAAAATCCATAGCTTGTTGAAGGTGGCAGCACAGATGGTTAAGGGAATACTTGTCTGCTTTGAATATAAGATTGAGACAGCATTTTGTAACTGTCAAAATACCTTTTTTAGACTACTCTTGAAGCTGTATTGAATTCTGGTCACCACAATGGGAAGATGTGGTAGCTTTAGAGAGAATGCAGGAAAGATACACCAAAATGTTGCCTGGAATGAAGGGCTGTATTGACTGGGTTGGATATACTGTGTATATTTCACTGGAATATTGGAGGCAGAGTGGTGACCTCAGAGATTCATAAAATTATGAGTACCATAGATAGGTCAGAGTATTTTTCTCAGGGCAGGCATTTGCCTAGAACTAGAAGTTTAAGGTGAACGGGAAAACAAAATAGATGGGATCTACTGGGTAAGTTCTCCCATGTGGAATAAGATGCCTGAGGAGATGGTAGAAGCAGATGCAATTTTAATATTCAAAAGGTATTTGGACAAATACTTGGATGGGAATGGAATAGAAAGATATGGAACTAATGCAGGCAATTGAGATAACATAGATAGGAATCATGGTCGTCATAAGCTAGATGGGACAAATGGCCTGTTACTGTGCTGAATGATTCTATAATTTCAAGTTGTCGATAATAAGTGCTTTGTAATATCTTAACTGTTGATATGGGTTACAAGTACAGATCATCTGGAATACTTTCAACCAATAAAAGCAATTTGGAGGGACTTATTTATAAACATTGTACTTCAGCTTTGGTACTAGGAGTTTGTATTTGAGTTTCAGTTATTGATGTTACTGTATTGGGGTACCGATATATATCAATCTCTGCACAACCTATTTCCTTTCTGGAGTACGAGTCTGCAGTCCTGTCATTGAAGTAAATTAATAAAATGCCAAGGCTCGACCCAAGGTCTGATATGTACTGTTTAGACCTTGAGTAAGACCTCAAAATGAATGCAATGGGAAAATGCACTTTTCCTTGAAAACCACTACAAGTGACATTGTTCAAACTGCAACCATCCATTTCTTTAATGAACTCCAGTTTATTTGACATTAGTCTGCTTTGTTGAACATTTCATTATATATAATGAAATTTATTTAATGAGCTCGAAGAAACAAAGTTTTGCTCTAATTTCCTTCTGCATTAGATCAGAAGTTACTTATTCTAAAGCTGACCTTTCCTCACCTCATGACCACTGTGGATGAGTGAGCTCTCTTTAAATCTACCATTAGGAAATCAACCCAATTAAATGAATCTGCATCAATTTCCCTGTCTGTAGTTAATTTAGCAAGTTATTCTTCCATCATTCAGTCTACAGTCCTGGAAGTGACACAATCAGCAACATGCTTCTATTGTTACTTCGGTTGACAATGGTGCCTCAGGAGCTTCGTGTGGTATAATTTGCTTTAAAGTCTTGGACGGAGCAACTTATCATAAAAAAGTAAGACTGCTGCTGGATTGGTCCATTTTAGTATTAAACATTATGAAGATTTTCCCATGAAGTAAAGAGCTGGGAATTCGATCAGTGAAAGATATACAGGGTTAGAGAAGGGAAATCTGATGGTAGAGGACAGAAGTCCATGGGAAAAAAGAAAAGGGGAAGGAGCACCAAAAGGAGGTGATGGGTCGGTAAGGAGGTAAGATGTGTGAGGAAGTAAAAGTGGGGAATGGTGAAGAGCAGGGAGTGGGGGTGGGGCTTCACTGGAAGTTCAAAAAAATCAATGTTCATGCCATCAGGTTGGAGGCTACCCAGATGGAGTACAAGGTGTTGTTCCTCCAGCATCTGCAGATTTGTTCTTGTTTATGAATAACCAGAACATGGTTTTGAAAATATTAAATGTTTATATGTTAGATACTTCAGTAGAGTCCCAGTTGTCTGATTGCCAAGGCAACCAATTTGATGCCAGTTCAACACCCAATGCAGAAACGTACACACATTAAGAATATACCAGAAGTTTCTTCAGTAATGATCTTTTAACAGTCACTAGATTTTGGAATAGTTCAGAAGACTGGAAAATTGAAAATGTCACTCCACTCTTCAAGAGAGAAAGGCAGAAGAAAAGAAACTATAGGCCAGTTAGTCTGACTTCAGTGGTTGGGAAGATGTTGAAGCCAATTATTAAGGATGAGGTCTCAAGGTACTTGGAGGCACAAGATAAAATAGGCAGTAGTCAGCATGGATTCCTCAAGGGAAAATTTGTGTCTGACAAATCTGTTGGAACTCAAATAACAAGCACGATAGACAAAGGAGAATTGGTTGATGTTGTGTACTTAGATTTTCAGAAGGCTTTTGACAAGGTGCTACACACAAGGCTGCTTAATAAGCTATGAGCTCATGGTGTTACAGGAAAGATCCTAGCATGGATAAAGAAGTGGCTGATTGGCAAGAGACAAAGAGTGGGAATAAAAGGAACCTTTTCTGGCTGACTGCCAGTGACTAGTGGTGTTCCACAAGGGTCTGTGTTGAGACCGATTCTTTTATACATTCTAGATCAATGATTTAGATGATGGCTTTATTGCAAGGTTTGCAGATGATATGAAGATAGCTGAAGGGACAGGTAGTTTTGAGGAAGTACAGAGGCTGCAGAAGGACTTAGACAGATTAGGGGAATGGGCAAAAAAATGGCAGATGGAATACAATGTTGGGAAGTGTTCGGTTATGCACTTTGGTAGAAGAAATTAAAGGGGTAACTATTTTCTAAATTGAGGGGAAATACAAAAAACTGAGGTCCAAGGGACTTGGGAGTCCTTGTGCAGGATTCCCTAAAGGTTAATTTGGAGGTTGAGTCTGTGGTGAGGAAGGCAAATGTAATGTTAGCATTCGTTTCAAGAAGACTCGCATGTAAAGCAAGGATATAATGTTGAAACTGAATAAAGCACTGGTGAGGCCTCCCTTGGATTATTGTGAGCAGTTTTGTGCCCCTCATCTTAGAAATGTGTTGAAAATGATAAGGTTTCAAGAGAGGTTCACAAAAATGTTTCCAGGATTGAATGGCTTGTCGTTTGAAGAGTTTTTAATGGCTCTAGGCCTGTGTTCACTAGAATTCAGAAGAATGAAGGTGACCTAATTGAAACCTATTGAATGGTGAAAGGTGCTGATAGAGTAAATGTGAAGAGGATGCTTCCTACGGTGGAAGAATTTAAGACCAGAGGACTCAGATTCAGAATAGAGGGGCGTCCTCTTTAGAATGGAGTTGAGGAAGAATTTCTTTAGACACTGTGGGGTGAATCTGTGGAATTTGTTGCCACAGGCAGCTGTGGAGGCCAAGTCTTTATGTATATTTAAAGCAGAGGTTGATAGATTCTTGATTGGTCTGGGCATGAAGAGATATGGGGTTGAGAGGAAAATTAGATCAGCCATGATGAAATGGCAATACAGACATGATTAGCCAAATGGCTGAAATCTGCTTCTATATCTTATGGTCTTTTTATAACCAAATGCGCACATGAGGAAGGCCTTTAGCAAAGATGAGTACTCAAGAGAAAAAAAGCAGGTACTTAAAGTGATTGTCAAAACATTTTGCAAAACAACTCATTTGTGAGGAGCAAGCTGGGAGGACAGAGACATTGCTGAACATTAATGGTACCTCATCCTCGATAGGGCAACGTCTTGCTGTGAGAAGTGCTCTGACCTTGAAGCTAATAAGAAATAAAATCAAGGAAATGGGAGGAGTTCCTGCCAGCAGCTAACCTGAGATTTCTGTACATTCTACAGACAAGTTTGTGGTTCCAAGTTTGGATTGAAAATCATCTTAAAACCCATGAATAAATCCAAAATAGAGATCATCCTGGAACTGAGCTATTTCTATTTTGTGATTTGGAGCAGACTGTCAGAAGGATTGTGGAAACAAGTTTAAGTATTGTTTTCGGAAAGGAAACAGCTAGCACTTGGGGAACAAAACCAATTTCAAAGGGGCTGGCAAAGAATTAAGAGATAAGACCAACTGGATTGCTTTTGCTAAAAGTTGTGAGTTGTGAATGGCTTCCTTCCTTTCTTCAATTGCTGTATGAATCCATGAATATAATGCTAAATCCTCTGTGTAATGTGTTGATTAATTTCTACTGTGTGTTGTTGGATTCAAGATGTATGCAGTTTCAGTACTTAATTAAGAGGGCTAAACGTTTAGAGAGTGATCTGACAAAGAACTGAAGGAATTTCCTGTGATGTCAAGGCATTCATTATTAGTAATTGCTGAAATACATGGACACTTATTTAAAGTTCAAAGTACAGAGTAAAGTTTAGGCACACTGGCCCAGTAACCCCACAACCCCAATTAACCCTAATCTAATCACGGGACAATTTGCAGTGACCAATTAACCTACCCAGTACATCTTTGGATTCTGGTAGCACACAGGAATAACCCACACATTCCACAGGGAGGACATAAAGAGAATTCTTACGGAATGACACCTAGGGACCATTAACACTGGACAGCAGCAGAAAAAAGAAGAGAAGGAGTGGGCAAGAAGGGGTGTAGGACAGGAAGAGTAACATCCATAAACTGTACTCACCCAAGATTGTCAGAAAGTAATTCTTTCGGCAGAACATCACTGAGGAGAAATGCATGAGCTGCCTGTACACTTAAGCAGTACAAGGATTGCTTTGTTAGGAACTGTTTGAAACACTGTGACTATACAGATATATGGATTAGTAGTAAGAGTTGGCCACTCTGTCCCTGAAGCCTGGTATTCATTTAATAAAATCACAGTTGATATAATTGTAACTATAACACCATATTCTTATCTGTCTACAGCAAGATTTCACTGCCTTCTTAAGCATAAACCTACCTCTACCTTAAAAATACTAAACTCTGCTTCCACTATCTTGAAGACAGTTCAATTCCCTTAACAATAGACAATAATGTTTTGTTTGCTTTCTTAATTACTTCTTGCCTTTTTTAAATTGTACACTTGGACCATGGTCCAAATGTAAAATATAAGTCATATCCATCTAGGTATTATTCATTTTAAAGAGCAAGGCCAAATTACTTTGCAATAATATTTAAGCATGTTTTAAGGTTCTAACCTCCCTGTCTCTGGTTAAGTTAACTATTGCATAACAAAGAAATTTGGACAACACTAAGCATATGTAAGAATAGGATATATATATAGAGGATGGTGATTATGATAACTTCCAAATTAATCAATGCCACACAAGAAATTCAACTTGAAATCACAATCACACTGATTAACGTACCAGCCAAGCACCAAATACTATCCTTCCCTGTATTACTCCACAAATTTGAAAGGTATGTCAATCATTGGACACAGTCGAATTTACAGAATGTTTAGGTACAACGAAAGGGGCCTTTCAGAACAAGGAACTTGACAGGTTTACCTTAATTATATACCTGTATTCCCTTTCATCTCCCACATTTCCCCTTCCATGGTACCAACCTCTACTATCCAAGTTTGTGTCCCAACTTGATCTCTTTACCCCACTAGTCATAAATACCTCAAACAATCAATCCTCAATTTTTCTGACAGTTCCAGATAGGTGGAGGGGCAGGTAGTTTTGAGGAAGCACGGAGTCTGCAGAAGGATTTAGACAAATAAAGAGGAAGATGCAGATGGAAGGCAGCAGAGGGGAGTGTAGAAAGAAAGAATAAAGGTGTAGACCATTTTTTAAATGGGGATAAGTGCATGCATATACAAAGGTAAGAGGAATATAGGTGTAGACTATTTTCTAAAAAGGGAAAAAAATCAGAAATTACAGGTGCAAAGGGTCTGGGAAGTCCTAGTGCAAGATTCCCTAAAAGTTAACTTGCAGCTTGAGTTGGTAGCAAGGAAGGCAGATGCGATGGTAACATTAATTATGAGAGGACCCAAATATAAAAGCAAAAATGTAATGCTGAAGATTTATAAGGTGCTGGTCAGAACACATTTGGAGTATTGTGAGCAGGTCTGAGCCCCTTATCTAAGGAAAGCTGGAACTGGAGGGGGTACAGAAGGGATTTTAGATTGATCCCAGGAATGAACCGGTTAGTGTATAAGGGGTATCTTGATAGCTCTGAGCAGTACTCACTGGAGTTTAGAAGAGAATTTAGGAATCTCATTGATGTTGTGGGGGTGCAACTGGACTCTCTGATGGTGGTGTCTGAAAAGAGAATGCTGTCCAAGTTGCATGCTATCTTGGGCAATGTCTCCCATCCACTCCATAATGTACTGGTTAGGCACAGGAGTACATTCTGCCAGAGACTCATTCCACCGAGATGCAACACTGAGCATCATAGGAAGTCATTCCTACCTGTGGCCATCAAACTTTTCAACACCTCCCTCTGAGCGTCAGACACCCTGAGCCAATAGGCTGGTCCTGAACTTATTTCCACTTGGAATAATTTACTTCTTATTATTTAATTATTTATGGTTTTATATTGCTATATTTCTACACTATTCTTGGTTGGTGCGACTGTAACGAAACCCAATTTCCCTCGGGATCAATAAAGTATGTCTGTCTGTCTGAAACCTACCAAATGTTGGAAGACCTGGTTAGAGTAGACATGGAATGGATTTTTCCAGTAGTGGGAGAGTATAGGACCAGAGGGACATGTATGGTTATGCACATAAGTAGAAGGAAAATAGGCGTAGACTATTTTCTCTATTCAAAGTCATCCTTGTACTCTAGCCTCAGAAGGAAGGATGCAAGGATAACCCTTTAGAATAGAAATAAAAAGAAATTTCTTTAGTCAGAGGGTGGTGAATCTGTGGAATTCTTTGCTACAGATGCCTGTGGAGTCCAAGCCATCAGGTATATTTAAAGAGAAGGTTGATACATCCTTGATCAGTAAGGGAACAAAGGTTATGAGGAGAAGGCAGAATGCTGGGGTTGAGAGGTAAAATAAATCAGGCATGATTGAATAACAGAGAAGACTCAATGGACCAAATGCCCTAATTCTGCTACTATGTCAAAATATTTTGATAATTTTTTAAAAATCTCAAAAAAATTATTTGACATCAGTTTCAGTTGAACAGGGATATAAGTGGATTTATTTTTTAATATAAAATATATCCACTTATGTTGTTGTTATTAAACTTTCTCTTATAATTAAGAGTTATATAACCTCTTAATCACCCTCTTAGTCAGGGTGTCAAAGGTTACAAAGAAAAGGCAGGAAAATGAGCTTGAGAGGGATAATAAATCAGTCATGATGGAATGGCAGAGCAGATTTGATGGGCCAAATGGCCTAATTCTGCTTCTGTATTTCATGGTCTTATAGTCTAAAACCTCTAAAAAAAAACTTATTGGACTTATCAGTTTCAGTTGAACCGGGAGGAAAACATTTCATTTTATCTTACCTTCTGCTTCAGTGCATCATTCCATCTTACCTTCCCATGCAAAAACCAGATCAAGGGCTTCACTGAACCACTTAAAATATAAACTAGTAATGCAGAAAATTGTCATTTTACCTTGACATTTAACAATGGAGTGGAATAATGGCCATAGTTGGAGAAATGGAAACGTCGAAAATCTTTATAGTTCGTATATCCGTAAATTTATTGGCCATAAAAGGCAAGAACAATGTGATATCCATCTAATGTAGATGAGTCTTCATTATAAAAATCATTCTGGACAATGTTCTAGTCTAACAGATTCAATGTTACATTTCTATGAGTGGGACCATTCAATGACAACAGTGTCTATACTTTTCTTCACGTGTAGGAAGATCTATGTGAAGGAATTCTTCTATTAGCTTACCTTCAACATCTGGGCTAGAATCTTCCAGTTTTGTTAGGGTGTCATTAATTATTTTCGCAAGTGATTATTTGCCTTACCATGTATCTATGTTCATTTTGTCTGTAATGCGGTTCAAAATGAGTGTTTAAGTGGATGGGAACAATTACCTTGCCCGAGGCAAGATTTAAGGGTTCCAGTGTATTAGTTCACATATGATCAAGGGGTAAGGGTCATTTAGTAATATTTAAATTAGAATCATCATTGCTCATAGAGCTTCTTAATCTATTATTCTCTAAGTCATTAAGTTTTAGGGCTGTCCGAACCAGATGAGACAATTTCCATAGTAAATGTAACTTCATTTGCTAAAAAACAAATGGTATGTAAGGCAGCACTGAACAATATTGTTTTAAGAGAAAACATTAAAAGTAAAATATAAGACGTGCAATATTGCTTCCTGGAGTTTGAGCCTTTCCTACTCTGCATGTTGAGTGTATTATCACTGGGCAATATATCCATCCTCACCACATTCTACAGGGGTTGTATTGAGAGCATCCTGAGCAGCTGCATCACTGCCTGGTTCAGGAATTGCACCGTCTCGGATCGCAAGACCCTGCAGTGGATAGTGAGGTCAGCTGAGGTCAGGGTCTCTCTTCCCGCTATTACAGACATTTACATCACACACTGCACCCGCAAAGCTAACAGTATTGTGAATGACCCCACGCACCCCTCACACAAACTCTTCTCCCTCCTGCCATCTGGCAAAAGGTACCGAAGCATTCGAGCTCTCACGACCAGACTGTGCAACAGTTTCTTCCCCCAAGCCATCACACTCCACAATACTCAGAATCTAGACTGACATCTACATCATGTATTATTATATTGTAATTTGTCCTCTACTGTGCCTATTGTCTTGTTTATTAATTATTGTACTGCCCTGCACTGTTTTGTGCACTTTATGTAGTCCTGTGCAGGTCTGTAGTCTAGTGCAGTTTTTATGTTGTTTTACGTAGTCTAGTGTAGCCTTGTATTGCCTCACATAGTCTCGTGTAGTTTTGTGTTGTTTCATGCAGCACCAGGGTCCTGGAGGAACGTTGTTTAGTTTTTACTGTGTACTGTACCAGCAGTTTATGGTCGAAAGGACAATAGACTTGACTTGACTATGAGATCTTCCTCAAGTGAAGAGGAATGTTAACATTTCTTTTTACATCTCAACATATGTTTCATCTTTTCAATGTATCTCACCCTCACCCACCTCCCATTGGGGTGTAGGGTTTCTGTGGTGGACCCGTGGACATGTCTAATAATTTCACTCAATCCGGAGGGATAATTCCTTCTGGGGCAGGTTTGCTGTTATTTATGGAGACAGTATTACTTACAGTCTTGTTTCCTCTCCCAGTCTCAATGACCACAGTCCTATTGCTTATAACCTGGGTAACAAGACAAGGAGGTTTCCATCTAGAACAGAAGCTAGAGTTTAAATTATTTTCATGGAACTTCCTTCCTTGCACCTAGTCTTTGTTCTCTGTGTCTAAATTTTCTTGTCAGGTTTTATTTTGCTTTCTCTTGAATGTCCATAAACTCACTCAATTTCTTGAGGAGAGTTATATCGGGTGTAGATGATGGTTGGCCTGAGTTAGTGATCAGGGGTGTATTTAGATGGACATTGTACATTAATAAATAAGGTGTAGCATTTTTTTGTATTCCTATTTTCTCAATTGTCATATTGTTTATGGACAGCCTCACTTTAGGATCAAGTGTAGCCAACTTCTGGACTCCAGACCTCACTTTGCCATGCCAGTCAACTGAGGATGGAATGGAGTGCTGTACTCCACTTGTATGCCTATTTGTTTCCACATGGCCAGAAAGTCTTCTCTTTACCAATGAAGAAAGATCTTCGATCAGCTTGTATGCAGGTGAGGATATCAGCATATGTAAATATGGAGCTACAGACTGTTGCAGCCTCACTATGAGAAGTCACAGAGGCAAATCACATATATACAAAGGTCAGCTATCACAAGAATATACCTATTAGGTGTCTGATAAGGTGGGTTGCATTGGGGTGCTGGAAATGGGCTTATATAATCAATTCACCATATTTGCATTGGTGCAGTTGGTTTTGTTTGTCCTACAGGAGGTGGCCTTGTGACTTTACGATAGGCCAGACATTTTCTTACAAGTTGCAAGAAATTGCTTACAATCACTCAACAATTAAGGCTACCAGTATGAAATGACTAATATCACATGAGTATCCTGTCTGCTGGCAAGATTGGGTCCAAATCCTCAGTAGGCTTCTTGAATCAGTTCTTCCCGCTTGTGGGCAGGAAGTACTTACTTCTTATCTGTTTTAGGGCAGCGTACCCAAACCTTACCTTCACCATCAGCTTCATCTTTGAACCGTTGGAAATCCTTTGGACTTGGTTTGGTAGTATCTATAAGAATTCTTAAAACATCATCCTTTTTTTTGTTTGTTTGTTACTTAGTTACTACCAAAATCCTGGCCATTTCTTATTGCAGTAACGTTCATCCCGGCAGCTTAGTTTGCTTGTTCATTAGGTAGTTTATTACCATAGCTGTATAAGTAGCCTGCAGAACGTCCTGATGTGGAACACCTGTACTAATGGTCGAGACCATAATCACTCATAAATATTCTTCCATGTGGGCAAATGTGGAAGTAGCTTACCTCCATGTGTTCTCCATCCAGTAGTTGACTAGATGGGAAGATCACTTTCAGCTGCATTCCTAACATAAATAGAGTAGCACATATCAAGACTGGTTCTGCTGTATTTACTTGTTTAAAGCATAATTTGAGGGCCTTAGTCTCTGTAAATTGTGCCGTATGATTCAGTAACAGATATGCTTGCAACTCATGTAGTTCAAATTCATTTCCATTAAAATCTTCCCTTTATAATCCCCACTCCTGTCTGTAATTGAGTGGATCCATCTTTCTAGATTTTCATTACTGATCCATTACAGTACCACATCTGAGAATAGTACTTTACAGGATGTTGTGCTACATTGGACTATGGAGAAGATGGTTCTGCATCTTCCATGACAGGTAAGAAATGTAATTCATAGTTCTCAGGAACGTGCTCCCACTTTAAGGTATCATCTTGTAAAAGTGTTTGTCATTTACCACATCAAGTTACGGTAGCTCTCTATTCATTTGTTGGTAAATTACCATCATTTTTCAAAACCGCCAATTCTGCTTGAATAATAATTGGTTTGTCCCCTTGGAATGGTCTTACTGCAGTCAGTGTATGGAATACCATATTAAGCCATTGTTCTAATGCAGTACATTTCTGTTCTGTTGAAGTGAAATTATATGAGGCATAGTGTATGGGGACTTGTGTTTCTTCTCCCTCATTATAGCAGATGTCTAAAGCAGTTTTTGGAGAAACTCACATTTTGCAGAACAAGAGATTTTGTTAGGTTTTTTATCAAAGGTCAGTTGCTTGCTCAACTGCATTCATCAATTTCTCTAGTGTTGCTTAATTTTCTGAGGTAAAAATAATAAATCTTTCATTTTGCTGTGTACATCTGTCATATAATGGTTTTGACAATTGAGCATAATCAGGTATGAAAGCTTTATCATTTAATGGGTCTGGGATGCTTGTAAGGTTCTCATGGTCTTTGGATATCCTACTTTTTGTCTAAATTCACGGAATAAACCACATCCCTGATTGGTAATTGTCATACCTAGAAAATGGAATTCTGTATGAGTTGAGGTTTTTAAATGGTAATTACATAGCCTCTGTCTGTCAACCTTTTAATATCTGTCTCAATCTATATTAAATGCTCATGCAGTGTGTCATCTGTGCAGTATACATCATCAACATATGCACAAATGTCTGGTATTTCCAGTAAAGTCTGAAAGACTCCTGCAAAGACTATCTGTGGACTTTTCTGAAAACCTGTGGGAGGTTGGTCCACTGATACTGTGAACCATTGGGTGCTGTAAAAGCAGAATAATGTCTGTCACTTTCAAGAATTAAGTGTGATCAGAAACCATTGGCCAGATCTATGCAAGATTTATACTTTTTACAAGTCAATCTTTACAGCATTTGTTGGAAGACTATTTCTGGGCTGAACTAAGTCCTGTGAGTTTACTCGGGATGATGTAGTTGATGAGCAATCACCATTGTGCATCAGGTTTTGCCATGCCAAATATGGGCGAGTTTAATTAAAAAGGTTCTTTTATCAAAAAACCTTGTTTATAGAGAGACTCTACAGTTCCCTGTAAGGATTTCTTTCCTCCATGGACAAGAATGTGTCACTGTTTTGGATGTGGGAAAGAATTACATCCTAATTTAGTAGATGGTCATAATATTTGCACAAATTATGTTTGCTCAAGATTATTTTATCCTAATGACAGTCTACCTCTTTCTGATTATGTATTTCTTATTCACCCAGTGCAGTTGAATCAGTTGTTGGTTTGGTTATAGTACAAATCCAACAGGAAGCATCTAGTGTTCCTATTAGAAGTGTTAGATTTGTAGAATCTTGGGAAAGCTGATGTAAAGACTTTATGGCCAATTCTATTGCTTGTTTAGTCCCATATATCTGTATGGGAACTTTATATGTCAGGCGTGCTACCTCTTTTCCATGTCTGCCTACTAATCTATTATTCCCTGTTGACTCCCCTGATTTATCATCTTCAATAATCTCAGAAGTTCGCATGGAAATGTCTGCACCTGCTTCAAAACGACAGGATAGTACAGCTGGGTTTTGATTCTGTAACGTGCATCCTACTCTATGTTCTATCCTTTTATCTTTCAATCTTTGACTTGTGGAATAAAATATTCATCATGTTCAATTTGAGGAGCATTCAGGGAATTAAAGGACACAAAATACACTTGTTATCAAAATATATATAAATAAAACAACTTTGAGGTTCACCTGCTTACAGGCAGCCATAGCGTTTTAAAAAAAAAAACAAGCCAATTAAAAAAAGACCAATACCCAATACATGGAGAAAGAAAGAAACAGAAACCATGCAGACAGTAAAAGTAAGCAACATAATTCTGAACCAAATCCCAGAGCAGTTGGAGTGGGTCCATATCCTATATTTCTGCTATAGTATTAACACATTCATGATATTGACCAATTACTGGAACCAGGACTGTGACCATTTTATAGTACTAGCTGGGGTGACATAGCACTTGTTGAGTGTACTCTGAGTTGCACTAATGCTAAATACCAATTATTTCTAAAATAATACTTTCAGTAGAATGTGACCACACTGGGTGCCAACTGTGATGGTATTAGGTTTGCTGACCATGAAGTTCAAATCTCAAAAAAAAGACCTTAAGCTCTATCTGATATAGATAGCTATATGCGTACCTCATTGAAGGGAGATTATACTATAGCTACCTACTCTTCAAAGAGTAGCTCACTTTTCTGTTTATCATCCTCAGCAAGTTTAACTGCCAATGTCCACTATTTGAGCAGTGGGACCACCCCCCCCCCTTATTTCCAGTTAACAAAGAAGTATAAATACAGTTCATTTATTTTTAGTGATACATGCTTAAATCCAGACAAAAACCTTAAAACACATTTAAAACTCTCAGAAGATTTCTATTTTATAAATGATTTCCAAGTTATCATTTCCAAAATAAAGAATTTCCAAAATGCAGGTACAATTCCTATAGCTAAAATGACATAACAATGAACAAATCTCCTGTCACAGAAATCAATGGCAGAGGAAAGGATTCTAGCTCCCTGTCTTTCTGTCATTCTTCTTGATGTTCTTGGACCATTCCTAAAAGTCTAACTGCTCTATATTTATTCTGATTTTTGCCACTTGGGTGACTTCACACATGTTTAATTTTTTGTTCAAACACAGGTGGGCTAAAAGCTTTAGTAGATGGAGATGCCCAGGTACCCACAACTAACGTTGTGAAACTACTCTTTGAGTACACAAACCTTCCAACTATTATTACAACAGTTATTTAATGTGCTAAGTGATAGCATCAACCTGGTCTCCAAGCTTCCTTGAAATAAATACTTCACCAGTGTTGTCTGGTTTGAAACAAGCTAATTAACATGACCTTATTATCTTACACAGCAGCTCTTGAGGAGTTAGTCTCTTGCTGTGATCCAGTATCCTGTGTTGTATAGACAGTGCTGTTTGTTCGCAATGTTGACCTTTTAAGTTCAGCCTGATTATTATTTTCAATTTTCAACAAGAACTGAAGACTGGTTCACATTTATGACAAGAAGCTAAATACAGAACATGGGTTTGAAACCTAACTTACTGAGAAATAATCATTTGATCTCTAGGAGTGTCAGCTGCTGTGTTTAGAAAGCTGAGCTTGGTAAAAAGCCCCATTGACCCTGAACACTGAGTACCTACCACATAAGTAATTCAGTCTGTATATTAATCAGCTTTGTTTTGTTAAATGGTGCTTTAAAAATTAAATAAAAGAGACATGAACTATTAATTTTAATAGATTGACATGCTGCTTGAAAGGAGATTATTAATCATTGTCACGGAGGATTTTGTTAAACTTGCAAATATTCTCATGGGAATTTAAAGTCAAATTCAATCAACTGACCAATTTAAAAGCCTTTTTGGTGACGAACACAATCCCTGAGCTGGATAATGGATACATGGCAAATCTAAACATTGTGTTTGAGCTTTACAAAAACATGATCATCTGAAGGTTATAAAATTAACATTAAAGAAATCTTCCTGCTCACTTGTCTTTACCAGACTACATATCTGTTTATATCTTTCTATTACATTTGACCTTTGTTTTCTTAAATATGCTTAGCTTTATCCACCGTCCTTAGCATCTCTTTCCAGATATTGATCATTTAATATGTAAAAGAGTATTTTCTAGTTTTTATTTTAAATTTATCTTTTTCACAAACTCCTGTCACCACTTTGCTGCCCTATTAAATTTGAGCGAATCATTCAAGAATCTTATTTCTATCGTGATCATCTTATAAAGTTGCCCTGGAGATGTTTCTTTATAAGGTCAATTGGCCTTGATTTATCTAATGATTTCTCATAACTCCTACCTCTAATTCTAACAATTCTTAGTTTCAGCTTCCCTTGGGCACAAGTAGCTCTTTCTGGTCATCATTTTCCAATGCCATAAAAATAACCTATCCCTTTCCCCAGAGAAACTACTGAACATCACTTACATAAGCAATGAAAGCAGTTACAGGCCTTTTGGTCTACATGCTTTCTCCACCACTGAATAAGGTTACACTGAACTTTAACATCAGTGCCACTTTTCTGTACTACTGACCACACACCCTTTGATTCTCTTAATATCTAAAAATCAATTGTTCACATGTGTCTTATACACTAAGCTTGGCAGAACCCTTCTGCTGACAGAAAGTGCAAAGCTGGGTTACTGACACCTTAAAACTAGTTATTCTGGGTAGGTGGGGCTTATCAGTTGTGTTTGGCAGCTCAGTTAGGAGAAGAAAAACTCTCATCTCAAACTTCTGCCGCCTTTTGGCTATACACGCACACGAGGCAGGCTTCAGGAGTAATCCCCAGGAAAAAGTACAGAGTTGGAGTTCCTAAGTCAGTTCTACATTGAGCTCAATGCTGACTGACAATTCCTGTGGTGCGAAATTGTGTCAATGTCTGCCGTTCCTTTGGATTCATCAGCTGCATGCTGAGGGAGAGCCTTCCGCATGGACAACCGATTACTCCCCGTATCACACAGTTCTAGCTTGTGTACTGGCTTGCATATTGATTGACAGCAGTGCACCAACAACGTAGACAGTTAGGACGCAACATCCATGGTTGACCCTGACCAAAGGAGGGCCTCTCTCTCTCTCACAATATTGTTCACCATCTCTAATATTGTCAACCACCACAGTTGCCTCGTTTAGTGAATTTCAAAGCTTTCTTCTCAGCTGATTTAAATTGCATCTTCCAGCCACCTTATTTTGAGAGCAATCCCTGGTTTAGCTAGCCCAACCAAAGGAAACATTAGTTCTGAATCTCTGCTCTTGATCCCCTTAGCATTCTGTAAGCTTCAATGAGATCTGTTCTTCTAAACTTGAGAAAGCAAAGAATCAGAATCAAGTTTACTAACATTGATATATGTTGTGAAATTAATACAGTACAATACAGAAAAATTTCTAAGTTACAATAAGAATACATGAAATAAATAACTAGTGAAAAAAGAGTGAAGTAGTGTAAATTCATGGACTCAATCTTCCAAACCTTTTATCATATGGTAAACCCTTCATTCTAGAAATCAGTCTGATGAACCCTCTCTATTACAAGAATATGCTTATGTATTTAGGAGAGTAGGCCTGCAGATAATCTTTCAGATACAGTCTCCTGTCACCTTTCTATAACAAATACAATATCTCTTTATTCCTGTACTCAAATCCTCTTGCAAAACCTCTCCCTGAATGTCGCTAAAACAAAGGAGCTGGTTATGGATTACAGGAGGAATGGAGATGGGGTAACCCCTATTGATATCAATGGAGCTGGGGTTGAGAAGGTAAACAGCTTTAAGTTCCTCAGCATCCACATCACCGAGCACCTCACGTGGTCTGTACACACCAGCTGTGTGGTGAAAATGGCATCACAGCACTTCTTTCACCTCAGGCAGTTGAGGAAGTTTGGGCCCCCAAATCCTAAGAACTTTCTACAGAGGCACAATTGAGAGCATCCTGACTGGCTGCATCACTGCCTGGTATGGGAGCTGTACCTCCCTTAATCACAGGGCTCTGCAGAGAGTGGTGCGGACAGCCCAGCACATCTGTGATTGTGAACTTCCCATGATTCAGGATATTTACAAGGACAGGTGTGTAAAAAGGGTCCATTGGATCACTGGGGACCCAAGAATTCCCAACCACAGTCTATTCAAGCTGCTACCATCTGGGAAGAGGTACTGCGGCATAAAAGCCAGGACCAACAGGCTCTGGGATAGCTTCTTCCACCAGGCCATCAGACTGATGAATTCATGTTGACTTGATTGTACTCTACATTACATTGACTGTTCTATTTATTATAAATTACTATAAATTACTATGATTGTGCATGGCACATTTAGATGGAGACATAACAAAGATTTTTATTCCTCATGTATGTGAAGGGTGTAAGAAATAAAGTCAATTCACTATTATTCAAAGGCTAATATACCATATGTCTCAACTGCTTCTGGACCTTAATATTAACATTCAGTAGTTTGTATACAAGGACACCTAGCTCCTCTGCAGCAACAATTTTAAATTTGCATATTTTTCATCCTGTTTTTCTTTTCTTCTAAGTGGACAATTTAACTTCTTTCCACAATATACTCCATCTGCCATGCCCATGTATCTTACACATAATCTGACCATATCACCTTGAGGTCATCCTGCATCATTCTCACAGCCCACACTGCCACCTAAGTGAACTAGGAATACCTGGCATACCGTTTCTGCTTGTCTCTCTATTATTCAGTGACCATCTCCTAAATCCTTTCTTAGGTATGCTTCAATCCCTCTTTCATTCCCACTTTTTCCATATGAGGTCTCAAATATTTCCTTCATTGCAACTCTTCCAACATCTTGCTAATGGTGCTTAAATGCTATGTGTGTCATATATTTGTTAGATATCAAAATGTTATGTATTTTCATAGCAGCATTTGGCCATTCCTGGTTAATGTATCCTTCTGCACAGACTGAACCATACCACCAAGCGAACCCTCATTGCGGGATCAGTAGTGGAAAGGGCGAGCAGCTTCAAGTTCCTGGGTGTCAACATCTCTCCAGATTTGTCCTGGGCCCAACATATTAATGTAATAGAAATGAAGGCATGACAGCGGCTATATTTCATTAAGAGTTTAAGACAGATTTACCATGGAGAGCGTACTAACAGGTTCCATCTGGTATGGAGGGACGACGGCAAAGGATCAGAAAGAGCTGCAAAAAGTTGCCAAGTCAGCCAGCTTCATCACTGGCACTAGTCCGCCCGGCATCAAGGACATCTTCAAAGGGTGACGCCTCAAAAAGGCAGCATCTATAATTAGGAACCCATCATCCAGGACATGCTCTCTTCTCATTTGCACCAACAAGGAAGAGGTACAGGAGCCTGAAAATGCACTCTCAACATTTTAGGAACGGTGTCTTATCCTCCGCCATCAGATTTCTGAATGGACAATCAACTCATGTACACTACATCATCATATGAATTTTTTTTCATTTTTTGCTCTCTTTTGGCACTACTTAATTAAATTAATTATATATATATTTCTTATTGTAATTTATGTTTTTTTATTATATCTTGCAAAGTACTGAATTATATATTTCACAACATATGCCAATGATATTAAAACGGACCCTGATTCTGATGCTGATCTTTACTCTATGATTTAGCTTGTCCAGATTGTCTGATACTCCACCCCAACAGGTTAAAGTAAGGAATGATTGCAGCCACTTGAAATGATTGCAGAAGCACCAGAGACAAGAAAGCCAAGAGCACTGGTGGAGCAGAGTAGTTCTAACTGGAGACCTACGGTCAATAATCAGTGCTGGGACCTCTGTTATTTGTAATCATAGGTTGGCTGATTAGTAAGTTCGCAGCAGACATAAAAATTGACAAGAGTTATGAATAGTGATTCAAGTTGTCAAAAGATTCAGCAGGCTATCAGAGGTGCAAAGGGACTTGACAGTCCTCGTGCAGGATTCTCTAAAGCTTACCTTGTAGGTTAAGTCAGCGGTAAGGGAGGCAAATGTAATGTTTGCATTCATTTTGAGAGACTAGAATATAAAAACATGGATGTAATGCTGATGTTTTATGAAGTTTTATAATGCATTGGTCAGACCCCATTTGGAGTATCATGAACAGTCTTGGGCCCCTTATCTAAGTAAGTATGTATTAACATTGAAGAGAATCCAGAGGAGGTTCCAAGAGTGATACCAGAAATAAAGTGGTTAACATATGTGAGCCTGTACTCATTGTAGTTTAGAAGAATGAGGGAGATCTTAATGAAACCTTTTGAATATTAAAAAGGGCTACATAGAGTGGGTATGGAGAGGATGTTTCCTATAATGGGAGAGTCTAGGACCAGAAGGCACAGTCTCAGAATAGAAGGGTGCCCATTTAGGTCAAAGATGAGGAGGAATATCTTTACTCAGACATTGTGAATCTGTAGAAGTCAATGCCACATATGCCTGTGAAGGCCAAGTCTTTGGGTATACTTAAAGCAGAGTTTGATAGATTCTTGATTTGTAATGGTGTCAAAGGTTACTGGAAGAAAGCAGGAGAATAGGGTTGAGAGGGAAATGGATTAGCCATGGCCAAATGGCAGAATGGACTCAGTAACCTAATTCCACTCCTATGTATTATGGTCTTATGATATAGATCAGTTGGAAATACGGGCAGAGAAATGGCAAGCGGTGTTTGATCAGGACAAGTGAAAGGTGTTGCATAATGGGAAGCCAAATGAGAGGTTTGCTAGGATGTGCCTAGATTACAGAGTTTGGTTCACATCCTGTAACACACCTGTGGGTCTTAGGGGCACTTTCGCATATCCTGGGCTGGTGAGGCCTCGTGGCATCCATCCCACTCCAGGCCAGACTACAGCCAAGGTCCTCCAATTTGTTGGCTCATCCTAGTCTCGAACACTTGCCCATTGTAGTTCTTCGGGGAACTCATCTGTCTTATCAGGTGACTTGTGGATGAGGTCCTTCGCCCAGCTGTTAACACCACCCCCTCATGTCATTTAGCCCACCAGCTGAAGTAGTGTACGGGGTGTGGGGGGGGGGGTGACACTTGGAGGCAGATGTGAGAGATTTAGGAGATGGATGAAGACCATAATGCCTGTCCAATCTACGAGGTAGAGTGCAGCTGCCAGACATCAAAGATACAGAGCTCCCTTACTCCCCAGATAAGAGTATTAACTATAAAATGGGTGGTTGGACAAATTAGGATTGCCTTTCTCTGTAACAATGGAGGCTGAAGAATGACTTGTTAAGTGTATATAAAATTATGATAGCTATAGATGGGTAGATAAAGTCTTTGCCCCAGTGTGGAAATGTCTAATATCAGAGGACATACTGTAGCATTAACTGGTGAAAGTTTAAAGGAGATTTACTAGGCAAGTTTTGTTCAAACAGAGTGTGATAGTGCCTGGAATGCACTGCCAGGTGGAAGTAGATATATTAGCAAAGTTTAAGAGCCATTTAGACAGGTAAATGACCAGATGGAGAATGGAAGGTTATGGACCATGTGCAGTTAGATGAGATCAGTCCAATTTGACATTATGGTCAATACACTTCTCTATGGCCAAAGGTCCTATTCCCATACTGTACTGTTCTGTGTTCTATGAAACTAAACACATGAGGGTATTTATTGAATGCCTATGAGATGGCTTTTTAGAGCTTGAGACTACTCAGGGAAAGGCTATCTTAGATTGGGTGTTGTGTAATAACCCAGATCTTATCAGGGAGGTTAACATAAAGGAACCCTTAGGAGGCAGTGATCATAAAATAATTGAATCCATACAGCAACTTGAGAGAGAGAAGCAAAACTAACATGTATCAGTATCGCAATGGAATAAAGGGAATTACAGAGGCATGAGGGAAGAGCTTACCCTGGTGGATTGGATGAGGATGCTGGCCATGATGATGGCAGAGAAGAGATGGCTGATGTTTCTGGGAATAGTTCACAAGACAGAGTATAGATACATCCCACAGAGGAAGAAGTTCTCAAATGGCAGGTGCAGGCAAGTGTGACTGACTAAGAAAGCTAAGGACTGCATAAAAGCCAAGGAAAGGTCATATAAGGTATCAAAAGTGAATGGGAAGTTGGATGATTGGGAAACTTAAAAATAAAAAAAAAGGCAGCTAAAAGAACTGTAAGAAGGGAAAAGATAAAATATGAGGGCAGACTGTCTGATAATACAAAGCAGGTTATCAAAAGTTTTTTTTTCAATTATATAAAGAGTAAAAGGGAAATGAGATCTGATATTGAACAATTGGAAAATGATGCTGGTAAGGTAGTAATAGGGGACAAAGAAATGGCAAAAGTAATGGGTACTTTGCATCTGTCTTCACTGTGGAAGACGCTAACAGTGTGCCAGAGGTTCATGAGTGTTAGGGAGCAGGAGTGAGTGCTATTGCTATTACAAAGAAAAAAAAGTGCTAGGCAAATTCAGAAGTCTAAAAGTGGATAAGTTAGCTGGGCCAGAGGGACTACATCCCAGAGTCCTGAAAGAGGTTGCTGAAGAGATAACGGATGCATTGGTCATGATCTTTCAAGAATCACTTGATTCTGGCATGGTCCCAGAGGACTGGAAGACTGAAAATGTCACTCCACTCTTTAAGATGGAAGGCAAATGCAAGGAAATTATAGGCCAGTTAGGCTAAACTCAGTGGTTGGGGAAGTGTTGGGGTCTATTATTAAGGATGAGGTTTTGAGGTATTTGAAGACTAATGATAAAATAAGTCAAAGTCAGCATGTCTTCTGTAAAGGGAAATCTTGCCTGATAAATCTGCTGGAGTTCTTTGAGGAAGTAACAAGCAGGGTGGACAAAGGAGAGGCAGTGAATGTCATTTACTTGGATTTTCAGAAGGTATTTGATAAGGTGCCACACATCAGGCTGCTTAACAAAATAAAATCCTATGGTGCTACAGGAAATATATTGGCATGGATAGCAGAATGGCTGACAGGCAGAAAACAGTGAATGGTAATAAAAGGGGCCTTTTCTAGTTGACTGCCGGTGACTAGTGGTGTTCCTCGAGGTCAGTATAGGGACCGCTGATTCCCACATTGTTTGTCAGCGATTTAGATAATGGAATTGATGGCTTTGTGCTGAAGATAGGTAAAGGGTTAGGTAGTTCTGAGAAAGCAATGTGATTGAAGCAGGACTTGACAAATTGGAAGAATGGGCAAAAGAAATGGCAGATGAAATAGTGTTAGGAAATATATGATCATGCATTTTGATAAAAGGAACAATAGTGTGGACTATTATCTAAATGGGCAGAAGGTTCAAACATCAGATGTGCAGAGGGTCTAAGGAGTCCTCGTGCAAAACTCCAAGAAGGTTATTTTATCAGGTTAACTTTGTGGTAAAGAAGGTAAGTGCGATGTTGGCATTTATTTCAAAGCGAATAGAACATAGAAATAGGAAGATAATGCTGAGCCTTTATAAGACATAAGTTAGGCCGCACTTGGGGTATTGTCAATAGGTTTGGGCCCAATATCTTAGAAAAGGTGTGTTATCATTGGAGAGATCCCAGAGGAGGTTCACAGGGATGATTCTGGGTTTAAGGGGTTAACATATGAGGAGTGTTTGGCAGCTTTGGGCCTGTACTTACTGGAAGTTAGAAGAATGCGTGGAGATCTCATTAAAACCTACCAAATATTTAAAGGACTAGATAGGGTGCATGTGTAAAGGATCTTTCCTCTGGTGGGGGTATCCAGAACAAGATGCACAGCCTCAAAATTGAGGAACAACCCTTTAGAACAGAGCTAAGTAGGACATTTTAGCCAGAGAATAGCAAATTTGTGGAATGCTCTGCCACAGACTGCAGTGGAGGCCAAGTCCTTGCGAGGTTAATAGCTTCCTGATCGGTCAGGGCATCAAAGGATATGGCGAGAAAGCAAGTGTATGGATTTGAGTGGGATCCGGGATCAGCCATGATGGAATGGTGAAGCAGATTCAGTGGGCTGAATGGCCTAATTCTACTCTTATGCCTTATGGTGTTATGATCTTACACCTTGCAATTCTGAAAACAATAATCAAAGATGATCCCTGATATTTCAGTGGCACAAAATGCAACTATATATTTTCACTCTGTCTGTAACATGCACAATGGATATGGGTAGTGAAGTTAACTGTCCTGCAATGCACTTTTGAAGCCTCTGCTGCTATATCTACCTCTATATATGCAACAAAGGAACAGGGTGGGCTTTGCTGAGGAAATCATACGGAACAGCCCAGTTCGTGTAAGAATGAACCAATATTTTGGGTGTTTAGTGAAGTAATGACTGATGGATCAACTTAGCTGTATGAATTGATTGATCAAATTTCTGTCATTCAGGTGAAGATATAGACAAATTAGGAGCAGGAGTTGCCCTCTGAGCCCCTTGAGACTCCTTGATGCCTCGTTAAGATCATGGCTGATCTGTCCTCAGCATCCCTGCTTACCCCAGCAACCATTTACGGGCTTTCTGAACAACAATGTATCTATCTCTACCTTGAAGATATTCAGAGACTCTTCATGGATATCTGTGAGGAAGAGTGATCCAAAGACATATGATTTTTGTGAGAAAAATATTAAACAATAAGACTATAAGACAAAGGAGCAGAATTAGGCCATTTGGCCGAGACAGTCTGCTCTGCCATTCCATCATGGCTGATTTATTTTTTCTCCCAACCCATTCTCCTGCCACTGCCCCATAACCTTTGACACCCCTACTAATCAGGAACCTATCAACTGGCACTTAAATATAATCAACAACTTGACCTCCATAGCTATTTGTGGCAATGAATTCCACAGATTTGCCTCATCTCTGTCTTAAGCAGGTGATCCTTTATTGTAAACCAATGACTATTTGTCCCAGATTCTCATATAAGAGGAAACATCTTCTCTGAATCCATTCTGTTGTAATTAATCAGGATCCTATATGTTTCAATCAAGTCACCTCTGAGTCTTCTAAGTTCCAGTAATTATAAGCCGACTCTGTCCAGCCCTTCCTTAATAGATATTCCGCCCATTTCAGGTACGTATCTACCAGACTTTTCCTGAAATGGCTCCTACACATGAACATTCTTCCACAAATAAGGCCACCAAAGCTGTGCAGAGTGTTCCGGCAGTGATTTCACCAATGACCAAGACAAATCAAGCACATACTTCCTGTTTTGTATTCAGTATCCTCAGAAATAAACGATCCCTTATTTTTAGTTTTCCTAATCACTTGCTGTTCCTGCATGCGTCTTTTTTAAAAACAAATGATATACCGGACATCTTTTGAGGTCTGTAGTCCCTGACAATTTGAACAATACAGCTCTGTTTTTTTCCTGGCAAAATGAACAATTTCACATTTTCCCGTATTTTATTCCATCTGCCTGAACTTTGCCCATTTACGATACTGTATATCTGAAACTTTTTGTAGTCTCTTTATATTACAAAGTGTGGACACTTAACCACACATTGCTCCAGTTCACCCAGCTGAAAATGGGTACCTGCAAAACTGCTGGGGGTTAACCTCGCGATAGACTGGCGTCCTACCCGGGGGGTGGGGGAGTCTCGTACTCTCAGTCGCTTCACGCCACAGAAACCAGCAGAAGCACCGGCCTGGTGAGCCCAAGGGCTCGGGACAGACTTTAACTTTAACTCGTGTTACAAAAACACAAACATAAAGCTATGAAGGAACAGGAGTATGTCATCAGGACCTTCAAGCCTGCCTGACCATTCAATTTGGTTATGGCTGGCCTCAGCCTCTCTTCCTTGCTAATATCCTTTCACATATATTCCTCATTTTTAAAAAATATTTATCCACTTTCACTTTAAATACTGCCAATAATCTGAGCTGCATCCCCCTCAGTATTTCAGATGTCCAGAAATTCACTACCCTTGAAACAAGGCACCGCTTTGATCCTGAGTGTTAAGTGACTAGCCCGTTACTTTGTAGCCTTGCTTGTCTCTTTCACTCACAAAATGATCTCAACATCTACCTCATCAAATCAAATAAAGATCTTATAGATTTGAATAAAGTCCTCTAAACTCCAAAGAACACAGACCCAGTAGTTTAACCTCTCTTAATAGGAAAATCCTCTCATTCCAGGAATCAGCTTGGTAAATCTTGTTTGGACTGCCTGAAATAATGCTATACAGTATATCTTTTTTTGGCAAACAAAATAAAACTATACATGGTGTTATATGAATTGCCTCACAAAAATGCTTACAATTGTCATAAAACCACCCTATACTTAAACTCCAAATCCCTTCACACTAAAGGCCAAAATGTTCTCTTCATTATTAATTTTCCTGCATATATTTGTGTTATTAATAAACTTAGCTATTAAATATTTGGTGATTTCATCACTTCTGTAAGTACTTAAAAATGTTGAGGCACTGGTAACCTTTCCTGGCCATGCCACTCATTACATTCTGTTAATCAGTAAATGATCCATTTCTGGTTACTCTCTTTCTCTGATAATGTTATTTTGTATACTTTAATATTCTATCCACTGCAATTATCTTTCATGCAGCACTTATTAAATGCCTCTGGAGATCTAAATATAGTACATTCACTGGCTCCCATTTATTCACAACAAGTTACTTCTTCAAAGAACTCTAAGAAATTTGTCAAACTTGATTCTCCTTTCACAAAGTCACACTGTCTTGGCATAGATTCTTGAATAATGGAAGCCTACTGTGGATCGGAAGAGTTATCTTAAAAAAAAAAGAAGGCAGATTAGTCTTTTATGCAAGCTAATTCATTTGTTAATTAGAAAATTGTGCTGCATAACTAGCAAATATAAGAGAAAATAGTGCCTTTGCTTAACATGTTTAGACAAGCCAACAGTTAATCTGTTAGCTCACTGGCCTGTGAGAGAAAACTTACCCACTGTACTGCACTGTAATGCACTCACTTACATAACAGATAGATTTGTCCTCTTATATTTTTAACATGCTTATTTTGCAGACAAAACATACTGGGTCACATGAATTTTTAAACTTGTCTGACAAGCTTGCGCTTTTTCATCTGCCTGATTCTCTGATGTGCCCAACAATTCATAATTCATAAAAAATGGCAAGAATATATTTTTGCTGTGAGGTTGAAATACCTTCACATGACATACTTCAATCTCACAGCAAAAAAAATTCTTTGCTATTTTTTATGAATTATAAATTATGGCATTCACTTATTTGAATTAACAAGTGAGAGAATGACATTGTTGTAGGGTGGGACCATAAAAAAGACTATTCTCATTGGAGGTAAGTTTTATTTGAGCCAATAAAATGATGGGAGGTGTAAGGAAAGTAGCTACTTTGGGAGCGGACATTGTTAGAGTGGGTCAGTGTTTGAGTTTGGGTAGCCTCCAACTTGATGGCATGAACATTGACTTCTCTAACTTCCATTAATGCCCCTCCTCCCCTTCTTACCCCATCCCTGACATATTTAATTGGTTTTTTTTCTCTCTCTCTCTGTCCATCACCCTGCCTGTTCTCCATCTCCCTCTGGTGCTCCCCCTCCCCCTTTCTTTCTCCCGAGGCCTCCCGTCCCATGATCCTTTCCCTTCTCCAGCTCTGTATCACTTTCGCCAATCACCTTTCCAGCTCTTAGCTTCATCCCACCCCCTCCGGTCTTCTCCTATCATTTCGCATTTCCCCCTCCCCCCACTACTTTCAAATCTCTTAGTATCTCTCCTTTCAGTTAGTCCTGACGAAGGGTCTCGGCCCAAAATGTCGACAGTGCTTCTCCCTATAGATGCTGCCTGGCCTGCTGTGTTCAACCAGCATTTTGTGTGTGTTGTTTGAATTTCCAGCATCTGCAGATTTCCTCGTGTTTGCAGTGTTTGAGTGGTTAGGATTTGGTTCAAATGACTTTGGCAAGAAGAGGTGGAGGCTAAGAGTTCTGATTTATTTGTTAACATTTGTTTTCATTGTGGAACTTGAGCTTGAGAAGTTGGCGCCAAAGTTATAACAAGGTCT
The DNA here is from genome assembly GCF_048418815.1 of Hemitrygon akajei. Taxonomy (NCBI): domain Eukaryota; kingdom Metazoa; phylum Chordata; class Chondrichthyes; order Myliobatiformes; family Dasyatidae; genus Hemitrygon; species Hemitrygon akajei. Next base: position 36,903,480 of record NC_133143.1, on the reverse strand, counting down.
TCAAGAAGATTTTGAGTAAGTGACCTAGATGAGAATGGAGCTCAAAGATTTCAGAGAAGGCACGTAAGCTTTTTTAATTCTCTGTACACCCTTAGTCATTAGTTCTGTGTAGGCAGGAGGGTTAAGGAGGTAGAATAAGATTTCAGGGTATCTAGTTGTCTCCCTGATAATTACATCTGCAGGAAGTGCACTCAATTTCAGCTCCCAACTGACAAAGTAAAGGAACTGGAGTTAGATCTGGATGTGCACAGGACCATCAGCAGGCTGAAAACCTCATAGATGAGACTTTTACTCAGGTGGTCACACCCAGAGTGCAGGCTTCAGATAGTTGATGGGTGACTACCTGGAGAAGTAAGCATTCAGCATAGGAGTCCCCTGTGGCCATTCTCATCAACATTAATTATCCCCTTTTGGATACTGCTGTGGGAGATGACATATCGGCTTACAGCAGGAGTAGTCAGGCCATTTGCATTGTGGCCGGCATAAAGGCTCAGCAGGATAGGGTAAAGTCAGGCAGACTTTACTCAATAGTTGGGGGATGGACAGGAGAACCCGTGGCTGAGAATGATGCCAGGATAGTGTGTTTCCTCCCAGATGCTAGAGTCCATTATGTCTCAGAGTAGCTGCAGAATATTCTCAAGAGGGAGGGTGAGCAGCCAGAGGCCATGGTGCTCTTGGGCAGTAATGGCATGGGTACAAAGAGGAACAGATCCTACAGAGTATAGGGAATAAGGAAAGAAGCTGATGAGCAGGACCTCCAAACTACTGATTTCTGGATTGCTTCTGACACCACATGTTAATCAGGGCAGGAAGAGGATGATAGCACAGATGAATGAGTACAGGTGCAGGGGAAAGGGTTTCAGATTCTTGGATCATTGGAACCCCTTGGGACAGGTTGTATCTAAACTGCAGGAGAACCAATATCCTGGCTGAAAAGTTTGCTAGTGCTACTCAGGAGGATTTTAAATAGTCTGGGAACCAGAGCAGAAAGTCAGAAAGTGGAAGGATGCAGAGGAATGCAGATATCAGGGCTAGTAAAAACACACAGGAGCAAATTAATAGATATGTTAGGATGGGTAGTTTGAAATGTGTGTATTTTAATGCTCAGAGTATTATGGGTAAAGTTGATCAACTAAGTGCAGATCATCCACAGACTTGTACCAAAACTTGACCAAGGTGATTGTGTTGCTGACCTAAGGGGTGTAGCCATCACAGGCTGTGCAGTTTGGTCAGACTGGGTTCTTGGAAGGCACAGAGTAAGGGAAGCAGATACCTGGTCAGCCTGCTCACTGACCTTTTTTACATCCTCAGACAGGGCACAAAGCTTTTCCATGACTTCTCTGAGCAGTCGATCATGTAAGCCCAGTAGGGAGCCCTGGCTGATGAGGGCCTGTGGCACAGGGTCCATGTTCGCTGGGTTCATTCTTGTCAAGTTTGTTCTGTTGCAAGGACATGGCTGGGGATCAGCCCAAGTGCAGGACACAGGCACAAAGAGAGGGTCATGAGGCACTAGCACAGTCACAAACATGGAACAGGTATCCAGGAGTGTCTTTACACAGAGGCAAGGTTTACATAGATTTTCCAAGAAATGGTGCAGTGCTTAGAACTGACAGTCCTAAGGAATCAGGAAACAAAATTACACACACTAGAACTGACCAACAAACTGGCAAAGCATGGCTGTGACACCAGAGTTCTTATCCTATGTTTGCTAATGGGCACCAGGTATGCTGTAATTAGTGGAACTAGTAATAATTGTGAATCAGCCGACAGGAATTAAGGCACAATCAATGAGTTAATAGCAATATGGGGAATTGCCAGACAGGACTATGACAACAGGTTGAGTGATAGGTGTCCTTAATGATGGATTCAACCATCATCATCATCGCTATATGCCATGTCATATGATGTGGGTGATCATGGTCTTCCATCTGTCCTTAATTTGAGAAGTTCTAATAAGCTCTTCAAAACTTTTGTCTGTCCATACCTTGATGCAACTTATGAACGTAATGTGCTGTGAGGCATCACCAGCTGAAAATGTCCTCGGCGCTGGAGAAGCTAGTGGCCATGATGGAGATGGCTGAGCTTGCAACTTTCTGTAACCCAGGTCAATTAAACCCGAAGATGTAATATTAGGAAGTTCCACGTGCAGTAGGATGAAAGAGGCATATAAGATGATGAGAGGCACTGATCATGTGGATAGTCAGAGGCTCTTTCCCAGGGCTGAAATGGTTGCCACAACAGGGCACAGGTTTAAGGCGCTGGGGAGTAGGTACAGAGGAGATGTCAGGGGTAAGTTTTTTACTCAGAGAGTGGTGAGTGCGTGGAATGGGCTGCCGGCAACAGTGGTGGAGGCGGATACGATGGGGTCTTTTAAGAGAATTTTGGATAGGTACATGGAGCTTAGTAAAATAGAGGGCTATAGGTAAGCCTAGTAATTTCTATGGTAGGGGCATGTTTGGCACAGCTTTGTGGGCTGAAGGGTCTGTATTGTGCTGTAGCTTCTCTATGTTTCTTAAACAAAGTTTACCGATCTAAAAAAAAGAGAATTTGGAAAAAAAAGCGCTATGTGAGAAGAGACGTGTCTGACGCAGCATGGACAAGGAGAGAAATGCAGTAATTAGAAGCTGAAGACGTGAACTGTTAAGAGTGGAATTACCCTACTAACTTGAAAACCTCAAGGTGAAACCCCTGGAAGAGAAACAATAGCGATAAAAGATTTAGTGAAGCTATGGTTATAACGCACAGCAGCTTTAACAAGACACTATCAGCAGAGACGAGTGTCCAAGATCCCTACCGTGTAGTCAGGAATTAGTTCTGTAAAATCATACCAGGTGCGTACACCTCGGACAGATCAAGAATTGCGTACATCATGGGGCTGTTAAGGGGATGCCTTAGCATGTGCCACCACGGTCTGGGACAACCGGCCAGAGGTCTGTTCCTCCTTCGTCTCCAAAATGAGCAAGGTTTCTGAACAGCCCAATTGCGGTAAGGCTGCCACTCGGCACCTGCTGACTCTCTGTCAAATACTCCATAGAGTTCCGAACATTAGCGGCTGACTCTGGGTGGAATGACGAGGCACTACGGGAAGTATTTCGACAGGGTCTCTCTGACGATAAAAGCTGAATTAGCGGCAAGGGATGACGCGGACAGCCTGGACTCTTTGTTCTCTCTAGCCACCAGGTTAGATAATCGACTTCGAGAGCAACTGAGAAAGAAGACCAGTCAGGTCATCCCATAGCCCACCTTATCATCTTCAGCCAGCCTCTCTTCCCCGTCTTCTCCTAGTGTAACTCCCGCTCCAACTGTTCTAGTGAGTCAGTCGACACTCCCAGCTACAGTGAACTATCAACAACAGTCCCTGTCCCTTTCCGCCTTGGTGGATTCCGGTGCGGAGGGAAATCTGCTGGATGAGAACATAGCCTCCTCTGCCGGAGTACCTCAGGAACCATTAAGTACCCCTCTGGAGACCCGGGTGCTAGGTGGAAAACTTCTGGCTCTGGTCACCCACAGTATGCCCATAACTCTCTGGTTAGTACTGCCACTGGAAGATCGCCTTTTGAATGCTCCCTTGGGTATGAACCCCCGCTGTTTCCCGTTCAAGAAGAGGAGATTGCGGTGCCATCTGTTCAGGCCCATATCGATCAGTGCCGCAAGGTTTGGGAGGACACACGCAAGGCCCTGCTCAGATCAGCCGATCGCAACCGGAGGATTGCCAATCGCCAGCGGACTCCGGCGCCTGAGTATCGACAGCAGAAGGTGTGGCTTTCATCCAGGGACATTCCTCTCAAAAACAAGCCCAAGAAGCTCGCCCCTCGCTTCCTGGGACTTTTCGAAGTCGGAAGAATCATCAACCCCACAGCAGTCCAACTTAAGCTGCCTAAGTCTATGCACATCCACCCTACTTTTCATGTTTCCCACTTAAATCCAGTTTCCATCAGTCCCTTCTGTTCGCCAACCGAAACCCCCCCACCCGCCAGAATCAGCGACAACCATCCGGCAAACACCATCCAGCGGATACTGGATGTGCGCCATCGGGGCAGGGGCCTCCAATACCTGGTCGACTGGGAAGGGTACAGTCCAGAGGAGCGTTCCTGGGTTCCCTGCTCCTTCATCCTGGATCCTTCCCTCATCCAGGACTTACATCGGGACCATCCGAACAATCCCGGAGGATCGCTTGGAGGCTCTCGTTGAGGGGGGGAGGTACAGTCATGGTCCCATCTGGCAATTCCCCATCTTGCTGTTACCTCCTTAATTGGCCCTTAATTCCCTCATCTGATTTCCAATCATTCCCAGCTCCACTAATTACAACACACCTGGTTCCCATTAGCAAACATAGGATAAGAACTCTGGTGTCACAGCCATGCTTCACCAGTTCATTGGTCAGTTCTAGTATGTATAACCTTGTTTCCTGATTCCTTAGGACTGTCAGTTCTAAGCTCTGCACCATCTCCTGGATAATCTACGTAAACCTTGTCTCCGTGTAAAGACTCTCCTGGATACCTGTTCCACGTTTGCAACTGTGCTAGCGCCTCACGACTGTGCCTCCGTGCCTGTGTGCTGCACTTGGGTTTGGCCCCAGCCACATCCTTGCAACACATGTATCCTCTACTCATGAGGTACAGATGCCTGAAGACACATAAACAATGCTTTAGAAACAGCTTCTTGTTCTCCACTGTCAGAGTGTTGAATGGACAATGAACCTATATACACTATCTCAATATTTTTTCTCTTTTTTTCACTCTATTTTTGCAGAACTTATGCAATGTATTTTAAAAATGTATATTTCTTGTTATATTTTATCGATTTTAAGAGATACAGTGCTGTCTAGCAACCCCCATTTAACCCTAACCTAATTATAGTACAATTTACAATGACCAATTAACCTACCTGGTACATCTTTGGACTGTGGGAAGAAACTGCAACACCTGGAGCAAACCCCATGCATTCTGGAGGGTGGATGTGCAGAGACTTTTTACAGAGGACGCAAAGATTGAACTCCAAACTCTGGTGCCCCAAGCTGTAATAATGTTACTCTAACCACTAAGCTACCATGGTAAAACCCACACCCCAACTAATTTTTCTGTATTGCAATGCACTGCTGCCACAGAACAAGAAGTTTCATGACATTTGCCAGTGATATTAACACTGGCTCTGATTTGATTCTCGGTGGGTTAGTTAGCTTGTAAGATGATATGAAGATCGGTGGTGTTGTGGATAGCGTAGATGACTGGCATAGAACACAGCAGGATATGGATCAATTGTAGATATAGATAGAGAAATGGCAGATGGAGTTTATCCCAGACAAATGCGAAATGTTGCATCTTGGTAGGTTAAATGTAAAAAGACAGTACACTGTTAAGGTAAGACCCTTAACAGTGTTGATGAGCAGAGGGATCTTGGGGTCTGGGATCGTAGCACCCTAAAAGTGGCTACCAGATTGATATGGTTGCCCCTTATACAAAAGATGTTGAAGCATTAGAGAGAGAGCACAGAAGAGGTTCACCAGGATGCTGCCTGGATTAGAGGGCATGAGCTGCAGTGCAAGGTTGAACAAATTTGGTTGTTTGCTGTGGAGCAGCAGAGGCTAAGGGCAGATCTGACAGAAATTTGTAAGACTATGAGAGGTATAGCTAAAGGAGAGATACAGTATCTTTTTCCAGGGTATAAATGTCTAATACCAGACGGCATGCATTTAAGGTGAGAAGAGGTCATTTTAAAAGAGATATACCAGCAGGTCTTTTTTTTACACAGTGTAGTGGGTGCCTTGAATGTGTGCCTAGTTCTACAGACAGATATGTTAAGGATTCTTAAGAGACATTTAGATAGGCACATGAATATGAGGAAAATGGAGGGATATAGGCAGCATGTCAGCATAAGGGAATAGTTCATTCAGCCACGTGATTGCTAATTTAGTTAGTTTGGCTCAATGTTGTAAGTTGTTGGGCCTGTTCTTGTTCTACGTTGTATGTTTTGTCAAGAAAGACAGAAAGTAAACAGTTTGTAATGTAATCCATGACAACAAAGTTATCACTGGTCATTTTCTGCCTTTTGCTCAGGTGATTTAATTTTGTTTCAGCACTTGTCTTTATAAATGAGCTGAGTAATGAAAACCAAGTTCATTCTGCTACAGGAGCTCTTGATCACTCCTCTCATTGACAAACCTCCCACAGTTGTGGCCTACAATTCGCCACAACTATAATTGTACTGTTGCAGTGTTTAGAGTAATCTCAATTTGACCTTGATACATTTATTAAAAATGGAAAACAGTTATTGAATAAATAAGAGTCTAATTTACTCTGTGAAACTTCAATCAACCTTGATGCTATTACTGTATAGTGTGTAGTAGTATTAGTCACCGGTTTGAGGAAATATCTGCCATTAATGATGCTCCACAGTTCATTCTCCACGTCAATGCTCTTTGTGTTTTAACTCAGCTGCACAATGTTAGAGCATGAAGAAGGCATTGCTGACTTTATAGGCTGGTGTAAAACAGATGGGGCTGAGTCATCAGCAATGATTGCACAGTTCTGCTCCACTTTCATGGAAATTAAAACAAAAATTGTTAATTCACTATTGTTCTCCACTTTCAGACAAAGGTAAGATCTGCCCTACCAACTAGTGCTCCGGAAGGGTACATTATCAGACAACAAGCTGACTACAAAAAAAAAGGACTGACATTTTGCCACATTTTATTTGAATGTAAAAAAATGTCTTTTAAATTGAGATTGTTATCTTCCCCTCCCCCCCGGTTATGTGAATATGGATAACTATGATTTTTTTGTGTGTATGACTTGTGCATTGACAAAGAGACCTTAACATTCACTGTGGTTGAATCTCAGATATATTCTGTACTCTGACAAGATTAGTACATACAAAGCATTTTACACCCTTAGACATGCTATTGAAAAATATATATTTCAGTTGCTGTAACATGGGCTTGAAGAAGCACTTAATAATAAAACTGTGCTGCATAGTATCTAAGTGAAGAAACAGGTGCTTTGGCCTGTCATGTTCATGCCAATTATCATGTCTTTGATCTGTACTAATTCCAATATCCAGTAATAATCTTAGGTCTCACTCCTGCTTGCAAAATCTGCACTTTGCATATATGCAATATTTTTTTTTTACAATTTTCCTCACTTCTCTGTCTATATTTTATTTGTGTTATTTCCTTTAGATTTAATTATTGAGTCATACAACAGGCAAACAGGCCTTTCTGCACACTAAATCTGCACTGATAATCAAGCACCTATTTACATTAATCCGTCTATCATCCACAAATTCCCATCAGCTCACTCCATGGGGAGCATACTCTGGTCCATTAACTGACCAACTCATACATCTTTCAGATGTAGGAGAAAACTGGAGCACCCAGAGAATTCCACACAGTCACAGGGAGAATGTGAGCAATTTTGGGTGGGCCCTGTATCTAATGAAGGATGTGCTGGCCCTAAAGAGGGTCTAGAGCAGGGATTCCCAACCTGGGGTCCATGGACCACTCCGTTAATGGTAGAGGTCCAAGGCATAAAAAAGGTTGGGAATCCTTGGTCTAGAGGATGTTTACAAGAATATTCCCAGTATGAAAAGCTTAACAAATGAGGTGTGTTTAATGTCTCTGGGCTTGTCATCAATGGAATTCAGAAAGAGGAAGAGGCATCTCTTTGCAATGATTCAAGTTATTGTAAGGTCTGGATAAAATGGACACGTAGAGAATGTTTCTATTAGCGGGAAAGTCTACATTCTGGGGGCACAACCTCAAAATAACGAAACATCCCTTAAAAACTGAGATGAGGAACAATTGATTGATATAGAAGGGTGTGGCAACTAAATAACTGGGTGTATTTAAGGCTGAGATTGAAAGACTCTTGATTGGTAAAACAGGATTAAATGTCATGGGGTGAAGGCAGGAAAATTAGGTTATAAGATTCATCCATGATGGAAAGCTGGAGCAGACATGATGGGCCAAGTGGTCTAATTCTGTGTTACAATCTAATGTGCAAGCTCACACATACAGCAAGATTAAACCAGGGCTGCTGGAGCTGTGAGAAAGCACCTCCAAGCTGCACCACCATGCCTCACTGTGTAACTTTACCAATATTTAAATTTCATCGACTGAAGGGAGAAATCATTATTTCAATCTTCACTTTTCACAGGAAGTTAACACAGGACATGTTCCATCCTGACTTGGTTCTTAATTTCCGATAGACATCCTTAGTCATGAGGAGGATCCCGTAGTGTACCTGTCTCATTCACTCTTCTTCACTCCTTTCTGGCAATAAAGAGAGCCATCTTTTCCACGTTAGCTTCATTAATATTGCCCACCTGTTCTGGTGTAATGTTTAGATATACAGTAGGGATTTAACCCCAGGTGGAGAGTTAGGATTTTTCTGTGGATGGTGATTTAATCTGCTTCTCATGCGGTCCCCCTGGAGTTGAGTATAACTTGTCTCTGCTCTAATTCTGTAGTTTCTAAGGTGGATGTTGAGTTTTACGAGGAATTCCTGATTCTTCAGGAGATGCTTAATGGGACAGTTGAGTGGGCTGATGTGATATCTTCAGAGTCAGCATTCTCTGGACTATCTGAAATATTCCTTCTCTATACTGAACAGTCATGGGCATAGGGGTGAAATGAAATCAAGTCATTTGAAAGTGGTGACATAGAATCGGATGGTGCAGAACCATTGTGTGTAGAGATAAGAACCGGCAAGGGTAAGAAGTCCCTGATGGGAGTTATATACAGATCCCCAAACAGTAGTAAAGTTATGTTCTACAAATTACAATGGGAGATAGAAAATGCATGTCAAAATGACAATGTTACAATAGTCATGGGGAATTTGACAGTCATGTTAGGTAGATTGGGAAAATCACGCTGGTGCTGGATCCCAAAAGCGGGAGTTTCTAGAATGTCTAGAATGCCTATGAGATGGCTTTTTAAAACAGCTCATGGCTGAGCCCAGTAGGGGATCAGCTATTCTGGATTGGGTGTTGTGCAATGAAGCAAAACTGATTAGAGAGCTTAAGGCAAAGGAACCTTTAGGGTCCAGTGATCATAAAATGATAGAATTCTTCCTGCAGTTTGAGAAGTAGAATCTAAAAACAGGAGTAAAGGAAATTACAGAGGCATGAGAGAGCAGCTGGCCAAAATTGATTGAAAGGGAACACTAGCAAGGATGATTACAGAATGGCAGTGGCTATAATTTCTGGGAGCAATTCAGAAGGCACAGGATATATACATCCAAATGAAGAAGTATTCTAAAGGCAAGATAACACACCCGTGGCTGACAAGAGAAGTCAATGCAAACATAAATGCCAAAAAGTAGGCAAAAAAAATAGTGGGAATTTAGAGGATTGGGAAGATTTTAAAAACCAACAGAAGGCAACGAAAAAAGTCATAAAAAAGGAAAAGACAAAATACAAAGGTAAGCTAACCAATTACATTAAAGAGGATACCAGATGTTTCTTTAGGTATATAAAGTGTAAAAGAGAGGTGGGAGTAGATATTGGACCACTGAAAGATGATGCTGGAGAGGTAGTAATGGGGACAAGGAAAAGGAGGATGAACTGAATAATAATTTTGCATCTGTCTTCACTGTGGAAGACACTAGCACGTACTGGATGCAGGTGGGTCTGAGCACAACTGCAGACAGAGACAGCAACAGTGTTGGTCAAATGACTTCAACCATTACTTCACACTCAGAGGTGTTCAGTACAACCATCTTGCCACATTTACTTGTTCAGATTCCAACTAAAATACACAGGCAACCCAAGAGTTCACAGAGAATATAACAAAAAGTTTCAAGATGGAAGGCTTCAGGAGAAAATCGGTCCACAAAACAAAGGGAGTGTTTCCAAAGGCTAGATCCCAGGTAAGTCATCTAACAGTACCGGCACAGGTAAATAATTCTACAGAGAATGACTAACTTTAGTAGTTGATTCTAACAAGCAGAGCGAGTATTAAGTCTGAGCATCTGGTAGACACAGCCACCAGCCTTAAACACCTCTCAATCTGTTTCAGGCATGTCTCATATTCCAATTGAGATTCCTCCCAGTGATTAAGAGTGAGGATGTCCACCCTGACAGATGAAGGTGTTACCTACCAGTATACCGGAAGTTCAAGAGTGTCAAGGTGCAGAAATATGTGACGTTGCCATTATTCAGGAGAAGGTTCTTGGGAAACTGAAAGATCTGAAGGTAGATTGTCTCTTGGACCAGATGGTGTACACTCCAGCATTTTGAAAGAAGTGGCTGAAGAGATTGTGGAGGCACTAGAAATGATCTTTCAAGAATCAGTTGAACCTGGCATGGTTCTGGAGGAATGGAAAATTGCAAATGTCACTCAACTCCTCAAGAAGGGAGAGAGGCAGAAGAATGGAAATTATATGCCAGTTAGTCTGTCCTCAGTGGGTGACAAGATGTTGAAGTTAATTGTTAAGGATATAGTTTTGGGGTACTTGGAGGTACATGATAAAATAGATCCTAAGCTTATGGTTTCCTTAAGAGAAAACCTTGTCTGACAAATCTGTTGGTAATCTTTGAAGAAGTAACAATCAGGATAGTCAAAGGAGAATTGGTGGATGTTGTGCACCTGTTTTTTCAGAAGGCCTTTGACAAAGTGCCACTCATGAGGCTGCTTAACAAATTAAGAGCCTACAGTATTACAGAAAATATTCTAGCATGCTTAGAGCATTGGCTGATTGGCAGGAAGCAAAGAGTGGGGATAAAGGGGGCCTTGTCAGGTTGTGTGGCCTTTTGTGGTGTTCCACAAGGGTTGGTTTATGACCAGTTTTTTATGTTATATGTCAATGACTTGGATGATGAAATTGATGGCTTTGTGCCAAGTTTGCAGACAAAGTATGAAAATAGATTGAGGGGCAGGTATGGGCAGGTAGGTGCAGGAAGCAATGAGGCTACAGAAGGACTTAAACAGGTTAGGAGTATGGGCAATGAAGTGGCAGAGAAATATAATGTCAGGAATAAAGCATAGACTATTTTCTAAATGGAGAGAAAATCCAAAAATCTGAGGTACAAAAGGACTTGGGAGTCCTCGTGCAGGATTCCCTAAAGGTTAGTTTGCAGGTTGAGTCTGTGGTGGGAAGGCAAATGTGATGTCAGCAGTTATTTCAAAAGGATGAGAATTTAAAAGCAAGGGTGTAATGTTGAGGTTTTATAAAGCACCGTTGAGGCCTCATTTGGAGTATTGTGAGCAGCTTTGGGCCCCTTATCCTAGAAAGAATGTGCTGACTTTGGAGAGGGTTCAAAGGGGGTTCACAAAAATGATTCTAAGTTTGAAAGACTTATTATATGAGGAATGTTTGAAGTCTCTGGGCCTCTACTCACTGTAATTCAGAAGAATGATGGGTGACCTCATTCAAACCTATCAAACATTGAAAGGTCTCAATAAAGTGGATGTGGAGAGAATGTTTCCTATGGTGGGGGATTCTAAGACCAGAGGACATAGCCTCAGAATACAGAAACATCCTTTTAGAAAGGAGATGAGGAACTTCTTTAGCCAGAGATTACTGCATCTATGGATTTCTTTGCCACAGGTGGCTGTGGAGGCAAAGCGATTGGGTATACTTCAGCCAGACTTTGATAAATTCTTGATTAGTCAAGGCATGAAAGGATATGAAAGAAAGGAGATTGGGGCTAAGAGAAAATGTATCAGCAATGATGAAATGGCAGAGCAGATTCAAAGGGGCAAATGGCCTAGTTCTGCTCCTATATCTTATGGTCTTATGGGATTCCCGTGAGTAAGTGAAGGTGCTACTTTATCTTTTCAAGGAGGCTTTAAACATATTTTAAAAGCAAGTTTTCATCATGGGAATCCCATTCTACAATGGGGCTGACAATAGAGTGCTCGTTATAGGCATTTGGTACCTAGTAACTGGATGATATAGGATCACATTCTCACTTTCAGGGTCTGATCAAATTCAAGCAGAGCTAGTTGCCCATCCTGTCAGAATTTTGCAGAGGCAACATTGGTGGTACTTCTCTAATGCTTTGATATGTTTGTCTAAGGTTGACCACGCCTCTTTCACATAAGGAGGCTGAAGATCATCAGCACATTTGATAGACTGGGGACTTCTGTCGATGATGTCAGCTTTCATGATAGGTTGCTATTCAGATACAAGGTCTCTATGTAAATGTTGCTTTGAGGGTTGATGTTGTGTGAAAAGAACAAGCTGTAAAAATTTCTATATCTATTGATTGCCCGTCATTCATGGATTTGTTTTTTTTTAATGGTGGTATGTAAGACATGAAATTGTTTCATTTGCAGCCAAACATTGTTTATGAACAGTCTAATCACCTACTCTTGAGATTCAATGGATTTACCATTAACAAGTGTTGTACTGTTAGCCTTGTGTGGCCATCAACAAGTAGGAAATTGTTTTATCAAATACTGTAGCCATTAGAGCAAAGCAGAAGCTGGATATCCTGCAATGATCTCATCTTCTGATAGCCCAAAACCCTTCAACTATCTACAAGGCAAAAGGGAGGTATGTACTGGAATACTCACCACTAGCCTGGTTGAGTGCAGCCTCCACAACACTTGGGGGAATGCTTGCCCCCTCCAGTAATAAAGCAGCTCCTTTAACTGGCACGCTATCCACCACTCTAAATGTTCACTCTCTCTGTCAGCAGCTCACAGTGGTCGCAGTATGTACCACTTACAAAATGTATTGCAGGTACTCACCCAGCTTACTCTGATAGCACCTCCCAACCCCATAACCTCACCCTACAAGGACAGTATGCACAGGGGAGAACCACCACCTACAAGTTCCACTCTGTAATATATGTAAGTAATATATTTGCCGTATGAGTGTCATTGCAAATAAATGAGGATTCCATGAAGGATCCCAAATAAACACAGTATCCCCTTTAATACTTTACCTTCTGTATTTTTGGCATATCCTGCATATTAATACAATAGGATTTAAGAATGCATGTTGAGCATTTAATATGCTGGTAAAGAGGACAGAATCAATGTTGCTAAAAATACCATAGTCATCAAATGACTGAGACAGTCAAAGTGATTGAAGCACAGAGATTTGGAACAATAGGACCTGGGTTTGCACTTGAGCACAGAAGGGATAAAGATCAGTGTATGCAAATCATCCATTATAAACCTTGTAACTATTAAAACAGGAATGGTGCTCAGTAGGGGGTTAATTTAAAAAAAACTCAGCCATGACAGCAGCCTTGGTACTTGTATAAAAGCCAGGAGCTCTTCAATTTTTCTGTGGCACAGATAGAAAAAAAACACTTTTCAAGACAGAACTCAACTGATGAGATTGCAGAAGAGGGTCAGGGTGAAAGGAGGCTATAAAATACACAAGGAAGCCATCTTACCAGCAGAGGTAGGTGTGAAGCATGCACCACTTTAGCAGACATGGTATAACCAAATATTCAATTTTATATGCAGATACACTCTTTCAAATGATGGTTGATTACTGGTTAGGTAAGCTAGCAAAGTGCTTTTTGAACTAAAGTACTCACAGAGGGGGATTCATTTTTTTTTCTCTTCTGTTTTCCCACCACACACACATAAGCACACCATTACTATCCTGAGAGAAGCTTATTTTCAACATTGCTTTAATATATACAGAGCTCAACTAGTCACATGTTTCATCCTTTCTGGGTAGACACATAATTGTACAAGAGCCACATATGTTGCTAGGTGACAGAAAAATAGTTGAATCATTTATACACAGCACTATTTGACAGTGGAATATTGTAAACTCGTGACTGGAAGCTTGCAGTCAGACAATAAGCACAAAAGAGGCTGCAGGTCATGGATTCTGGAACAAAGAATTAACCTGGAGGAAATTTGCAGCAGCTATGAATTCAAAGAGATGGTTGACATTTTGGGGCATGACCCTGTATTGGGATCTTTGCCTCTGCAGATGCTGCTTGACTCACTGACTTCCTTGAGCAATTTGTTTATTACTAATGATTCTATTATATAGTTAATGAATTTGACCCACACAATTAGTTCGGCTTATTTCTGAACCAAGCGCTGCAGAACAGTAATGAGAGCAGAAAAGCAAATTCAAATCCAATTGTTGAATAGGAAAAATACACAAGCATATGTGTAAAACTGCAAAAGACAGAGATGCCTTCTAAAAACACAAACAAACTAGAATCAAATCAGAATTAGATTGAGATTTAATATTACTGGCGTATGTCACAAAATGTGGTGTTTTGGGGCAGCAGTACATTGTACTATGTAATGATAAAAAAAATTCTGAATTACAATGAGTATGTATAAAACAAGAAAAATTTAATTAAATAAGCAGTGCAAAAAAGAGGAATAAAATACCTAGGTAAAGCTCATGGGTTCATTGTTCATTCAGAAACCGATGGTGGAGGGGAAGGAACAATTCCTGAAACTTTGGCCAATGCATCCTGTTAGTGTTAATTTAATTATAAGTAGATGGCAGAAGCAAAGCCAGGGGTTCCAATACCAAACTCAATTCTCATGAGTTAATTTGGTTTGATAGCTAAGCATGATGGGGAAAGTTATTAGCAATGTAGTGGAGATCATACATGCTAGGTTAAAACTAACAATAATTCTTCTGTCAGAAAAGGACATATAACAGGTGTATATTTAATATTTCAGTAATATTTGAGTAATGTTGCAAATATGTTGTTTGATTAAGCATTTTTGTTGTTAACTAATTCATTAGGGGCTATCTGTAAAAACACGAGCATAGCATATGTCATCACACCACCACGTCATATATATGCATCTCACTAAAAGTAAAAACAAGAACGTACATGAGTTATTCCTGTTTCCATGTATTCCGTTAAATTAGTTTTACGGTTTAGGGTTACGAAACATAACAGTGGCGATGTGGTATTTTAAAATGAACCTGAGATGACTATCTACTTGTTAAAATGCAGTGTGATGTTTGAGTTTTAAAAAAGCAGTGCAGCATGTGTCTCTTTGGAAGGAAGAGAGAGAAGTTTAAAAAAGGTTAGGAAATAGACAAAACTCATGGGTTCATGAACAGTGAGTAGCAGGTGACATAATCAAAAAAAAAGAGCAGAAGTAGCTGGCTACTTCGGAAAGTTAGTCACATTTGATAACACTCCAGATAACTGGATATCATATACTGAGCGAATCGATCACTACTTCAAGCAAATGGAATAGCCGATGAGAAGCGGATGTCAATTTTGCTCAGTGCATCGGATTTATAGATCTAGAGCCAAAGAGTTTGCTTAAAAGGTTCACTGCTCCAACCAAACCAGCCAAAATAAGCTTTGCTAATATCATGAAAGTAATGCAGGCACATTTAGAACTGAAGCCATTGTTAACTGCAGAATGCTTTAGGTTTCATGAGCAAAGTCCATTTCAGTGTATGTGGCTGAACTGAAGAGATTATCTGACCATTGTCAATTTGGTAATGGGCTTAATGGTGCACTGAGAAATCATTTAATTTGTAGAATCTTACAAGAAAGTATTCTGGCTCCTAACTGAAGCACACCTTACATTTAAAAGAACATTTGAAATATTGTGTCAATGGAGACAGAGGCACAATTGATTTACAGGTAGGAATGAAAGTGTGCAAGAAAAAAAATTGCAATGCCTAAATATAAAGTGACCTGGCAGAGCTCATTGTGTTATTGTTTTACTGTTGTGGCAGGGGCTCACATACAGTGAACTAATACAGGTTTAAACTTGCAGAAAATGCAACAAAGTAGGACACATACAAAGAGCATGTCAGGCAGTCAAACATAAATGGACTGAACAGAGAACAAGATAAGAAGTCAGTTTGCATTTTCAAAAAGAGCAGTGATCTGCATGCTGTTGATGAAATATCTGATAATGACGAGAGTGACATAGAACTGAAAACCTTGAGATCTACAATGTGAAAACTATCAATAGACAAACAATGTGGCTTACACCTGAAGTGAACAGGACATTAATTAAAATGAAATTGGACACTGACTCAGCTGTATTAAAAAAGATCAGAGAAAGATACCTAAGAGAATACTGAGAAATAATGTGATTTTGAATATACTCCTGAAATGAGTCCGAGAATTGTTGAAGAAATGTTAACTCAGATATTAATAAAAATAATCAGGAGGTGACATCTTCAATTAATCCAAAAGTTGAAGTTATACTAACAGCTGCTGAATTTACACCAATTGCAAAGATCAAAAAAAAATTGAAACCCAGTCAACTTATTAAAATAGTATCATTCTTTCTTTTCATTTAAGGGGGAAGTACAGTTGTATGACATACAGTATTTGATTACTTGCACATTGTTGTATGCAAGAGCAGAGTCTGGGGAAAAACAATGAGTGAACCAAATGCTCAGTTTCTCTGCATAATCATTACTCAAAAAAAGAAACCCAAAATGGTACATTATCCAAATCAGGTGCCATTCTGACCTATGAAATTATCTCTGCTTCCTCTTCATCACTGGTATCATGTTCTGGATAACCTACTGACCATAGTGTGACAACACAATCACTAGAATGACTACAACAATTCAAAGACAACTAATCAACATCTTCTCAAGGGTGGATAACTAACTTGCCAACAAAGTACTTACATTCAAAGTGACTTTTAAGAAAGTTTTATGTGACATGCTTTTATCTGTTTCATATTGTGAGATCCTACATTGCTTTCATGCAATGAACCAGCCTAAAAATTCCACAGGGAAGTTGGCAGAACCAAAGGAAACAGCAGAGAGTTGATGCAATCCAAAACCTACTGCAGTAATCAGTACAATTCTGTGGAACCTCAGGGCCAAGATACCTTAGATTTGCAGACAAATTTTACAGTGGCTGGCAAATCATCCCAATTCATCCCACTGGTCTCACAATTGCTCATTTGTATGTACAGGCTCTTCGTAAGTCAGTTGTTTGTAACCTAGGGACAACCTGTGAAAAGAAAATTAGAAGTACACTTCTGATTTATTGATCTAAGCAGGCAAGGACAAGTGATAAGGCATAGAAGAGAAAATCTGAGAGGAACACATTTTCTGCAAACATTAAGCAGCAACACTGAATGTCAAACTCGTGTATTTTTTCTGGTCAAATGAATTGTTGAGAATTAATTAGAAAGGACTTTTAGCAAAGCAAGAAAATTACTACGTGTGAAGGGGATATGTTTTGTAAAGAGCATTTTAAAAGGCTAGACTGAATGAATATTTATTACATTTTGATTAACAATCTAACCATAAACTGCTGCATGTGAGGTTTAAAAATTAAACAAGCACAGAGGTAGATGCAATTTGTGAATATTGAATTAGAATAATAGTATAAATAAATATAAGTTTACATTTGAATATAATAAATTGAACTTCATAAGATATTGTCAAGAGCAACTGAAATAATATTAGAATATTTTCAAAAAAAATGTAATGTTTGAAATGAATGTTAACACAGGGCATGACAATCATAAACATGATAATAAAGGGACTGTTTATATTTCAGTAACTCTCTGATTTACTCTCTAGACATTGAAAAGTAGTCAATAATTCAAGCTATCAACAAGTGTACTTTGTTAATGAAAGAACTTGCAGTTCCAGACAGCATCTCGTACTGAGTTTTCATTTCCCACAGACACTCTCCGAAAATTTCTCCATATATTTTAGTGTTCAAAGTGTAGTTAGTCACATGTGCAATTATAGTCATAGTTATATAATGCGAAAACAAGCCCTAGGACCCGAGTGTCCCTGCCAATCAAGATTCCTATCTTCACAAGTCTTTTTTGCCTGCATTTGGCCCTGATCACTCTAAGTCTTCCCCATGCATGTACTGTAGCTTTTGTCTTAGCAGGTACCTGTAAAATCCTAAAAGGGTGACAGTATAAAACACCATTTATTAATCAAAAAATGAACTGACATACAACACAGACATTATATAAGACCATAGGACGTAGGAGCAGAATTATGTCCTTCAGGCCATCATGGTTGTTCTGTTATTCTATCATGGCTGATTTATTATCCCTCTCAATTCCACTGTCCTGGTTCCTCGCCATAACCTTTGATGCCCTTACTAATCAAAAACATGTTAACCTCTGCTTTAAATATATCCAATGACTTGACCCCCAACTCAGCCATCTGTGCAATGAATTTCACAGATTCAACATGCTCTGGAAAGGTCCTTCTCTGGATCCCCTCCAATGCCAGCACATCCTTTCTTAGATAAGGAGCTCAAAATTGCTCATAATACCTCAGCATTACTTCCTTGCTTTTGTATTCTGATCCCTTCAGAATGAATGCTAACATTGCATTTGCTTTCCTTTCCGTTGACTCAACCTACAAGTTGACCTTTAGGGAATTCTGCATGAGAACTCCTAAGTCATTTTGCACTTCTGATTTCAGAATTTTCTTCCTATTTAGAAAATAGTCTACACTTTTATTCCTTCACCAAAGTCCATGTCCATACACTTCCCTACACTATACTCCATCTGCCATTTCTTTGCTCATTCTTCAAATCTGTCTAAATCTTTCTGCAGATTTTCTGCTTCGTCAAAACTTCCAGGCCTTTCACGTACCTTTGTATCATCCTCAAATTTGACCACGAAGCCATCAATGTTGTCATCCAAGTCATTGACATATAACTTGGAAAAAAAACTGGTCCCAAAACCAACACCTGCAGAAAACCATTAGTCACCAGCAACCAAGCAGAAAAGCCCCATTTTATCATTCTTTGCCTCCTGGCAGTCAGCCAATTTTCCATTCAATATCCATCGAATAATGAAACTGAAAAGGGAAAATAGAATATCACTCAACTTTCAATATGAATCCATCACTCTGGAGGAACAACATCTCACATTCTGCCTGGGTAGTCTCTGACACAACTGCATAGCCATTTTGTTTTCCAGTTTTAGGTATGCCCCTCTCCTCCACCACTCCACCCCACCAACACTGCACTATTCTCTCCATCTGTGTCTCCCTGTTTTCTCTCTCTCACCGTCTACCTCCACCTGTTATTCATCCTGTACTGTCTCCCAACTCAAAACCGTTCCATTCCTCTACCTGGTGTAACATGTCTTGTCTATTTACACCCTTCTTCAGTCTCATCATTCCCCTTCTCCTCTTCATACTGGCCAAGTCATGTTTCCACTCTCAATCCTGATGCAGGAACCAGGAACGCTGAGATTTCCTTCCATCCCACAAATGCTATTCAACCCACAAAGTTCATCTAGCAGATTGTTTGTTGCTGTGGATCCTAGCATTTGCAGATTTTTGTGTGTCAGGATCATCTTAAATGTCAGGTCAATTTCTTACATGTCATGTTGATCTAAGGACCCAATGATATAGGCAGCCAGTGGTGTAGTGGCATCCACACTGGATTTTGAGCGAGTGGTCCCTGATTTGAATCCAGTTGGTAACTTGCTTGCTTTCCATAGTGCGGGGTTGAGCGTCAAGCTAGCATGCCAGTCTCATTAAAAAAAAACAGACAAAAACTGCTAAAGGAAAACCAAGATTGCTGCCCAATGTGCCACAAGGTGCAAAAAGGAACAATAACAACAACCCAACAGCTTGAACATTGATTTTCCAATTTTATATTGTGTCGCACTTTATTTTAGTTCAATCAATTATGTCAAATGATGCATCTTATCGCCTTACCTATGTTAAATCAACACATGCCTACAAGAAAACAAATCACAGGTTAGTATATGGGGACATATACGAAGTTTGATAATAGATTTACTTTCAACTTGATTGAACTTCAGAAGGATAAGCGTATTGACATTAGTTCTCCCGACACCATCACAATCAATGAGGTCCCCCACCACCAGATTTCTGAAACAGTCTCTATATTCTGAACCCTCTGGGAAGAGGCTACCAAGCAAGCAGAGATAAAAAAACTTCTTTACCAACTTGAAAACTTGCAAAACCTCACCAACTCTTGGGAATCCTTGGATCATGACCATTCATAACAAAAAATCTCATTGTTGGGAAGACAAATAACTCTTCAGTAATGGCAAAAGGAATGCACCACTTCTCACCCGACTCACCCATCCACTTTGCCAAGTAGCTCCCACCTCATCTTCAGCAAAATATCCTGTTCCTTTTAAGTTTAGTCAGCCAACTCAGAACACACAGAACTGGAGCAATATCAAACCATAATCAAGAAGAAAGGGCTGTTTTTATTTAATTGACTTCATTTAGGCTCATGTTACTTTCAGCTGCTGCTCTGAATCTGAACTTGAATCCATCCGTTAAAGCTCAACTCATCTATTCAATAATTTTCAATGCCCTCTTCATTGTTTTGTAGAATTACTATGCCTTGTAGAAATGATCTTCCAATTTACTTTATGAGATTCTTTCCTCCTTCAGCACCACGCTGCATTTTTGAGCAATCTTGCAGTACTCAAGAGTAACGTGCATGGGCAGTGAGACTCCGATCTTTCAGGAAGGCTCCTCTCAGTGCCAGCCAAGCAAGGTGTTTGTTCCTTTTTGGTACTTCCAGGGTCCATCCAGTCCATCTCCTACAGGGTCTGCATGACTCCCTGTAGAGCACAGTGGTCAAAGTGTCTCCCTGTAGAAACTTTTCAATGAAGAACAATTGGTCTGTCACGGTCTAACTGAATGAAACACTGCCCAGCAAGCAGGCCAGGCTTGTCTTATAGAACAACTGCAAATGATAGAACCTCAGCATGTCGTGTTGTTTAATGTTTGCATTATTTGGATTTACACTCAGCTGGATGTAGATAGAGCCATGTTAGCTATGTTTTACCCCATCTCCATGGAGACTTATACAACACAACCGGTATCCTCCATCTTGACTTTCCAGATGAGGTAGAAGATAGCTTGGGGAATATGATGCAAGAGTGGGGAATGCACCATATTTGGATCATGCTCAGCGGTACCTTGGGATCTCATGGCTAATAACCAAGTTCTTGCCTGCCTTTGAGAAGGATGCCTCTCTTCATAACCTATCAGGCTTCTACCAACAGATCTTAAGGTCTCTGTTTCCAACCTGACTTCAAGTCCTTCTGATGTATTTCTATCAAAGATATGATAAGAGTGTGTTAGCTGAGCCAAACTGAAGTTGTAATCAAAATACTTTCACATTAAGAAATAAAAGTGACAAAATATTTAATTGAGTTGTTCAAAATTATGAGGGCCTAATCACAGTGAACAGGAAGGAGTTACTTCACATGACACAATAGAGTAGCAAGAATGGATTTATTTTAATCAGTGGAAGGATTAGAGGGGAGGTCAACATTTTTCTTTCATCCAAAGCTTTTTGCGCAGATGGAACTGCACTTGTAACAGAAATGGAAATAGAAATTTTCATTGCACTAAAAGGAATGAGTACTTGAAATGTAATCAATTGAGATATAGCCCAAGGCCCGGGAAGTCACCTTTCTGGCTGACATGGGCACAGGTTAAAAGTTATACTATCTTCGGTGACATAAGGATACCTTGCTTACTGTGGATCATTCGTCTCATTGGCCATTATTCAACTGCTGCATAATTCTGCAATTACCCACCTCAACTATTGATTTAGATATTGTACCTGCATCAAATGAAGTCTTAGCAGCAATAGAGATCAGTTGGTTATATAAGGCTACAGCTTTTTTCTTGAGGTAGATGTTTCAAAAAAACCTTTTAAAATATTCTACAGAAGAAAACCAAAATCAGCAGCTAAGGAGAATTACTCTATTTTTGCTGCAAGAAATAAATAAACAGAGGCTGAAGTATCAGCAAAATGATTAAAGGAAGAGAATTCACAACTAATTAGATGGTCAATGACAATGATTAATTCACAAGAAAGCTAATTTTGTAACAAACAAGCAAGTTTACATTTCATAGAAAGGTAGAAATGTAATAAAAGTGGAATAATGCCATAATAATTAAGATTGCTTTAGCATGATAAAAGATAATTTATGAAAAATATTACTTCTTGTATGCTAAATTGCTAATCAATAAGGTCACTTGTAATTTATCACAATAATATTAAACAAAAAATCATTAAAAAAGAATAGTGACTGATGTGTCTTTGTTCCTCTTGTATGTCTGATGAAATACTGATTTCTTTACAGTTAACTCAACCAATTCTCACAGAATATTGTCATCAGTCACTTTTGATGCAAGCCCAATGGGTCATGAATTGCAACACTGAGCGTCAAATTTAATTCATTCTTTTAATGTTAAGTACACCAAATGATCCTGACTTCTTTATATCAAGTCAGAAAATATACATCAGAGTATAATATTACTATCACTTTTGAAGTTCGTTATTATTAGAAAAATACTAATGAAAATAGTAAATAAAATATGCCTGAAGTTAAAGTGATCAACATTTTTGATGAAACCTTGATATGAACCGATAATTTTTCTTCCTGCAAAATAGTGCTCTCAAACAATTATGTGCTTATCAAAATGCAAGTAGTGTTAAGTACTGTTTACAGCAAAGCATCCTACATCAACTGTGTTGTATTCCATTCCATCTCTATTATTCAATCCATGCCCATTCCGTCAATTTATGTAATTTAATATTCACTTTTTCCAATGTGCTGACAGGCGAGTGGGGGGAGAGTGGGTGGATAGACGTTCCGAAGCTTGGCACTTGTTTACAGCTATGTACTACACAAACCAAATGTGAATGCAACTCTCTTTAATAAAGTCTTTCATCAGTGTGACTCCCGCCTGTGATAACAATAGGTTTGTCATTGCTTTCGTAGATAGTCATGTCATAGCTACTTTGTTTTTAACATGTAATTATGCTGCAGCAGCTTCGAAAATGATTGGTCTTACTATTTATAGTGAATCAATCCTGCAGCATGAGACACAAGAGTCAATAAGGCATGGCAGAATGCAACAGAACTCAACTAACCTGAGAAGGAAAGAATGTGCAATTCTAACATCCCTTTCTTGGTCTCAGGCCACCCCAATGTATATTACTGGCAACTGAAAGGTTGTAAATATAGTGAATCCTGACAATTTATACACAGCCAGGGCTCAAACTTTGATAATCTCAGGATAAGTTGCCCAGGGAGAGGTACAGGAGTCTGAAGAGCCATTACTAAATGGAAGAAACGTTGAAACATTAGGGGCAGCTTCCTACCCTCCATCATCATACATTTCCTCATTGTTCTTCTCTTTGTACTAATTTGTAATTTATCTTAATGTTATGCACTATTATGACAAGGCAACAAATTTCACTTCACGTAACTCAATGGCAATAAAGCTGACTCTGATCTTGCTTCTATGCTTTGCTCACTTGCTTCCCAATCTCCTCACTTCCAACTTGTGCAGAATTTGATGCTCATGTCATGTCTATTGATAATGAGGAAATATTAATCACTGTAATTGGATACTCTTTTCAACACGTAAGGAACTATTTTTCAGTTATTAAATTGGTAAATTGATAGTTTCAATTTGTAATCATCCCACCCCCTCTGGTCTTCTCCTATCTCCTATCTGGTCCTATCATTTCACATTTTGCCTTCCCCCCACTGCTTTCAAATCTCTTACTATCTTTCCTTCCAGTTAGTCCTGATGAAGGGTCTCGGCCCGAAACGTCAACAGTGCTTCTCCCTATAGATGCTGCCTGGCCTGCTGTGTTCCACCAGCATTTTGTGTGTGTTGTTTGAATTTCCGGCATCTGCAGATTTCCTCGTGTTTGCGATTCAATTTGTAAACTGGTTTTATTATTATCTCTGTACAGTTTTGTACACCATCTATGCAAGCTGAAGTTCAAATTCAAGTTTATTGTTGTCTCACTGTACTTCTGTACAACCAAACAAAACAATGTTCCTCCAGACCATAGTGCGCCACAGAAGATATATGACACACAGCACATAAAACAAAATATTACTATAAATAAGTAAATAAAATATAATTCAAAATGCATGTAGTGCACAGCATCGGTAAACAGTAAACAGTAAACAGCTTGCTGTCCCAGTGACAATACCTCGGTGGAAGCAGGGTATTCATTAGTCTCACTGCCTGAGGGAAGAAGCTGTTACCTAGTTCTGATGCTCCTGTACCTCCTCCCCTTCCTGACGGAAAGTCACAGTGATTGTGGGATCCTCAACAATGCTGCAGGACCTTTGTATGCAAGGCTCCTGGAAAATGTCACAAATAGTGGGGAAGGAGACTCCTAAATGATTTCATCACATTTTGAAATATTTTATATTTTTTAATAATATCAAAATGAAAGCAGGAAGAACACAGTGTTACTTCTTGTTATCATGAAATACCTAGAGAGGCTGGTCATGGCACATTCCAGCTTTCAAGACAAACTCAATCCATTAGAATTTGCCTTCCACTGAAACAAGTCCACAGTGGACACCATCTCCCAAGGTCTATACCCATCCTTGGAGCATCTGCATCAGACTATTGTTTATCGACTACAATTGTGTTATCAATACTATTACCCCAAGTAAACTCAACAGCAACTCCAAATCCTGGGAGTCAATGCCTCCCTCTGTAACTGGATCCTTGAATTCCTGGCCAACGGACCGCTATCAGTAAGGATAGGCAGGAACACCTCCAACACAATTGTTCTAAACATTGGTGCTCCATAATGTTGTGTCCTCGGCCCCTACTTTGCTCCCTATACACTCATGACTGCATGGCCAGGGTTGACTTTAGGTCTATCAACAGATTTACAGATGATGCCTTCATAATGGCCCACACCTTAAATAATGATGAGTCAGTGCACAGGGAGGAGATAGTGAGCTTAGTGACATGGTGTCACCACAACAACTTTAACCTCAATGTCAACAAAATAAAAGAGCTGGTCATTGACTTCAGAAAGGGGAATGGTGCACATGGTCCTGTCTACATTAATGGTGGTGTTGTTGAGGGGATTGAGAGGTTCATGTTCCTGGGTGTCAACATCACCAATAACCTTTTCTGGTCCAATCATGCTTATGTCAAGGCCAAGAATGCTCACCAGTACCTCTGCTTCCTCAGGAGGCCAAAGAAATTCAAAATGTCCCCATTGATCCTTACCAATTCTTATTGATGCATCATAGAAAGTACTCTATCCGGTTGCAACATGGCTTGGTACGGCAAATGCTCTGCATGTGACTGCAAGAAACCGCAGAGAGTTGTGGACACAGCTCGGCACATCACAGGAGCCGGCCTCCCCTCTATGGACTCTGCACTTCTAGCTGCCTCAGGCAAACACCCAGCATAATGAAAGACCCCACCCACCCCGGACATTCTTTTTTTCTCCACCCTCCCATCTGGCAGAAGATGCAAATGCCTGAAAACATGTAATATCAGTCTTTAGGACAATTCTATCACACCATAATCAAACTCTTGTACAAGCCTCTTGTACAATAAGGTGGACTCTTGGCTTTACAATGCACCTCATTATGATCTTGCACTATATTGTTTACCTGCCCAACACTTACCTTGTAACTGTTGCACTTTATTCTGCAATGTTATGGTTTTACCTTATTCCAGCTCAATGTCTATGTAATGATTTAATCTGTATAAACGGTATGCAAGATCAGCCTTTCACTGTATCCTGGGACATGTGACGACAGTAAACCAATACCAATACCAATATCAATGTAGTGTTGAAGTGGCTGGTTTAAAATTGAGGCAACATTAGTGCCAAGTTGGAATAACAAAACATCAAGAAAGGCTACCTTTTTAATTTGAAATACTATTTAAACATTGCTGTAATAAGATAAGCATATGCAAATATATATTAAAAACTTTCCCTCAGTTTGAAAATAAACTCAAATATTCCCAAAGGAAACATATTCTGGGTAAAAAAGTGAAAGATATTTATTAAGATTTGTCAAGGAGTGTAATTTTGTTACATCAGCATCATTTTAATTGCATTCTGAGTTGAGGCTCCCCTGCTGTTCATGGTTGTTATCCGATTGCCATATTTCTACACCTGGTTCATTTGCATTAATAATAATTTGTCTTTCAGGTGCTGCATCTACATATCTGTTCTCAGATATTTACAGAAGAAATAATTATTTTGAAGTATAAATAGAACACATCCCTGTTCCCAATTATCTTTTTACTGTAAAGTTATGGTGCATTTTCAGTAGGTGATGACAAGTATTTTTCAACATTCCTTAAAAAACTCAATTTCTCTGCTTGGCACAAAATACTTTTCATTTCTTCTATATTGATCTGAAGACAAAAAAGCTATGCTTATTGTGGATTTGTGCATCTTGGAGTTTTAGTCTGGTGTTCACCAATCAAGCCTAAGCAGGCAGACACATAATGCCTGAGCCTTCAGCAGCAACTCAGTTACATAACTGTTATCATTTACCTGCAATGCACTTTTTTGTTGGCTTTTCCACTTTATCCTTCATGGTTACTATTTTATCTTGGTTCTGATGAAGGGTCTTAGCCTGAAACATCAACTTCTTTATTTCTCTCCGTTAGTGCCATTATAAAGAAAACGTGGCAGTGCCTCTGCTTTCTTAAAAGAATGCACAGATTCATTATGTCATCTAAAACTTTGACAAACTTTTATGGATGCACAATGGAGAGTATCCTGACTGGTTGCATCACTACCGGGTATGGAAACACCATGACCACGAATGGAAAAGCCTGGAAAAAGTGGTAGATAAAGCATAGTTCATCACAGGCACAGACTTACCCACCATTGAGCACATCTACTAGGAGTGTCCTCGCAAAAAAGCAGCATCTATCCTCAAGGACCCCTGCACTCAAGGCCATGATTTCTTCTCACTGCTGCTATTGGAAAGGAGGAATAGGAGCCTTAGATCTCACACCATCAGGTTCAGAAAGCTATTACCCTTCAACCATCAAGCTCTTAAAACAGCAATGATCTTTGGAATGAAAGTGGAATCAGATGAGGAGTATTTGATGGCTCTGGGCCTATACTTGCTGGAGATAAGAAGAGTGAAGGGGTGCGGAGTGATTTTATTGGTACCTATAGTATATTGAAAGGACTAGATAAAGTGTATGTGAAGAGGTTATTTCCTATGGTGGGGGAGTCTAGGGCCAGACAGCACAGCCTCAGAATAGAAACATACTCCTTTAGTACATAGATGAGGAGGATTGGTGAGTCTGTGGAATTCATTGCCACAGAAATTTATGAAGGAGAAATAATTGGGTATATTTAAAGCAGAAGTCGATAGGTTTTTGATTAGCTAGAGAGTGGAAGGTTTCAGGGAGAAGGAAGGAGAATGGGTTGAGATAAAAAATAAGTCAGTAGTGATCAAATAGCGGAGCAGATTCTATAGGCCAAATAGCATGATTCTGCTCCTGTGTCTTATGGTCTTACGTAAAGTGATCACAACTTTTTAAGTTCTAACATATCTATATATATCTTAAAGAGTTGCTCATTGACCCCATGACAAGAAAACTCACCAACATTTTTGCTTCCTCAGAAGGCTAAAGAAATTTGTCATGCGTCTGTCAATCCTTACTGATTTTTATTGCTGCCATCACAGAAAGCGCTCTTCATGTGACTGCAAGGATCTACAGAGATTTATGGTCACAGCTCAACATGCCATGGAAACCAGCCTCCCTGCTATGGACTCTGTGTACACTTGTGTCTGCCTCAATTACGAGAGTATTAGTCAGGAACTAGGGAGGGTGGATTGGTAACAGCTATTTTGGATCAAGTCCACATTTGACATGTGGAGGGGTACCTTGGAGTTCATGACCATAACTGCCTAATGCAGCTACACAAATTGATAGAGTGGTAAAGAAGACATATTGTATTTTCACCTTTTTTAGTCGAAGACTTGTGTTCAATTATTAGTGTGTTATGTTGCAGATCCATAAATCTGCAGTAAGGCAACATCTGGAATATTGTATTCAGTTCTGGTCCCTCTGTTTGGACACTGAAGACATTTATCAGAATGTTGATAGATTAGAGGGCATGCACTATGAGGAGAGGCTGGACAAATTTGGGTTGTTTTCTCTGGAGTGGCAGAAACTGAGGGGCAATTGGTTAGTGATTTATAAAATTGAGAGGCATAGATGGAGTAGATCGTATCCTTTTTTCCAAGGTTGAAATGTCTAACATCAAGAGAGCATGCATGAGGGTAGCTCAAAGAAGATGTGTGGGGCTTGCATTCTTTTACACAGAGATTGAAAGGTATTTGGGATGCAGTGCCTGGAGGGGTGGTGGAGGCAAACACAACAGGACTGTTCAAGAGACTGTTGGACAGGCACATGAACGTGCAAGAAGTGGAAGGACAGGACACTGTAGGCAGAAATGATTAGTTTAGTAGGACTTCTGATTAATAATTTAAATAATGTGGCAGAATATTGTGGGCCAAAGGGCCTGTTCCTGTATTGCACTGTTCGATGTTCCAGGTCAGCATCAGACCTACATTGTTCTAGTTATAAAAATCGTCATTTTATTTTTATCCAGCAATTGTTATATATCTGTGCAGTTCCTATGCAGTTTATTTTCTATCAACTATCATGCCAGTATCAAATATTAATTGAAATTGATAATGAAAGTGATGTTAAAAATTTATTGAAAAAGATTATGTTATTTTTCAGAGATAGCTGGTTCTCCATGTATTGCATAATTTGAGTGACAAAACTCCCCAAAGTAATGGTCATGAAAGAAGCAAATATGATGTGACTATTAAAGTGCAGTTGCAGTGCTGGGTGAAGGTTACTGATGTTTAAGATGCAAATCAATTGGATATCATTGAGCTGCTATTCCTTCTGTTGGGTTTTGTAGCTAAAACTGATTCAGGCAGTGGTCACTCCTGCCTTTTGCCTGAGGGCAGCAGAGCATTTTGTTGTGATGGAAAAGGTGAACTA
Source organism: Hemitrygon akajei (assembly GCF_048418815.1). Taxonomy (NCBI): domain Eukaryota; kingdom Metazoa; phylum Chordata; class Chondrichthyes; order Myliobatiformes; family Dasyatidae; genus Hemitrygon; species Hemitrygon akajei. The sequence continues at coordinate 36,874,762 of NC_133143.1, read as the reverse complement.
TTCTTCACAGAATCATTTGGCCTTTGCTGTAGCAACTGTAGTGGTTTGTGGTTTTTCTGATTGAGTTTCAGCTTAATTGATGGCATGTGAGTCAGCAATAGCTTGGCATTTGAGGAGGCTATGAGGCTTTCTTGTGAGAAAAGGTCACATCACAGAACTTGTATGCCACAAATATTACCTATCATTTGTCAGCTCAAGCCTTGATGTTGTCTAGTCACACTAAACATAGGCATGGACTGCCTCGGTACTCATAAACTATGCCCATGTCTTCTAAATTTATCTTTTAACAGAGTACAAATTTCACTGTAAAATGTGCAATTCCATATGGCTACATGCTTGCTTTATGAAGCTTGTTGACATATTCTGTGATTTCACAATCCCTGAGGGATAAAAAGATATCTAAGTCTTCTGTTCATTGCACTTAATGAGAAAAATAAGCAATTTTTTGTCTTAAAATGTAATAATTTCAAATTGAAGTGGAAAAATGGTTTAATTAACTGTCAAGAAAATATATTTTCTGACTAATGTATTGACAGTTAAAGAGCTGTGCATTAGAATCAACACACTTAATATGTATTTCCTTATACTAATTTTTCCTTTATCTCCTTATTCATCTGTAATTGTGTGTGTTTAGGATGCTCTTTCTTGTTAACAGAATATATTTTTCTTGTGCTATTTACTTACACTTAATATAAACACCATTGATATTCTGCAATGCTCTCTTTTACTACTGTTGCCAGTTAATTTCCAACATTTTACTCTCAACTTTTCAAAGTCAGCTTTTGTCCATTAACCTGGCTCTATTTTGTATTTTGTCCACACTGAAGATCACCCCATTTGTGCTTTTTGTAAGTCAGATTCCACTTTGTGACTTTGAAAGGGTTCTACAGTCAAAAGTTACCAAGTGTGGTTGCCAGAGACCAGTTGGACTGAACGGACTGTTCCCATGCTGGTTGGCCCAATGGCTCTATGACACTGGATAAAGCTATTTGAGAATGATTCTTGTGATGACTTTTACTGCAAACAGAAGACTAATTCCTCTATTGTTACTACCCTTTTCTTGAACTTGAAAGTGAATACAGTTTCATCTTTGATGTTCGCTGCCATCAGGGAATCTGGACACTATAAAAGCTACACCATTAACACACTTTGAATACAATGAGTCATTAGATTTGTTCTTTTCCAGTCTGCAGTTCTGCAGTTTCTGGCTAAGGATCTATATATGCTTCCATTGACATGGCTTTACTGGGAGCTGGCATCAACTGAATTGGCTGATTGGACTCATTTGTCCATCTGCATCATATTAGGTAAACAGAAGGGAAGTTTGCTCATGGTTTTTCTTGCAAATTGAGGTGTGTGTGTGTGTGTGTGTGTGTGTGTGTGTGTGTGTGTGTGTGTGTGTGTGTGTGTGTGTGTGTGTGTGTGTGTGTGTGTGTGTGTGTGTGTGTGTGTGTGTGTGTGTGTGTATACACACTGCCATATGTCATGAAATCTGTTGTTTTGTGGTAGCAACAGCGTGAAATACATAAAAAATCACTATAAGGTACAAAAAATAAATAGTGTGAAAGAGAGATAATAAGACAGTGTTCATGGGTTCATGGACTGTTCAAAAATCTGATAGCAAAGGGGAAGAAGTTGTTCCTAAAATGTTGATTGTGGGTCTTCAGACTCCTGTACTTCCTCCCTGATGATAGTATTGAGAAGAGAACATGGCCCGAGTGGTGAGGCTCCTTAATGATGGAGGCTGCTTTTTTGAGATGCCACCTTATCATGGTGGGAAGGCTTGTGTCAGTGATGAAATGTGCAAAGTATTAAGGGATATATGATGGTAAGGATGGATTTTGGATTGACAAACAGTGATTTGGCAAGTAATAAGAATGGAGCTGTATATGCAGTTGTTAATTGAATTAGATAATGTGTCCCTGATTATTGAGCATTGCCTCCACTGTCTGCGGCTTCACTCTCAGCATTAGCCTCTGGTATAACCATTACTTCTTCAGGTAAATATCTTTTCGGGGCGGCCATTGTGAGAGTGGCCCAGTGTAGGAGTGGGGAGCTGAGGCATTGGCTCAGGAGGCTTCAGAGTGAGGACGCTGAGTAAGTAGCACGGGAGATGGGAATAAGAGAAGATCTTTAGTGAAAAGGCATAGGTAAGCTATTCTTTTGTTGTTGATTATTAGTACCTGATTCAGTGTAGGCAGGATGATGGTTAAGGTAGTGGAATGCTCCTCTTGCAAGATATGGGAAGTCAGCAAATGTCATGGCTTCCTGATAACATTTGTGGAAAATACATGCCAGTGCAGGTCCTAGCAGACTAGGTCAAGGTACTGAAACTGGCATTGCATGTCCTTCGGATCATCCAGGAAGCTGGACATTTCGTAGATGAGATTTTTATTGAGGTGTCATACTGAAGTTACATGCTTCATAGAATTCCACCAAGAAAAGTAAGGGGAGTAGGCAGACATGGCATGTTTCCTCTGTCACTATTCCCTTCGCTCATAGTTATACCTCTTGGATACTGGTGAAGCGGATGCTCTTTTAGTGGCTAGCAGCAGCAGTCATGTTTCTGGCACTGTAACTGGCTCTGAGGCTCAGAGGGGAAGGGTGCAGTCAGGCAACACAATAGTGACAGGAGAATTGATAGTGAAGGAAACAGAAAGGAGATTCCATGTCCACATAAAAGTCACAAGGATGGTGTGTTTTCTCTTGGGTGCCAGGATCAAGGATGTCTCTGAGTAGGTGCAGAAATTCTTAAGTGTAAGGACAAATTTCCAGAGGTTGTTGTACATGTTAACTCCACCATGGACAGCCCAGCTGTGAAAGGAGAAGGGTTGGGGATGGGTCTAGCAACCCTATCCCAAAAACCCCAGTGTGACAGAAATGTCAACAAAAGCTCCAAAGACCTACTTCCTGGGTGAGGAGTGATCTTCGTATAAGATACATTATACCCTTGGACAACTTGAAAGACTGGCTCAGGAAAGAGGACATTGGCAAGCTGCTTTCAGTGGCCTATGCCCCAGTATGGGTAGTGGACTTAAATAAGTGAGTAAGTTGTGCATGATGGCACAAAATAAGTAGAACAAGGGATGAGGTTCTGAAGAATGAATATGGAGTGTTAGGTAAGAATTGGTACTGGAGGGCACAGATCTTCAGATCTCCACATGCTAGTGAAGTTAGAAATAGAAAGGTAAGCCAGATGAATACATGGATGAGAAGCTGGCGTAGGGAGTGAGGATTTAGATTTTTGATCATTGGAACTTCTTCTGGGGTAGGGGCAACCTCTTCAAGAGGGGTGGGTTGCACTTGAACTAAAGAAGGACCAATTTACTTGCAGAAAAATGTGATAATTCTACCATGCAATGGTTTAAACTAGATTGGTCTCCAGCAGGGGCAAGTCATGGGTAAGTGTAGCCAGTGAGAGCAAATCTCATCTTCAGGATAGCCAGGACAGAGTAAGGCAAGGAAAGGAATACCCAGTTAAAGTGCATATATTTCAATGCTCAAGGTTCAGCAGGTAAGACAGAAAAACGTAGAATGCAGAATGAGGACTAGAATGTTATAGCCATAACAAAAGCATGGTATGACTGGTAGCTCAATATTCCAGGGTATAGATGCTACAGGCATAGCAGAAGTACAGGCACAGGAGGACATAGCAACAGTACTTACAATGACATCTTTGGAAAGTCATCCAGTCATGTCATATGGGTGGAACTTAGAAGCAGTAAGTAGGGGGTCACTCTGGTGGGGCTGTATTATCAATCTCCAATAGTAATCAGGAATGTGAGGATCAGGTGTGTAAGTTTTGTAGAGAACTTACTCATAGGTTTAAAAATAATAGGGCTGGATTAATGGGTGAACATAATTTCTCCACTTTTGACTGAACTACCCAGTATATTAAGGGCCAGTTCATGGCGGAAGTCATGAGATATGTCTAGAAAGTTTCTGTTGTGTATTTAATATTTGAATACTACTGTAGTTATATCGTTGATTAATCATTCTTTATTTCCTTAAGTAATTAATTATGTAAAGTACTTGAATTGCATATGTCATGACACTACTGTGTGATATGTGCATGCCTCACTTAAGGTAAAGAGTAAAGTAAAACTCACGTCTCTTGACTTCTTGTTTTGCTTCTAATCAGTTCAATGTTCTGGGGTTACAAACCATAGCAGTAGTGATGAGGTATTGATGAGGAAGCCAATACAATTACCAATCATTTGAAGAGCAGCAAAACTTTCCAGTTTAAAAAAAGAGCAGCATAGCTCATGTGCTTCTATGGTCAAGATTTTTTAAAAAGGCAGAAAATGGAAGATTTCACAGGTTAATACAGTACACACTGGATGATAATAACCATTAAAAAAATCAGAAATGGCTGGCTACATCAGAAATATAGATGCATTCGATTGCTCAACAGATAACTGGCTCATGTCGCGGAGTTAATTGAGCAATATTTTGAAACAACTGAAATAGCTGATGAGAATTAACTACCAATTTTGATGAGTGTACTGGGTTTAAAGGCATACTGTTTGCTTCAAAGTTTAACTCCTCCAACCAAACCAGCAGAAATTAGCTTTACTGATATTGTGAAAGTAGTGCAGGAACACTGAGCAGCAAAATCATTGTTAATTGCAGAACACTTTAGGTTTCATAAGGTAAATTGAAAGGAAGGGGACTCCATTTCAGTGTATATGGCTGAATTGAAGAGATTGTCCTAGCACTGTCAGTTCAGGAATGGGCTTAATGATACACTGAGTGATTGCTTAGTTTGTGGAATCTTTCAAAAAAACTTTCAAAAAATGGCTCCTAATTGAAGATTAACTTATATTTAAAAGAGCAGTTGAAATTGTTGTATCAATGGAAACAGCAGACAGACACAACTGAGTTGCAGTCAGGAATGAAAGTGAGCATGAATAAAATTGCAACATCTAAACAGAAACCGGCCTGGCTGAAAAAAATTGTGTTACCATTGTGACAGGGAGGTCACATGCAACAGAGCCACACAGATTTAAAGGTAAAACTTGCAGAAAATGTAACAAAATAGGTAACATACAAAAAGTATGTCATCCAGTCAAACAGGGAAGAGGAAAAGATAAAAAATCAAGTTGCAGTTTCAAAAGGAGCATTAATCTGCATGCTGTTGCATGGAAAAGAGTATAGTCGACATTTCGGACTGAGACCCTTCATCAGGACTCTGAAGATTAGAAGGTGTTAATGGTGTTTCATTCTTTAAGTGTTTGAAGGACAAGCCAGGCCAATCAGCCTGACATCTGTAGTGGGGAATCACAAATACAAGACATTCTATAGATGCTGGAAATACAGACTAACACATACAGCACAAATTGCTGGAGGAACTCAGGTCAGGCAGCATCTATGGAAAGGAATAAGCAGTTGATGTCTTGGGCCACGACACTTTTTCAGGACTGGAAAGGAAGGGGGAAGATGCCAGAATTTAAAGAAAAGTGGGGGAAAGGGAAGGAGGATTAGCTAGAAGATGATAGCTGAAACCAGGTGGGTGGGAAGGGTAAAGGGCTAGAGAAGAGTTTTGATAGCTGAAGAGAGTGGACCATGGGAGAAAGGGAAGAAGGAGGGGGCACCATAAGTAGGTGATAGGCAGATGAGGAGAAGAGGTAGAGGGCAGAGGGAGGAATAGAAGAAGAGGGAAGGCAGAGAAAAAATAAATTACAAGAAAGAGAAATCAATGTTCATAACATCAGATTGAAGATTACCCAGATGGAGTATGAGGTGCTCCTCCTCCATCCTGAGAGTGGCCTCATTGTGGCAAATGAGGAGGCCATGAACCAACATGTCAGAATGGGAATGGGGAATGGAGTTAAAATGGCTGGCCTCTGGAAAACTCTGCTTTTGGCGGATGTAATGGAAGTTCTCGATAGAGCAGTCCCTCAGTTTACGCTGGGTCTCACCAATGTAGAGGAGGCCACATTGGGAGTAACGGATACAATAGACAACCCCAACAGATTTGCAAGTAAAGTATTGCCTCACCTGGAAGCACTGTTTGGGGCTCTTAATCGAGGTAAGGAGGAGGTGAATGGGCAGGTGCAGTATTTCTCTCACTTGTAGGGATATGTGCCAGGAGGGAGATTAGTGGAGAAGGGTGAAAGGACAAAGAAATCATGGAGGGAGAGATCTCTGCAGAAAGCAAAGAGTGTATCAGGGACGTAAAGATGTGCTTGGTGGCAGGATCCCATTGAAGATGGAAAAAGTTGCAGAGAATGGTGTGTTGAATGTAAAGGCTCATGGGGTGGTAGGTGAGAACAAGAAAGAGGAACTCTGTCCCTGTTAAGGCGGTAAGCTGGTAAGGAAGGCGGGCTCTGTCGTGGGCAAAGTACTGGAGAGTTTAACATTGGTAGCTGAGCGAAGGGCGCTGAGTAGGCTACGGTCAATTATGGATAACTCTGAACATCCTCTACATAGCACCATCCAGAGACAGAGAAGCAGTTTCAGCGACAGGTTACTATCGATACAATGCTCCTCAGACAGGATGAAGAGGTCAATACTCCCCAATGCCATTAGGCTTTACAATTCTACCGCCAGGACTTAAGAACTTTTTAAAAGCTATTATTAATGCTTTTTGAGATAGTGATTTAGATGCATATCATATTTTTTACTGAGTTAAGTATTGTATGTAATTAGTTTTGCTACAACAAGTGTATGGGACATTGGAAAAAAAGTTGAATTTCCCCATGGGGATGAATAAAGTATCTATCTATCTATCTATCTATCTATCTAGAAAGATTGCGTGAGCACCGATTTCTGGAAATGGTGGAGAGGTGGTGAGGGCAGCACCAATGGTGGAAGAAGGGGAGCACTATTCTCTAAAGAAGGAGGGCATCTCTGATGTTTTGAGAAGGAAAGCCCCATCCTGGGTGTAGATAAGATCCAAGATGGCGACGCGACGCAGCTTGCAGCGGCCACTCTGGAGCTGATTATCTGTTATTTGTGAAGTGGGGTGCCGTGCACAATCATAATCAATTGAAAACGGACGTGGAAGCACGGAGAAACATTGGGAAACTCCAGGAAGACCTTCTTCACTGCTGCTGCTGCTGTGAGGTCTGGGACTCTGCTGGGAAGAACAGGCCCCCAGTCCTCAGGGTCACGTTGCTGATGGCCGTTGGCGGGGCAGTCTTAATACGCTCGGCAGAGGATGGTGCTCAGAGAAGCTGTGCAGGAGGGGATGGTCGTTGGCTCGGAGGTTTGACGGACTCGGTGTCCTTTCGACGGACTCAGGTCGCTTTCATTGTGTGCTGCATCTGCGAGGCTGAGTCGGGCGGCGCTGTGGAAGTCCATAGCGGGAGTATTCCCTTCTGCCGCTGGCGTGGGATGGCGAGTCTGTCGGGACCCTGGGGACTTGTGGAAACTGTGGTGATTTCTTTTGAACTTACAGTCTTTTAACATCTTGGACTATTTTTACAGTGCCCATGGTCTGTTTTTCTTATCAATTATGCTATCGTTTGCACTGTTGTAACTATATGTTGCAACTATGTGGTTTTGTGCAGGTCTTGTAGCTTTAGTTTTTGGTCTTGTTTTTGTCTGGTGGATTTGGAGCTCCTTTCCGGGGAACGCGCTAGATGGTAGCGCAATATTAATACGCAGCAGCCTCTCTGGACTCTGGATTGGGGATTGCCAAATGTTACATGGATTTTCTGGTATAGTCTGTTTTGTCATATGCTTTTGTGATATCATTCTGGGGGAACATTGCCTCATTTTTTAACTGCATTGCATTTGTGGTTTCTAAATGACAATAAACTGAATCTGAATCTGAATCTGAGATGCAGCGGAGACAAAGGAACTGCATAAAGGGAAAGAACATTTTTACAGGACCTAGGGTGGGAAGAGGTATAATCAAGATCGTTTTTTTTAAGATGTCAGCCGACAGTTTGTCTCCAGGGCTGGAGGCAGAGAGAGATGTCTGAAAAGTACTAAGTGAATGTATAGGCATGGTAGTGGGGAAGATACTGGAGGTTAATTCTAAAAGTCAGGATCTACTGGCATTTGGTAGACAGAATCTTTTTAGGTGGAGTTAGCATGGCTTTGTGTATGGAAATTTATGTTTGAAAAACAGTTTAGAGATTTTAAGTAGATTTATCCAATAGGATGGATGAGGGTAGTCCTCTGTATGCTGTCTATTCAGACCTTAGTAAGGCCTTTGACAAGGTCTTGTATACTAGGCCAGTGTGGAAGGCTGAGTCTTGTGGAGTGCTGTGAGCAATTTTGGGTCCCTTATTGTTGCAAGGGGGGCGTTGGGAGCAGACCCAAATGCAACACACAGACGCTGAAGTACTAGGAACAGGACAAGGAACAAAGCGTCCGGACGTGGAACTTGGAACTAGGAGCCTGGAATAGGACTCCGAGCCAGAGATTGGACTGGGACCCAAAACATGGGTCTTGACTCCAGCTCGGAACCCGGATCCAGGCGAGGACCCGGGACTAGGAACAGACTAGACACTAGATAGTACTGGGAATACGAAGCCTTGACTGGGGCTGGACGAGGTTCTAGGACTAGACTTGGACTGGACACGGAACTCCAGCACAGGACTGGGCGAGGTACTCCTGGGCTGGGTAAGGCACATGGACTGGAAGAGGCACCAGAACTGGGTGAGGATATGAAGCTCAGACTTGGACAAGACTGGAACACAGCACCAGGACTAGGTCTTTGAGCGCAGGAGTACAGAGCCTTGGACTTGAACACAGGAACACAGGGCCTTGGACAAAAGAGGTTCATGAAAATTATTCCAGGATTGAATGACTTGTCATATGAGGAGTGTTTGATGGCTCTGGGCTTGTAGTCACAAGAATTCAGAAGAATGAGTGGTGACGTAATTGAATACTATCAAATGCTGAAAGTCCTTGATAGAGTGGATGTGGAGAGACTATTTCTTAATGTAGGAGAGTCTAAGAAAAGAAGACACAACCTCAGAATAGGGGTATCCTTTTAGAATGGAGATGAGGAGGAATATCTTTAGCCAGAGAGTGGTGAATCTGTGAAATTCTTTGCCACAGGTAGCTGTGGAGGCCAGGCCATTATGTATATTTAAGGCAGAGTTTAATAGATTCTTGAATGGTCAGGACATGAAGGGAGAAGGCAGGAGATTGGGGCTGAGAGGAAAATTGGATCAGCCGTGATGAAATGGCAGAGAAGACTCAATGGGCCAAATGGCCTGATTCTGCTCCTATATCTCCAGGTCTTAGGGTCTTAGAATCCATTGAGAGCTAGCCTGGTGAATTCAAAATTGTCTTGGTGATAGGAAGCAGTGGGTAGTGAGCAAAGTTTTTTTTTCTCAGATTGGAGGCTGGTGACTAGTGGAGGGCCATAGGGTCAGTGCTGGGAACCTTGTTATTCATTAGTTATCTAAGTTATTCAGATGTGAATGCACAAGGCTTGATCAGCAAACGTTTGCAGATGACATGAAATTAGAAGTTATTGTCAATAGTGAAGGTGACTAGAGATTACAGAAGAATCTTGATCAGTTAGGCTTAAGGAGTGGTAAATGTATTTCAATACATACAAGTGTTAGGTGATGTATTTTGGAAAGTTAAAGCAGCATAGGACTTATGCTGGTGTTCTCCTGTACAGGAAAACTGATGTGCAGGGTAATTTAAAAGGTATTTAGTATGTTGCAGTAAGTAGTTTGTGACCACAAATATTTTAGGAACAGTTAATCTACCTTTAACAGGAACAATCATGATGCCACTGGGCCAAAACACACTTCGCAATGTTAGTTAATTCCACAGCTTAATTTCAAACATAATTACAATATATTTTACTTCCATTATTATAAAATAGTAGTTATAATGGTTGTTATTTTATATCAGTCATTTAACCACTGTATATTATTATACAGTTTAGACATTTGTCATACTTGAAGGCAATGAATAATATCTTTAGTGTCATGCTTGTTAAAGCCTTTTTACTCCATAAATATCAATTAAATTATTTACTGTAACAATATCACATTTATCATTATCTCAATGCACAAATACATAAGCATATATAATCGCAGAATTACTGGTGGAAAATTTACATTTGTAATGACCAAATTTTTGTTTAATTAAATTTCAGTACAGATTTTAAAAAGTTGTTTATATTTTCCAACATATTTAACGGAAGTAAAACTTTATAATTTTGTTGTGCAAAGCTGTATTTAAAGGAGCTCCATTTACATGCTGAGCCAGGAACATACCAAACGCCAATATTTGCAGTGAAGTTACATTAATTGCTTTTGACAACTGTTCTAATCAGTCTGTGCTCAAAGCCTTAAAATAAAAAAACACAAAGACATAGAATTGCTCCAGTGTTGTGTAGCTATTGGTCAGTTATCGATGCTACCATGTTAAATTTGTCTGACAGTAGACTCTGGATGGACAATCACCCTACAAAGAAGGTTCGTCAACTTTGAACAGATTTCTCTTCAAATATGTCTGACAGAAGTGGGACTAAAGAAAATGTGCATTTCACAATCTCAGGTCATCCCAAAACTTACAAAGCACTATCACACAGTGCAGAAAAACAACAACAAAATTGTATAGAACAAAAGTCCACAAACAACTTGAACCTGTCTGGCCATTCTCCTCTGACCTCTCTCATTACAAAGTGTTTTTACCCCAGAACTGGAAGTCACTGGATGTATTTTGTTTTTTGTACCATTCTCCATAAGCTCTAGAGAGAAACAGTTTCTGAGCTACTCAAACCACTCCATCTGGCACCAACAATCATTGCACAGTCAAATTCACTTATATCATATTTCTTGTCCATTCTGATATTCGGTCTGAACAACAGCTGAACCTCTTGACTGTCTGCTTGTGTTTGTGCATTGAGATGCTACCCATCATTGGCAGATTAGATATTTGCATTAATGAACAAGTGTAGCAAATACAATGGCCACTGAGTGTAGTATTGTCAGGTTTGCTATCTTATCATTGGAGAGCACCAACCAGCTCTTCAGTACTTTCAGTCTCACGTGTATAGGAAACTGACTCCCTTGAAATGCCAATAGTGGAAAATAAAAGTCAAAATTACCTAGCTACAGCAAAGCCTAAATATATTTACAGTATAAGTGTACCTTTAAATCTTTTGTTTCCTTTAAAAAATATTTCTTGGCAGTCCATTGTTCAATTTCTTCCACTGCCACTGCATTTAAATCATCTATCCAAAGATTCAAGCAATTTACCTAAGTTCCTTTCTGTTGTGCCAACAGAATTCTTCAAGGAGTATTCAATTTGAACATGTGAATTACAAAATCCTGATCACTCTAAAGAATTGTGTTGGTGCCAATTTGTCATTTTTAAAGTGTTGTACTCTGAAGTTTTATTCTTATAGTTCTATTTAGAGACAATGGAGAACGTCAGCTGCAAGGAAGAAATCTTACCTCTGTTGTATAATTCAGTTGAAAGAGGTGAGGCTAGATGGAAATAGAAGTGTTAAAATTCATAAATTTCAATAAGAGAAGCACTTGCCAGCATTGTGTAAAACATTGTTTAAAGGATTAACTTCATGGAAATATTGGTAATAAAATACAATTAAGATCAAATGTATAACGACAACTAAAAAAAGCAGTAGTTTCAAACACTTTATGATATTGTTGAATATGGAGATGAAAAAGCATCAAATTTACTCTGATCTATATCAGTGTTTAACTCCCAATGCAGAGAAATAGATTTCACAGTAATCTAGAACACATTTCTCATCATCAGGGTCAGCAATAGAACCCAACACATATTCTGATATGCTAGGATATTTAAGGCCTGAAATAGTTATATTTGATTCTTGTAGCTGGACTACTGCGTGTTTGAATTATGTATGCTATCTGATGTCAGGAACTGTAGAGGAGCTTTGACCCAATTGCAGAGAGGCAGACACTATTCAACAGTGAGTGATAACTTTAATAAAAAACTACAAAATAACAAGCTATCAACAGCCACAAGAGAACAGATGTGAACTATAGCAAGGTAACTGAAGCTTGCTGAACAAGGAATGTGGATGAGAGCTGGGTATATAAAGGCTGCAGGTTAGAAACAGGTGGCAGATGACTCCTTTATCTGGAAGGAGACTGGGAGGAGGCTCCATGTGCAGGCCTGACAGACCATTCTCCCCATCCCTACAACTGGCTCACGATGGCCCAGGATGATCTGGATGGTTCCTGTGGAACTCCACCATGAGTGATGGATCCAAAATGTAACTGAATGGCATCCAAGATCTCTCCACCAAGCCCTACCCTTCCCAATCGACCAGGTACTGTCCACATTTTCTACGATGACTTGAATCCGTCAACCGGTGGACAGTGTACACTGGGCCACCTTCTACCATTCTTGCCTCTGGAGGTGCAGACTCAGGCAGTTAGCCTGACCGCGAGGATAACCCACTTTCTAGCATCCCAGCATCAATGACCCAGGCCCCTGATGGACAGGACTTCCACTGTTGTCTCCTCCATGAGGACCAAAGGCAGCTGGTAGCCATGAAGCATTCCTGTCGCAGAGGAGCTGTGTAGATTGTGGGACAATTTGGCCCAGAATAGATACTTCTTCCATGTAGAAGGTTAGGGGTGGTGAAGCATTGCAGAAACTTTTTCACTTGCTGGTTGACTCCTTTGACTGACCTGGTCTATGGATGATAGCCAGAGGACAAATTCAATAAGGTGTGGAGGAGGAAGCAGGAGGCTCACCAGAAGAGAGAGATGAACTGTGGGCACCAGTCTCACACAATGTCCTGAGGGAAACCGTAGAGGTGAACTACATGTTGGAGAAACAGATACGCTGTCTCAGGGCAGAAGGAAGCTTGGGGAGGGCAATGAATTGGGGCACCTTGGAGAACCCGTCCACCACTGGCATGATCACTCTGGCTCCATCAGAAGGTGTCAAATGCGATGAAAGCCATGGTAATGTGGGACCATCGGTGTTGGGAAACCGGAAGAGGCCATGGAAGCCCAGAGAGCTGCTGTTTGGAGGAACTGGACTAGTCCCATTCGTCGACTGTACTTCTTCCTATAGATGCTGCCTGGCCTGCTGCGTTCCAGCAGCATTTTGTGTGTGTTGCTAGTCCCATTGTGGGTAAGCAGCAACAAATGATATAAATTTGCTATCATGGTGGGCCACCAGAACTGACGTCACAAAAAGTCCAGAATCCATCGTGCACCTAGATGCCAGAGACAGGTGAGAGTGGGCCCACTAGAGGACCTCAGAGCGTTTAACCACTGACACAAGCATATAGTTTTCAGGTGTGTCAGCTGGAGTAGGCTTGGCCTGGCAAATCTGGTTCTCAAGATCCCTGGCTATTGGAGAGAGAATCTGTGAGGATGGAATGTTGGAGTGAGTCAAATTCCATTTCCATCGGGTCAAACTGTCATGACAGGCCTTCGGCTTCAGTATTTTTCAAGCTCAGTCAGAAGATAATGGTGAATTGCTTGAAGAAAAGGGCTTGAAGAGAGTCTGACAGGTGTTGAGTTGGTGGGTACGTAGGATGGATATGAGGTTCTGGTGGTCAGTCAAGATCAGGAAGGGCTTGGTGACTCCCATCAGCCAATGTCTCCATTCCTCCAAGGCCCATTTAATGGTGAGTAGCTCCCTGTATCCTGTAGAATTGAACTTGCACAAGAAGAAATTGTATCTTCCTGTCTGGTCCTGGTCCTTGCTGGGACAGGATGCTCTGATCTCTAAGACAGATGTGCTTACCTCTACCACAGAAGGTCCATAGTGGTTCAAATGGTGCGGAATGGGAGAAGTGTCCCTCAAGCTCCTCAAAAGCGTGATCCATGGCAGGAAACCAGATTATCTATAAGGTAGATGATTTGTTATGGGAGGTGATAGGAGCAGTAATTTAGCTGTAATTTCTGATGAAAGGCAATAGATGTTGGAGAAGCATGGAAAGCACTGTAGCTGTTTGAGGGAGCATGCCGGGGTCATTCAACGACAGCGCACTATTTCTCTGGGTCCGTGGCTATGCCTTGGGGGTGAAAGGACATATCCCAGTCAGGAAATGACAGGGGTGTGGACCTGGCTGTTTTCAAACTTACAGTACAGGTGGTTTTCAAGGAGAATCTGAAGGATTGAATGGAGGATATAGATGTGGTCTTGGTGTCCTTGGAGATGAGAATGTCATCGAGGTGGATGAACACATACCTGTGTAACATGTCTCAGAGGATCTCTTTGATGAAAGCATGAAAAACGGCTGGATTGTTGGAAAGCAAATGGCATCACATGTATTCATCATGGCCAGTAGGTTTTATGAGCCCCATATTCCACTTATCCCCCTGGCGGATGCAGATCAGGTTTTACATGACTCTGTAGATTCAGTTTAGTGAAGATCTTGGCCCCATGGATTATTTTAATGTGCTATCCATCAAGGAGACAGGGTAGCAGTTATTATTTGTTGAGTCCACAGTAGTTGATGCAAGGGCAAAGTGCCCCATCTTTCTTTTTGACAAAGAAAAATCCTGCACTGGCTGGGGACTGAGATGGTTCAATGAAGCCGTGTTGTAGCGCTTCAGTGATGCTGTGATTCATGGCTTGGGGCTCATGAGGGGAGGGGGAGAATAGAAGACCTCAGGGAAGGGTGGTGCCCAGGTGGTAACATAGTCATGTGATCTCTAAGGCGGCAGGGTACTGGCTTCCCTTCTACTGAAGACAATGGCTAGGTCATGGTATTCAGTGTGAGTTTGGTGAGGTTAGACGTTTCCTCCACCTCCATAGAATTACAGGATGAAGTCAGCTGAGATTGCAGGCAGCTGGGTCCCCAACTCAGCAGTGAACTGGATGACCAGGCAAAGTGAGGCTCATGAATGGAGAACCAGGGGTAACCCAAGATAAGAGGAGTGCTGGGTGAGTCGATAGGAGGAATTGGGTGAACTTGTAGAGCTCTCAGATGCAGACGTGCATGCTCAGACCACCCCAAACCCCAAGAGGCATCTGGCAATGGCCATGATGCAGAAGGGCTGAGAAGTAGGCTTGATAGGGAGTCCAAGTTGCACACAGAGCCCAGTCCAGAATCCAGTAGAGCCTCCTGTGTGCATTGAGCCACCAGGATGTGGAAGAAGACAGAGAGAGTGAGTCAGGCTATGGAGCTGAAACTAGAGGTAGGGGGAGCCTGCCTCTCCCTGATGGAGCCATTTCCCTGGACACTATGGGCATTTGATCACCAAGGTTGGCGGCTCCACAGGTAATCCACAAGTTGTTTTTCCACCGATGCTCACAATCCTGGGGGGTTAAGAGCGCTCTCCCGAACTGTAAGGGTACTGGATGTGTCGATGATGAGTGTCCTGCGGCCTGAAATGGTTCCGGGAATGGAACTGGCATTCTGACTGATGATACTGAGGGTCAACCAAAAGACACTTGTCAATTGGGAGAGCCAGAGCAATGATGCTTTTAGGCTCAGTGGGTATCTCCTGGATAGACTGCTCATCTTTCAAGCACTCCGAGAGGCCATGATGATAATGGGGCAGCAGCACTTCCACATTCCACCTGCACTCTTCAAGGGGCCTGAATTCCACAGTGTAATCCAGCACTGGGTGTGATCATCCTATCCTCTGCACCCCCTTCCAATTCCCAAATGGTCAAATACCCAGCATGTCTCAGTGGTGAATTCCTCATATTTATTGCAATTGATATTTTTATTGTCCCAGTTAGTGGCAGTTATTTTTTAACCAGTCAAGAAAGAAATGAAGATGGCGATCTTGGTTCAGCCGATAACATACAGCGATGGCTGGAACTCAAATTGTACGGGGCACTGGGACAGGAAACGGCAGCAACAGGTTGGGATCCATTGAAGCATTTGTACACCCCAATCTAGGGCTCCAAGGAAGGAAGGTGACTTGTAGCAGTGCTGGCTAATTGAGATGGAGAGTTGGTTGCGAGTGGTGAGCTGATGGCCAATGGTTTCCTGCTGTTTCTAGATCATATTCTTGGGTCAGTAGACAACTTCATATAGGTGAGCATACTCTGTTGGGTCAATCAAAAGTTCACCCATCCTGTCAGGAACTGTAGAGGAGGCTTTATCCAAGAGCAGAGCAATGGAGATGACTTAGAGGTGAGCAATAACGTTAATGATAAACTGCAAAATAAAAAGCCACAAGAGGGCACAAAACAAAAGAGAACAGATACAAACCACAACACAGCAACAAGGTAAGTGAAGGCTGGAGCAAATGGTTGAGACTGGGTGGTTCGATGGGGAAACAAGCACTGTCTATGAGAACTGGGTTTAAAGGTTACAGGTGATGAGTTAGAAATGAGTGGCAGGTAACTCCTGTTAGCTGGACAGAGACTGGGAGGATCCTGCTTCTGGAGGCCTGACATCAGGTCTGCATTTTTCTTAACTAATACAATGGTGTCAATAGTTGCTTCTAATACAATGGAACATATAAATGACTGATCACACCAATATGAAATTGAAATTTATGGTGTTTTCTTTGATTATTTTTGTCAGGTGGGCTTGAGAAGTTCTCTCTGACAGGAGAAGTTCATGTATAATGTGCTAAAGGGAGCATTTCACAGCAAAGATAACTTTCGGAGCATGTCAGGTGCAGAAATCCGAGCATCGGCACACATCTGATTTGTGGCTCTAAGCTTCCAATTGAATTCTTGGACTGCTGCACTCCAACTCAGAAATTGTTGAACTTTCAACTTTAAAAAATTGACAGCTGGTATACTAATAACAGTACAGCAAATAAAGCTAACTCATTGCAAATTTGCTGATGATACAAAGATTGGAGGTGTAGTGGACAGCGAGGAAGGTTTTCAAAGATAGCGGAGGGATTAGGACCAGCTGGAAAAATGGGCTGACAAATGGCAGATGGAGTTTAATGCAGACAAGTGTGAGGTATTGCACTTTGGAAAGACAAACCAAGGCAGAACATACAAGGCAAATGGTAGGACACTGAGGAGTGCAGGAGAACAGAGGGATCTGGGAATACAGACACATAATTCCCTAAAAGTGGCGTCAAAGGTAGATATGGTCGTAAAGAGAGCTTTTGGCACATTGGCCTTTATAAATCAAAGTATTGAGTATAAGAGTTGGAATGTTATGGTGAGGTTGTATAAGACATTGGTGAGGCTGAATTTGGAGTATTGTGTGCAGTTTTGGTCACCAAATTACAGGAAGGGTATTAATAAAGTTGAAAGAGTGCAGAGAAGGTTTACAAGGATGTTGCTGGGACTTGAAAAACTGAGTTACAGAGAAAGGTTGAATAGGTTAGACTTTATTCCCTGGAGTGTATAAGATTGAGGGGAGATTTGGTAGAGTTGTATAAAATAATGATGGGTACAGATAGAGTGAATGCAGGCAGGCTTTTTCCACTGAGGCTAGGGGAGAGAAAAACCAGAGGACCTGGGTTAAGGGTGAAAAGGGAAAACTTTAAAGTGAACATTAGGGGGAGCTTCTTCACACAGAGAGTAGTGGGAGTGTGGAATGAGCTGCTTTGAAGTGGTGAATGCAGGCTCACTTTTAACATTTAGGAAAAACTTGGACAGGTACATGGATGAGACGGGTAGGGAGGGACATGGTCTAGGTGCAGGTCAGTGGGACTAGGCAGAAAAATGGTTCGGCACGGCCAAGAAGGGTCAAAAGGCCTGTTTCTGTGGTGTAATGTTTTATGGTTCTGTGGTTCTAATTCCACGCCACAGGTGGTCAGTAGCATCTTTGGAGGTGGAAGTAGGGTTAAAATTTCAATTTGATAACTTGGCATTAAAAAAAGTAGAGCAAACTCTGACTTGGAACATCACAAGGCTGCACTGTATGTATTGTGAAAAGCTGTGTGAAACATCAAAAATCAGCCACCTGTAGATTGCCATTTACTTCTGACCAGCTAACAGATGCCCACAGTCCATTGCTTCTGCTGTGATGTATGGATCCCCAAGGCAAAGTAACCATAAAGTTCATTATGTCCAAAAGATGTTAGGCAAAAGATGTCAAATTAGTCAGGCAGGAAAAACATGATCAGCAATCTGTGTTGAGTCGAACTTGTCCCAAGTGAATGTAAGCAGAAATCTCTCCACCATACTGGTTGGCCAAATAATATGCTGCTCCCCATGAACATTCATGTGACCTCAAATGTCTTGCTGTTCAAATCAAAGTCCTTGACAGCTGTTATGTGCTCTTGTGTTGGAAAAGAAAAGGCATACTTTAGACACCTGAGCACATTGTATTTCAATTATTTTTTTCTGTTTGGGGAAAGGAAGCAAGTCAAGATCAAACAGTTATCATCATAATGTGAAATATATTTCTTTTTGTAAAGGGACCTCGTATGTTACCATGTCACCATAAACCTTCCATAAAACGCAGATCACACAGAAGACTTGGAGTGTTCACTGAGATCTTTAACCTCTCGCTTCAGCAGTCTGCTTCACGTGCTTCAAGCAGGCTTCATTTATACCGGCGCCTAAGAAGAATGTGGTAACCTGCATCAATGACTATCATCCAGTAGCACTAACATCCACAGTGATGAAACGTCTTGAGAGGATAATGATGGTGAAACATATCAACTCCTGCCTGAGAAGCGACTTGGATCCACTCAAATTTGTCTGCTCCTACAACAGGTCCACATCTGATTGGCTGTTCACTCAATCTTGGAACATCTGGATGACAAAGGTAATGGGTAACCCTAGGTAATTTCTAAGGTAAGGATATATTTGGCACAGCTTTGTGGGCCGAAGGGCCTGTATTGTGCTGTAGGTTTTCCATGTTTCTATATGTCAGGATGTTCTTTATTGACTACAGCTCAGCATTCAATACCATCATGCCCTCAAAACTAAACAATAAGCTACAAGACTTTGGCCTCAATACCTCCTTGGGCAGTTGGATCCTCGATTTCCTCACTTGCAGATCCCAGTCAGTTCAGATTCACAACAACATCTCCTCCACAATCACCATCAACACAGGTACACCACAGGCTGTTTTCTTAGCATTCCGCTCGACTTGCTTTATAATTATGACTGGGTGGCTGAGCACGGCTCCAAGTTAGGAGAAATCAAGATGGGAGCTGATGGGAACTGCTGTTTAAGCTCTGCAAAAGCAGCCTTCAGTAGTCCAGACAAAAGGGCCCGTGGATTTCTGAGTGCTATCAGCGGAGCTGCCACCAAGCTGAAGTTCCTGATGAACTTTAGGTAGAAGTTTCTCTTCATTGTGGAGGTAGATGCCTCAGACATTGCAGTGGATGCGGTGTTGTCTCAATGATCACTTTCAGATGATAAACTGCACCCGTGTGGATTCTTCTCCAGCTGGCTATCCCCAGCAGAGCGAAATGATGGCATCGGCAATCGGGAGCTTCTTGCGGTTAAGTTAACTTTGGAGGAATGCCATCACTAACTACAGGGGGCCAAGAACTCTTTCATCGTTTGTACAGACCACAAGAACCTGGCTTGTACTCAGAAGGCCAAGAGGCTGGATTCCAGTCAGGAAAGGTGGTCTTTGTTCTTTAACCATTTTAAGTTGATCTTGACTTATCAGCCAGAAGCCAGATGCCTTATCCCGTCAGTTTCACGAGCCAGAACGAGAGGAGCAGACTACCACCAAGGTGGTGGCACCAATTTATTCACAAGGCCCAAGTGCAAAGGAAAATTCCTCTGAACAGTCCTCCAGATCAGCTGTCCGATCCAAGCTCTGTCCAGTCCAGGTACTCCAATGGGGACAATCATCGAGAATGACCACACACCTTGAGATTGCCAGGACCCTCAATTTTATCAAGAGAAAGTATTGGTGGACCAGAATGATGACAAAGTTTCAGCAGTATGTTCAGGCATGTAAGGTGTGCACCCGGAACAAAGAACCTCAGACCTGACCTGAAGGGTTCCTCCACACCCTACCTGTTCCGGAAAGACCATGGGCGCACGTCTCCATGGACTTTGTCAATGGGTCTTCCATCATACATGAGGAAGGCTGTCATCAGGGCTGTTGTTGATCAGTTTTTGAAGGCTTGCAAGTTCATCACCTTGGAGAAGCTACCAGCTGCAGTGGAGATGGCGAGAACTGTCCTGGACCAGATCTTCAGGACCCACGGATTCCTGGTGGACATTCGCTCAGATCGTGATCCACAATTTGCATCACATTTCTAGTGGACATTTTGTAAGTTGACTGGGGCAACAAAAAGCCATTCCTCTGGGTTTCACCCACAGTCCAATAGCTAGACAGAGCTGAGCAACCAAGATTTAAAACGTACCCTAAGAAAGACCTGATGAGGGTTATGACCATTTAATGTGGGCAGAGATCACCCACAACACCTTACAGCACTCGAATAAACTCCTCTTGGGCTTCCAGCCAGGTACAGGTATTGACAATGGTCTGGTGGCATTTATATCCCCGTAGTCCAGCTCTCCAGATTGGTTAGTCCTCATTCAATCAGGTTTCTGCTCTCCCACCTTGTTTACAATAGAATTCTTGTTCTTTCGTAGAGTGAGACCTTTGTCTTTGTTAAATTTCTTTTTCTCTAGTTTTATTTCAATGGCTTCCTTTACCATGCAGTTCCTACAGCCATTGGCATGCCATGATGGTTTTACAGCGGAGCACGGGATGTCACTATTTGAGTGCCAGTTTGGTTATCTTCCACCTCTCTTCCTGGAGCAGGAGGTCGAGGTTGGGGTTCCCGAGATGGAAGATTTCATCCCATTCTGCAAGCAAAAATGGATTAGGGCAATAAAAATTTTGCTGGCCTCTACCCTGAAGGTGGAAACCAAGGCCAACCGAAGGAGAAGACAGGAGCCCATTTTGCAGCCTCAGCAACAGCTCTGGTTGTCCACATATGATTTCCCTCTCTGGGTGGAGGGTAGAAAATTGATGCCCAGGTTCATTGGACCCTTTAAAGTCCTGAGGAAAGTAAGTCCTTTGGCTTACACCTTAGATCTCCCCGAGACTTGAAAGATCAATCCTGCCTTCCACATCTCTAAATTAAAACCTGTCAGCACCAGCCCCTTGGTCCATCTGCCATTAGCCACACCACCACCCAGATTGATCAATGGGGAACAGGCCTTCATAGTGAGAAGACTTTTGGACTCACGTACAGTTCAAGGGGTTTGGCAATATCATGGACTGGGAAGGATTTGGACTTTAGGAGAGGTGCTGGGTCTCTGAAAGAGACATCTTGGATCCAGCTCTCATTCACGACTACCATCATCAGCTCTCCAAACAGCCAGGGCTGTCAGGAGTCAACCATAAAGGGAAAGGTCCTTTACAAGATGTGCCAAACTGCATCAGCTTCCAAGACTTAGACACTTGAACTCTCCACAGTACAGATAGCTGGCGTAGCCCTTTAAGGGTTCAGGACTATCCTGCTAATTGGCAATCATGTTTTGGGCGCCAAGAATTGAATATTTAAAGAGCACATAAACTGAGACTTGGCGCTCAATTGTAAGCCTATTAGTGATGCTGGCTAGTGTTTGTTTTGTGCTCATACCCCGGCATTTGGGTCCAAAACATTCTCATCAAAGACACCTGTCACACCTTTCTATAGAAACTGATTGGTTGTAATAAACTGGATTAGGCTTATATTTATAGTAAGGTATGATTTCTTTTATGGGTTTGTACTTTAATACAAGATTTTAGCGAATGGTGTTTGGTGAATGACTTGATTGTGCCTGTGTAAGTAATCAGGTTGTGTTAAACTGCTACAGGATCCTATAATGTGTTGGATTGTTTCTGGTTTTCCTCACAATTTTCTATATTTATCATCCTGAAATTGTTGGTCTTTTATCATGTATTTTTGATATATTTTTGTGGTAATTACCTGGTCCTGTACTGCCGCAAGGAAACCTCCTGATTCTGGGAGAAGGTCTCCAAATCTGAGCCAGGCATTTAACACTTCCTTGTTGACATCTAGTCTGCTCAGATTGTGGGGAGGTATTCCATGGAGTATCATGCTTTTACATTGGTTAACTTTTGTTTCAATACTGATAATGTTTTAACTTTTCTGGGTTGTGCTCTCATTTAAGTTTAGTGGTATATACTTCTTATCGGAATTACATATGTTTGCACGGAGTGCAGATTCCCATTTTCATTGATATACGTACAGGATATCCTTAGAAGTTTTATCTGACTGTTGTGTAGATTTTTAAAGTCTGTTATTCCTCTTCCCCCTTCTGACCTAGGTAGTGTTAATCTAAGTGCATTCAGAAATACATAATGTTTTCTGAAATTTGTCATTTCAGTTCTTATTTTACTTTGTAAATTTTCCAGATCGGTTTCAGACCAAGACATTATGCCAAAAGAATACGTTAATATAGGTATAGCAAAACTGTTTATTGCCTTTGTTATATTTTTACTGTTGAGCAGTGTTGGAAATTTTCTTAATTCTTGAAGTAAATTCTGTCAAAAACTTTTCCTGTATCACACTACGATCTATTTTCTTTCCTTGTTGATATCCCAGATACTTATATGTTTCATATTCATCCATCAGTTGTACTGTATCCTGCTGTTCTGTTTTGTATTCCATTAGCTCTATTGACCTTTCTTTATGTTTAATGTTCTGCACTTATCCAGTCCAAAGGTCCAAAGTTCATGTTTATATCTTTCAAATATAGTTCTACTATTTGAATTAATTACTTTAGCTTAGCTGATGAAGGAGCATATAATTTCAAATCATCCACATGTACAAAGTATATTAAGGTATAGCTCATTTCATTGTTTCTGATTTGATACCCAATTTTTGTCTATTTCAGTAAATTAGAGAGCAGGTTTAAAGCTAAATAGAACCACAGTGGAATAAGAGAGTCACCTTTGGAAATGTATCAGTTTATTTCGATAACGGCGGTTGTTCTTTTTTTTGGTTGTTAATAGATAGGGTGATTATTGTACACCAATGCTTCATCAGATATTGCAGGAACTTCACAAGTATTGGGTGTAGTTTATATATATATTAACAACTTGTATTAATTAAGAGTGTGGGACAGAGCCAAATGTCTTTTGATAGTTAACATAGCAACTTGAAAAAGTTTGCTTTTCCACCGGGCTTGATTTAGAATTACAGAATTTATTATCAGTTGTTCTTTGCATCCTTTCTGCTCTTCTGCAAGTATTTTGTGGTTATCTCAGTGAGTGGTGATTAGTTGCGAGATACATGATGTTACTATTATATACATAGTTTGTAAACAAGTAATAGGATGATATTTCAATGGATCCTTTCTGATTTCCCCTTTAGGTAAAAGAGATATTTTGCTTTCTGTCAAAAATTCCGGCACTTTTTATGGATTTTTAAGAAAATTGTTGATAATGCATTAATAGGTTTGGATGAAGGCAAGAAAAAATGTTATACAAATAATTATATTATTACTTCCAGTACTTTTCCAGTTGTGGGTATTTTTATAACCTCTTTCATTATAACTTCAGATATTCAATCACGTGTATGCACTGTTCCCCCCCCCCCACCCCCATCTCAGCTTGCTTCTTGATTGCATGTCACCCTGTTTTACTAGATATGAGACCAAAAATTCATTATCTCTGTGTTTGTTGGTATTTCTGTGCTGAGGTTGGTGACACTTTGGTGAGTCAAATTTAGTGTCAATGTTCTGTATAACCCCTTTCCATTGTTTCTGAACAGATAATTCTGTTTTCTTCGTCTGGTGCATTTCATGGATCTATTTAGTTTGGCTTTGTATCCACCAAGTTTTTGTTTTCATGTATCTATAAACATTATAGTTCATTTGTTAGGTTGATAATATCTTATATGGACCTTATTATCCTTTTTATACTTCATTATGTGGACTATTCTTGATCTTAAGGTTTCAATTTTGTTTTTTTAGTCATGTCTCTTCTGCCATTTTGGTATTTCTGTTTCATTACTCAGTTTTGAGTTTTTATTAATGAGTGCCTCTATTTTGGAGCCATTGCACTACACTGCTGTTGATGCTGCACAGGATGCTATTGTGTGTAGTTCTTAAAATGTTTCAAGTTTTCCTAAATGTAGTAAAATATTGTTGGGACTATTAACAACTTTTGCAAATTTTGATGATGTATTTTGTTTTGGTATGTAGGGTCCTTTTATTGGATCCATGCCCATATACTCTGTTAGTGTGATGTGAAAGATTAGAATAATTTTGTCTGTAAGCTATTCTTCATCATTAGCAATCTGCAAAGGCTCGAGATCTGTGTTGTTGCTGTTAATGTCTGACTGTGAAATAGTTGAAATAATTGTATTTTCATCAGTGCTTCAGTGGGTTGCATCTTCATTATTTTCTTGCGTAGTATCGTCGTGGTCTATAGGTTGGTTTCTCTTTAGCTGTTGTGCAACTTCATATTTTATTGGGTTGAACATGCCTTTAGGGATTAACTTAATTTTTACTATCACTCTGCTATTCTTTTACTTGCACGGAGGGATATTGTGCTACTAACTGTTCATGACGTTTGTTCCTCTATACTGTCGTGTCAGTCTCAAGTTCTGTTACTCAGTACTATACATGCATTATGAATGTGTTTACTTTTAATGACCATTCCATGCGTCTTTTCTTTTCATAACTGCTTGAGTGGTCTCAGTTGTAAGGGGACCGCTCCCCCGAGAAACACTTGCAGCAGCCGCAGCCTGTGGTGTTGGTGGGCTACTTTGAATGCTGGCAGTATCTGTTTCAGGTTTCCTGGTACCTATTCAGTAGCACACCACTGCCGGTTCACGTACTGTCATGACCAGCACTATCGACCGCCGGGCAGCGGCTGTGTCATTCTATTCCATAGGCATCTCTCCATTTCTAAAGCAAAAGGGTATTGTCTTCTTCAAAACCTACAGACAGGTTTTAGTTTCAGGCACCTTTAACATGAAGGCTGACCGCACAACTTCGCAGAGTCCTCCAATGAAGGGAGGTGCAGTTCCCATACCAGGCAGTGATGCAGCCAGTCAGGATGCTCTCAATTGTGCCCCTGTAGAAAGTTCTTAGGATTTGGGGGCCCATACCAAACTTCCTCAACTGTCTGAGGTGAAAGAGGCGCTGTTGTGCCTTTTTCACCAGACAGCTGGTGTGTACAGATCATGTGAGGTCCTCAGTGATGTGGATGCCGAGGAACTTTAAACTGTTTACCCTCTCAACCCCAGATCCATTGATGTCAACAGGGATTAGTCCGTCGCCATCCCTCCTGTAATCCATAATCCACAACTGATCAGTCATAATATAATTTCTGGTATTCTGATTCTAAAACTGGATCAGGCTCGTATCTGCAGTAAGGTGTGATTTCATTTAAAAGTTTGCATTTTAAAGCAAGACTTTGATGAATGATGTTTGGCACTTGATTTTGCCTGTGTAAGTAATCAGAATGTGTTAAACTGCTACGGGATCCTGTAATGTGTTCGATTCTTTCTGTTTTTTTTTCTCAACATATTCTGCATTTGTCATCTTGAGTTTGTTGGTCTTTTATTATGTATTCTTCATATTTCTTTTGTGTTTATCATATGGTCCTGTAGTCCCTCAAGGAACCTATTTTTTTTCTGGGAAGAGGTCTCCAACTCTGAGCCAGGCATTCGACATTTCCTTTTGTCAACATCTCATCTTCTCGGATCATGGGGATGTCTTCTATGGAGGGTCTTGGTCTTCTAATGGTTAACTTTTTCCTCAATAGTGATAATGTCTTCATATTTCTGGGTTGTGATCTCATTTAAGTTTAGTATTTATACATCTTATTGCAATAATAGTAATTATTATTTTCTCTTTGTATTTGCTCAGTTTGTTATCTTTTGCACACTAATTACCCACCCTTTTGGTGTGGTCTTTCATTGATTCTTCTAGGGTTATAGGGTTCAATTAGTATGTATGCAAGAAAATGAATTCTAAGATTGTATATGGTTACATATATTGTATGTACTTTGTTAATAAATTTACTTTGACTTTGACTTTGACATATGTTTTTCCAGATAAATTTAACCAATAAAATGAACAGTTAAAGTTTTAAATTATAGGATATGTCCAATTCTCTGAAGCTCATTATACAAAATTATGTAGAATATATGTACCGCACAAAAATAGGCCAGTCAGCTTAATTTGTCATTGTTGGTTTCCATGCTTCATCACAGGAGTGTACTCCCATTTCACTGACTTCATTTCAGCCTTTCAGGCTGAAATTTTAATTAGGTTTTCTCTCAAATGCTCATACAGATTCCTGTTGATAACATGTGTGCCTCATCATCTCCTCTGCAGCACCTGATGATCTATACACTTCTTGATGTGGACATGCTGTGTCTGCTCATTTTCTTGTGCATCATGTGTTTGTTAAATGCAGAACGTTTAGATTTGAAGTATGTTGGGGTTAGGGACGAATACTTTCCGGTATCTGTCCTAACTATAATCCATTCATTTCAGGGGATATAAGACATCCATTTGTTTTGTACACTATGTATTCCTTGTTAAGTCTCTTTGCAGTAAGATTATTTTTTAAATCAGGTGAAAAATATCTGTCTATTTGCATTCTTCATTCATATGTAAATCTTCCTTATGTTTGACTTTCCCATTTTATATCCAAGTCTTTCTCTTCAAAAGGTCTTCAACATCTGAACTGTGAATTTTTGTGGTCTTCTTCTCACTGCCACTTCCAACATTGTCTTCTATGGGACTCAGGGATTAAATACGTACGTATCTGACGTGATTCACTCACTCAACTCCCAGAAACATAGTCAGCAACCAAACAACCTACAATTAACTTGTAATACTGATTATACCAAATACCTCTGCCTGAGGATTTACTGGACAAAAACCAAAATTAAATTGCAAATGTGCTCATTAGTATAATAGGAGGCAAATTCTAACTGCTCAGAAAATGAGCCTTCTTAAAAATGCTTTGTTCTTGTCTCAGCACTGCAAAATTCAGCTTTTCACTATCAAGATAATAAAACAGCTGCAGCCATGTGAAACCTATGCGATCAATGTTTTAAAGGAAAAGAAATCTAAAATAACAGAAATTAAAAAGAATTATACGGTATGTTCAAATTCAGGCAATCTGTATCTCTATGCCTATATCGTCAACTTTGGCTTGATTACAATTTATTAAATTTGTGAAATTTCAGCAAGCAACCCAACTGGCTTTTAATCCTCAGCCATTTCCTAGTAACTTCAGGATTTAACAACAAGGAGAAGATCCTGCCTTCCTACTAGATGCACACAATGGTGATTTGAAACTTGCGTAGATACTAAAAGATTCACACTTGTTACCACAACACTATTATAGTTTGGGGTGTTAGAGTTCAGAGTTTAACACCGATGCCACCTGTAAGGAGTCTGTATATCTTCCCCATGAATTGCATGGGTTTTTTCCGAATGCTCCGGTTTCCTCCCACGGTCCAAAGACGTAATAATTAATTAGACACAGTAAATTGTCCCGTGATTAATCAATGGTTATTAGTCAGCCTCCATAGTACACAAGGCATCATCAAGGTGTGGTGCCTCAGAAAAGTGGCTTCTATCAGCTTCCGCTTTAAATATACCCAATGACTTGGCCTCCAAAGCCATCCGTGCAATGGAATTTCACAGATTCAGCAGCCTTAAACTGAAGAAATACGTCCTCGTCTTTGTTCTAAATAGACATCCTTCTATTCTGGGACTCTGCCTCCTGGTCCTAGGTCCTGTTACAGGAACCATCTTCTACAAATCTACTAGATCTAGGCCTTTCAGTATTGAATAGGTTTCAATAGGATCCCCTCCCCCATTCTTCTAAACTCCATTGAGTACAGGCCCAGAGCCACCAAACACGCTTCATACATTAACAGATCTTGTGAACCTCTGCTGGACTCTCCCCAATGTCAGCACATCTTTTCTTTGATAAAACTGCTCACAATACACTAAGTGCAATGTAACCAATGCCTCAGGATTACATCCTTGTGTTTATTTTCCAGTCCTTTCGAAATGAATTCTAACATTTAATTTGCCTTCCTTACCACCACCTCAACCTGCAAGTTAACCATTGGAGAGTCCTGTACAAGAACTCCCAAATCTCTTTACACCTCTCAATTTTGAATTTTCTCTCCATTTAGAAAAAGGCCTAAACCTTTATTCCTTCTACCAAAGTGCATGACCATATGTTACTCTACACTATATTCCATCTGTCATTTCTTTGCCCGCTCTCTTAATCTGTCTAAATTCTTCACAAGACACCCTGCTTCCTCAACACTAACTGACCCTCCACCTACGTATCTTTATATTGTCTGCAAACATGGCCACAAAGCCAACAATTTTATCATCCAAATCATTGACATAGAATGTGAAAAGCAGTGGTCCCAATCTGACCCCTGCGGAACACTGCTAGTCACTGGCAGCCAACCTGAAAAGCTCCCCTTTTATCACACTTCTTGCCACATGTCAGTCAGCCAATCTTCTATCCATGCTACTGTCCTTTCTGTTATACCTTAGGATCTTATGTTGTTAAACAACCTTATGTGTGGCACCTTGCCAAAAACCTTCTGACAATCCAAGTAAACAACTTCCATGCCTCTTCTTTGTCTATCCTATCTGTTATTTTCAAAGAGAATTCCAACAGATTTGTCAGGTAGCATTTCCCCTTAAGGAAACCATGCTGACTTCAGCCTATTTTGTCATGTGTCTCCAAGTACTCCAAAACCACATCCTTAACAATCGACTCCAACATCTTCCCAACTACTGAGGTCAGATTATCTGCCCTATAATTTCCTTTCTCCTGACTCTCTCCCTTCTTGAAGAGAGGAGTGACATTTTCAATTTTCCAGTCCTCCGGAACCATTCCACAATCTAGCGATCCAGCAATATATGAAAGATCATTGCTAATGCCTCCACAATCACTTCTGCTACCTCTTTCAGAACTGTGTGTGTGGGGGGGGCGGGGGGTGGTAGCCCATCAGATCCAGGTGACTTATCCATCGTCAGCCTTTTCTGCTTTCCAATCACCTTCTCCTTTGTAGTAGCAACTACATTCACTTCTGCCCTGTCACTCTTTAATTTCCAGTTACTGCTAGTGTCCTGCACAGCGAAGACTCTCACAAGATACTTATTAAAGTTTCAAAGATTCAGATTACAGTCATTATCAAATTATGTGTGTTGTATACAACTCTGAGATTTGCCTTCCCCACACACAGCCACATAACAATGAAAACCATGGAACTAGTTCAAAGAAAAACATCAAAGTCACCCCCATGCACATAAGAAAAGAAATCATGCAAATCGCAGCAAAAAATATCGAGTGAAAACACAGAATATAAAACACAATATTGAAAGGTTCCCGGCATATTCAGTTCAGCTCAGTGTTCATTATCTGTAGGTCATCCTGATTCAATATTGCCCAAAACAGCAACAACAAAAAAGGAACAATCAGAAACCTGAAATTCATCATAACATGAAGTACAGAGTCCAATCCACAAACAACATTGACTAAACCTTGCCCAAGACCCAAATCCTCTGACAGCATCGAAGGAGAGGGAGACCAGCAAAATGCAGGTGCCTTCCTCCAGGAGCAGTGAGCGAGAGCGAGAGAGAGAATATCACACGCAAACACCTTCCTCCAGCAGCAATGAGTGAGAGGCTGGTAGATAGCATTGAGCACCTGCTCACCCTCCACACCCACCTCGATGTCTTCAATCTTTTCACTGCATTAATTGGCGAGATCAGCGAGTTAACATTGAGCTTGCGCCCCACCTCCAGGCCTCTTGGCCTCGAAATCACAAGCCTAGTGGAACGCCCTCAAAAACAGCAAAATGCCAGGTTGCTCAATCGGCCTGAAAATACACCACCAAAATGTAGACTGCAAGTTCCAACTGTAGCAGAACCACATTTGAAAGATGAAGAAAATGTAATAGAAGGGAAAGAAGCAGTTTCTAGAACCGTCTGGAGAATGGCACCCTTAGTCGCATTGTTAAGTGGTGTCATTTTCTTCTGCTATTTCTTTGACCCCATTACTACTACTTATTCAGTGTAATTTTCCAGTAGTCTGATAATTGCTATCAACTCTCTTTAACTCTTTATATATGTACCTGATAAAACTTCTGGTATTGTCTTTTATATTATTGACTAGCTTAACTTCATATTTCATTTTTCTCTCTTTGGGTTTTTTTTAGTTGCCTTCTGTTAAGTTTGAAAATGTCCCTGTCCCTGTCCTCGAGCTACCCACTAATTTTTGTTATATGCCCCCTCTTTCCTTTTATGCTGTCTTTGACTTTCCTTGTCAGCCGCAGTTCTCTCATTCTCCCTTTAGAATACCTCATCTTTGGGATCTATCTATCCTGCAACATCTGAATTGCCCCAGAAACTCCAACCATTGCTATTCTGCTGTCAACCCTGCTACTGTACCCTTCCAAAAAAACTTTGGCCAGCTTACCTCTCTCACGCCTCTATAATTACTTATACCCCACTGTAATGCTGCTACTTCTGACTTCATCTTCTCCCTTTCAAACTGCAGGGTTAATTCTAGCATATCATGAACAGTGTCTTCTAATGGTTCTTTTACCTTAAGCTCCCTAATCAAATCTGGTTTATTATTATGGAACACACAATCCAAATTGCCTTTCCCCTAGTGGCTTAAATACAAGCTGCACTAAAAAGCCACTTTATAGGCATTTTACGAATTCCCTCTCTAGGATCCAGCACCAAACTGAGTTTTCACATCTACTTGTGTATTGAAATCCCCCCATGACGACTGTAACATTGCAGATTTTACATGCTTTTTTATTTCTAATTGAAGTTTATAACCCACATCCTGGCTGTCGTTTATAATTCCCATCAAGATCTTTTTACCTTACCAGTTTCTTAACTCTACCCACAAAAAATTCTACAACTTCTGATCCTGTATCACCTCTTTTTAAGGATTAAATTTCATTTTTTACCAACCCCACCCCTTCTGCCAATCTGTTTGTCCTTTCTATACGATGTGTATCCTTGGATAGTAAGCTCTCAACTTTGATCTTCTTTCAGCCATGACTCAGTCATGCCCACAATGTCATATCTGTCAATCCTTAACTGCGCTACAAGATCACCTACCTTATTCTGTATAATGCATGCATTCAAATAACACCTTTAGTCCTGCGTTCATCATGCTTTTCTATTTTGCCCCCATGTTACATTTCAACTCATCTCACTGACTGCAATTTTGCCCTATCATCTGCCTATCCTTTCTCACAGTCTCACTACACACTGCATCTCCTAGTACACCAATTGCCCCATCTTCAGCCCCATCAGTCCATTTCCCATTTCAGGGTTCTCAGATTATTAACTGTAATGTTAACTGTTAACTACATATATAAAATGGCTTCTCTGTCGCGTTATAATGAAATGGCTTCTTTGTAGATAACTGATGAGGTAATGCTCTGTTTAGTTGAAATGTCTGGGTTATAATTATTGCTAACGGAGAAACTAACCAATGGAAGCGATGTTGTTCTATTTATATGTGCGGCAACCTGGAGTGAGTGCGCAGGATTTTCGGGAGGAGAACTGAAGAGGAAGGACCTGTTCTGGTCGACCACTGAGGTTAGTCCCAGGTGGCGCTCGAGAAAGTCGGAGAAGATCGAATGGGGGACCGAAGGCTTCGATAATTGAGCTCCAATGGTTGTGCACGAATTGATTGAACTCTGGTAAGCTTTGGCACCTTTTTCTTTTATTTTTATATTGTATCACTATTAATTACCTAGTTCCAGTAAGATTTATAAAGTGTACTCTGTAAAACGCATATCATGTGCTGTTTGATATTCTGTGTGCGAGTTTGTACCAGTGTGCTTTACACAGCATCTACACAAATGGGAGACATAGTCTGGGTGGTGGACGGATTTTCCCAAGACAAACACAAGCCGATAGTCCTGGGCGTTACAACCTCCCCCTGCCAAATTAGTTTAAATCCTCCCCAGCAGCTCTAGCAAATCTGCCCACAAGGATATTTGTCCCTCTCGGGTTCAGGTGTACAGGTCATACCTTCCGCTCATCTCCTGATACATTCCTCCAAATTCCAGTTAGCCCTTTGACATTGGAGCCAAAGTCTGATGCAAACACTTACCCTCAATAGCCAGCATTCTTCTTTGACAAATCTCAGTTCACAAATTACCCAAGGTTTTCCTTTTCAAGCTCTACAAAGGTGCAATGGACAGCGGTAAATACATAAGGACCCATTGAGACCAAGGCCAGTATGAAAGGACACATATTCCCAGGTTTAGAAGGGATTGTGCTTGCCTTTATCTATCTTGTGAACTCAATTTTTCAGAAGGACATTCTGTATTCATTATTGAATTTATTAGGAACTCCCTTTCTATTTGCTCATCTCTGTTTTAGATTCCTCTACAAATGAGAATGCTTCCTTTATATTTACCACTTTCTGGGGAAGTGCCTATGGGTGATACTTTTGATGTTTTACTCTCAGTGAAAGACCGTACTGACATGGTGAATATTGGAAACACAGCTAACCACCCAAGTTCATTTCCTTGCTGGGGTGCAGCTAAGTACAGCGCACAGGTCACCCCCCAGGTTACAGCAGGATTCTATTCCTATGAACAGTTTATAACCTGAACAGGTCACAAGTCAGAAATAAGATGACGAACCAAGATCCCCCAATAGCAAAAGATACCTGCTGTTCTTCTGCAACTGTAAAATTCACGCTCCTTTTTTCCCAAATGCCTACCTATATATATGGGCTGTCTTTAATTTGGATGCTCTGTGAGAATCATAACCTTGTTCTGGTGGAAGCCTTGTGAGTTCCTGAGATCCTGACAGTGATACCATCCGGAGTTTAATTCCTGGTCGAATCGTCCAGAGTGGTGACGTCAAGGGGGAGGATCCAGCCAAAAAGTGTTCCATCCGGTCCTGTTCACCCTGTACACATCAGACTTCCAATATAACTCGGAGTCCTGCCATGTGCAGAAGTTCGCTGATGACACGGCCATAGTGGGGTGTGTCAGGAATGGACAGGAGGAGGAGTATAGGAAACTGATACAGGACTTTGTGATATGGTGCAACTCAAACTACCTGCGTCTCAATATCACCAAGACCAAGGAGATGGTGGTGGACTTTAGGAGATCTAGGCCTCATATGGAGCCAGTGATCATTAATGGAGAATGTGTGGAGCAGGTTAAGACCTACAAGTATCTGGGAGTACAGTTAGACGAGAAGCTAGACTGGACTGCCAACACAGATGCCTTGTGCAGAAAGGCACAGAGTCGAATGTACTTCCTAAGAAGGTTGGCGTCATTCAATGTCTGTAGTGAGATGCTGAAGATGTTCTATAGGTCAGTTGTGGAGAGCGCCGTCTTCTTTGTGGTGGCGTGTTGGGGAGGAAGCATTAAGAAGAGGGACGCCTCACGTCTTAATAAGCTGGTAAGGAAGGCGGGCTCTGTCATGGGCAAAGTACTGGAGAGTTTAACATCGGTAGCTGAGCGAAGGGCGCTGAGTAGGCTACGGTCAATTATGGATAACTCTGAACATCCTCTACATAGCACCATCCAGAGACAGAGAAGCAATTTCAGCGACAGGTTACTATCGATGCAATGCTCCTCAGACAGGATGAAGAGGTCAATACTCCCCAATGCCATTAGGCTTTACAATTCTACCGCCAGGACTTAAGAACTTTTTAAAAGCTATTATTAATGCTTTTTGAGATAGTGATTTAGATGCATATCATATTTTTTACTGAGTTAAGTATTGTATGTAATTAGTTTTGCTACAACAAGTGTATGGGACATTGGAAAAAAGTTGAATTTCCCCATGGGGATGAATAAAGTATCTATCTATCTATCTATCTATCTATCCATCCAAGACCTCAACAGCAGAGCTGGTGGAAGATGATGACATATCACAATAGTAGTGAAGACTGCAGCAATGAGGAGTCCACAGTTGCCCTGGAGGTCATGCCCCTGGATCCTGACCCTAATCCATCAAGGACTGTGTGGTGGCTGCCCATGCATCAGTCTCCCCATGTTAAGCAAAGTCATGCACAGCCATTCTGCATCGAGGGAATAATCCCCTGGGGGGACATCTTACTCGATTCAAGTAATCACACTGCTTAATTTGGGTTTTCATAGGCCCAGGAGGATTGTACTTCGTTTTAACTTTTCCCAAATAAAACCTAAAATTCGATCTTCAGTACGTGGACACAAAAGAAAGGAGATAGCAAAGTTAAACATGATAATATTGTTGAACCAGTTCCGAGGTCCTGAGCACTGCAGTTTCTGTTGTTGCTAGTTGAATGTTAATATGCGGCGATCTGGCAACAAGGCAGGCACAAGATTTAGTCCAAAATTTGTTTCTGCAAGTAAAGGAGTTAATGCACATTAATTTAGTTTCAGTGGTTTGTTTTTCTTGATAAATGTTTGTGAAATAGCAATTAACAGGCAATGGGCAATTTAACTCATCATCCCATTGATTTGCAGATTGCTTTAATTTTTAGTACATGAAACTAGCATTTAACACCAGAGGGAGCAGACAAACCTCAAAAGGTAACAGAGAAAGAGATTGCTTAAAGAAATTATCATGGACAAATATTTCAATGAACACAGCAACATGAGTCCAATAGCAGCTCTCATGCAGTACCTTAGGATATTTAGTTTCTGCATCACCATTAATTTACAAATGGCGTAGTCAAAAACCATTAAGTGGTGAAGTTACACAATGGACCAGTAAATTACCTAAGGGATTATTAAGTCTAAATCTGATAATCCTAAATACAGAAGAGTTAAAAGAGCAGGAAGGGAGATAGAGAATATATATTATTTAATATTTAAGTTTTGATTTCCCCCACCCCGCCCGAGATAGAGAATATAAATATACAGAGGATGGACGTGTGAAATACAAATCAAGAGAATCAGTAGACCAGCAATCCTGCTCCATCATTCAAGAAGATCATGTCTTTCTAATTGGAAACCTAATTCAACATCTCCATCTATTTTTAGTAATCTTCCACCCGATTCCTTCTCAAAAAATCTATCTGCTTCTTCCTTAAAAACTTTAAAGGTTTCATAATCGTCCATCAGCACTTGAAAATGAAATCTTTGCTTTAAGTCACTGAATCCTTTTCTCTTAAAGTGGTAATCCACAGTTCTAGAATCTTCAACAAAAGGAATCATTCCCTCCACATCCACCATCCATCCTGTCAAGACTCCTCAGGGTCTATTTTGTTTCAAACAAATCTCCTCTCACTTTTCTCCACTGAATACATGCTTCATCTTCCCAGCGGTTCCTCTTCAGATATCCTGCCCATGCCAGGTTTTCATCCAGTGAACTCTTTCTGGACTGCTTCCAATGCTTTAACATCCTTTCTTAAGCAAGAAGAGAAGTACTGTATACTGTAGTCTAGATACAGTATATAATTGAAACATAAAGTCTCTAGTGTTGTGATCAATTTCACCAGCAAAGAACGATAACTTAATGCGAGTTTTCTTGATTACAGCTGTGCCTTCTTACAAGCCATCTGCAAATCATACATCAGGGCAATTAGTAGCCTTTGCATTCTAAACCTCTTCAATTTCCCACCATATAATTTTTTAAAAACTTTTTTCTTGGCCAAAATGAACAATTTCATATTATTTTCCATTTGGTAAGTCTTTAGTTGTTCAATTAACTGAATCCCTTTGTACCCTCCTTAAATTCTCCTTGTATCTTACTCTCCCACTTACCCACTGTATGTGTCATTATTCAAAATCCATGTCTTGAGTGATTTCATCCCAGTCACTTATATAACTTAAAAGTTTGCTACTATTCCCTTATTCCTCATGATTATTTCCCATGTCTTATTCTCTAAGCTAGTGGTCGCCAACTTTTTTAAGCCCAAGATCCCCTACCTCGGCCTTAGTGAAAGGCAAGATCGACCTACTAAATCTTTTATACACATGCATGCGCACCAGGCAGAAGGGACCGGAAGTGGAGGCCCACAGCCCCGGAAGCAGTCTCCTTTTGCAGTCGGCTTCCCGTAGCGGCAGTGTTGCTATGTTACCATTATCTTAATTAGTATTACTTATTTTTATAATGCACACATTACAACACCTTTAATTCTGTTTCATTTTTTAATTTTATTTCAACACGAAAAATAAATGAATAAAAACTGACTGTTGCACTCAGTGTGATGACTGGGGCTGAATACTTTCTGTTAGTTCCCTGAAATCTGGCTCATAACTACAGACAACCAGTTTCAAACAGCCTGTGAGGTGTCTGTCAGTAAGACAGCTCCTGTACTTAGAGTTAATAATTTTCATCTATTGCAGCACAGCGCCCTCACAAACCTCCTGACAGACTGAATATTTGAATGGACAGTTTCCTTTTACTGTTACTGAGACACTAGTATAAGTTTCAGGGGTACGCAAGGTGATGACACCTCTGTTTTTTGTTTCCCAGTTATTTACACTTGGGGAACTTTGGAATTTAAAGGGGGAGAAGTGTTGTAATGTGAGCATTATGAGATAGGTTGATGCCGATTAGGACAATGGTGATGTAGCGGTGCTCCCGCTGCAGAGAGCTGTTTGTGGGGAGAGGTTGTTTCTGGGGTTGTGGGGTTTTGCTTCCGGTCTTTTCTGCCTGGTGCACATTTTTCATTTTTTTTTGGGATCTATTAGGTAAGTCTCAAAGATTGACCGGTTGGTGACCACTACTCTAAGCAGTCTATGATTACTTGGATCTTACTTTTTTCACCGTTTTGATACTTAAAGAAGCTCATTACCATTTTTGTATTTCCCAGTACCTTACCCATGATTTATTTTTTCCTTAATTTTTCTTTACTTCCTTCTGCTGCATTTTAAATTTATGCCAATATTCAGGCCTATGACAAATCTTTTTCACCTTATAAAATTCCTCCATCAGCTTGTGCTCTAATACAGTTTTCTCCTTCAGCTTATATTATGCTCTAAGGTTGGTCCATCATTTCCATCACCACCCACTCCATGCTTCTTTTCCCGGGTGCCATTAATTATCTTCTTCGTGCATGCTGCTTGTTTGATGACATGTCAGTGAATCTAATCAGTCCACTTGGGACAACTCTGTCTTCATTCCTTTGAAATTCTCCTTATTTAAGTTCAACACAGTCATTTCAGGCTCAAGATTCTCATTCTCAAGTTGTGATGCTATGATTGGACTTCCGAAGGGAACCTTTACAATGAGGTCATAATCATAGAGTTATCAATGATAACTCTACGTAACTTAGCATCAATACAGAGACAGCCCTTCTGACACACTCATCCATGCAGATGAAGGTGCTTACCTAAACTATTCCCATTTGCTTGGGTTTGCCCACAGCCCTCTAAACCATTCTAGCCCATGCACCAAACATAGCAATTGTACCCAGATCTATTACTCCTTCGGTGTGCCCCTCACATTCCCTTTAGATCTTACCCCTCTTACCATCTGGTTTTAGACTCCCCTATCTTGGGTGAAAATCTGTGACTATTCGCCTAATTCATGCACATTATGATGTTATATACCACTTTAAGCTCAGCCGTCAGCATCCTATATTCCAAGGAAACAACCCCATCCTTTTATTTGTTTTTTGAACAGGTCCTTCCAGTCCTTACAGCTGCATTGCCCGGCAATCTCCAATTTAACCCTAGCCTAATCACGAGACAATTTACAATGACCAATTAATTTACCAACTGGTACATCTTTGGACTGTAGGTGGAAACTGGAGCACCTGGAGGAAATGCACATGGCTATGGGGGGGATCATACAATCCCCTTACATAGAAAATGGAGATTTTGTATGTGCAAAATGAACCCGGGTTGCTGGCACGTCCTTATAACCCAAAAAATTCCACAGATTCACCACCATCTAGCTAAAGAAGTTCCTCCTCATCTCCATTCTAAATGGATGCCCCTCTATTCTGAGGTTGTGCTCTCTGATCCCATACTCCCCCACTATAGGAAACATCCTCTCCACATCCACTCTATCTAGGCCTTTCAATATTCAATAGGTTTCAATGAGATCCTCCCTCATTCTTCTGAATTCCAGCGAGTACAGACCCAGAGCCATCAATTGCTTCTCATACTTTAAGTATTCCATTCCAGGAACCATTTTCGTGAACCTCCTCTGAATCTTCTCCAATGTTTGCTAAGTGAATGACTAAATCTCTCTTGTTAATAATTACGGGATACAAAACAATCGGTTAACAACACACACAAAATGCTGCTGGAACACAGCAGGCCAGGCAGCATCTATAGGGAGAAGCGCTGTCGACGTTTCGGGCCGAGACACTTCGTCAGGACTAACCGAAAGGAAAGATAGTAAGAGATTTGAAAGTAGTGGGGGGAGGGGGAAATGCGAAATGATAAGAGAAGACCAGAGTGGGTGGGATGAAGCTAAGAGCTGGAAAGGTGATTGGCGAAAGTGATACAGAGCTGGAGAAGGGAAAGGATCATGGGACGGGAGGCCTCAGGAGAAAGAAAGGAGGGGGGGAGCACCAGAGGGAGATGGAGAACAGGCAAACAACTAAACATGTCAGGGATGGGGTAAGAAGGGGAGGAGGGGCATTAACGGAAGTTAGAGAAGTCAATGTTCATGCCATCAGGTTGGAGGCTACCCAGCCGGTATATAAGGTGTTCTTCCTCCAACCTGAGTTTGGATTCATTTTGATAATAAAGGGGGCCATGGATAGACATATCAGAATGGGAATGAGATGTGGAATTAAAACGTGTGGCCACTGGGAGATCCTGCTTTTTCTGGCATACTGAGCGTAGGTGTTCAGCGAAACGGTCTCCCAGTCTGTGTCAGGTCTCACCAATATATAAAAGGCCATACCAGGAGCACCGGACGCAGTATACCACACCAGCCGACTCACAGGTGAAGTGTCACCTCACCTGGAAGGACTGTCTGGGGCCCTGAATGGTGGTAAGGGAGGAAGTGTAAGGGCAGGTATAGCACTTGTTCTATTTACAAGGATAAGTGCCAGGAGGGAGATCGGTGGGAAGGGATGGGGGAGGACGAGTGGACAAGGGAGTCGTGTAGGGAGCGAGCCCTGTGAAAAGCAGAAAGGGGGGGAGGGAAAAATGTGTTTGGTAGTGGGATCCCGTTGGAGGTGGTGGAAGTTACGGAGAATTATACGTTGGACCTGGAGGCTGGTGGGGTAGTAGGTAAGGACAAAGGGAACCCTATCCCAAGTGGGGTGGCGGGTGGATGGGGTGAGGGCAGACGTGCGGGAAATGGGAGAGATGCGTTTGAGAGTAGAGTTGATGGTGGATGAAGGGAAGCCCCTTTGTTTAAAAAAGGAAGACATCTCCTTCGTCCTGGAATGAAAAGCCTTATCCTGAGGGCAGATGCGGCGGAGACAGAGGAATTGTGAGAAGGGGATAATCTTTTTGCAAGAGACAGGGTGGGAAGAGGAATAGTCCAGGTAGCTGTGAGAGTCTGTAGGCTTATACTAGATATCAGTAGATAGGCCGTCTCCTTTCACTTCCTCCCTCACCACCATTCAGGGCCCCAGACAGTCCTTACAGGTGAGGCGACACTTCACCTGTGAGTCGGCTGGTGTGGTATACTGCGTCCGGTGCTCCCAGTGTGGCCTTTTATATATTGGTGAGACCCAACGCAGACTGGGAGACTGTTTCGCTGAACACCTACGCTCGGTCCGCCAGAAAAAGCAGGATCTCCCAGTGGCCACACATTTTAATTCCACGTCCCATTCCCATTCTGATATGTCTATCCATGGCCTCTTTTATTGTCAAAATGAATCCAAACTCAGGTTGGAGGAACAACACCTTATATACCGGCTGGGTAGCCTCCAACCTGATGGCATGAACATTGACTTCCCTAACTTCCGTTAATGCCCCTCCTCCCCTTCTTACCCCATCCCTGACATATTTAGTTGTTTGCCTGTTCTCCATCTCCCTCTGGTGCTCCCCCCCCCCTTTCTTTCTCCTGAGGCCTCCCGTCCCATGATCCTTTCCCTTCTCCAGCTCTGTATCACTTTCGCCAATCACCTTTCCAGCTCTTAGCTTCACCCCACCCCCTCCGGTCTTCTCCTATCATTTTGCATTTCACCCTCTCCCCACTACTTTCAAATCTCTTACTATCTTTCCTTTTGGTTAGTCCTGACGAAGGGTCTTGGCCCAAAACGTCGACAGCACTTCTCCCTATAGATGCTGCCTGGCCTGTTGTGTTCCACCAGCATTTTGTGTGTGTTGTTGTTTGAATTTCCAGCATCTGCAGATTTCCTCATGTTTGCTCGCTAAAACAATCTGTTCTCTGGTTGGCTCTGTAACATGTTGCTCTGAGAAGCCATCACAAATGCAGCCTATGATTTTATCCTCATGGTTGCCGTTTCAGTTTGATTAACCCAAATAATATGAAGATTAAAATTACTCATGACTAATGCTTTCTCATAGTATGGGTAACATTTCTGTATTTGGAACAACACACAAAAATCTGGAGGAACTCAACACCATCTATGGAGGGAAGTGTTCTATACTTGTTATTTTGCTGGTATTGATATCTTGAAACATGGATTTTTTTGTGGTGGAGGTGATGGGGTGGAATTTGAAAATTATTTCCATATCTGGACATGCATTCTCTTTAGAGGATTGTATCGACTGAATCAACGTATCAATTTTGTGAGACTCATCAGGGAAATTTAGCTGTTTGGATGGCTATGAATTGTAGGCTTTCAAACTGCAGGTTTTAAGCTATACCAAGTGTTTGTGCTGCAACAAATCAACCAAATCAATTTTACTGCACTGACTTGCTATGATGCTTCTGCTAAATTCTTGATACACTCAGTCACTTCATTGACTTAAGAATTTTAATTACAATCTCTGCACCCATCAGTGTAAACAATTTACCTTCAGTTGTTTGTCACACTCAGTTGAGAATCATTTCTGAAATTGCAGAGCTCTGGAGTTAAATATTGAGATGGATAGAAAAAAATTTAGCTTCCAAAGAATACTTGTTTATAAATTGAAAAGGAGGCATGCTACTATTGTTGACAATCTGTGAGAATGCAGCAATCTATTCATGTTTTCTGAAGCTAGTGATTGTTTTACCACTGGGCTATATATACTGGAGCACTTATGGGCCAGTGAATCATTCAAATATGTGTGTGCAATCTCAATAATTTATGGTTAAGCAGCCCAACTGCCACACGTTGAGCTTTATAATGTTGCAGGCTTGCCACAAGGTTTTTATAACTTTTGTTAAAATGTGTGCATGAAAAGATGAGATTAAACTCAAAAAAAGGAAAGCATCAATGTGATTTTAATGCCTAAAATTGAAGAAAGGTGGTTTGGTTTACTTTGTCTGATGATATAACCTATTGCTAATGGTGTTAGATTGATAAATACCCTGAATGAATAGGTCAGACAATATCAACAGGGACTGCAAGAAAATTCAGCTGAATAGATCAGGTTAGATGATTGATAGTGTTAGTCAATTCCCAACTTCTTAAGCGGCACCTGTGAAGGCAAAGGGATAGTTGACATAAACACGAGAAATTGTGCAGATGCTGGAAATGCAAAGCAACACTCAAAAAACGCTGGAGGAACTCAGCAAGCCAGGCAGTGTCTGCGGAACTGAATAAACAGTCAACATTTCAAGCCAAGACCATTCTTCAGGTCTGGAAAAGGAGAGAGACACCAGAGATAAAAAAAGATGGGAGAGGGGAGGGGAAGGAGGCTAGCTAGAAGGGATAGGTGAAGCCAGGTGGGTAGGAAAGGTAAAGGGCTGGAGAAGAAGGAATCTGATAGGAGAAGAGAGTGGACCATAGGAGAAAAGGAAGGAGGAGGGGCATCTGAGGAGGTGATAGGCAGCTGAGAATAAGTTAAGAAGGCAGAGTGGGGGAATAGAAGAAGAGGTTAGGGGGATGGAATTTTTTTTACCAGAAGGAGAAAGTGATGTACATGCCATCAGATTGGGACCTACCCAGACAGAATATAAGGCGTTGCTCCTCCACCCTGAGGGTGACCTCATCATGGCACGAGGAGGCCATGAACCAACATGTCAGAATGGGAACAGGAACCAGTTTGGATTGTGATCCTGCATCAGGACTTATCTCTGGCCGGATAAGTATTTCCAGCATTTTCAGTAAGGTGGTCTGGGTAAGCTTACTTCATCAGTTCTGCATTAGTTGCTAAGGAAGGTGGCAGGAACTTGCCACATACAAGTGGGTTACATGCAATGTTGTGTCTTGCAACCGTGGACAGGCGAGGACAGGAGTATCTGCCACATAGTCCTGGAGAATTATTTTTCAAAAGGTGAAAACTCATTCTTAATTATATGCCTTCTTTTTTTATCCTGGAACACAACAATAACAAACTGTATTTCTTTTTCTAATAGACAATTGTCAGTCATGACCACTTCTCCCATAGTTTGCAGACAGTAGCAGTTCTCAATGATACAGCTACTGTAAATTGCTCATCAATGAGACAATCCAATTCTTTATGATCTCATTACCTTACACCATCATTACTGAAGTCATTGTATCTTGACTGTTTACTCTCTCTCTCCCTCCCTCCCTTCCCTCTCTTTCTCACTCTCTCTCCCTTACTCTCCCCCTCCTCCCTCTCTCTTCTCTCTCTCTCTCTCTCTCTCTCCTTCTCTCCCTTCCTCTCTCCTTCCCTCTCTCCCACCCTCCCTCCCTTTGCTCCTGCCCTTTTCTGTTAGGGTGAAAACCAGAAGTGTTGAAGTGTAAACATTTGTTTCCCTCTCTACAGATACTGCTCAGCCTATGAAGAACTCCTCACATTTTCTGTGAATTCCAGCATCTTCGATATTTGCTTCTGTCTATTCTGCTCCTTCTGTTGCATTGGTACTTTATAATTGCTCTGGTATCAAGAACAATGCACGTAGAATTCATGTGTGTCATTCCTGTTTATATTTTATTTTGAAATGATTGAATGCTAATAAATGCAGTAGGTTCATTGTGAATCAATTTATTCTGCATTGTAGGTTGAAAAGAAATAAAATATACTGTACATTAAACTATCAATTGTATTGAATACTTGTCTAACTATTTCCTAATGATGTTCAAACAACACAAATATAGTTATTCTTAGGCAAAATATCAAATTATAATGCAATTTTCACAGTCTGTTCCTTAAACACACAAGAAAATGACTTGTTTTGTATAAATGAATCGTATTTCGAGAAAATGTCCCTGTTAAAATGGCTCCATCCATCTTATTGAAACAATAAATCAGCTCTGAAATTCATCTATAAGCAGATTTATCATGAGAAGATTGAATAAAATGTGCACAAACAATGAAAGACTTTAAAGATCTTTTGGATCGTTGTTAAGCAAACAATCTAGTGTCAATATCGGTGAAGAGCAAACACAAAAATAAAGGTTTCTGATTGCAGCCAAACACTTCTTTCTCAATCAGCTTTTCAAAGCCTTGGTTGAAAACAACCATGAGAAGCCAGTCCTCCTTTCAGTGTGTGCCGTGGTCTGAGGGGTTTGGAGCCACTTCTCATGTAATCAGATTGATGCCGTTATTTCTCTTCCAAAAGGTAATGAAGAACTAGAATCTTTACTTCAGTTTCAAGCCTCATGACAGTATGAATGGTATGTGGAATGGATGAAACAAAAGCACCAATGCTTGTTCAATGCTGAGGCCACTACAGGTAAAGTCTGGATTCCCTGCATCCTGTATGATGTCAACTCAGAGTGTAGAGCTTCACCTCCATTCTCCTCTCACTGTTAGTGAGTGGAGCAGA
Organism: Hemitrygon akajei; assembly: GCF_048418815.1. Taxonomy (NCBI): domain Eukaryota; kingdom Metazoa; phylum Chordata; class Chondrichthyes; order Myliobatiformes; family Dasyatidae; genus Hemitrygon; species Hemitrygon akajei. The sequence goes on along the minus strand of NC_133143.1, from coordinate 36,831,247 downwards.
GTTCAAACTCTGCCCACTGATGTGGAGGGGCGAGAACACAGCCACAGACCTAAAGGGATGTTCAGTTTGATCATGTTGTACAGTACAACAGACCATCAAACAAGTAGGTGATATACGTTACTGAAGACATCCAGATCAGATGTCTTCCCCTTCCTAACATCAGGGAACCGGTGACAGTTTCTTCCCCTCTGCCATTATGAAAGCTACCTCATTATTCCTTTTTGCACTATTTATTTTACATATGTTTAGTAATTTATAGCAGCCTGATTCACATCATATAAGTCAGTGATAATAAATATGATTCTCACCAGTTTTTACTGAGAGACCGGGTAAACTGATTAGTAATCAAGAACTGTAGATGTTATGCCACATTGTCCTCAACTTCAACAGATTTGTGCTTAGATTGGTTTATTTCCTTCCTGACCATCACTTCAAATATTATTATACAAAGGATGGCCAACATTAAAATGCAGATACATATTAATCATCAATTAGTGTACTGTAAACTTCCAATGTTTCAAAGTAAATTTATTATCTAAGTACATATGTGTCACCATATGCAACTCTGAGATTCATTGTCTTGCAGGCATACTCCATAAGTCTATAGAATAATAACCATAACAGAATCAGTGAAAGACCACACCGACTTGGACATTGCACCAGTGTGCAAAGGACAACAATCTGTGCAAATACAAAAAGAAAGAAATAATAATTGATAAATCAGTAATAAATATGGAAAACATGACGTGCAGGGTCCCTGAAAGTGAATCCATAGCTTGTGGGCTCATTTCAATGATGGAGCTAGTGAAGTTGAGTGAGGTTATCCCCTTTGGTTCAAGAACCTGGTGGCTGACGGGTAATAACTGTTCTTAAACCTGGTGGTGTGAGTCCTGAAGCATCTGCTCCTTCATCCTGATGGCAGCAGCAAAGAGAGAGCATGTCCTGGGTGGTGGTGGTCCCTGATGATGGACCCTGCTTTCCTGCATCAGTGTTTCATGTAGATGTGCTCAGTGGTGGAGAGGCCTTTACCATGATGGACCGGGCTGTATCCATTACTTTTTGTAGGATTTTCCGTTCAAGGGCATTGGTGTTTCCATACTAGGCTGTGATGTGTCCATTCAATATACTCTCCATGCGTTTATGTAAGGACATAAACATGGATCATTTGATTTTGAATAAATTGATTGTTCATGTTTGAATACCTGATTGGGTACACTTTCTTCTCTCTATAACATCCTCCATTTCTACACTTCATTCTCTGTTTCTCTGATTCTATTAACTTACATCCCCCTCTCTTTTCACTATACTATTGATTCAATCGAATCAATCTTCAAAAGTTGACTTTTAGGAGCTCTCTCGATCAACATCTCTGCCTGTGCAATGTACACTCTGTCTTTCTGTTTGTCAAAAACAGAGACACAGTGTCATAAATTAGTGTAGCACAGAAATGAGCCCTTCAAACCTTATCATGTATCTACAGTAGGTAGTAAGAGCGACTCCAGAAATAATTTCATCCTCATTGGCATCCCCTTCTTCCATCCTCACACTAGGAATGAAGGAGAGGATTCAGGTGGCATTTTTTAAAGAATTATGAATGTGTGCCTGACTTTAGGGACTGTCTCCTGCTGTCCTTATTATTAGTAGCAAAGAGTATACAGTGCATATGTCATTTACATTTAAATTTTGCTGCCATCAATCAGGTTTCCCATATCATTCCTTATGTGCCTAAAGGGTCAGCATTTTTCCCTAAACTCTTTAAGAATTCCTTCAGATCAGTCTCAACCTGTATAAATTAGCCATCTATTTTTTAATTATTAATGTTTCAGGAAGTGGTCATCATTAGGACCAGCATTTAATGCCCTTCCGTAATTGTCCTTGAGAAGATGGTGGTCAGCCTCTTTGGTAAACCACTGAGTAGTTTAGGAAAAGGGACACACACAGTGCTGTTGGCTGGGGTGTACCAGGAACTAACAACAATGACAGAGCCTGGAAGCACACACTCTATGTTTTAAGAACAGCTTCTCTGCAATCAGATTTCTGAACAGCACATGATCTTATGCACACTACTTCACTATTACTCTTTCGCACTATTTATTTACTCATTCAGCCATTGATTCCTGTACTTATTTATCCATCAATCATATGTTATGTCTTGTACAGTATGGCTGCTGCAAAGCAACAGATTTCAAGACACAGTGAATTTGATTCTGATTCTGATATATTTTCAGATCAGTACAGATGGTCCCCGTTTTTTGACCGTTCGCTTTACAACACCTCGCTGTTATGAAAGACCTACATTAGTTACCTGTTTTCGCTAACAGAAGGTGTTTTCACTGTTACGAAAAAGGGCAGCACGCGCCCCGAGCAGTCAATCTCCTCCCCTGGAACTGCATTCTAGCCGCCATTGCTTTAACACGTGCCTGTGAACATCTGTGCTTTATGTCGATTTATTTTGTGCATCCGTTAGCAAGATGAGTTCTATGGTATTGGAAAAGCCTAAAAAAGCTTGTAAGGGTGTTACACTTAGCGTAAAACTAGACATAATTAAGCTTTTCGATCGTGGTGAATGAAGAAAGGACATAATGAGTTTGGCTAAGGAGGCTGGTTTTGTGGAAGTTGACGAAGATAATGTTAAAGAGGTTTTGGCATCCCATGACAAGAACTGACAGATGAAGAGCTGATGCAATTGCAAGAGGAAAGGATAACAATCGAAACTGACCGTAGTAGCAAACGGCCCAAAAGTGAAGTCATCCAGGAACTGAACGTGAAGCAATGGCGTGAGATTTTCACTGCGATTGACAACGCTGCAATAATTGCAGAAAAGTATGACTTTAATTTTGAAAGGGTACGTAGGTTTAGGGCGGGTTTGCAGGATGGTTTGAATGCTTACAAAGAACTGTATGATAGAAAAATGCGCGAGGCTAAGCAGTCAAACTTACTGTCGTTTTTCAAGCCTTCCACATCAGCCACAGCAGACGACGAACCTCGACCTTTGACATTGAGGCAGGCAGACATAGAAGAAGGTGACCTGCCTGCCCTGATGAAAACAGACAACGATAAGATAACACCCCAGTCTCCTCTACCTCCCGCCACCCCAACCTCCGACGATTCAGCCTAACACACCATCATCAGTGTGCTCGCTGTCTTCCTGATTCCAGTAAGTGAAACTACACTGTACATACATTAGTTCTACTTTATATAGGCTGTGTATTTTTATGTGTTATTTGGTATGATTTGGCAGCTTCATAGCTTAAAGGTTACTGGAGAGATTGCTTCTGCCGAGAGTGCTTGCATGAGATTCTCGCTACGGTGGACAGTGCTGCAATGATTGCAGAAAAGCATTTCTACTTTATATAGGCTGCGTATTTATCAGATCATTCCTGCTTTTACTATATGTTACTGTTATTTTAGGTTTTATGTATTATTTGGTATGATTTGGTAGGTTATATTTTTGGGTTTGTGAATGCTCACAAATTTTTCCCATATAAATAAATGGCAATTGCTTCTTCACTTTACAACATTCCGGCTTACGAACCGTATCATAGGAACGCTCTATCTTCAGATAGCGGGGGAAACCTATATATCATAAAGGACAGACCAGGTAAATGTAACAAATTTCTGCCCCCAAGGAACATTTGTGAACCAGATGGAGTTTAATAATTATCCAATTGTTTGTGCTTATTGTTATTAATATTATCTTTGTTTTCATTCCATATTATTAGCCAAATTTAAACACAGAGTGTTTCACTTTATTGGGGCATTGATTAATCAGAGCAGTCACTTATTTGGGACAACTCTGAAAGAACAAAAGCTAATTGATAAAAACAGCCAAGATTCCTTTTGTTTATTTGGGACATTGTGCCACTTAACTGGGCCAGGAAACTGTTTCTAATTAGCATCAGTAACCTGCACTCATGTGGCTATTAGACATTACACTGCACTTAGAGCAAACAGTTTTTAAATAGCGCCTTTTTCATGTGTTTGCATTGAAAAGCAATGATTTCTGTCACTGATAATTGTCGAAAAATAAACAGTAAGACAATTCACAACTGTTTTGCTCACTACGGTTTCAAGCATTCAGGCTTGGAGATGTTAGAAGCAACTGGGAGTGAAAATGAAATGATTTTACTACTTCAACAAATTAGAAACTATGAACAATTTAAAGGTATCAACATTCATGTTGAAGGTTACAATGAAAATGAAGATTTGGAGGATGTAATCATTAACTTTTAATCACAGTAACTCTGGCAGGGACTGCAAGACATTACTTCCTACAAAGCAAAACCCAATAGTATGAATGGCAACGATGCTTCTCTACCAGATGAACTCAATGCCTTCTATGCTCGCTTTGAAAGGGAGAACACATCTACAGTTGTGAAGATCCCTGTTGCACCTGATAACCCAGTGATCTCTCTCAGAGACGATGTTAGACTGTGTTTAAAGAGAGTGAAACCTCGCAAAGCAGAAGGTCCCGATGGAGCACCTGGTAAGGCTCTGAAAACGTGTGCCAGCCAACTAACGGGAGTATTCAAGGACATTTTCAACCTCTCACTGCTACAGGCAGAGGTTCCCACTTGCTTTAAAAAGGCAACAATTATACCAGTGCCAAAGAAGAATAATGTGGGCTGCCTTAACGACTATCACCTGGTAGCACTCTCATCGACAGTGACGAAATGCTTTGAGAGGTTGGTTATGACTAGACTGAACTCTTGCCTCAGTAAAGTCCTGGATCCATTGAAATTTGCCTATCGCCACAGTAGGTCAATGGCAGACGTAATCTCAATGGCTCTTCACATGGCATTAGATCACCTAGACAACACAAACACCTACATCACGATGTTGTTCATTGACTATAGCTCAGCATTTAATACCATCATTCCCACAATCCTGATTGAGAAGTTGCAAACCCTGGGCCTCTGTACCTCCCTCTGTAATTGGATCCTCAGCTTCCTAACTGGAAGACCACAGTCTGTGAGGATTGGTGATAACATATCCTCTTCTCTGACGGTCAACACCAGCACACCTCAGGGGTGTGTGCTTAGCCCACTGCTCCACTCTCTGTATACACATGACTGTGTGGTTAGGCATAGCTCAAGTACCATCAAAAAATTTGCTGATGATACAACCATTGTTGGGAGAATCTCAGGCACTGATGAAAGGGCGTACAGGAGTGAGATATGCCAGCTAGAGGAATGGTGCCGTAGCAACAACCTGGCACTCAACATCAGTAAGACGAAAGAGCTGATTGTAGTCTTCAGGAAGGGTGAGACAAAGGAACACATACTAATCCTCATAGAGAGATCAGAAGTGGAGAGGGTGAGTAGCTTCAAGTTTCTGGGTGTCAAGATCTTTGGGGATCTAACCTGGTCCCAACAAATTGATGTAGAAGGCAAGACAGTGGCTATACTTCATTAGGAATTTGAAACAATTTAGCATGTCAGCAAATACGCTCAAGAACTTCTATAGCTGTACCGTGGAGACCATTCTGACAGGCTGCATCATTGTCTGGTATGGAGGGGCTGCTGCATAGGACTGAAAGAAGCTGCAGATGGTTGTAAATCTGGTCAGCTCCAACTTGGGCATTAGCTTACAAAGTACCCAGGACATCTTTAGGAACCGGTGTCTCAGAAAGGCAGTGTCCACTATTAAAGACCTTCAGGACCCAGGGCATGCCCTTCTCTCACTGTTACCATCAGGCAGGAAATATAGAAGCTTGAAGGCACACACTGAGTGATTCAGGAACAGCTTCTTCCCCTCTGCCATCCGATTCCTAAATGGACTTTGAAGCTTTGGTCACTACCTCACTTTTTTAATATACAGTATTTCTGTTTTTGCATATTTTTAAATAATCTATTCAATATACATAATTGATTTACTTGTTTATTTATTATTATTTTTATTTTATTTGTTATTTTCTCTCTCTCTGCTAGATTATGTATTGCATTTAACTGCTGCTGCTAAGTAAACAAATTTCATGTCACATACCGGTGATAATAAACCTGATTCTGATTCTGATTCTAATTCTGATTCTAAAAGCATTGTATGGATGCTGTCCATGATCTGCACTAGGTGTTTGTACTGATTTTGATCAGTTAGAGTCAATTAAAAGAACACAGCTGCAAACATTGAATGAATTCCTCCATCGATAGCTATTAGGAACTAATACACAGTTTTACCGTACTGTATTGATAGTGTTATAATTTGTTTTGTATATAATTTGAATACGGTACATAATTTGATACTTAGTTGAAAGATAGTTTGTCTCTTTTATACATTTTTAACTATTTTCTTGAGACTGAGTTAATTGGAACAGCCACTTAATTGGGCCAAAATAAACTGGTCCTAAATATTCCAATTAACTAGCATCCACTGTATGACAGTTTCTATGGAAAGATTTGACTCACATCTCTGGATTGATTATTACTGGTCTATGAATTCCTAGTCCAGTCAGATAATCAGTGCACTGCCATACCCATGAATGATAGAATCTACTTGGAACACTAAATTACCTCGTTAAGTCCTTTTGTTTCCACACTCTGGGCTGACAATGGTCAGGTATTAAGCAGGATATTCTTGACCTTATCAAGTGGATGGTACAGTAATGTAGCATTTAGTGTAACACTGTTTCTGCTCCTGCGTTCCAGGTTCAATTCCGCCGCTGTCTCTGAGGTTCTCCTGTGACTGCGTGCTCCAACTTCGTCCCGCATTCCAAAGACATACAGATCAGTAGACTGTGGTCATTCATGGATGTATTTGGAAAGCACAGGCTTATTGGTCTGGAAGAGCCAATTATAAATAAAATAAAAAACATTCTGACTCAAGTGAAGTCAGAGTAGGCTATTTCCTTTGTACTTTTCTTAACCTTGGTACACAATCTACAGGGTTGAATCTGGGCCAGGAAAGATCAAGTGGCTCAGATTCAGCAGTAGGTGGGGAATAGTGAAACCTTTGCTGACCGGGGTGATAAATGGACCTGCAGTGTTTGATTCATTGGGGACTTAAGGAGGTACTGAAGGAACTCACAAAAAAAAATGCTGGAGGAACTCAGCAGGCCAGGCAGCATCTCGGAAAAGAGTGCAGTTGACATTTCGGGCCAGAACCCTTCGGCAGGATGCTGACTCAGCAGAGTTCCTCCAGCATTTTGTGTGTGTTGCTTGGATTTCCAGCATCTGCAGATTTTCTCTTGTTTGTGACTGAAGGAACTCAATGGGTCAACCAGTATCTGTGGGTGGGGGGATGGATCCACTGTGTTCCTCCAGAAGATTGTTTGTTACTCCTGATTCCATCACCTGCAGTCTCAGTTGGCCTTTAGTTGGTCCTAATTGTAAAGGGTGGAATTTCAGTTGGAAGCTATGTAATATAAAATGATCAATGATCCAAGATGGTGGTGCGATGCATCTTGCAGTGGCCACTCCAGAGCTGATTATCTGTTATTTGTGAAGCGGAGTGCCGTGCGCAATCATAGTTGAATGAAAAATGGACGTGGGAGCACGGAGCATGGAGGAACATCTGAAAATCTCCAGGAAGACCTTCTTTGTTACTGCTGCTGCTGTGAGGTTTGGGTCTCTGCTGGGAAGAACAGGCCCTCAGTCCTCGGGGTCATGTTACCAATGGCCGTTGGCGGGGCCATCTTAATACGCTCAGCAGAGGATGGTTCTTGGAGAAGCTGTGCCGGAGGGGATGATCAGAGGCTAGGAGGTTCGATGGACTCGGAGTCCGCTGCGGTCAGGTCGTTTTCAGTGTGTGCTGCAACTGCGAGGCTGGTTTCGACGGAGCTTTCATTGTGTGCTGCATCTGCAAGGCTGAGTTGGGCAACGCCGTGGAAGTCCATAGCGGGGGTATTCTCTTCTGCCGCCGACATGGGATGGCGAGTCTGTTGGGACACTGGGGACTTGTGGAAACTGTGTGATGACTTCTTTTGAACTTATAGTCTTTTAACATCTTTGGACTATTTTTACTGTGTCCATGGTCTGTTTTTTTATCAATTATGCTATTGTTTGCACTGTTGTAACTATTTGTTGTAAATATGTGGTTTTTTGCAGGTTTTGTAGCTTTACTTTTGGTCTTGTTTGTCTGGTGGATTTGGATCTCCTTTCCGGGGAATGCGCTAAGATAGTAGCGCGATATTAATATGCAGCAGCCTCTCCGGACTCTGGATTGGGGTTTGCCAAACATCATGTGGATTTTCTGGTGTAGTCTGTTTTGTCATGTGCTTTTGTGATATCATTCTGGAGGAAAGTTGTCTCATTTTTTAACTGCATTCCATTTGTGGTTTTTAAATGACAATAAACTGAATCTGAATCTGAATGAAGCTGAGAAGATTTTCAAATGAAATATATGTGATTGTGTAAGCAGGTTTTATTCAATATTCTGTTGAAGAAACACAATGATGAGTCCGTTGTGCTTTAAGCATTTGACACTTGACTAATTCACCACTCTGTTGACATTTTACCTCAAAGTTCGAGATGTATATTTCATTCTCCGTGGAATGTGTGACACAAATAATGAAACGCTAAGGAGCAAACACGAGGAAATCTGCAGATGCTGGAAATTCAAACAACACACACAAAATGCTGGTGGAACGCAGCAGGCCAGGAAGCATCTAAGGAGGTTTGTTTGAAAACGCATCCGCTGAGTTGTCAGTTTAACTTCTTAGTGTTTGTTCTAGTTGGGTTGGTTCAAACTGCCTGGTACTGTCTAATGTGTAAAATGAGAAAATGTTGGAAACACTTAACAGGTGACACAACACTGGAGGAAAAGACACTGAGTTAAGATTCAGGTCTGGATCCTTCATCAGTACTGGTAAAGCATATTCTTTATTGAATTTTGGCACAGATCTGCTGTATTGTATGATAATTTTATTATTTCCTCCACATTGCAAGAAGTAAAGACTAATTCTGGCCTTAGTTGAGGAATTTAGAAATAATGAAGTATCTTAAATCAAACTACCATTTATTGTAGGTACAAGAGACTCTAAATGCCAGAAATTTGGAGCAACACACAAAAAGCTGGTGGAGTTTAACATGTCAGGCAGCGTGTATGGAAATGGACAGTCAACATTACAATTTGAGAGCCTTCATCAGGACAGGGTAGAAAGAAGAAAGATAGCCAGTATAAAAAGGTGGGAGAAAGGGAAAGAGTGATATGTGGATCCATGTGAGGAAGGCTGATAGTGAGATGATGTAGGGGGAGAGTGGGTATGAAGTGAAAAATTGGGAGGTGATAGATGATATGACAAAAAGCTGAAGAAGATGGAATCTGATTGAACAGAGAAACTTCTGACAGGAATATGTGGGTGATGGACAGATCAAAAGGGTAGGGAGGGGAAATAGATTGTTGCTGAGGAAAGATGGGAGAAGGGGAAAAAAGGAAAGGCGGGGTTGGGTTGGTAACCAGAGGTTAGAGAAATCAGGTTGGTGACTACCAAGATGGATATGAGGTGTTGTTCCTCTAATTCGCATCTATCCTCAACTTGGAAATAGAGGTGGCCATGGACAGACTTGTCAGTGTGGGAATGGAAAGTGGAATTAAAATGGTTGGCTGCCTGGAAATCCCAGTTTCTAGGATGGATTGAGCGAAGATGCTCAATGTAGTGTTCTCCCAATCTATAAAAACACAAAATGCTGGCAGAACTCAGCAGGCCAGACAGCATCTATGGGAGGAGGTAGTGACGATGTTTCGGGCCAAAACTCTTCCCATAGATGTTGTCTGGCCTGCTGAGTTCTGCCAGCATTTTGTGTTTTTATTTATTTCCAGCATCTGCAGATTCACTTGTGTTGCCTTTGAATTCTCCCAATTTATGTTGGTTCTCACCAATGTAGTGGAGGCCACGCCGGGAGCACTGGATGAAATAAATGACACCATTGCAGTCACACGTGAGGGACTTGCCTCACCTGTAATGACTGCTTTCACCTCTGAATGGTGTAGAAGGAGGAGGTGAAGGGACTATAATACCACTTGCAGGAACAGGTCCCTGAAGGGGGGTTGACAGGGGGTGAGTGTGAAATGGACAGACAAGGGAGTTATGGAGAAGGTGGAGAGGGAGAGGGAAGCTCTAGCAAACTCATGCTCAGGTAGATCAGCTTTGACTGGTCTCCTGGTGTGCACCAGTTTTTAATAAATCACCTGTTATTTTGAACACCATCTTCTTTCAGTGATCTTTCAGTTTACTCCTACAGCTGGCATAATCAGCAGGATACCACACTGGATCGCAACCGACTATGAGGCTCCTGGTTAGGTGAGTGCATTTGAGATACCACTGTGTTAGGTTAGGTGATCACCCCATAGTCGAATGAGACCATAAGATTGGGTGAAAAGAATTTGGTGTCGAAAAATGGAGGTGTTGGGGTGTCTGGGTAACTGGTGGAAGGGAGGGGTGGTTACAGGTTACAATTCATTTGAGAAATTCATTGACTAACCAACATTATTTAAGCCACAGTCTTGGGGAGCTGGATTTACAGACACTGTAAGATGTGCATCATTGTAATATATGCAGACTTTGTGAGATAGATAACAATCAGACAAGGTCTGGGTGGTTATGGGTTGCAAATGGATTGACTAACCAACAATATCTGAACCATAGACTTGGGCAGCTGAAATTGCAGACACTAAGCTATGGCGATGGTGGAAAAACAGGAAGCTGGAGGGAACCATGAAGGCAGTGTGGGAATCGGAAGGATCCCTCACTCACCCAACAGCTCATCATTACCATAACTTGATACAAAAGTGGTAGGTAGTGTACGTCCATGTATGCCCCTAGAACGAGATGTAGATTGGGACAATTCGGCTGGTGCAGCTGGTGAGTATAGAACTTGTAATAAAGATTTATAACTTCCAGACTATTAGGAGGCAGCAGCAGCAGCCTCAGATCCTGCATCCCTCTGAGTCATCCAGAAGACTGTCACGCTACAGTGTCCACGGTGAAACAATCTTTTACAGCAGCAGAGAAATAGATGTTACTAAATTAATTTCCCGCTATCAAACATAATGATAATGTGATTTTGCGGCAAGAAGAATTAAGAATTACAGGAGGTTTACCATCTGACTCTGGATGATATGCACATCCTTCTAAAGGTTAAAATACCCAGGCAAGTCTGGTCCATATTGACCAAGCATATCTGAAATAAAAATTGGCTAAAGGGAGAAGCAGATTCCCAGAGGACGAACTGGGGGACTTCACTGAGGGAGTTATGGATGCAATAGGTAAAGGCCGGGTGAAATGGACTGAGATTATTTTAATTAAGCAAGAGCTAAAAGAGAAAGTTGAGGACTATGCTGTGTTAAATATCAGGCATATAAGAAACATAGCAGCCTAAATGGACCTAAACAGGACAATGACATCTTCATACAACTTCAAAAAGATGGTATGGGCCCCATCTGACCAGGATAATAAAAATTGGCCGCACATTTACTCAAATACCTAACTGGGCAATGCTAGCAGAAGCAAAGAGGGAAAAACAGGAGAATGTGCAGCCACAGTGGCAGCTATAATGCTGGTCAGACAAGGCAATGTTGACTGTTTAAGGTGCAGAAGAAGAGGGCATATAGCTCGGGAGTGTTGGCCTATAATTTCCTTCCTTCTGCCTCTCTCTCTTCTTGAAGAGTGGAAAGACATTAGCAATTTTCCAGTCCTCCAGAACCATGCCAGAATCTATTAATTGTAGAAAGATCATTACCAATGCCTTCATAATCTCTTCAACCATCTCTTTCAAACTCTGGGATAAAGACAATCCGGTCCAGTTGACTTATCTACCTTCAGACCTTTCAGTTTTCCAAGCACCTTCTCCCTAGTAATGGCAACTTCACTCACTTCTGCCCCCTGATAATCATAAACTTGCAAAATACTACTAGTGTCTTCCATAGTGAAGACTGATGCAAAATATTTATTCAGTTCATCTGTTGTTTCCTTATCCCCCATTACTACTTCTGCAGCATCATTTTCCAGTGGTCCAATATCTACTTTTGACTCTTTTTTTTTAACTTTCTAAATCTGAAGAAATTTCTGGTATTCTTTTTAATATTATTGTCTAGCATACCATCATATTCCATCTTCATCTTTTTAGTTGCCTTCCGTTCTTTTTCCCTAACCCGATCCCAAAGCTTCCCAATCCTCAAACCTCACTAATTTTTGCTCTATCATATGCCCTCTCTTTAGTTTCTCTTGTCAGCCACAGATGCATCATCCTGTCTTTAGAATACTTCTTTACTTTGGGATGTATCTATCTGGTGACCTTCTGAAATGCTCCCAGAAACTCCAGCCGTTGCTGATCTGCTGTCATCCTTACTAGTGTTCCCTTCCAATTAAATTTGGCCAGCTCTTCTCTCATGCCTCTGTAATTCACCTTACTCCACTGTAATACTGATACATCTGACTTCAGCTTCTTTTCCTCAAATTAGAGGGTGAATTCTGTCAAATTATGATTGCTTGGGTTCCTTTAGCTTAAGCAGTCTGATCAATTCTGGTTCATTGTACAGCACCCAATCCAAAATAACTGATACCCTAGTGAATTTAACCACAAGCTGCTCCAAAAAATCCATCTCATAGGCATTCTACAAATTCTGTCCCTCAGGATACAGCACAAACCTAATTTTCCCAATCTACCTGCATATTGAAATCCTGCATGACTCTCTTAACATTGCCTTTTGACGTGCGTTTTCTATGTCCCATTTTAATTTGTAGAACACATCTTTGCTACTGTTTGGAGGTCTGTAAATAACTCCCATCTAGGTCTTTTTGCCCTTGCAGTTTCTTAGCTCTACCTATAACAATTCTATGTCTTCTGATTATATGTCACCTCTTTCTAATTATTTGATTTCATTTTTCACAAACAGAGCTACCCCACCCCCTCTTTTCGATACAATATGTATACTTGGACCAGGGATTAGCAATAGAACGGGTGAGCAGTTTCAAATTCCTGGGTGTCAACATCTCTGAGGATCTATACTGGGCCTAACATATTGATGCAATTACAGAGACTGCAGCAATATTTCATGAGGAGTTTGAGAAAAATTGGTATGTTACCAAAGATACTCACAAATTTCTACAGATGTACCGTGGAGAGCATTCTAACTGGTTGTATCACCATCTCACATAGAAGGTCCACTGGGCTGGATTGGTAAAAACTGCATAAAGTTGTAAACTCAGCCAGCTCCACCATGGGCACTAGCCTCCCCTGCATTGGGTACACCTTCAAAAGGTGATGCCTCAAAACAGTGATATCCATCATTAAGACCCCCCATTATCCACGACATGCCTTCTTTTCATTGCTCCCATCAAGGGAGAGGTACAAGTGCCTGAAGACAGACAGTCAACATTTCAGAGAGAGCTTCGGCCCCTCCAACATCAGATTTCTGAATGGACAATGAACCCCATGAATACTACCTCAATAGGTTTCTTCTCTTTTTGCACTATTCATTTAATTTATTTTTCTTTTTTACATATAGTATTTGTAATTTATAGCTTAATTATGCAGTGCAATTTACCATTGCTGCAAAACAACAATCTTCAAGACATGGGTAGTGAAATTGAACCTGATTCTGGTTCAAGTTCTGAAGGGATGCTGGAACTGGAGCTTACCGTTTATGGTAGTGACACAAACAAAGGATTGCACAAGCATGTAGCCACAGAACCATCACACGTTCCACACATTACTGTTGATTAGGAAATGATTATCTGAGAGGCTAAGGAAGTCATTTAGAAATGGGATGCACTGTCATAAAGGATACCAGATCATGTGAATGGTGCCCAGATTGCTCTAGAGAACCCTTTCATTTGGGATCATATTTGGAATTGGGGTCTGAATGTACAAATCCACCCCTGCATTTGACTTACTGCATCTCTCATATTATTTTTATTGTACAGCTCATTATTTTAATGATCATTATTATTAGTGTGCGCACTATGATGCCAGGTAAAGCATTGGTGTTAGGGGAATTGTCATGTAGTGGGCCAAACAAGGGTAGTGTTAGGGATCTAATCTTTAGGCCCTATTGGCTATTTTAGGCCAAAGGCCTGGAGGGGGAGCTGTTGTGGGTGAAAGAATAGTGAGCGCTTGTAAATAATAAACAGGGATGCAGATTGTGCTGATGTGGTAACAGGGAAGCACAGAGAAAGACAAAAAGTAGACATGGAATGCAGCAGTAATGATGTTCAAGGTTCAGGTACTTTATAAATAATGTTATAGTGTGCACCCATTGTTGTAATAGAAAATTGGATTTACTGTTAGACTGGGGGAGAATCATTTTACTCTGTAATCAGGACCTAGTCATTTACCTAATTAATTCTTCCTGTAGCCAGCATTCTTTTATCAAAATGTAGTTTTACTGGTAATCTCATAAACTGAGAACGTAGATGCTCTACCAAATTCATGGTCAGATAGATCAGCCTTGAATGTTCTCCTGGTGCACACCAGTTTTTAATTAACTGCCCATTATTTCAAACTCCAACGCCATATTATCTTTCAGTTTGCTCCTTCAACACTAATGTAAAATTCTATAGAAAATGACCTTGTACGGAAACAGACAAACCTACATCATTTAAGCAAAATTTTTAAGGCCGGAGGAGGGAGCGGACTGGAGTTATTCCTTACTGTGTTCAAAAGCAAGGACACCTACAAACAATCCCTGAGGATGATTATTACACAACATAATCAATTTTGTTCTTGCTTCCTTCCAACTGGACAATAGTCAAGGTCCCATTCACTCCAGTTGGAATGAACAATAACTACATTAATTCATTAATTTGATATATAAAATAAGATGAATAGCTCTATCTATATTACCTCCTCTATTACTTGGATGGAGCAAGTGGAAGTTGTTTGTGAATGTAATTGTATACCATATGGTAATTATAAATCAATAACAAATATAGCACTTTTCACATTACAGATATTATGTAAAAGCCATCTGGCTACTGTTAATCTAATTAGCTATTGATTGTTTTCAATTATTTCTGACGAAAGGCAGCAGGATTATGATTGTCAGATCCAATTTACTAACAGCCCGGTAATCTAGTCCACAGTTTCTATGCTAAATAGCTATTTCATCTTTAAAGAAGGTAAACAGGAATATTGAGTCAACAAATTATAATGATATAAATACAATAAAGTATAAAATTATGAGAGGCATAGACAGGAGAACAGGAGAACGGGGCTGAGAGGGATAATAAATCAGCCATTAGGGAATGGAGGACCATGGGTCAAATAGCCTAATTTCTCTCCTATAAATTATGGTCTTATGGTCTTACAACCATGTTATAGCTGAAATTTTTTGTCAGTTTATGTTGGATGATTTTAGATATCATAATCCTTCTCTTTATTGGTTCTTGCCTGATATTTATGTGCTAGAGTGTAGGAAGATGCCTGAACCTGAGTTATTTTATTGTGGACCGTCCATTGCACATCAGCTGTCGTGTTGACATACTAGCAGTTTAGTAACAAGGCGGGAGTCAGGTGGAAAACATAGTAAGGATGTCTACATCTGGCTGAACATGGATTGCTCTCTTTCCCTGTACTATGGTAACAAATATATTGCCAGTAATACATCTTAGGCCTTAGCCTATTGGCAAGTGAGTCCAGGATGACTGGAGACTACACATTACTCTAAGTGCTCACTGTCTTAATAGTCAATAAGAATGCTAATAGCCATACCCACCAATTTGGCCAATGGGGACTTTTGCCAGTGCCTGTCAGGTAACTATAACTCTGTTCCAGGCATGGTTTCAGCAGACAAGGAAGGATCATAGTTTCAGAACTTGTAGACCTCTCCCTGTCAGACTGTGATTCAGAAAACCCATCTAGTATCACTTGCTATGCACATCATTAAGAGTTAAAATTACCAGTTGAATTTGCCTACTCTTCATTCTCCAGATCTCAGATTCTCCAGTTACAGCAAGCAGTGAAAAAGGCGAATGGTATGTTGGCATTCATAGCAAGAGGATTCGAGTACAGGAGCAGGGAGGTTCTACTGCAGTTGTACAAGGCCTTGGTGAGACCACACCTGGAGTATTGTGTGCAGTTTTGGTTCCCTAATCTGAGGAAAGACATTCTTGCCATAGAGGGAGTACAGAGAAGGTTCACCAGATTGATTCCTGGGATGGCAGGACTTCCATATGAAGAAAGATTGGATCGACTGGGCTTATACTCCCTGGAATTTAGAAGATTGAGGGGGGATCTTATTGAAACGTATAAATTCTAAAGGGATTGGACAGGCTAGATGCAGGAAGATTGTTCCCGATGTTGGGGAAGTCCAGAACGAGGGGTCACCATTTAAGGATAAAGGGGAAGCCTTTTAGGACCGAGATGAGGAAAAACTTCTTCACACAGAGAGTGGTGAATCTGTGGAATTCTCTGCCACAGGAAACAGTTGAGGCCAGTTCATTGGCTATATTTAAGAGGCAGTTAGATATGGCCCTTGTGGCTAAAGGGATCAGGGGTTATGGAGAGAAGGTAGGTTTAGGGTTCTGAGTTGGATGATCAGCCATGATCATACTGAATGGTGGTGTAGGCTTGAAGGGCTGAATGGCCTACTCCTGCACCTATTTTCTATGTTTCTATGTCTCAATGTAACTATGTCAAAATTAGAATGCAGAGAATGCAGTTTAACAGTATGTTTTGAATCCAGTGTTTAACTCTTCCTGCCCTTTTGAACAATCTACGTGCCTTTTCTAAAGGTACAAATTGTGCTTTTCTTAATCAGATTCAGATTTTATTTATTTATTGATTGCATGTACATTGAAACATACAGTGAAGTGCATCATTAGTGTTAACAACCAACATGGCCTAAAGGTGTGCTGGGGCAGGCTGCAAGTGCTGTCACACATTCCAGTGCCTGCACAGCATGCCCGCAATGTTCAACAGAACAACACAAGCAACAACATCTGCTAAACAAGCTCCATTCCTCTCTCCCACACAACTTCTCACACACACACGCACACACACCATCCGTCAACACCAGGACAGGCCAGGTCCAGGACTTCCAACTTTCCTACTGGATTCACAGGCTCACAAACCCAGGGCTTTGGCCACTGGGCCTTGACTTCCGGACTTCTGACTGACCTTTGGGAATACTTTCTACATGCCTTCATGTTCTATTGCCATCTCATCAAACAACATATGGCACAATAAGAAAAAATGCACCCCAATTTATTATTAGGCTTTTGCCTACGAGTAATTTGCACCATTGACATGCAGATTTGAAACTGATTGTTCTAATGAGTGTTGAGATGGTTAAGTCAATAAATAACCTAAAGATTTCTTTGTGTAAAAAGAAACATCCAGTGAGCAGCAGTTCTGTGGACAAAAATGCATTGTTAATGAAAGAGGTCAGAGGAGAATGACCAGACTGGTTCAAGCTGCTGACAGGAAGGTGACAGCTACTCAAATAACCACGTGTTACAATAGTGGTTTGCAGAAGAGCATCGCTGAATGCACAACATGCACTGAGCGACCACTTTATTAAGTACCTCTGTACTGAGTATAAGTCAACAAAAATTAAGTGATATTAAAGAAGAATTTGATGACTGGAATAGGAAACATTCCAGATCTGAAGCTAAAATAAACAATGGTTTTATAACTTACTTCTTATCTTGACTGAGTAAAAATATTTGTTAGCAAAGTATTATTCCTCTATATTATTAAGAGTTGCAGATCTCATGCCTGAATACAGTTCTTTAAATAATGCTGCATATGTTGCTGGAATGCTTCCTAGAATGCCACACACAGCTATCAGTCAGTTAGTTATGGTTTATGTGACTGCTTGGCTTTTCACTCAAGTGGAACCTTTTGTGTATGCTTTTGAATTCTCCTGGCTAAGCTCACAAAACATCTTTTTTTTAAAAAAGCAAGTATGTTACTACTGCAGTGTGCCATTGCTCAGAGTTTCAGGCTTTGGAGAAAAACACAACAGCCATGCAGAAAGAGTGAATTATGCACAGCCTTTCTGAACCATTCTAGTTAGCCCTCCCACCCCCTCTATCTATTGCCTCGGTCACTGCACTGTACTACAAACACTTAAAACTACTTTTTATAATGCTGTTTACATTGTAAATATGTGCTGGTATTTATGTATTTATGCACATTTTATTCCATATCTGTATTTTAATCTCTAACATTTATTGTTATGTAATTTTTTATTCTTTAATAATTGTTGAATGCTACTGCTTTTGTTGAATGTCACACTAACACACCACATTAAATTCCTAAGACATGTACATATATATGGCAAATACAGCCACCAGATTCCATACTGGGTTGGGGCTGGCTCCTCCCATCAGTACTGCCCTCCAGTGTTTACTCTCAGGAAGACAAGCTGGATTGCATTTGTCTGCAGCTGCACTTGCACAAGATGAGGGATTGCTGCAGAAATGTAGTTCCAGCACAATATTCATTTACCAGCAATCTACTCACCATGACAATCAGGGATTTGAGATATAATATACAGAAAATATATTATATCTTAGTAACTTTATTTTTCTGCTATCGTAATTATATGGGAAGCTGCGTGTGACTGTTGCTACTGTGTTTTACATCTTGGCCCCAGCTCATTTGGCTGTATTCCTGTGTGTGGTTGAATGACAATTAAACTTGAACTTAACTTGAACTTAAACTTAAAGTTGATCCTTGATAGTTAGGGCTGGATTATTCATGCAATGACACAAATTCGCCTCACTGAGCCTCACTTCTCAATGGCATGTGGTGCAGTAAAGTATATATTTCATTGACTTTTTTGTAGATAATATAAGGTATTCAGTCACTCAGTGTGTATTTATTATTCTTGTTAGTCCCATACTTTTTAACCGTTGAGACGATGGAGCTGACCCACATTCCTGAACTACTGTAATGGGAGTTTTTGAAGGTAAACCTGCAGAGCTGTTCTGTTCTGGACTTCTTTGATTTTTATTGAATGATGTTCAAGCTTATGAATCAGAATCAAAGTCAGTTTTAATAATACCGGCATATGTCATGAAATTTGTTAACTTTGCGGCAGCAGTACAATACAATAGATGATAATATAGAAAAACTGAATTACAGTACGTATATACAATAGATATATTACATATTAAATAGTTAAATTAAATAAGTAGTGCAAAACAAAATAATAGAAATAAAAAGTAGTGAGGTGGTGTTCATGGGTGCAATGTCCATTCAGAAATCGGATGGCAGAAGGAAAGAAGCTGCTCCTGAATTGCTGATTGTGTGCCTTCAGGCTTCTGTATCTCCTTGCTGATGCAACAATGAGAAGAGGGCATGTCCTGGGTGGTGGGGGTCCACTAGAGATGAACGTCAACTTTTTGAGGCTTCACTCCTTGAAGATGTCTTGGTACTTTGGAGACTAGTGCCCATGCTGGAGATGACTAATTGTACAACACTCTGCAGGTTACTTTGATCCTGTTCAGTAGCCACCACCACCATCCTCCCATAGCAGATGGTGATGCGGCCAGTCAGAATGCTCTCCATGGTAAACCTGTAGAAATTTACAACTGTTTCATGTGACATACCAAACCTCCCCAAACTCATCAAAATGAAACATAGCCGCTGACTTGCCTTCTTTATAGCTGCATCAATATGTTGGGACAAGGTTAGGTCTTCAGAGATATTAACACCCAGGAACTTGAAGTTGCTCACTCTCTCTACTTCTGATCCCTCTATGAGGAATGGTGTGTGTTCTCTCGTCTTACCCTTTCAGAAGTCCACAATCAGCTCTTTGGTCCTACTGACAATGAGTGCAAAGTTGTTGCTGCAACACCACTTAACTATCTCTGATAGTTTTCTATGTCTGAATGGTGTGAGTTATTTAGAAAACGTACATGTTTTGGTGTTCTCTAGCATGCACGTATACCACTTCCAGAAGATAGACTTTGATATTGAAGATTTGGGAGAGGATGCCGAAGACCCCTGCTGAGTTGCTGTAATGTATATGTTATAGCCTGGGGAAAATACACGCAAGACAACAAATACTTTTTCGGGTCATAAATTCCTTCATCTGTTTTAGATGTTTTAATGAAGAAAGAGGGTATCGCAGTAAAGAGCACAAAATGAATTTATTAAAAAAAAATTTCCTGCTGTTACAATCTCAGCATAATTTGGGTTCATACACTTGTTACGTATGCAGTATGAAAATAAATAAAACAAAATATACAAAACCAATTTGGTAGTAGCAATTCTAAAGAACGGTACAAACAACATTAGAATCCCATCAACCCTGTGGCTTATACACAAAGTCAAAGTAAGAATAAATACATCTCAACTTAACTAAGCGGTATACTCACTTTACAACACACATGCTTAACTTCCAAACATGTATAGACTAGATCCTAAAACGAGTTCTCCTTGCTCACGCTACATGAACAGAGACTAACACTTTCACGTTACTATGTTACATTCATATTCACTCATGAAACAATAAAGTAAGACAAAAATAGACTTTTACAATATATTGCCTTGTAGTTGAATTAGTAGAAAGACTAACCTACTAGGCCGATAAGAAATTTTGTACAGCCATGCTATCCAGCACCGATACCTTACTCACAAAAATCAAAAGCATCCACATATAAAACATGTCAAATTTCCAATATTCTAGATTTACAAACAAGTATAAATGAACTTACATGGAGATGATCAAATATTATTCACCTTTCCTCACCACACGACCAGCACTTGATGTTCTTTCTAGAAGCTTGTAACTCTTCTTTCTACTCCACACATGGAGTAATGACATCCGCGTTACACACATGGAGTAATGACATCCGCGTTTTCTCTTAAAGGCACAGGCAGCTATTTTAGCATCACAAGGGTGAATATATAAGTGCACTTTAACAATAAAAAATGATACTCAACGGTCACCCGGTTACATATATTATGGATGGTATGTAAATAGTAATAAAGTCATGGTTCACCAGCAGGAGAGTGAATGTTCAGGGTTATCACCGCTGTGCCAATTAGGCCTGCTACCGATAGCATTAAACCACATGAGAGCTGTAGGACCTGTTCTATTCCTCATAAGTGGAAACTTTCCCATTTTTAAACTGAGAGGTTCGGAGATTCTGGAGGTATCAGTAGCTAGGAACTGATCTGTCCATTCAGTTGCAAGTCTAGTTAATGAAGACAGCTAAGTTAATTGTGATGGTTGCCCAGTGGTGTGATGCTACTGACTATCAAAGATAGGCAGTCACACTGTTGCTTGACATGTACAGCTCTAACAGATTCACTGAGTAGCTGTAAACGGAACTGAACACTATGCAATAATCAACAAACTCTGACTTTATGATGGAAGGAACCACTTCAAAGAAACAGCTGCAGATGGTGAGTTATTGTGCAGAAGAATGCCAACAAACATACTGTTCAAATGAAAAAATTATCCTCCAACACTAAAAGTTATTGTCCTCGATGTTTGGGTTCATTTTGGAAAGCAGACAGCTTTGGTCTTAATTCCCACTTCAGTTTTATCAAGGCTCCTGCATTCAGTCAAATATTGCCTTCACATCAGGAGGAGTACCTTGGCTTATCTTTGAAATTCATTTTTCTTTGACATATGCTTAGAACTCAGCTGCAGAAAAGCCTGCAGGCAACCGACCTTGTTGAATACAAACCGACCAGTGATGAGCATTTTGTGATAAGTTTGTGCCTCTTCATAATATTGTCTAAGACAGCTACTAAGACATCGCTTCACCGATGTGAGAGTAGATTGAAGGGTAGTAATCAGCCTGAGGAATTTTCCTATTCATCTATTTCTACATAGGGCATACCTGGGCACTTTTCCATATTGTCAGGAAGATGTCTGTCGTAACTGTATTGGAACATTTTTCGTTGGAGGCATGTTTATTCTGATCTTTAGCCTTAAATTGAGGATTTTGTTTGAGTCCATAATCACTTCTACATCTAGTGAACTCCGCCGTTTCCTGATGAAATACAGAATGAATCAAAATAGTAGAAAACATGTCTTTCTGATGCTGGAGCTCCCAGGTAGACACAAAGACAAATTATTCAGAACTGCCCGAAGATGATCGGAAATGCATCAATCTTACCTTTTGTGCTCAATGGCGAGATTCTGTCATCAAAAGAATCGGAATGTTCAATGACACTGTTTGCCCATTTATTAATTATTCCCAACCATAAATGAATTACTGCACTGAGTCCATTCTTGGTAAAATTGTTGGCTCTTTCTATTGCATATTGCTCCTACCGTGCAGCATGCATGTAATTCTGAGATGCACCTGCTTAACACTTCTACTTTAAGTGGAATTGCTTTGCTTCTGGCTTGCTTTCCTGTAAGGTTAGTCCTCTGGTTTGAAGGTAAATAAATTGAGCAGTACATTGGGTCACGTAGTTCTGGATTGTGGTCGAACATAGCTCTTCTGCGGATGGCTCATAATGTTTTGTAGATAGCCACCGTGTTAACAGTTTCTTCATTCCTTTCTTCTCATGCAGTGCTTGGAAAAGAGGAGGACCTACTTCCTGTCAGACTTTGGGTCATAAGCTGAATAATGATGATAATTTGGAAGCTGCAGACTCTTTCACATATGGGTAGGGCTTCTTAGTGCTGCTGATGCATGGTCATGAGGTTCTCAATACCATCATGAGTGGCTGTGGGCAGAAGATTGCCAGATATATATAAGTATATATAGGTATGCAGTATGTTCGGCACAACTTGGTGGGCCGAAGGGCCTGTATTGTGCTGTAGGTTTTCTGTGTTTCTATGTTAAGACAATGGAGATATTACAGTTCCTCAAGAAGGATTTGATTACATCTAACAATCCCTTTTCTTTCTTCACCTGGTAATCTCTTCCCATGGCAATACTTAGGAATGGGTGTGTGTGGTGCACAAAAAGCTGTCGACTCATCCAGCCTCTCATACTGGGGATGCAAGCCTGAGGCAAGGTACTAACACTAATTTGTTTACCCTCATAGTGAATTCGAAGAGTTTTTTTCGTATCTATGGTGTTTCTGGTCATTTCTTATGCCTATTATGGGTGATCAGGTCTCTTAAGCATTCAGGATAGTGGTGTTCTTTACTGCCCGCTAGGCTACAAGTTTTATACCCACCTGATCTCTTGACATTCAAACAACTTTTTCTTCAATAATCCTGAAGCTGAGCTGCCACATTGAAGGTGACAGTGGCTTCATAAAGAAGGGAAACCTTGAGAAATGCTATGCCTTTTCCAGTGTCCTTGCATAAGCTGCTACCATTGGAGGACAGTGTGGTGCAAGGTGGCAGAGGACCATTGTTATCTATGTATGTATGTATTTATGTATCTGTTTGTTTATCTATTTGTTTATTTAGAGGAACAGGTCCTTCCAGTCTAACAAGACACTCTGTGCAGCAACCACCTATATGGCACTAGTCTAGTCACAGCAATACACACAAAACGCTGGAGGAACTCAGTAGGCCAGGTAGCATCTAGGGAAAAGAGTACAGTCGATGGTTTAGGCCGAGACCCTTTGCTACTGTGTCTGGACCTTCCTCTCATATTCTTCAATAAAACCACAGAAGTTGGTTTGGAGCTTTGTCTCTGAGACTATGCAAATACAACTGTCATTAGCATAGTATATTGTGACTACTGAGGCTTGAGTCACCTGCATTCTGGAGTTTAATTAGCTTTCGTTTTATAGCTTTCCAATAGTTCTCTGAAGCCCATATGAAAGCTAGTGTGCAACAGCTACCTCACATTAAAAGAAGATACATGCTGTCATTTCACACTCCACATTATAAAGTTTGTGGTCTGGAATGCCAGTGTTGTTGCATGAATGAAGACTGGAGAAAAGTACTGGTAGCTATGTAACCCCTTTATTTGATGAAACAAGATACAGCAGGCATCATATGGAGACATTTTCTGTGGAATTGCCTGCTTATGCCTAGCACTACAGACATTTGATATGCTGAAGATCAAAGAAAATTCAGGATAATTCAAACAAATCCATATTTACAATCTTCTCACCATCACACCCAAAACAAGTGTTAATCACTGTCGCGTCCACGCAGTGGAATGTTGATTGCACTCATGTTACGCAGACAATCAGCTAAGCACCTGCTTCCTGTTCTGCCTGGTCTGCAAACCTATTCAGAGCAGCATTAAAATCAAATCCACCATATATATTCAGATGTGAGACTGGTAGCTGAAGTAATTTGCTAAATGTAAATATGCTAAACCCCAAAATCGCTCTAACACCAGAACCCTCATGCATAATTCCAACAATGACAGACAACAGTGCTGAAACTCCATCACAGCACAGGATCACAAACATGTTTGACTCAATATTGAGTAGACAAGATGGGCAAGAAGTCGCTAACTTAAAGAACAAAGTGGAAGTTTCTCCGCCTTCTGGAGGGCAAATAATAAGAGTACTGTACTGCTATGGTCATGGTGTGAGCCTTTACATCAACAATGAGCTCATCTGGTATTTTCAGCAACACTCCCTGCAGAATTACTAAGAGCTTTATAATCTTTCAGCTCACGTTAACAGGAAACAACAGGTTACCATCATCAGTAGAAAAGCCACACTCTTGGATGGTATGGACGAGCTCAAGGAAAATTTATGCTCTAACCTTGTAAATATCCTGTTCTGCATTCCAAAGGAAGATAAGCAGATCCTCTTGGATTGCAAGGAATGATTGATAAGGAAGGAGTCTACAAGACGAACTCCTCTCTTGACAAAATATTTGGAGTTGAACTTCATCATAATAACAAATTGTTTGAAATATAAGTCTAACGGCAACTCAAAAGACAAACTCAAAACGATATCTTAACACTCCATATCTAAGCACTGGCAACCATTATCATTGCTGGGTGAAGTAGAGCAAAGCAGTTATATCACCTGTACAGTGGCAGGTATTATTGACCACTGGACTGGCTCCCAGGTAATCATTTCAGTTATTTTCATCAAGCTGCTTTCAAAATATTAGCAATAACCTCAATAATATGGCCATGCTTGCTGTAAATTTGGAGCCTTAACTTTCTGCAGTGCAGTTAATAAGCAATTAATGTGCAAATCCAGCCAAGGCATTAGATATAACTAGAGGTGAAAGGTGATACACTGCTTGGGCAAGGCTTATGGCAGAAGATCACAAATCGACCTGCAAGTTATGGAGATTCGCAGCTCATGGTGTATCTCTTAATCCCTACCAATTTGCTTATTACAAGTTGTGTGTTAATGTGCTGCTATTTTTCCAGAATGATTTGTGAGGTGGATTTTAAAAAGTCAATGCCTTTGATTTCCCCTGTAAACATCAAAAACAAAGTTATGTGAATGTTGGATATAAAAAAAACTGGAAATGCTAGCTGCATCCACAAACGAGGGAGGGAGAAACAGAGTTAATGCTGCAGATCAGTAACTTTTGACTAATAATGGAAAATATTATTCTACAGTTATATTAAAAGCAAGAGGATAGTGAGGGATAAAATTGGTCCCTTAGAGAATCAGGGTGGTCAGCTATGTGTGGAGCCAAGGGAGATGGGAGAGATTTTGAACGATTTCTTCTCTTCGGTATTCACTAAGAAGGATATTGAATTGTGTAAGGTGTGGGAAACAAGTAAGGAAGTTATGGAACCTATGACAATTAAAGAGGTGGAAGTACTGGCACTTTTAAGAAATTTAAAAGTGGATAAATCTCCAGGTCCTGACAGGATATTCCCCAGGACCTTGAGGGAAGTTTGTGTAGAGATAGCAGGAGCTCTGACGGAGATCTTTCAGATGTCATTAGAAACGGGGATTGTACCGGAGGATTGGCGTATTGCTCATGTGGTTCCATTGTTTAAAAAGGGTTCTAGAAGTAAGCCTAGCAATTATAGACCTGTCAGTTTGACATCAGTGGTGGGTAAATTAATGGAACGTATTCTTAGAGATAGTATTTATAATTATCTGGATAGACAGGATCTGATTAGGAGTAGCCAGCATGGATTTGTGCGTGGAAGGTCATGTTTGACAAACCTTATTGAATTTTTTGAAGAAGTTACGAGGAATGTTGACGAGGGTAAGGCAGTAGATGTAGTCTATATGGACTTCAGCAAGGCCTTTGACAAAGTTCCACATGGAAGGTTAGTTAAGAAAGTTCAGTCATTAGGTATTAATGCTGGAGTAATAAAATGGATTCAACAGTGGCTAGATGGGAGATGCCAGAGAGTAGTAGTGGATAATTGTTTATCGGGATGGAGGCCGGTGACTAGCGGGGTGCCTCAGGGATCTGTTTTGGGCCCAATGTTGTTTGTAATATACATAAATGATCTGGATGATGGGGTGGTAAATTGGATTAGTAAGTATGCCGATGATACTAAGGTAGGAGGTGTTGTGGATAATGAGGTGGGTTTTCAAAGCTTGCAGGGAGATTTATGCCGGTTAGAAGAATGGGCTGAACGTTGGCAGATGGAGTTTAATGCTGAGAAGTGTGAGGTTCTACATTTTGGCAGGAATAATCCAAATAGAACATACAGGGTAAATGGTAGGGCATTGAGGAATGCAGTGGAACAGAGAGATCTAGGAATAACAGTGCATAGTTCCCTGAAGGTGGAGTCTCATGTAGATAGGGTGGTGAAGAAGGCTTTTGGAATGCTAGCCTTTATAAATCAGAGCATTGAGTACAGAAGTTGGGATGTAATGTTAAAATTGTACAAGGCATTGGTAAGGCCAAATTTGGAATATTGTGTACAGTTCTGGTCAC
Organism: Hemitrygon akajei; assembly: GCF_048418815.1. Lineage (NCBI taxonomy): Eukaryota > Metazoa > Chordata > Chondrichthyes > Myliobatiformes > Dasyatidae > Hemitrygon > Hemitrygon akajei. The sequence goes on along the minus strand of NC_133143.1, from coordinate 36,804,598 downwards.
CGAATTATAGGAAAGATATCAATAAATTAGAGAGAGTGCAGAGACGATTTACTAGGATGTTACCTGGGTTTCAGCACTTAAGTTACAGAGAAAGGTTGAACAAGTTAGGTCTCTATTCATTAGAGTGTAGAAGGTTGAGGGGGGATTTGATCGAGGTATTTAAAATGTTGAGAGGGATAGATAGAGTTGACGTGAATAGGCTGTTTCCATTGAGAGTAGGGGAGATTCGAACGAGAGGACATGAATTGAGAGTTAGGGGGCAAAAGTTTAAGGGAAACACGAGGGGGTATTTCTTTACTCAGAGAGTGATAGCTGTGTGGAATGAGCTTCCTGTAGAAGTAGTAGAGGCCAGTTCAGTTGTGTCATTTAAGGTAAAATTGGATAGGTATATGGACAGGAAAGGAGTAGAGGGTTATGGGCTGAGTGCGGATAGGTGGGACTAGGTGAGATTAAGAGTTCGGCACGGACTAGGAGGGCCGAGATGGCCTGTTTCCATGCTGTGATTGTTATATATATGTTGTATCAATAAATAAATTCAGAGATGCCATTCCTCCAGCATTTTATTTTCTACTACTGTTTCTTAAGGTTAGTTTGAGCTTCATTGGGACAGTGGAGGATGATAAGGACAAAGAAATCAAAAATGCTGTGGGATCTTCGAATCACGCTTGTGTACAAAGTGAAGGCATTCCACAGTGACATCATTCAATCTTTTGTCTCCCCGTCGCAGAGAAGGATCATCAGGTGCAGAAAAATAAAAACAGCAGCAACTTGAAAGTAGCTCAGGAAAATTTAAATTGGGAAAATAGTTTCAAAGTGGAGGGATACTTGGATTGCAGAGGACATAGCATAATATAACCAATAAATGTAGGTTTGAACTAAAAGCCTCAAAATAAATCTGAAGAACTTTATAAGAAATTAATTTAATCCTGTTATTTCGTCTAGTCAAAATATTGATTTTCCATTCTTTTCCATTTTCCTTTTTCCAACGAGATTTAAATCCTAGGAGGATTTAGTTAGTATCTATAATTAATCTTTTCTAAAACAAAGATATGGTTTTGTTTGAAATTCATTGTCTAAAATAAATTTCAGTCCATGGCTGATCTCTGTTCAAAATTAGTATTTTGAATGTGTTACAAGAGAAATGAAAAGAAGAAAGATAAATAGAGTTAGACAGTGGAAATTCTACAAGCTGAATGGTCCACTCCTGTTGCTATATTCATTTATTGGAAGAGACAGAAAACTTATGTTAAAGGGAAATGCAAATTACAAATGTCAGATTGTGTACTTACAAATAAGTTTGGAAAATTACATCTATCCCTTTTACTAGTGACAGACTCCTTCAATCAAATGCTTTTCAGGACTTTTGCAGTTGCTTACTAATTAGGATATTTTGCTTCAGCCAGAAAGAGGGCATGAAATGTTTGAACTTAATATATTGTGAAGCATGTATGACAAATATTCAGGGTTTTGAACAGCTTGGGAAATGTAAATTCTCCACTTGAAGCTGTGCAGTAGCTCAGTAGGAGAGTGAACAATGAATTCTCTACACCACAGGTTAAACCAATTATACAGAAATGATATTTTTGGAGTCCAGCAGTCAATTTAGTATTCACCTGATTTGAGTCTGTGTTACCTAAAAGATATGCTTAGTTCAAAAGTTCTTTTATAATTCTAAATAAATTGGTAATTAATGGTTGGGGTGTTTTTTAATACTAACAAGAATCAAATGTGCGTATCAGATAAATATATATGAACATAGTGCTTCAGGATTGCATTCAATATTGATGATCTCAGAAAACGAAAGGCCTTGTATGCAATGACCCAAATCATTCCATGTACTTGAATAAAAGAAGCAGATTGATTCATACAAAAGGCTTGACAAAAGTTGGTTGACATTGCCAGAGACTGAGACATGTATTTTATTAACAATCACAACATCAACTCATTCTTCAAAGCATTGGAGATACGTCTTTGTAATTCTGATGCTCTTTGGGATTCTAACCACTTTATTTCATAACCAGATGTAATGCTGGATAATTCTATAATGGAAATTAAAGCCTTTAGCAAAATTGATGGATTGAAATATCATTTGTGAACTCAAGATTATCTTGGATTTTTTATGTAACAACAAATTACCATAAAACATGAGTTAATAAGAAGAATTTGGTGTATTGCAGTAGTTCAAATTGATCAGTTTAATAAAAACTGAATAATGATTCTCTACTATCAATAAATTGAGGGAGAATTCTACAGCAGGATTAGGCATTGCATGTAATAGCTAGAAAACTCCAAAGCTGTGTAGGCAATGATTTTAAAAGATCCAGCAGTGAGTCCAACTGGTGTTTTCATAATGGACAGGGGGGGTTAAGTAAAGTAGAAGTGAGGTAGAGAGGGAGTGAGAGAGAGAGAGGGGGAAGAGGGAAAGGAAGAAGGATAGGAGGAGAGGGAGAGGGAGAGAAGGAGGGAGAGATAGGAAAGATGACAATAGAAAAGAAAGGAGAAAGAGAGAGGGAGATGAAGGTGTAGGTAGAGGTGGAGGGAGAGAGAGGAGAGCAAAAGGAAGAGGGAGCGGGAGAGGGAAATTGTATAAGTTCTATGCCTATCCAATATTATAGCTCATAAGCAACTTTGTGATAGATATTCACTTCTATCTCATGTTTGCTAGGCTTGCATTCTAAATAGCAGCAGTCACAAACAGTTGTAACCTTGTTGCTTTGTTCAACTTTTGGTCGTAAATGTAAGTCAGTCTTCAGTTCTCATAATGTAAATGGAAAGCAACTTGTATTCAAAAAAGCATTCCCTATAGAACAGCTTTGCAAATAGGACCTGTATTTTAAAGATGTTATGCTTGTAAAGAGTCACTGCACCTGCTTTGTTATTGTTCAAGTGTAGTGCATAAGACATTTTGGTGTTTAATTTGAGTTGTTTCAAACAGACAAGCTGTCTCTTAAGTTGCTTAGTTCAAAGTAGCTTGCAGAAGCAGATAAACAATATAATTTAGCATATCAATAACTAATGTGCTTATAGTTTAGTGGTTTATGTATTTAGAAGTTAACTTTACAGGATTAATGGTAGCCAGCTAAGATCTATGTTTCCAAACAACTGCTTTCAGACTATTTGTGTTAAAAAGGTATCTGAAGATATATCACATGCTTGAGAAGACACCCAATTATCTGGAAAGGGTGTAAATGTAGAGAACAGTTCAAGTTTATTAGGAATAGGATAAGGAAAACCAAAAAGCTATGAACAAAACATGGGGTGAATGAGAATATATTCCTCCAGCTTCAGTTTCTGCAATGGACAACTTGTTTGTTTGCATCTTTGGTAAGTATTTTAGTTTATAGGAATTTTACCTATGTTTTAGAAATCAGTAATCCTTTATGTCTGAAAAATACTGCATGCTTTGTGCTCTGGAAATGATTCATAATTTGGAATTGTTTAAAATAGAAATCTCTATGAGTTTTAAATGTGTTTTAAGAGTGTTGTGTGGATTCAGACATATATCACTGTAAATAAATGAATGGGGTTTTAAACTATTTTGTTTGCTGGAAGTATCCTCTCCTTGGGAGGGAGAGAGGACCCACTGCATGAATGGGGTATTGGCAGCTAAACACACCATCGACAATAAACAGGGAAGTAAACCAGTCTTTGAAGACTGGATAGTTAGAGTATAATCCTGCTTCAGTAAAAGTACTCATGACTATTTATATCCCATAGGGCTTAAAGTCTCCACTTGAGTTTAGAATTTAGCAGTCAATAAACCGATACCATCACAACCTCACCCTCTAAAAGTTTCCATAATATATGCTGCTGGTTTTATGTTTCTATGAGTTGAGCACCATAAGAACTCATGAGATTTTAATGCTGAATCTAGGTATTTTTCTCTTTTTTATCATTTCACTCAGTCTTTTTTGTAATATTATTTATTTATCTTTCCCACATGACATCCCCTTATTTATTATTGAATTGATTTTTTTTTTCTCAAACTGACGACTCCAAGCTCATGGAATGGACACTTCACTCTTCCTCAAGGAATGGAAGAATAGAGAGTTGAAGAGGAACTCTCAGCAGGCCCACCGAAGTAACTTGCATGCATGTATGTCTGTGGAGATCAGCCACTATAGACAAAGCTTCACCAATGAGAAGGCACAAGAAACTAGCTATTTTAATTTAAAGGAAAACATACAGTATGTTGAGAGAGTGCTGATAGAGCATCTTGAGCTGAAATATCAACCAGCACTTTACTTCCACAGATGCACATTGAACCGTCGAGTTCTCTCAGCAATGGATTCTTTGCTTCACCAGTGAGGCAGGCTTGGAACACTATTGTCTGTGGCAAATTATTTAGGACTGGTGCACTTCAGGCTGCGATAACAAAAACTACCCATGCTTTTAAACTTTACATGACATGACAGACTTATTTGAAGATGCCTTTGATGTTGTCCGTTCAACCATTCTGGTAATCCAATGCACCTATTACTGATGTTTTGTTTCCCAGGAGTAACAAACTTTCCTTAAAGCAAGCAAACCAGCAATAAGAGAATGTTTTTTGCCTTTTTCAAAATGAACAGACTCCTAACAATGATAGACTTGTTCTCATTACAGACTGATGCAAATCATTCCCTTCCGTGACCTTGGCCATGAAGAATATCATCAGCATTCATCTCCTTCTAATAATATTGCCTCATGTTGGGAAGAGATAAATGTGGAGGTTTGCATAAGGAGCAGAATAGCCTTTACCTATTCCACCATTATATCACGACAGCAAGGATAGTGGCAGAAACCTAAATTATCATCAAATTATGGGATCTGCTGACACCAAAATAAATCAAGTATCAGAAGAAGATAGGTGGCAGGGTGGAGATATGTCTCTACCAAAGGAGGTGTAAAGTGCTCCATCCCTCTGCTAGCCTGCAGGTCACCTTTGGGCAAGGTATAGCACGTGATTAGCCCAGCCTCTTCTGATCAGGGTCATGTTCTGACTTTTCGTGTCCTGAACCTTTTGCTGGATGGCAGCGGCTCAAACCGGGAGTGGCCGGGGTGTGTGGTGTCTCTGGTTATGCTGATTGCTTTCCTTCTGAGTCTGCTGGAATAGTTGGTGTCCAGTCCTGGGAGCTTCATCCTGACAATTTGCTGGGCCGCCTTCACCACACAATGCAGGTCTTGTTGCTCAGCGGCTGTGCAGCTGCCATACCACACTGTTGCACTGTTGGTCAGCATGGTTTCAATTGTGCTTCTGCAGAAGTTAAGCAACAGCTTTTGTGGGAGTTTGGCCTGTTCCCGCTTTCTGAGGAAGAAGAATCTTTGTTGTGCCTTTTTTACAAGCAGCGAAGTGTTGGTGGTCCATGTCAGCTGTTTTGACAACATAACTCCAAGGAACTTTAGGTTTTCCATACTTTCCACTACCTCCCCATGTATATGGAGGGGGGTGTGTACTCTGTCTTTTGATCTCCTGAAGTCAATGATCATCTCTTTTGTTTCAGAAGTGTTAAGGACCAGGTCATTGTCCTTACACCACTTCGTAAGATGATCCACCTTGAGCGTGTAGGCTGTTTCATCCCCGTCTGAGATCAGGCCAACCACTGTGGTATTATCCGCAAATTTAGTTATGGAGTTGGAGGGGTAGATGGGGGTGCAGTTATGTGTGAAGAGTGTGTAGAGCATCGGGCTCAACACACAGCCCTGCGGGGTGCCTATTTTTAAGATGAGGAAGCTTTTTAAGCTTCCAAAATCCCAAATTAGGATCTTTTTTTTTTTTTTTTTTTTTTTTTTTTTTTTTTTTTTTAAAATATGGAACGCTTCACGAATTTGCGTGTCATCCTTGCGCAGGGGCCATGCTAATCTTCTCTGTTTCGTTCCAATTTTAGTATATGTGCTGCCGAAGCGAGCACTGGATCTTTTTAAATGACCAAGTTGGAACATTTGGTTCCCATCTGGTTTATCATTATACATGTAATAACATAAGTGATTTTGCTCTGGTTAAATAAATGTTGTTTGTTCACAGTCCTGGACTTTTATCAATAAGCAATAAGCCAACAATTTAAGCTCTCTGGGCAGTTAGTTGTACCAGTAGGTGCCTCTTGTGCACAATTGAAAAGGCTGCTTATTGTGATTGAGTCATTCTTATAATACCTTCAGATCGAATTCACATTAGTATTATTTGATCAAGTTCTCTTCCAAACCTGCTGTCCACAATTTATTAGAACATTGAGCAGAAACAGATATTTCCCAGAGGAAATACGAGTTTTTAAATGAATATGCTTTAAATCTTATTAGAAGAATCTAATCAACATGAACATCATTTATTTAAAATTTAATACAACAAAAGCAATATGATTAGAATGGAAAATGATTAATGTTGATCAGGACATTTTTGTTTGGGAAGGGTTTCAAGCACATAGTGAGTATTTACATATGTGAGTATAATGGTGGTCTTTGGGGGATTTGAGACAAGTATTTTCAAATGTGGTGTATGTATCTGGGGTATGGCTTGCAAATATGTACAAATATAAATGACCTTTGCTGTGTGTAAGGGATAAAATTTTCATCGATGTTGTGTGTGCAAGTTGTTGCAAACATCCAGATTGTGTGTGTAAGGAGAAATGTTTGTGATTATGCTGTGGACACATGGGGAAGATTTACTACCATTTTTTTATACAGGGTTGAAGTGAGCTTTAAAAAGTTTTTCTGTGGAGTTTTGCTAAATAAATACAAATGCATGTGCACACGTGTGTTAATGTATGAATCAGTGACATATTTGAAATGGAAATGTGATGAAAGTAAACTTTCATTAGAGAAGACAAAGAAACTTAGGGGAAAAGGCTGTGAGAAAGCTGGGGAAGAGATATGCAATTTTACAAATTAACCACCCACCCCATCCCATTCAATTAGTTACCTTCTGGCTCATTTTTGACAGTTCCTACATTAGCCACCCTGCAATCCACAAAACTGGAATAGAAGTAAGTCATTCTTAATCCCAGTAGACAACCAAAGAAGAAATTATAATAAAGCTATCCACATGCTTTATGAGTTTAAAAAAGAGGGGGGAAAGTTGACAATTCAGACTCTTGTCTGCTCCACAGTTCAGTATAACCATGCTGATCTGTCCCTAGTCACATCACCTCTTCTGTTCCAGTTCCCCATAGCCCTCAATTCCATGATCTTTCAACAATTATCCACTTTCTCTTAAAGTCACTTTACATACTCCAATGATCTAGAATGCAATGAAGATTTATCCTCCTCAATCTTTCAATCAAGCAGTCCAACATGTGACCACCTGTAAATTAAGTACTAAGTGAATTAGATTATTATTTCTTGATATGTTTTAAATCCTTTCAGGAAATGCAGACTGATGACCTCACTTCCTAAAAATGATACAACACATATTAGTAATTTAACAAATCAGTTTTGGAATTGTTTCAGCATATTGATGAATTTTGAAATGCTGGAACATGAAATCTATTTTGTTCTCATTTAAGATTTGATGTGAATAAGACGAGGATTTATTTAATACTAACATAGATCCCAAAAAAAAGTTACGCACTTCAAGGAATTTACCAGTTGGGTATTGTGATCACTGCCATGACTGGGTTATGTGTTAGAGATCTAGGTAAAGGCAGATCATTCCTTAAGCCTCACAAATGAGAAACTTCAAATCCCGTTAGAACAAATAATTTTATTTTATTTTCCATTGCTTTCTTTGTTAGCTTTTAATGTTCAGAATATCTATTTGGTAGACTGGAGACAGTTCTGGAAATACACTTTCATTTTGTTTGAGCACTAGATGGAAGAACACTAATTCAATAGCTGGAAGAAATCTCTTTTCATTACTAACTCTCCTTGCAATTTATTAAGACTACATCCCACATATCCTCTAGCAAATTCCCAAGTCTATGCTCAAATAAACTGGATTCTTATGCCTGAGGGCACATTGGTGTTTTTCAAAAAGTTGGTGAGTATATTAATACAAGAGAGAAACTGACAATTGCAGGTAAGTTCAGTTCAGCTCTGCTCTGCTTAGACATGTCCTTATAATTTATTAAACTTACAGTCTCTTGTGCTATTTGCTTTTAAACCAAATTTTATCTTTAGAGCCAACTGACATTGGCTCATGAAGTCTATTTCCATCTTACAATTAGAGTAGAACCTTAATTACTTAAATCATGTTATTTACATCACAGGCTGGTTTAATTTATTGCATGACTACTTACCCCTAAGTAAATATCAAAGTCAAGTTTAGTTTCATATGCACAAGTACATGTATGCACAGGTGCAACAAAAGCTTACTTGCAGCAGCATCACAGGTACCTAGCATCATATGGACAGCGTTCACTTGAAAAACATAATTTTGACATAAAGTGTTCCCAATATTTACAAGAAAACACAATTAGAACAAAAAAAAAAGCCAATTTTGGTGCAAAGTAGTCTAAGTCATCGTAGTGATAGAGTCATGGTGTCTTGGAGCACCACAGGACAGAAACAGGCTCAGGCTCGGGTAGGCAGTGCTGGGTGATCTTCTGCCTACTCACATGCATCTGTAGATGGGCCATAGTCCTATCTACCTCTCTCATCTACAAACTTCTCTTAAATTTTACAATTGAACCTGCATCTGTCACTTCCACTGGCACCACTCAGAATCAGAATCAGATTTAATATCACTGGCATATGTTGTGAAGTTAGTTGTTTTGCAGCAGCAGGACAAGCAATGCATACTATTTTTTAAACTATGAACTGCAATAAGAAATATATATGTAAAATTTAAGTTAAGTAAGTAGTGCAAAAGAGAGTAAAATATTGATGTACATTGGTCCATGTGGACATGGGTTCATTGTCCATTCAGAAATCTGATGGTAGAGAGGAACAAACTGTTTCTAAAGCATTGAGTGTGTGTCTTCAAGTACCTGAACCCCCTTCCTTGATGGTAGCAGTGAGAAGAGAGTCTGTCCTGGGTGGTGGGAGCCATTAATGATGGATGCCATTTTTTGAGGCATTGCCTTTTGTAGATGTCCTCAATACTGTGGTGATTAGTGGCCCTGATGAAGCTGGCTGAGTTTGCAATTTTCTGCAGCTTTTTCCAGTCCTGTGCAATGGCCCTTCCATACCAGTTAGAATGCTTTCCACATAAACATTTGTAGAAATATGTGAGAGTCTTTGGTGATATACCAAGTCTCCTCAAACTCCTAATGAAATATAGCTGCTGTTGTGCTTTCTTTGTAATTGCCTGAATATGTTGGGCCCAAGATAGATCCTCAGAGATGTTGACACTCCAGAGCTTAAAGCTAGTCACCATTTCCACTGATTATTTCCAATCTGTATGGACTGTGGTCTCCTGATACAGAAGTCAAGGTTAGAGTTGCAGAGGGAGGTACAGAGCCACAGAATTTGGAACTTATTGACTAGTTCTGAGGGTATGATGGTGTTAAATGCTGAGGTTTAATCAACAAAGAACAGTCTGACATAGGAATTGCTATTGTCCAGGAGATCCAAGGTTGATTAGAAAGCCAGTGAGATTGCAACTTATTGTGGCAATAGGCAAATTGCAGCAAGTCCAGGTCCTTGCTTAGACAAGATTTGATTCTGGCCATGACCAACCTCTCAAAGCAATTCATCACAGTTAATGTGAGTGCAACTGGTTGATAGATGATGAGGCAACTCACCCTGCTGTTCTTCTGCACTGGTATGATTGCTGTCCTTTTGAAACAGGTGGGAACAAGAGATTAAAGATATCCTTGAAAATGGCTGCCAGGTGGCTGGCACAGATTTTCAGTATTCTACCCGATACATCATCAGACCCCGATGCTTTGCAAGGGTTCATCCTCTCAAAAGGTGTTGTGATGTTGGCCTCAAATTCAGAGATCACTGAGTCACCAGATGCTGCAGAGTGTAGTTTTACACAAATGTAGTCTTATTCTCCCTTTCAAATTGTGCACAAAAAGTGTTGAGTGAAGCATTACAGCCATTTACAATGTTAGGCCTGCAAACCCTGCCAGATCTCTCGGCATCTTAGATTTTTGAATTTTGACTCCATTTAGAAAATGTTCTAGGCTTTTATTTTGTCTACAGATATTCATAACCATACATTTCCCATACACTGTATTCCATCTGCCACTTCTTTGCCTATTTTCCTAATTTGTCTAAGTCCTACTGCAGCCTCCCTGCTTCCTCAGCACTACCTGCCTCTCTACCTATCTTTGTATCATCCGTAAGTTTGAAAACAAAGCCATTAATTCTGTCATCAAAATCATTGACCTATAACATAAAAAGAAGTAGTCCCAAAACAGATCCCTGTGGAACCACTGGTCACCAGCAGCCAGCCAGAAAGGTGCATTTTATTCCCTCTCCTTGCCTCAAGCCAATCAGGCAATGCTCTATTCATGCAAACCTCTTTCTTGTAATACCATGGGCTCTTAACTTGCTAAAATGTCTCACGTGCAGCACATTGTCAAAGACTTTTTGAAGATTGAAGTAGGCAGCATCCAGTAAATCTCCTTTGTCTATCCAGCTTGTTATTTTTCAAATATTTATCAGGCAAGTTTTTCCCTTAAGGAAACCATGCTGCCTTCCGCCTATTTTGTCATGTGCCTCCAAGTACCCTGAAATGAAATCCTTAACAATTGACTCAAACATCTTCCCAAACATTAAGTTCAGATGGACTAGCCTCTAATTTCTTTTCTTCTACCTCTCTCCTTTTTAGAAGAGTGGAGTGTCATTTGGAAGTTTCTACTCATTGGGAACCATGCCAGCATGTACTGATTCTTGAAAGATCATTACTAATGCCTCCACAATCTCTTTGAGCCACCTCTTTCAAAACACTGGGATTTAGACCATCTGGTCCAAGTGACTGATCTACTTCAGACCTTTCAGTTTCCCAAATGCCTTCTCCCTAATAATGGCAAATTCACTCACTTCTGCCCCCTGATACTCACTAACCTCCGGCATACTGCTAGTGTCCTCCATAGTGATGTCTGCAGCAAAATTAATTCCAGATCATCTGCCATTTCCTTATCCCCCATTACTACCTCTCCAGCATCATTTTCCAGCAGGCTGATATCTACTCTCACCATTCTTTTACTCTTTATACATCCAAAGAAACATTTATTATCCTCTTTAATATTATTGGCATGTTTACTTTCATATTCTTTCTTTTCCCTCTTTTGGTTTTTAGTTGCTTTTGTTGGTATCTGAAATTTTCCCAATCCTCTAACTTCCCACTAAATTTTGTTCTACTATATTTGGTCTTTATATTGGCTTGGTTCCCAACATTATATCAGTCATGGTTTCTTCATCCTGCTTTTAGATTACTTCTGCTTTGGGTTGTATATATCCTGCACTTTCCGAATTGCTCCCAGAAATTCCAGCCATTGCTACTCTGCCCGTCATCCCTGACAGTGTCCTTTTCCAATCAATTCTGGCCAGCTGCTGTCTTATGACTCTGTAATTCCCTTTACTCCACTGTAATACTGATACATCTGACTTTATCTTTGCCTTCTCAAATTGCAAGGTGAATTTTATCATATCATGATCAAGTATGAACATATTCAAACTTTCCCTGTAACTCATATCCTCAAGTTCCTGCATTCTTTCAAGTTTAATGATTTTTTTTTATGTTGGTACTGTACATGACCAGATTCAGCCTCACCAATGTCTCATATAACTTCAACACAACCTTGCAATTCCTGTAATTACACAGTAGTGTTAAACATTAGTGATTAGGGTTTACTGCTTGGTTGAAGAAGGTTGAAGGGATGTAACTGTTCTTTCACCTGGTGGTGTGGGACTTCAGGTTACTGTACCTCCTGCCTGATGTTAACTGGAAAAGATGGCATGGCTTGGATGGTGAGATTTTTGATGATTGTTGTTGCCTTTATGAGATAATACCTCCTGTACCGTAGAGACTACTGTAGGTTTACACAAATAAAACAACGTTCAGGTGTTTTAACTTCAAGTAAATAATTAGCAACACATTTATTGGACTGCAAAACCTGAACACAAAACATCAGACCACCCCCTTAAAGTGAACCCAACCCAGCGTCAGTGGTTGTGAATTCTGTACTGCTCCACAAATTACATTACTCTGCATGGCATTCCCCAAAAATTCACTAAAACCGGCATTGTGAGCCTGTCGGGATCTCAGACGAGCTATCCAGCTCGGGTCTTATGTTCCATGGATGGAGGAACAGCGGGTGCCTCTGGCTCATCCAGTGGCGTGTTGACATGCTCATGGTCATGTAGTGATGACAGGGGCATGGTTGCGGAATTGTCCTGATGGGCTGGTTAAAGGTGATCTACCAAAACTAATTCAGGTTTACCCCTCTTATCGTTTTTATCCATTCCAACAAGTGCAATAGGCCATCATAAGAGGGCCTAAGGGGATATCGGTGGACAAAAACAACCAAAGCTTAATGTACGTCAACAGAAACTCAAGAATGTTGTACGCCCAACGTATTGAATTTACTGATGGCGGTGGAACGCTGTTGAGAGGCCGACCAGTTGTGGCATAAAGAATAAAACTACTTGGCATTCATAACAGCTGCCTGTATTCCAACTCAGCTGCAGATGACTGCAGGTCCTCTTTTGGCTGTTCTGAGCCCCAGCAGGACCCACGGGAGACAATCATGCCAACACGGCCCGGATGCAAGAGACAATATATAGAATCAAAACCAGTCAGCCTCCAATGAGGTTTCATCACTTTTCCTTCTCACTAATAGCTAATTCTGGCAGCACACTCACTTGAGTACCCGTGTCACTTGGGAAGTGTCATCCTGAAAGTGTGTCCATAAAGAACAGTAGCAGCTGGAATCTTGCAGCTGGAATCCATGGTGTTTTCCATGCTGTCGAAGCTGCAATGTCGTCAGCACGTCCTAGCGTTCAGATGAAAGCGAGCGTGGTGAAAACAAAGGGGGTCTGTTTGGCAATCGCGGGCATCCTTATGTTGGGGGCCTTGCTGATCAGGCTTTTTGGGGTAGGGAAATGAGGAATGGTGCACTGCTGACTGGCTGAGTGTAGACTGTATCAGCTATTTTAGCAAGTTTCCTGTAATCCATCATGAGTGCATTAGAGAGTGCTATGTGAACTTGATCATGCATTTGCTCCTTGGAGTTATTTAAAAATAAAACATGGATGGTGATTTCCCAGGAGAGACAGCATGTAGTCCTTTAGCTCCGACAGCCTAGCATCGCTGAGACTAGGCAAAGACAGCAAGTGACCAACAAGGAGGGACAGGCAATGGGAGTATATATACCACTGGACTAGAAATGCCCAGGCATCATCTCTGATGAAGATGATAGAGTCTGTCATTGAAATATTGGCTAAAATCGATACCACTACCCATCTGGAAGCCGGAACAGAGTTTATTTGTCATATTCACTGGGAAATAACTAGATCATTTTCCTGTTTTCCATCAGTACATAAGTTGAACAGCTACCAGGTTGGAAGTGCAGCTACACAGAGTTTCCAAGTGGCAGAAGAATGCCTGTGGTCCTTCAGCAGCTTCCAAGTCCATTCCGCCTGTCTCTCAAATGCTTGTTTGCATGTGGAGGCTGCATAGAAGTCAGATACTCGTAAGGTAGCAAGCATCTGTACATCTCCTGACCTAGACACTCATGTACATAACAAAGGGCCCTATTATGGAATCATGGAACAGATACAATGGACAGGACTTTGCAGTCTGTGACCAGGACTGATGGATAAAATTAAACTCAGTCTAAAAGGATTCTTCCCTGTGAAGAAAGAAGTCTACCTGAGTGAAGCAGACACACACCAACCCCTAACCTCTCAAAGTCCTACTGAAAAGAGCCTTGTCTAGGTGAACCCCCATTTGCAACTTCCCTTATAGTCAGCACTAACAGAGCTGCACATGAGACTTGACCTGCTGCCCTAAAAACACTGCTGTAAAAGATCACCACATGTACCCTGCACTCCTGACCACCATCACCATGCTGGCATTAAGGTCTCCCCATGATGGAGAATGTGCTGGCAGATACACTTAAAACAGAGGCATCCTTTTGCCTGCATCAGAGTTGAGTACCAGGATCAAATGTCATAAAATGCTTTGTGTCAAAAATATCTAATGTAATCAACTGGAATTTTCACAATATACCACTGACTTGGAAAATCTACATTTCAATGTGAATGACAATAGTTGACATGAATGGTAAAAATAAAAGGTAATTAAAGTGGTGCTCATACATTCTAATCACTGTAGATAAGCCAAATCCCTAGCATTAAAAATACCTGTTCTTCAGTTTAAGCTGTAAAGATGCTCATAGCATTGCAGACCTAAAACACTAGAGAAGATGACAGAAATGCCATTCCAGTAATTTTAGATTCTTGGCATCCAGATGCATGTGAAATCAGTTCAGCTAATGCAATTTTTAAGTGTGTAACACTATAAAGTGTGTGGAGGAACCTGTTGTTCTAGACACCATGAGTAGAGGTATAAAAGGACAATGGAAATGCCACACATCAGTTTAATTGTGATACCACTGATGTCTTGATTGAGATATAAAAGACTGGATTGCAGCCAGTATGCTGATGCATGAACAGATTTCATTAATCATTTCTTATAGCCATATCACTGTTACTGTCTCAATGCTAAATATTCATCAGTGGAACTCCCAGAGAGAACTTAGTATGTTTTATTCACTTCAGATTTTTCAGAATCAGGTTTAATATCATTTGCATGTGTCATGAAATCAGTTGTTTTGTGGCAACAGTACATTGCAATACATAATTTAAAAATATCTTGAATATCCCTCTGTTGATCAGGGTTGACTATGGATGTTGTGTACAATGGAAAGCAAGATAGTGTGTTACACTGGAAGTCCAGAATCAGAGATTTGTCCAGGATGTCATTGGTCAGAACCTAAGGAAGTACCTCAGGGTCATATCCCTCCCAATCCACGAGATGCTGGAACTTGCCAAGAACCCATTAAGATCCCAGGAGACACTGCATTGTATAGACCAAGGAACCATGCACCGAGTGGGGAGGAGGTGATTAGAGCCAGGTGGAGGTAGTAAATGGCTTGAGCTGGGAAACATGGAACACTGGACGGATGATATTTAAGGTTGGATCTACATTGATGATGGTAGGCACAATCTATACGAGACCATTTTGAAAGGCTTCTCCACTCAGAATGGCCCCACTTAGTGGGCTAAATTGCTGCTGTCAACTTTCAGGGTAAGATCTCTAGATACCAGCCAGACACTCTCTCCTGGCTTGAGAGGTCTCACCTATTGGTGAAGCTGATCAGCCTGCTGAGCTCGTTGCATCTGAGTGTGCAGCAGAGAAGTTCTGGCATGTCTTCATGTGCACTTACAACGTTGGACCAACCGTTCACCGGCAGAAACTCCCACATCAATCTCTTGTTCAGCGAAGAGCAGTAGCTGGTATCCCTTCAGGGATTAAGAGGGCCATGCCAATGGAGGATGACTTGATGTTTTTGTGGGCAATCTCTGCCCAAACCAATTGGGAGTGCCAGGATGTGGGGTTGGAGGAACCCAGGCTGGGCAGGTTTGTCTCCAACTCCTGGTTCACTCTCTCAATCTGGCCATTAGATTGGGGGTGGAAACCAGACGAGAGGCTGGCTGTGGCTCCAGCAAGAGACAGAAAGCCTTCCAAAAATAGGACGTGAACTGTAGCCTCTGATCAGGCACTATGTCTTGAGTGAAGCTGTGCAGCCTGAACACATGTTGAACTATGAGGGTGGTAGTCTCATGAGCCACCAGCAGCTTAGGGAGAGCAATGAAGTGAGAAGCCTTGGAGAACTGATCCAGAAAGACTAGAATGATAGGGTTTTCATTGGATGGGGCAGATGAGTGATGAAATCCGCCAAGAGGTGGGACCAGAGGAAGTAAAGGACAGGCAGTGGACATAGCTCTGTGATGTCTTGTTCTGGGCATGTGGATCAAGCAGAGTAGAAGACATGGACATCGAAGGATATACTGTAGATGGCCACTGAAATCATCACCTGATAAACGCCCAGATCCATTGTATTTCCTTATGGCCAAACAGATGGGAGGAGTTACATCATGCCAACACAATGGAGTGGATCGCAGAAGGGACATATAGCTGGTTGAGAGGTTCCCCCACCTGGGCCTGAATCTGACTGATGGGCAGCCTTCACTTACGCCTCTATTCCCCCAAATTACCGAAGCTATGCATGAGCAAGAAAGGATGGAGTCCGGATTGGCACAGTCTTCAGACACATCGAACTGCTGGGGTAGAGTATAGGCTTTGATATTCTTGCTGCCGGGATGGTAGGTGAGGATGAAATTAAACTGGGTGAAGTAGAGTCCAATGGGCTTGATGGGAGTTGAGTCACTTCGTATCCCAAATGGAGTGTCCTAAATACAAGTTGGAGGGAATCTTGCCATTGCCCAGAGGTTGACCATCAAGCACCTGGATGTCAATATTTTCTCCTAATTTTGAAACTGAACTCACCTTTCTTGAGCCAGAGATATAACCATGAGATTCCTGGCTGCCCCAAAGTCAATAAATGCCTGAGGTTCATGGGCCTGAGCAACTGTTAGCCATCCCCCCCACCCCCACTGCTCCCCACTAACAAAGAAGCTGGAAGCATCTCAGCCAATTACAGGTAGAACTGACACATCAGAACTCCCCTTCTTGCTGACAGGTATCCTCTTTTACCAGGTGCTTTGGGCATGAAGCTCAGAAGTATCCCGGATGACCAGAATAGCGGCAGGAACCTGTTCTCCTATGTTAACCTCTTTCCTCCTGAGATAGGTGCATGCGCCCCACCTGCAGAGCTCCTTTGTGGACTGGGTACTAGGTGATGGCCAACAGTGATCCAAAGAGTAAGAAGCTTAAGACATTCTTTCCTTGTGCCACTCAAATGCCCGGTTGTTAACTGAAAAGTTCAGATTAATTAAGTCATCCAGGCTGTCCTGCTCATCATATAGAGTGACCTCATGCTGGATCCCTGTGCTCAGTCCACAGTGGAAGGATGCAATGAGGGATCTCTCATTCCATTCAGTCTCCACGACAAGCATGCGGAACTTTATTGCATAGTCCATTACTGTCCCTTTAGCTTGGCGCAGCGCCAGGCATTGGTGAGCAGCCCCCTGACTCTGTACTGGAACTCTCTTTAACTAAGTAATTAATTGCTGAAATGACTGGGTGGCATGGGACTCTTGCTCTCGTAGAGCATTGAAGGAGCTGAGTGGGGGTCTGTCTAAGAGGTCCACCATATGTGTCAGTATATGTGCAACATCACCAAACCGATCAGGCTGGGCTTGGAAAGTCAGCTTGCACTGGGAAATAAAATCCTTGTAGCAATCAGCTCTCCAGAGAATCTGCTTAGTGTAGGAATACTCTGTTATGGTATGGTCACAGGAGTTGGGATATCTAGTAGCTGAAGTTGATGGGGCAGTAATAGAAAAGGCAGATCTGGGAGATGCTGGGAATAGGATTGACATGGCCAAAATCTGCTGAATTGTATTTGCGAGAGTAGTAATGGCTCTCACCTGATGCTGGTTGTCAGCTCTATGGTCCTGTACTATTGCTATGAGAGCAGAGAATGCTGGCCCCTGATTTCAGTTGTTTGTGGTGACTTGCTGAACTGTCATAGTGAGGTGTGACACCTGTTCCTCCAGCTGAGAATGGGCTTGTTGAATTGAGATTATCTGCCGCATTGCTTTTGTCACTTCTCCCATCACAGATTTGACCACCTGTAACTTCTTACCCATCTGGCCAATGAATGTCAGGGCCAAGGTCAGCTGTTTGCTTTCTGCTGGGTCCACTCTCATCATCAAGACTTGCTGTCAAATAGTGCAAATATGGCCCAAGTACAGACAGAGAAAGAGACACTGAAAAAGGTCGACAGTTTATTGACTTTTATGAGAATTTGAAGGAAGTGAATAAACATTAGGCCAACAGAGCCGTTAACTGAAACTCTCAATCTGAAAGTTAATGCCAACACTGCATCTGGAAGCAAAAAATAACAAACTTCTAAATGAATACTGTAACTTTATAGCATTAAATAAAAATGGTAGTCTTCTTTCTTGGCCAATGATGAAGGAAAGTTGGGAGTCAAAGTGTTGCTGTGCTTAGGGTCAAGTCTCAAAAAGACTGGAATGACAGGAAGGGAGTTAAATACTACTGCAATGAAACACTAATTGTCTGGACAATTATTTAAATTGCCAAGGCTATATAAAGGTATGTGGAATCAGTGGAGAATGTTACAACAGACAGAATGGCCGTGGGGCACTGAAAAGGCATGTTTCAGTGCTGTATGACTCTTTAATATATCAACTGTTCCAGAAATATATCCATCTATATGCTCAAAATCATTAGATAATTAACATTGACATTTCATTCCTGGCCCCAGAGCTGCTCGATGTGATGTAGTAAAAGTGAACTTTTGTCACTCCATCTTATGTTTCATTGTTGGGCTTTTAATGTCATTCTTCTTGCATAGGATAGGACATCAAAAAATCAGATTGCAACTTATCTAGTGCTCTTCACAATATCCCAAATCTCTTTCCTTTTATTGAAGAACTTTGAATTGAAGCCACTGTTTGAGTGCAAGAACATGACGTCGAATTTCTACACAAAAGGCTGCCATGAACAGTAATGTCCTGATAGCCTGCTTTAGAGCATGGAAGATAAATAATGTGAGGATACCAGATTCAACTCCCTTGTTTTCTTTAGAAAAACACCGTGGGATGAGGCACATCCATTTGAGAGGTCACCATCAATAGAGAGCAGCACTCCATTAGTGCTACACTAGAGAATCACCCTGGGTTGTGCTCATCTCTCTGGAGTAGATTTTGAACCTAAAGCCTACTGACTCAGAAACAAAGCTATAAGTAACTAAACCATGAATAATGTCAAAATAACACCTACCAGCATAATGAAATTGATATGACAGCTCACTCTTGCATCACATGCCTGACAAGCCACTATAATATACACTATGAGCAAGCTGAGAATCTGAGCTGCTGCCTAGAACTGGATAATTTAGTTATGAACATTCCTTAACAAAAAAAAATCAAATAAACACTGGATTAAGATTTGATTTATAGGCATTGTACTTTTGAGACCTTTAAGTATTAGAACATAATTCTTGCCATAGGTTCAGAGTAATTTTTTTGGTTGTAAAGTTTTATACGTTTGCCAGTACAAAACAACATACTGTCTTATTCACTACAAAAATTATTGTGGGAGATTGACTAGTAATGCATTCAGTGTACTGAATCCTTACAGATATCATGTACCAAATATAACTTTTTTTGTAAGAATATTGGTCCAGAATTTCTGCTGGTCCTGCTTTTGTAGCTGCTCAGCTAGCTATAGTATGTGTTAATGTGCTGATCCCGGCTGTGCTGTGAGTAGTGAGGGCTGGGGAGGGAAAATGGGTAAATGAAAGCCCTGATAAATGACATCTCAGGCTAAGGTGCATTTGCATCACAAGTTAAAAAGTAAACAGTATAATGCTACTGCCACTGTATATGTGGTGAGATCTGGGTGATGGCAGGGAGTTCAGTAGTTTCACAGCCCGTGGAAAGAAGCTGTTTCCCATCCTACCAGTCCTTGTCCTAATGCGATGTTATCTTCTGGCTGATGGTAGGGGTCAAAGAGTTTGTTGTAATATGGGAGGGATCATTAACAATGCTAAAGGCCCTGCATACACAGCACTCCTGGTAAATATCTTGGATGGATGAAAGAGAGACCCCAATGATCCTCTCAGCATTCTTCAGAATCCTTTGCAGGGTCTTGCATTCAAATGTCATGCAACTCCTGTACTATTTTGGTTTTAACAGTACTTCTTTTGAATTACATATCTACAGTGACAGACACCTCTGAATGTTCAAACACCTTTGTCACAAAGTAATTCAGACAAATATCCCAAAAGCTTCTAGGGGCAGAAATCCTAAACACGCAAAATTAATATTGTCTAGGTTGTCTCTGAGTACACAAATATCATCAGTACACGAAAAAATCTATTGATAGCCTATAACTGTGACCATGTTTGATATAATAACCGAGAACATCAGTCTGCTCTGCCAGTTTGAACTCATTCACAATGGCACAAATAACTTAGCCTATGTTGCCTGGTTTAATGCAAGCCATTTAACATAACCCTATTGTCTTAATTGTTGGCTCATGCATATGCAAACATTTCATGGTCACCAGTTTGCAAACCACATCTCAGTCTGTGAGCTTTTAACTTCAATTGCCTGCTTGCAATTTACAAAAAAACTAAAGATTAATTACAAGCTTCCTGAACTTATTTACATTTGTAATAAGAACTGAAGCCTAGTTCTTGCTTGAATTAATATCTGCTATGTTCACATAACTCCAAATTGCTCCCTAACACCAGGCAAAGTTGCCTGTTATGAGCACTTCCAGACACTTAGTGCTCCTAACTCTCTCCACAGAGGAGCCTGCACCTTCCTCAAGTCCACAATTATCTCTTTGATCTTGTCTACTTTGAGACTTAAGTGGTTGTACTTGCGCCATTCTACTAGCTTCTCTACCTCCTCTCTGTAGGCCATCTCATCACTGTTGTTGATGAGGCCAAACTCTGTTGTGTCGTCTGCAAACTTGATGATTCCATTGGAACTGGACCTAGCGATAGATTCATACATCAGCAGCATGAGCAGCAGAGGGCTGAGCATGCAGCTCTAGGGAGTCGCCAGTGCCCAACAGGATCTTACTGCCTGTAAGGTGTGGTCTTTCTGTCAAGATATGCAAGACCCAATTACAGAGAAAGGTTCTGGGACTCAACGAAGACAATTTATCTACCAGCTTCTGAAGGATAATTACCGTAGATTTCGCACTACAGAGCGCACCTGATTAAAAGCCGCTGGCTCTAATTTTAGAAAGAAAATCAATTTTGTACTTGTACAGGCCGCACCGGATTTTAGGCCGCACCGGATTTTAGGCCGCAGGTGTCCCACGTTGTAATATGAGATATTTACACAGAAAGATATTACACATGAGGATTTTTTAACTTTTAATTAAATCCATATGGTAACAAACAAATACATATTGCAAATGCTTTTTTTCGAACTGTGCCTGTAATACGGCTACTTTTAAATATACATACGAATCGGTAACACACAAATTACGTTGCATATACATTCCAATATCTCCTAGCGACTGGTAAAAATATATATACTGCAGCTTACCAGGAAAAGTTATTGATCGCCTTTAACTTAAAAGCAGCGTTTTGGCTCCGCCGCTCCCCCCCACCTTCCCGTTTATCGCAAACCGGTATTTCCCACAAGACGCGGCGAAACCGGATGTGACGTCTAGCATTCCAGGCTGTAGTACAGAAAACATACTAACAAATGAATTACTAAGCGAAAATATTATAAACTAAATAACTGCCATAAAGGCAGCACAATGCTTTTCTTCGAGTGTTTTCCATGTTGATGAGGGTGAGTACAAATGACTGATTTACAATAATTTAATTGTGAAAGTTGCGCTTGATTTATCGTACAATTTCATTGGACCTCTGTGAACTACTCATCAATTTTATTGGTCTACTGTTACGAGGCAAAATGTTTTTGGCGGCATGAAAAAAAATCATGCATTAGCCGCACCGTAGTAAAGGCCGCAGTGTTCAAAGCTGATCAAAATGTGGGAAAAAAGTAGTGGCTTAAAATCCGGAATCTACGGTAAATGAAATGCCGAGCTGAAGTCGATAAAAAGCATCCTGGCGTATGAGGAACCATTTTCTAGGTGGGAAAGGACAGAGCAGAGGACAGGGTCTATGACATCATCAATGGACCTATTTGAATGATTAGTGAACTAGAAAAAGTCCAATGCAGCAGGAAGATGGAATTTAATGCAGTTCATAACCAGCCGCACAAATATCTTCATTTTTGTTGAAGTCAGCGCCACTAGATGGTAGTCATTAACAGGTTACTGTCTCCCTCCTGGGCATTGGGATGATGGTGGCCGCCTTGAAGCCAGCAGGGATAGTGGACTCCTCCAGAGAGATGATGAAGATGTCTGTTAAACCTTTGTTAACTAGGCTGCACAGTCTTTCAGCACTGACCAGGTTTGATACAAGGCCTCACATGAATTGATTCTGGCTAGGATCTTCCTCACATCAGCTGCAGCAGACAGATTGCCTGCTCCTCAAGAGAAGCGGGGTGGGTGGTGGGGACCTTCCTCACCAGCGCATCATTTAGTGCAGCAAACCATGCATAAAAGGCATTAAACCCATGGTATCAGGAAGAGCGGTGTCACTGTTGTTGATGTGCTGATTGGATTTTAGTCTGTTATGGACTGAATACCTTGCCATATGCGCCTTGTGTCTCCGATGTTATTGGAATGTCAATATATTCTTTGTGAATCCATTTTACCTTCTTGATGACATTGACAGAGTGCATCTCTTCCTGATCTGAGGGCTGCCTTTTCCCCTGATCTAAAAGCAGCACCCCAATCTCTCAGTAGTGCCTGGATCTCTGCCATCAACAATAGGTTCAATTTTCCCTCGCAGAGATGTGTTTAACAACAGTGACATCCTCAATGTACTTCTCTCTATAGCCAGACAGATCTCACTTCTTCATTGATCCTCAGTCAAAACCACGTGTCTGTGGCCACCTCAAATTAAAAAAAACTTGCACAGGCATCTTCCACTCTTCAGTACTGGAGAAAAAAAAAAAAAATTCCTAGGTCTTAAAAAAACTGCCTAAGAAGTAAAAAGGGTTTCAAATCTGCAAAGTCCCTGGGCCAACCTAATTAGTAGTAATCTTTTAGAGAATTCTGTAAACTCATGATAAAATTATAGTATTAATTTTTGTAAGAGCTGGCACTCTCTTTTTTTATTTTAAGGCTTACCTGTAATGGTATTGCATTCACTGTACCCAAAGTGCTAAACTCTAAAGGAGATTTTAAGCTCTATCGAATATAGGTACATTCAGGTTATACTGTATCAACCTACTCTTCAAAGACTAGCTTACATCCCTGTCTAGTCTCTGTGGTGAAGTCTGGATTCCAGTAGTAATATTGGAGTGTTGGTTACCCCTAACTGCTAAGAAGGAGATACTGCCAGCTAATGAGGTAGTTTAAACACAGTTTATTTTATTTTTAATAAAACATGTTTAAATTTAGACAGGTAGCTCTTAACATACATTTAAGACTCAGAGGACTTTTGAATTACGGAAGATTTCCCTGATTCCAGAAGGTTTATAAATTACAAAGCATTGGAAGAAAAGGGCAGAGAGTGTAGGAGGAGGGTGGAGCAAGAGGAGGAGGAGGGGGAGAGAGGAAGAGGAGGGGAGAGGAGAAGGAGGAAAAGGAAAGGAGGAGGATAATTCAGTTTTGATTGTGCCACTGGAAAAACATACTTGAGAAACTGAAAAGTCTGAAGGTAGATAGGTCATCTGGACCAAATGGGCTGCACCTATTTAACATTTATACTGGGTTTGTTTTCTCTCTGGTTGGCATTATTTGCATGTGATGTTTTTCAGATATTATTATTGGGACAAAGTAATTCATACAGATGCTATAAAAACTTCTGAGTCCCAGGTATCCAAAATTAATGCTGTGAGGGCTGACTCTCTGAGTACACAAATATCCTCAGCTATTGATCGATCATACCTGTCATTATGGTTGATGTCCTTAGTGACAAGACAAGTCTGGACTGGACCCATCCATTGTGATCTGTATTGCAATGATACAATTACCTTAGCTGTAGTTGCCTGGTTTGATGTAGACAATGATGTTTGTTTGCAAAGCTGTCCTTTTAACTTCTGACTGATTATTGCAATCAGAACTGAAGACTGGTTCTTGCTGAGCAAGAAATATTGGTTAGAAGTTCAACTTCATCACAAACAACACTGACCTGTTGGTAAGGGCATTCTGCTATCCTAGAAAACAAAGGTTTACTTTTAAGCCTCTTAAGCCTTGGAAAATGAATATCCATCACAACCTTACCCCATCAGGTGCCACCCCCATTCACGACTGACTCATTCACATGTCAACTTGCTATTAATGCTTTCCTGATCAGGAATAGCAAAACCAACATGATGGCATAATAAGCTGGTATAATATTGGGAATAATAAGTATAGTCTGAAGAAGATCGGCCTACAAAATAACTGAGAAGATCATTGACCGACAACTGCCAAATTTATTTGGGATTTTGATAAGAAACGTTCTAAAAGTTAAAAAAAAATTCAAGCAAATTATTTAAAAATATAATTTTTATAATGTCCATTCAAAAAGGCCACAGCTACTGAGCATGAAATGCCATGAGGAG
The DNA here is from genome assembly GCF_048418815.1 of Hemitrygon akajei. NCBI lineage: Eukaryota > Metazoa > Chordata > Chondrichthyes > Myliobatiformes > Dasyatidae > Hemitrygon > Hemitrygon akajei. Next base: position 36,780,361 of record NC_133143.1, on the reverse strand, counting down.
GAAAAATTATGAATTTCTTCAATGTATGAACAATTATGAATCGGATAAGAAAATTGGTAATCACAATTAGAAAAACAAGAGTGCATACAATAAGAGGATCATATTTGTAGATTTTTAAACAATTGTTTTACAAGAACTTTGGCACATTTGTGAACAGTGTAAAGTATTTAAAAGGGACTAAGATTCAAAAACAGATTTTTTTTTCTGAAAATATTTCAATGTGATCCAAGATATTGAAAATTAAGCTCGCTTATAATTATTACCAGCTTTATAAGAATTTAGTGCAGTCTTTGTCACATTGACTTTACAAACACAAAAATGTATTTTGATGATAAATAACAGAAAGAGATAGAGTTGTATTAATGTTCAACTGAAAATCTATAAGCAAAGTTAATATTAGTTGGATGATTCCAGAATAAAACATTGACTCTACCCTTTTGTGAAACTTTCTGTCCTATTGCTTTGTATCTATTTGAAGGAAGTTCCCATTAACAAATTTTCTCTAGTTGTGAAGAGTTTAGATTTTTATTTGGAGAGAAAGGGAATGATTGGGTGAGGAGGATAAGGGGTCATAGCTTAAAGCATAATGCAATAAATAAAAAAGACACTTGATTTGTTTTGCTGTGTACTAACAACGTATTTATGAGTAATTGTGTGCTTTGACCTACTGAGCTTCTGTTTATGGCCTCCTGGGCTGCTTCAGTGAACTTCCATTTGTATCTTTGAATCTTACTGTATAGCCAGATATTTGTGAAGCACTGCTGAGTGTAAAAGGATTCTTGGGAAGCAGGACTGATCAATATTAGAAGTTGTTATGCAAAGAATACAATTTAGAGAGTCTAGAAATTATAGTGATGCCTATTAATATAGACCAGCTGGATTGTTTCTCTTAAACACGAGGAAGTCTGTAGACGCTGGTAATCTAAAGCAACAAACACAAAATGCTGGAGGAACCCAGCAGGTCAGACAGCATCTATGGAAATGAATAAACAGTCAATGTTTCAGACTGAGATCCTTCTTCAGAACTGAAAAGGAAGGAGGAAGATGCCAAAATAAAAAAGTTTGGGGGAGGAGAAGGAGAATCGCTAGATGGTGATGGGTGAAGCCAGGTGGGTAGGAAAGGTAAAAAGCAGGAGAGGAAGATTTCTGATTGGACAGAAGAGTGGAACATAGGGGAAATTGACCCAGAGGGAGGTGATAGGCAGGTGAGAAGAGACAAGAGGCCAGAGTGGGAAATAGAAGAAGAGGGGAGGGGGGAAAATTTTTTTTAACTGGAAGGAAAACTCAATATTGTTCATCGAGAAATCAAGAAATCAGTCAGTGAATGTTGAGGCGGAGTTAGGACAGCACTCAATAGCAACTCCTTTGAGCTCATCTGCGAAAACAGTTTAATCTCTGTCTTTGATGTCCCTTTTTCCTTTGTGGGGGGGTGGGTTCTGTTCAAGACACTGACCTAGAGTTACACACGTATTTCAGTTCTTTGTGATAGTCCTGGGGGCTCACGACTTTCCGCTTTTTGAAATCCCAAGGATGCGGCTTAGAAGAACAGTGCATCTTTGGTGTTCTGCGGTTTCGTGGCCCTGAGGATGGGTTGATTCCAAGCTGGTGTCATTGACTGAAGCATCCCCGGAGAAATTGGAACATCAGGAAAAGCAAATCAGTTGTTGGAGGAGATGTTCTTGTTAAATTGCACTTTCTCTCATTGGTGGGGGAGAAGCTGTTGCTGATTCTCTAGTCAGAGAATTCGTAAAAAAAAAGTGGCACGACAGATTTTTAACACAGATCGGCGATGTACTTTGTTCTGTGTCCCCTCTCGTTGTGAAAGGGTCACCTCTTTTTCCCTTAATTAGGGAGAGAAAGACCTGTACAGGCCGAAAGGCTGGGTGAATGATTTGTTGTATTGTAGATCATGGTCTTTATTGGGGGCTTTACTATAGCATGCTTGGTGGGCAGATGGTGCTGTTGCTTGTTGGCAGAAGTGGGTGGGAGTGGGGAGGGTCGTTGTTTTGCTGCTGGTTGTATGGGGGGAGAGCAGGGGGGACTTTGGGGTTCTAATGTTTTAACTGTCACTCATTCTTCCGGCACTCTTCTGTTTCCGTGGTTGCATGTGACGAACAAGAATTTCAGGATGTACATTGCAGACATTTTTCTGATATTAAATGAATATTGAACTATTGATATTCATACCATCAGGTTGGAGGCTACACAGACGGAATATAGGGCATTCCTCCTCCACCCTGAAGGTGGCCTCATTCTGGCACAAGAGGAGTCCATGGACGGACATGTCGGAATGGAATGGGAATGTGATTAAAAATGTTTACACATCGAGAAGTTCCACTTTTGCTGGAAGGAGCAAAGGTGCTCAATGAAACAGTCCCCCTACTTGGGTCTCACCAATGTAGAGGAAACAGGAGTACCAGATGCAATAAACGACTACAGCGGATTTGCAAGTGTTGCCTCACCTAGAAGGACTTTTTGGGGCCTTGAATGGAGGTGATAGAGGCGGTGAATGGCCGCTTACAGGGGTAAGTCCTGGGAGGGAGATTAGTAGGGAGGGACAAATAAACGTGGGAGTAACAAAGGGAGTGATTCCTATGGAAAGCGGAGAGAGTTAAATGGTACTACATCCTAAGTTTGGTAGTAGGATTCCTTTGGAGATGGCTAAAGTGGTGGAGAATGATGTGTTGAATAGGGAGGTTCATATGGTTGCATGAAAGGACAGGAGGAACTCTATCAAGGTTAAGGCAGTGGGAAGATGGAGTGAGTGCAGATGTTCAGGACATGGAGAAAATATCTCTCCCTGCCCTCTTCTTCTGTTCCCCACTATGGCCTCTTATCTCTTCTCACTTGCTTATCAACTCCAGTGTTGATTAGGATTTGCTGCTTGTAAGATTTACTTACAAAGGACATCCTGCACTCAAATGAATTCAGCTGTATGTTGGTGATTTCAGAGGTGGAAAGCTTCTATTTAAAACAAAATTGCTATTCTTTACCTACAAATTGCTCACAGCTAATTCATTTAACAAATAAATACCAGTGCCAGCTGTAATGACCATCTTAATTTTCTGCAAATGAACTAATCAAGTTTTAAGTGTAATAGATCTTGGTGAAACTTACTCTAAGTTTTGCCCTAAGCTTGTAGATTTTTCACCACAGTGAACCTTAACTATGCTTCACAATTTAGAATTTGCCAAGAAAAAGTCACTTTAACCGTAAAAGGAATTAACCTCTTACTTTTTCCCCTTGAGGTACAAATCACTATACAGAAATCAAATAGACAAATGACAGATGTTATTACCATGATGATGATTGATGTGACTGGTATTCACACTTCACACTAAGGAGGGACAGAGTTTGCCTTTGAACTGTCTTTTAATGTAGCCTTTTATGTGCTATTTCAGACTTGGACTTTCTGCAGGGATGTCATGTTATTTCAGAAGACTGAGCTAAAACCCAGTAAAAATATCAAAGGATTTAAGGTTAGGTCTTTGTCATATAGTCAGGCATCACAGAAACAGCCGATCGTGTCAACTATCAACCACCCATTTCATTAATCCTTCTCTACACCCTTTTATTCTCTCCACATTTTCATTAACTCCTCCCAGATTCTACCAGTCGCCGACAGACCAGGGGTAATTTACAGAGGCCAATTAACCAACCAACAAACATACCTTTGGGTTGTGGGGTAAAGTCAGAGCGCCTGGAGATAACTCTCAAAGTCCCAGGGAGAATATGCGAGCCCTACCTTGACAGCATTAGATGCTGGCATTGAACCCATTTTACTGAAGGTAAGAGGCATCAGCTCGAATTACTGTAACACCCTGCTGTTTCTAACTATTCTTACCACAAAATGCCCTAATCAAATCATATCAGATGAACAATTCAGACAATTTTAAGCATTGTGTCTCTAATCATAATTCTGTCTTGATTTGTTGCCTAGTCCCTTGTAATGGTATCTCAAGACACCCAGTAAATTAAACTAACAAAGTACTTTATTAACAAAATAATTGACAGAGAGGCAGGAATCATTTCTACCAGAATCAGAAATCTATACTAAAGAAAGACAGAGATGCTGTAAACCTGTAGCATATTTTGTCTTAATTGTGAGAAATTACATTGTGTTCCAATTTCAAATTCAGATCAAATTCTATAGTTAGATTGACCAGCAATTCTGACACCATGTCTTATTATGTTTATTGGACGTTCACTCTCTAAGATAGTGGGGGATCACTGGCAAGTTATACTAACAAAATACTTCATAAAAAATTGAGGAAATAAAATCTTTTAAAAAAATGTCTTTTGTTCCTTTTTTTCACTGATACCCTGCAGCCCTGGATAGAACTAAAAAGAAATAGAATAGATTACATACACACCTAAGATAATAGGACTCACACTTATTGCTTTAAGCATGGAGCAACTTGATTCAAAGCACTTGGGTGCGATGGATATTCATTAACCAGGGCCAAAGGGCCAGAAAGGCTTATTGCTAACCTCAGCTTTCTAGCCCAGTGGCATGACCTTTCCAAAGAGTCAGAGTTATTGGTGATAAAGTTAAATTTTTACCAAATGTTCTTTGCTCAGCTTTTTGTTGTAAACAAGGACCAATCTCATATCCATAATGTAAATTGTAAGCATTAATCACGTTGTGAACAGAGAACCCAATACCACTACATAGGCAGTTAGTAAATGGTTGTGCACTTTCCTAAGGAAATATAGCTATAATATCCAAACAGCAAAATTATGCTTCATTATCAAACCAAAACGTATCAAAATGATTTACAGGAACTAATTTGTCAAATACAGGTATAGAGCAAAGAATATTAGAAAAGATGGTCAAAGATGTAGGTTTTGAGGAGCATCTTAAAAACCAAAGGGGTTTCAGACCAAGATGCGGGGGAATTAGAGGAACAGACTAGAGTCTAAGCCTCCACTTCCTATTCCAGAGGGTGTGCTCCAAAGTCAGGCCTGCAGATCAGCAAGGATGCTCAGGGACTCATCATCAGCAAGAATGGTGTTCAATGCCTAGTTTTCAGGGTCCCATCATCGGCGAGTCTGTATTCCAGGCTTGGAGAGTGAGTCCTCCACCTGTGTCTTCTTCATTTGCAAGCCCTAGATCAATACTGAAGAGCGAAGCTTAAAGGTAGATCTGAAGTCCAGATTAAAGCCCAAAGGTCAATTAGAAGTTCAAGATCAATTGGAAGTTCAGATTAAAATCTGATCAATGGTCTGGATCATACCCAAAGTTCAATCAGAAGTCCAGAAGTAAAGGCACAATAGCTGGGGATGGAGCCTGGGACTGAGAATCTCTTCCAGCCTACATGGAAAAGTCAAAGCCAAGTGTCTGCAAATCCATAAGTTCACTGGAAGCCAAAAAAGATGGCTTTCCCTGTGGTTGGAGGACAATGATCCCTCTAATTTGTAGAGACTAGTGTGCGCAAACAATTCTGTGCTGTGCAATTTTTTGCCCAGTGCCAACAAGATTGAATTTTTAAGTGGAAGTAAACCTGAAGCTATCCTAAGGATAATCTGCCATTGCATTTTAAATGATATACAGTACCAGTTCTTTAGTGTTTCACAACCTTTGTTTATTGGAAATTCGAAATAGTGAATCAAAAATTTCTTCAATAAAAGTAATATAAGTAAGCCAATTCTAAAATCTGCAGATGAATCATCGCACACTCCACTTTGTCAACACTGTCCATGTCAAAAACCAGAAAAGGAAATGTGATTGTGTACGATCGTAAAATTTAACATGCCAAAGAAGTACAGGCCTGACAACCTTTTGTGCGCAGTTTGCATCATCTTGTGCGTAGTTAGCAAAAGAAGTGCATGTGCATATGTGCACATTTAGAGGGAAGATTGTCGGAGGGCTGTATATGTGCATGGGTGGGTGGAGGGAAAAACGGAGCATTACTTTGTTGCTTGATTCATATCTTCTGTTTTGTTGTGTTCTGCCCAGCATTGCGTGCATGCTATGTTAGCATCAGAATGACACTTGTGAGCTTCCCCCGAACCCCAGCACTTCCTTGGGAGTGTTGGTTGTTAACACAAACCATGCATTTCACTGTATGTTTGGATGCACCTGTGACAAATCAATCAAAATCTGAATGTACGTCTGAGTCTGAAATGTGAATTTAATAGGGAGAAGTTTAGGGAGGAAACTCCATGGCTGAGATTTGAGGTGGTTGAAGAGCTAACCATCATTGGTAGACTAGAAGAATTGATTCCAAATGTGAAAAAAATCTGCAGATGCTGGAAATTGTTTACTCTTTTCCATAGGTGCTGCCTGGCTTGCTGAGATCTGCCAGGATTTTGTGTGTGTAGGAGAATTGATGAATGAATTCATTTGAACACTGACACACCTTCAATAAAACCTGTTGGGCTTAAATGGACAACTCTTTCCCAGGTATTTACAGTGCCTTTAATTGAAGCTCTTATGCCTGAGGAGGTTGTCTCTGATCTCATGATATATTTCGCTGTGAATGTCAACTCTAAATATTGACACTATAAATTCAGTCAATGGGTTGCAAATAATTCACACAGCTTCTTTCAGCAATCTATTGCAAAACAAAAACATTATATTGTGATTGCATAGTTCAGCTACCTATTGCCCTTCAATTTCAGTCATTAATCCTGGCCCATTATTCTTCATAGACACATGATATGCTAAATGATTTATAACTGTTGCAGTCAAGGCAGACATTGACACTCACCACTGCCCACCCCACCAAACCGAAGAACAAAATCCCATGATACACACTTATCATGATCACTCCTTTACAACAGAACAGATTTCTAGTTAAGTTTGCTAAATAGTCAATGAGCTGTGACATATATAATAGTATCCATAAATTAGAAAATACTGTGTATAAACTAAAGATCATTCATGCAATTCTGGGATATTTATTCTTTTATCTATTATTATTATTGTTATTATTGTTATTATTATTATCATCATCATCATCATCATCATCATCGTCATCATCCCAGTTTTGCATCTACAGGCACTTTAGCTGCCATATATATAAACCTTGAAGGGTGTCCAGGGACAGGACGCACCTTTGTCCTGTCTATTTTATAGCAGCTCACTCACCTTTGGTCTTCACTGGACACTCAGCTTTCACCTGTGCCTCCAAGTAGCCATTTGTATGCATCATCAACCAAATCTCAGTACACTACTTTGACAGGTGGGCTAAACCAGGTGAGGGTAGTTTGCAGGCCTTATACCCTAGTGAGATAGGGATATGCCCGTTCCAGCATGCAAAGTCAGCTCGAGCAGACCGGGTGGATGATATTGACAGTGAGATCTGATGGCCAGGAAGGTAGTTCTGTGGAGAGCAAAGGACATGACAAAGCATAGAAAATGTTATGGTCATCCATTGCAACCGAGGAAGACCCAGTTGTGACAATTATTTGTACCAATGGACCTCGACTGTCCAGGTCAAGAAAATGGAAGTGACCCAATGGAAAATGTAACTTTTCCACTTTAAAAACTCTTCCCCACAAGATCAAACTACCATTGTTGGAAATAACAGTTTCAAGATTCAATGATATGAAACTTGGAGAGCAAGGCAACAGGAGCCCCTATTCATTTAAATCATGGACAATCAGTGTGGGTATCTGGTTTATTCATATCACTCCCAAATCCCTGAACAGACTGACTAACAAATCTCATTAATTTTGATTTGAAATTTTCAATTAATCCAACAATCTCAACAAGTATTTGGGGAGATAGTTCAATGCTTTCACTACCTGTTGCTTGCTGATATCGCCCCTGAACAGTTTTGCACAAATTTGATTTGCACTAGACAAATTCCACAACAAGGAGTTTAACTGAGGAATTGGCATGTAGCCCAATGATGCAGAAAAATCCATCCATCTCTTGCTATGCACCACCTGATAATAATTAAATGATCAGCTGTCTCGATATCCTGAAGGTAGTTTCAATTTAAACTCTTTCAGCAATATATCCATACCAGAGAAATCTGAACATAGAAATCACAAACCTGAAACATTTAATTAATTCTGTACATAGAGGATCATGTGTGACATTTTGTACTCTGAGTATAGCCTCTTCTAGATTACCTAGAAATTGGATGCGTTAATTCCAATTTTTTGGTGTAAACTGCACGTAAAAGCAATTCAACTCTAATTAGATCAAAAGAGTGATCATTTCCAGGTGAATTTATGTCTTTTGGGATATTGACCCAAACAGTTCAATGTGCAGTTCACCTTAGCTGGTTGACATTAAACATACATTTAATGATATCAAAAATTTGTTCCTTCACCAGCATAAATTGAAGATATTGGATGCAATCTGTGAGACCGGCCAAGATCACAGGGGTCTCCCTATGATCCATCGGGGACATTTATTAGGAATGCTGTGTACCCAGGGCCCTTAGTATTATCAAGGATCCCACCTATCCATCCAGCATCCTCTTTGACGTTCTACCATCAGGCAGGAGATCCTGATGCATAAAGACAAGGATGGTCAGGATGAGAAACAGCTTATTCCCTCAGGCCATTAGGCTTCTGAACTCCCTGCCGCATCGAGTTCAAAGTGTCATAGAACGTAGAACAATACAGCAAAGTACAGGCCCTTTGGCCCACAATGTTGTGCTGACCCTTAAACGCTGCCTCCCATATAACCCTCTACCTTAAATTCCTCCATATACCTGTCAAGTAGTCTCTTAAATTTCATTAGCGTATCTGCCTCCACCACTGACTCAGGCAGTGCATTCCACGCACCAATCAATCTCTGAGTAAAAAACCTTGCCCTAGTATCCCCCTTGAACTTCCTACCCCTTAACTTAAAGTCATGTCCTCTTGTATTGAGCATTGGTGCTCTGGGGAAGAGATGCTGGCTGTCCACTCTATCTATTCCTCTTAATATCTTGTACACCTCTATCATGTCTCCTCTCATCCTCCTTCTCTCCAAAGAGTAAAGCCCTAGCTCCCTTAATCTCTGATCATAATCCATACTCTCAAAACCAGGCAGCATCCTGGTAAATCTCCTCTGCACCCTTTCCAATGCTTCCAAATCCTTCCTATAGTGAGGCAACCGGAACTGGACACAGTACTCCAAGTGTGGCCTAACTAGAGTTTTATAGAGTTGCACCATTACCCCACAACTCTTAAACTCTATCCCTTGACTTATGAAAGCTAATACTCCATAAGCTTTCTTAACTACCCTATCTACCTGTGAGGTAACTTTCAGGGATCTGTGGACATGTACCCCCAGATCCCTCTGCTCCTCCACACTACCAAGTATCCTGCCATTTACTTTGTACTCTGCCTTGGAGTTTGGCCCTTCCAAAGTGTACCACCTCACACTTCTCCAGGTTGAACTCCATCTGCTACTTCTCAGCCCACTCCTGCATCCTATCAATGTCTCTCTGCAATCTTCAACAATCCTCTACACTATCTACACCACCACCAACCTTTGTGTCGTCTGCAAACTTGCCAACTCACCCTTCTACCCCCACATCCAAGTCATTAATAAAAAATCATGAAAAGTAGAGGTCCCTTGTGGTTAAAGGGATCAGGGGGTATGGAGAGAAAGCAGGTACAGGGTTCTGAGTTGGATGATCAGCCATGATCATACTGAATGGTGGTGCAGGCTCGAAGGGCCAAATGGCCTACTCCTGCACCTATTTTCTATGTTTCTATGTTGCTATGTCCCAGAACCGATCCTTGTGGGACACCATCAGTCACACTGAATGTGTCACTGAATAATTTGCACTGTACCCTAAAATATTTAATTTATGCACTTTACTTTGTTTATGTGTAATTCATGAGTATATTTAGTTCACTTTCCTAAGTTATTGTGTTTTATGTGCGTTATGTGTACCACCGTGCTTTACACCCAGGGTCGAGAAAAGTCTCGTTTGGCAGTATACATATATAGAGTCAATAACATTGACTTGACTTGACCTGACTACTCCCATTACAACCAAACATATACTACATGCGTTGCTTCACTTTCTTGCATTAATTTCTATTCAGGGATACTGTGCTGAACATCAGGAAGTGTACTCCAACAACACTGCTGAAATTTCACAGTGTGATCAGACTAAGAGAGTGTACTTTTTCTATCCTATTGCAACTGTAATTTCCATTCAGTCGCTGTCTCAGTGCTACCAGTAGTGGCTGCATTCCATTGACAGCCCTCCCAGGCAGGGCAGAATCCACTGCAATGTCCAGTGACTGTTGCTTATTTGAACACTATGCGGTACGTTACTGATATTAACATACTTTTCAACTGCTCTATTGTCTTAGGAAGTATTTAAAACATTACAATTGAAAATCACAATATCTTTCATTACAATGAAATGCCCTATAGGGACTTTTCAGTTTAATAATGTGGCAAGAGGACAGAGGTGGCACAACAGAATGCTGCAGTGGCTTCCATGCGACAGAAAGATGATTGTTGGAAGGCTGTATCCTTTCCCTTTGAGTCTGTATTACTGTCATTGAGGACCCCTGTGAAGTTCTTGCACTAAGTTACTACCCAGGGACAGTTGATGGAGCAGCTTAGAATGGCCCGCTCTGGGTCTTAGGTGAGGGTACTGCGTGACATGGGACCTGGTGGGCATTATTGCCGTGATAAGCTGGTATGAGAACAATCCATCCTTGTTTCCATCTGCAGACCCAGAGCAAAGCCAGCTTGCCTGACCTTGACTGCAATGATCTTTTGCGTGAGAATTCCTAGGGCTGATGTCAGACACAAAAAGTAGCAATGGGAGTGGTCCCCTTGGACACTAATGCCTGCTCTGCCAAACAACACCATCATGGCAGATTTTTGTTTATAACTTAGGAATAGTTTTCCCTACAAACCCCACATCCTTTGCTTCTCTTAATATCAAAAAAAAATGCCTTGATAATAAATCTGAATGGACTCAGTGACTGAACCTTCACTGTTCTGCTAGGTAGAGAATTCTAAAGATTCATTGCCCTCTGGCTAAATAAATTCCTTCATAACTCTGTCCTGAATGGGAGACCTCTCATTTTGAAATTGTGAGCTCTTCAGCCAAGTGAAAGATCACTTCTATATCTACTCTATCAAGTTCTGCAAAATAAATATACCTTTCAATTATATCACCTCTCAATCTATCAAGTTAAAGCGAATACAAACATAGTCTGCTTAATCCCTCCTCCTGGAACAAACCCATCTCACCCAGGAATCAATTTGGTGAACTTTGGCTGCCTCAATTATAACAGTAACATTTTATCAGCAAGGAGAAAGGACCTGGTATCTGTCACAAGGACTGGTTGTCAGGTAGGGCTGAGATTGTTACGATGAAATTCCACACTTTCATCCAGTGGACTACCAGGAGAGGCTTAGATCAGGTGGAACTTAAGAAGCAAAACAAGCCACAAGTGCAATAAATAACTAAGAATACGTACACAACATGGGAGGTGGTGTTGGAGCCTGGAGGACTCTGGCACCCCCTGGTGATCAGACCAAAGCATGACATTACACTCCTCAAGTTCACATTCCTGCATTGCTAATTATTAATAATAGGCTTTGAAATATTTTACCCGATTCCCTCAGCCAAATCATTAAGATAGATTGTAACCATTCTGAGTGATTGCTCTAACCCCTGCAGTTTCACACTGATCAGAATCTCACAATTCAAAAATGGCCCTTCTACTCCTGCTTGGCTGTTTTCTCTCTGTTAAACAATTCATAGTTGACTCCTTCATATCACGTCAATAGTGAACATTCAAAATTTCCCCAATTTCTTCTGTGACTCCTAATCGAAAGCCTACTGAGGCCAATTGCACCATATCAACTGATGTGACTTTATCATGAAATTGCAAAATATTTGTCAGGCATAAGTTCTCTTTCATTAATCCATACCAACTTGGTCCAACCTCCCTATACACACTATTTTAATAACATAGTCAAACATTTCTTTTCTACTGACATTAGACTATTATCCCTATTATTTCCTCTTTTCTCTCCTCTTGCATTCTTAAAACCTGGGATACATTTACTATATTCCAAGCTGTAGGAACTAGACTTGAATCAATAAAATTTTTCCAGGTGCAACCAGTGCTTCCACTATTTCTATAATCACATTCTTCAGCCTTCAAGGATGCAAGTTGTCTGATCTTGGGGATTTATTACCTTTCTATCTCCAGTTTATTATTAATTTGGGCTAAGCTTGTTGAGCTCTCCATTTACACTAAACCTTTTATCATACCAAACAAGTGAAGACAGGTGCAATTCACTTAGGTCTGGTGGATGAAAACCCCAACATCACTAAAACAAAAATAGAAATGTTGGAAGAACTCAGCCTGTCAAGCTAGCATCTGTGTAAGAGAAATATTTCAGGTCAGGGATGGATGTTAGCACGGTACAGAGTGTCAGTTTAAAGCACCAAGATTTTAGGTTCATGTTCCTGAAAGCGAATACTTTCACAGTCAATTGAAGTGCAATCACTTAGAAAGGAGTTGTGTTTTTCAGGAAAGTAATTTCTATACTGCAGGAGGTTTACATTCATTCTTCCTCTAATGTCCCTCTAAATTTCCAGATATTCAAAAGTTGAACTAATTCAAATGATAAACCACAATTTGAGCATGTCAGTTGTGTGATCTGCACAACGAATGAAGGGGCAACCTATTCTGCACTCCACGCAGTTTTCCTTTCATTGGATTTATATTAAGCTGTACATTTACTATTTTCCCAAATGTCAAAGATTAATTTAATCCTAATCGTTCCTCTAAGTTTACTCTTCAATAAGCATCAAAATACTACCAGTCAAGTTAAGAAATTTCATTTTACCCCAAATGAAATCATAATTCCATAAATCAAATTACCATTCATGAAGTTTGCCTTGTTAGGAGTATTGTTAAACAATTTATTTTATCCCATTGCAGACTCTTCCTTCTTCCATTATGGTGGGAATGAAGAAGATGCCGCTACTGAAGACTTGCTTTCATGGAAGACAAGAATCAAGGCTTAGTACATCTTGTCAGAGCAATTTTTAACTTTGGGTTTCTCAGTGAGTACTTGAACCCGTGTTGATAAATAATTCCATTTGGTATGACAGCACAACAATGTATACTGTAAATATAAAATGGAATACTCTTGCTATTTGACTTCCAGTTAAGATGGTGCCAATCTGTGGTTTCCGTCAAGATTATGACTCAGACTTGTTTTTTTTTCAGGTTGTAGTGTTGGCTTTGGGGACAGAGAAGTGAGTTAGGGGTCAGGTTATAGTTAGACAAGGATGTAGGGCAGTTACTGGTCAGATTAGGGGTTAGGGAAGGGATGTAACAGAGTTAGAGGTCAGGTCTCTGCTCCATGCTTTGCTTTTGAAGACCGGTAATGTAGATAGGTGATAAAGGGCATCCAGAGTCCAGACCTCACTGGATTTAAAAAAATCAAAATAAGAAGCCAGCTTCAGTTAAAATGACCACCATATTATTAATATTCACCAACTAGATTGCAAATGTTCTCAAGGAAAGGAAATTGTTTAGCCAAACTATAATTCCAAACCCATGCCCAAATAGTTGGCTAAAATGCTGAACCAGCTGCTTTGTTGTTTCTATAGCAGTGCAGGAATGTGGCATGATGAGGTACCGATAATAAATGGTTGTGATGTCCACTTTCTGAGAATTCACTTTAAACATAGGTAGGAGTTGTATTATGACACATTGTCAATGTGATAACAACCAACAAGAGTTTCAGATCTGCTGCAGGAAGACACGGGTACTATGGAGATTTAAAAAACACACACACTGTTTGGATAAGCATGATCAGGAGTTGCAGTCACTGAAACCAAGTTAGTCTTGCAAGTGACAAGTAAAAGCTGGCCATCTGTAGATGTAGGTTTCAGTAGTGCAGCTTCCGCTCACTTTAATTAGGGATCTGTCAGTTGCGGCTGGGAAGAAGAGTTAAGGGAAATTAAATAACCTCTGAGGAACGTTTTGCCAAAAGTATTAAGAAAACAACAGAGGACAGAAAATGAATAGGCACAAACTATAAAACAATTCATTATGTAGAAACCAGTCGCACTGCTTGTGTCATTAATATAAAAACATTTTAAATGTTTACACAGCATTCCATTTATTGCTAAATTATTTGCAGAGTTAATCTTGGAATTAACTTGCAAAATCCAATTAACATTTTATCAGAATGGTGGGAATATAAATATAATTTGAGCATGTTAAATATTCATTCAGTTTTTTTTGAATACACAACTCATGAGGTTGATATTAGTCCATCAGGTATAGAAGAGCTCATTGAATTAGCTGATTAATTAATATCACTCCCCTGGTCAATCTACACACTTCCTTTTAAATAGATCACATGAGATCCAGTGAGGGATCGCTAATTGGCTCTATGGTAGGAAGCAGAAAATGATGGCTGAGGGATTGCTTCTTGGACTAGAACCGTAGTGCTGTATCACAGGTGCTCGTGCGGGGATCTTTGTTGTTTGTTACTCATATATATGATTTTCATGTGAATATACAAGGCATGGTTGGTGTGGTTTTGCAGATGATACTAAAATAGACAGCCTTGTAGACATTGATGAAGAAGATTGTTAAAAATTACAGCGGGATATTAATCAGTGAGGTATTTGAGCTAAGGGTTACAAATGGCTTTCAATTCATGTATGTACAAGGTGTTGCAAACTGAGAAGTCAAACAAGGGCAGCACTTGGACAGTGAATGGTGGAGCTATAGGAAGTGTTGTGGAACAGCAAGAACAAGGAGCACAATTACATAATTCTCTAAAAGCAATGTCACAGGTGGACATGTGGTGGAGAAGGCAGCACACAAAATGTTGGACGAAGCCAGCATCAGCAGAAGAAAATGGGTTTGGGACAAGATCCTTCGTATATGGAGAGGTGTGTTTCAAGGTTGTGTGGTGAACTACATATACCTGTCTTCACATGCCCCCCCCCCCCCCCGCTGACTGCTCCTGTGGCTCCTCCCACTGACCGTGGCTCCTCCCACAGATCCCGGTATAAAGGCGATTGAGGCCTGAGCCCTGCCTCTCTGTCTCCAGGATGTAGCATGGTGGTCAATTGCTGCTTGTTCTTTCTTCCAGTCAATAGAAGCCGATATCTCGCCTCACGTCTCAGAGAGTTATTGATGGTGCATCAGGTTGTGTGGGTCAAGCTTGGGACTAGCACCAGCATGGAAGAGTTGGACCAACAGAACTATTTTCCTACTGTATTACTCTATGAATAAGTACATATACAGTTCCGTTTTGAATACTATTATCTAACTTGCTCTGACATTTTAATGTGAGCTTCTCTTAATTTATTCCATCTGTTTTGAATGACTTTTACATTTTCCGTTAACTATCTTTCACGCAAAATGAATAGTCCTGACAGTTCCACATTTCCTGTTACTCATTTCTGCAATCTTTTAATGAATTTTGACTTGCACCCCCGTCCCTTTCTCATTTTCTACTTTCCACTCTACACACACTTCTCCATTTCTACCTTGTCCCCTTCCTCTGCCTCTGTAGAGTCGTGGAGCCCCTATACAACCTATAACCCAGCCCCCACCAATCTGAGATAATAACTTTGTTTCTCTCTCCAACAATGATGTTTCAGCATTTCTGACATTTTCTGAATTCCATGTAAATAAAATAGTTGGTATGTCAAATGTTTTTTTGCTTTTTATTTGCTGATTTTGAGCAGTTTGATCAGGGCAATCGATGCAGATTGGGGCGTTAGTGGTAATGAACTGAATAATCCTGGACTCTGGTTTGATATTGATATTCTATGTGTTGTTTGCTCACTTCTGGGTGTTTGTGCAATTTGTTCTTTTTTTTGGCGTTAATGTTTTTCATTGTACAGATTCCATGGTGTGATGTGGCTATCTGTGGGAGGACTAATCTCAGTTTTATGCTTTGATAAAAAATGTACTTTGAATATTTGAATCTTTGCTATGATGGTCACATTAAAAGTGCAACAAACTGTGTGAACTGCAGCATGTAAACTCAAACCATTGTTTCATTGAATTAGGCCTCACTATATTCATATTTTTAAAAAGTAGAGGTGAATTATAAAATAAGAATCTATTTGAAACTGACTAGTTTTTCTCAAGTTAATGTAACAATGATGTTTTCCTGTATATAAAACACATGTACAAACACTTAAGACCTTATGACCATAAGATAACAGGAGAAGAATTAAGCCATTTGGCCCATTGAGTCTGCTCCACCATATCATTATGGCTGATCCATTTTCCCTCTTAGTCCCAATCTCCTTCTTTCTCCCTGTATCTTTTTATACACTGACTAATCAAGAATCTATCAACCTCTGCCTTAAATATACTCATTGCACAGATTCATCACTCTTTCACTAAAAAAAAATCCTCTTCATCTCCAGTCTAAAATGACACCCTCTATTCTGAGGCAAAGTCCTTTGGTCTTAGACTCAATATAGACCCAATATATGACAGGGTTTAAAGAGGTCACTCCTCAGTCTTATGAATTACAGTGAGTAAAGGCCAGAGCCATCAAAAGCTCCTCGTATGACAAGCCTTTCAATCCTGGAATCATTTTTGCGAACCTCCCTTAAACCCTCCCCAATATCAGCATATATTTTCTTAAATAAGGGGCCCAAAGCTGCTCTCAATACTCCACGTGAGATCTCGCTAGTGCTTTATAAAGCCTCAACATTACATCATTGCAGGCATCAATCACATACTTTTGATATGGGAATATAAAAATCAAAGTGAAATAGAATAATAAAGCAAATATTTTCTTGTCAACCAAATATTTGCCCAGATTGTATTAGGAATCCATATAAATAATTCTTGTTAGGTGATTGACATTAATTTAATCTATGTTGATTTTTCTGCTTTCATAATATCTTCTCCAGGCACGATTCTGCTAGTTGAGAATGAAAAATGTAAGCTTTAGCACTAGTCTTATATCCTGGGTGGCACAGTAGGGTAGCGATTAGTGTAATACTATTACTGCCCCAGTGACTCGAGTTCATTTCCACAGGTGTTTCCACAGGTAAGGAATATGTACATTCTCCCAACAAACTCATGGGTTTCCTCTGGGTGGGACAGTAGGGTAGCAATTGGTGTAATGATATAACTGCCCCAGTGACTCGAGTTCATTTCCACAGGTGTTTCCACAGGTAAAGAATATGTACGTTCTCCCAACAAACACATGGGTTTCCTCTGGGTGCTTCAGTTTCCTGCCACATTCCAAATTCATACAGTTTAGTAAATTAATCAGTCACATGGGTGTAATTGGGCAGCACAGATTTGTTGGGCTGGAAGTGCCTGTTAATGTATCTCTGAACTCTAAACTAATAGAACCTAGAAAACAACAGCACAGCACAGGCCCTTCAGCCCATGATGTCATGCCAGCCTTTTAACCCACTCTAAGATCAACCTAACCCTTTCCTCCTACATAATCTTCCATTTTTCTACCATCTGTATTCCTTTCTAAGATTTTCTTAAATGTCCCTGATGTATCTGATTCTACCACAACTGCGACAGGGTGTTCCATGCACCCACCGATTTCTGTGTAAAAAAAAACCCCTTATCTCTGACATCCGACTTGCCTTCTTTTCTACGTAAATCTATTTGTTCAGCATGAAACAATTTGGAAGTTGGATTCATTTAAAAAAGGGAGACCCTTTGTTTGAGGATTGCTCATAAGATGTTTACTAATAGGCCAACAAATACAGTTCATTTTCACAGTGCCCTCCACATAAATTAGGCTCCAGTCTAGATGAACGTTAAGCTTCTGAATATACTGGTGATGTCAGCTGCATTGCTTACTTATATTTTTTTAATTTTTATTTTATTTATTTTGCAGTACAACATAGAATAGGTCCTTCAGGGCCTTTGAGCCATGCTGCTCAGCAATTCCTGAAAAACCCAATTAACCCTACCCTAATCATGGTACAGATTACGATCACCAATGAACCTACCCAGTACTTCTTTAGGCTGTGGTGGGGGGGAGGGGGGTTGTCCAGAGCACTCAGGGAAACCCCATGTATTCCATGGAGAGAATGTACAGATTCCTCACAGATGACACCGGAATTGATCTCCGAACTCCAGAGCTGTAATAGTATCTGGCTAACTGCTACGCCACCACAGCACTGAAGCTGAGGAGCCACTTAGTGCTCAGAAGATTTATAAATGTGTCTTTCAGAATTAAGGAATGTGTTTGTTATAAAATACAGAAAATCATTATACCTCATTGGCTCATCAAAGTGAAATGGAATAATTAAGTTAATATTTTCTTGCCAAACAAATATTTGCCCAGATTGAAAAAGGAGTTCATGTAAATCATTCCTGATGGTTGATTGACATTAATTTAATCTATGTTGATTTTTCCATCGTCATAGAATCTGATCCAGGCATGAATCTGCTGGTTGAGAATGTAAAATATAAGCTTTAGCATTAGTCTTATATCCTGGACTTTTGCATGATCATCTCTAGAGATCAGAGAGAAATTTTGAAGTATTATCTCTTCTTCAAAGTTATATGCTTTTTCTGAAGTTTTATTCATGGCATACCCTTGTCCCAGAAGACTAAAATGACTCGTACTTTTTCCAAAAGAGCAACATATACATGCTATCAAAATACTGGGCCAAATAACTGCTTAGAAATTCATCTACCATTGCGAATTCTAAGTGGGACTATAGTTATGTTGCAGTTCATCTCTGAAGTAAAGTAGAAAATACTGGAAAGACTTGCACATCGGGTAGCATCTGTCAAAAGAAAAACATAGAACAATTTGACACCCTTTGACAGACCTGAAATATTAACTGATTTCTTTCTGCAAAAGCAATTGTGTTGAAAGAGTAATTCCAACAAATTCCTTCTTTCTTTCAGAATTTCAGCAACTACATTTTTATTTATTTCTCCATTTCTGATTATATGTTATTACATTAAATGGAATGAATTTAGGAGGCAGAGTACATGTCTTTGCCACAACTGATGGAAAGGGAATCAATATTTTTTTTCATTCCAAGCTTAGAATCTGAATAGTAATGTCAAAATTTCATATGCAAAGGGCTTTCTTGTTTTGTCACATGGATATGATACATTAGAGTTCCATCCACTGAGATAGCTTGACTTCAATTTCTCGATTAAATGTGTTATTTTCTCTCTCAGTGCACTTTAGCAGTCAGAGATATGATGATCTGTCATTCATCTAAAGCACAATGAAGTACAGATTTCCACGATATAAACTTATCCTGACATCTCCTTAGAATAGGCATCAATGCATTTATAACTATGTCAGTATTGATTGGAAGAAAGCAACATTCCACTTTTAAAACTAACAAACTTTCCGCAAATCATTTTAATTAAAATTTTCATATGCTTAGAACCTTCAGTAGAGGGAAAAATTAGGTCCATGAGTTAGTCCTCACTGGAGGACCAGAGGTGGAGAGGGCCAGTAACTTTATATTCCTGTGTGTCACCATCTCAGAGGACCTGTCCTGAACCATCATATCAAGGTAATTGCAAAGAAAGCACCACAGCACTTCTACTTCCTCAGGAGTCTGCAGAGATTTGGCATGACACCTAAAACTTCAACAAACTTCTATAGTTGTGCAGTGGCTTCTCCGCGGATTGTCACCTTGTCGTGGTGGAGAAGCTTGTGTGGTCCTGAGATCCCAAGAACGATGCCGCCTGGAACTATGCTCCTGGTAGGGTCACCCATGGTGGTAAGGTCGAGGGTGAGGTCCCTGACAAAGAACAATCCAACCAAGACCTCAACAGTGGAACAGGTGGATGAAGTTACTTGGAACTCAACAGCTGTGAAGGCTGCAACAAATCCATCAGCTCCAATCATCGTGGTTTCCATGCCATTGAAATCAGTTGGTTGATTTGTGAAGTATTGTGTGCTTCTTGGAGTGCAACATCAAGTACACGTTAAACAAAGACATGCACAGGCGTCTTTGCTCTGTGATAGATCAATGGAACGAAGACCGTCATCCTCGACCTCGAGGGACAGCCACAATGGTAGTTTTGCAGTGCAGAGACTAATGACTGGCAGACCTATGGCCTAGTATGGAACCATTTTGAATGGAAAATCCTACAAAAGGTGGTGGATTCAGCCCAGTACATCATGGGTAAAGCCCTTTCAACCGTTGAGCACATCTGTATGAAACACAGTCAAGGCAAAGCAGAATCCATCATCAAAGATCCTCACCATCCAGGCTGCCTTCAGGAAGAAGGTACAAGTGCCTCAGGATTCACACCACCAAGTTCAAGAACAGTTAGTACACCTCAACCATCAGGCTCTTGAACAAAAGAAAGAAACTATAGTCAGCTATTGAGATGTTCCCACAACCAATGATCTCTCTTTAAAGACTCTTTATCTTGTTATTTCATGCTCTTGTTGTTTATTGTTATTTGCTTGTATTTGCATTTGCACAATTTGTTGTTTTCTGTGCTCTTGCTCTTTCATTGATCCTGTTACAATTACTATTCTATAGATTGGCTGAGCATGCCCACAGACAAAAGCATCTTAGGGTTGTATGTGGTGACATACGTACTCTGATAATAAAATTTACTTTGAACTTACTAGCCACCCTCTATGTACTTTATTGTGCTTTAGATGAATGATAGATCATCATATCCCTGACTGCTAAGGTACACCAAGAGAGAAAATAACATATCTAATCAGAAATTGAAATAAATCTATCCCAGTGGTTGGAGCTCTAATGTATCAATATTCATATGTCAAAATTTTGAGTGTGAGAATACAATGTGATCTGAGTTATAGTATTAGTTCCAAGAACAATTAAAAATGCAACAGGAGTCAAAGAAATCTTGGAGAATTTGTTTCCCTCAATAGTCTTTTCAGATAATATTATTGAAATATTTCAGCCAGCCAGCAGTTTGAACTAGTGACTTTGAGTTATCATATGGCTATTCACTTATTTTGCAACTGGATGAAAGGAGCTTTCTCAATTTAATAAAAAGGAATAAAAGGAGGTGCAGAACCCATTTGCTATTATGTGACAATTAACCATTTATATTAATATGGACTTACCTGGTTAATATGGACATTAATATGGAGTTTGTTACGCTCATCTCAGCTCTGCTATTCTCAACTCTATTTGGCTGTTCTCCAATAAAGCTCTCAATGGCAATCTGTTGATAATTTTAGGGTTCAATTAAGCTTCTGAATGTATTTTGGTTATTTATAGCATTGCTAATGTGTCTGCTTGAAATTTGACAATTGATCAGTTTCCCAACAAAATGCCCCACGGAGCATTTTGATTGATTGAGATAGAGCATGGTGGGCCCTTACGGCTACTCCAGCTGCACCGGCCAGTAACCCCCAGCGGTGGGAATTGAACTCAGGTTGCCGGTACAGTAAAACATTGTGCTAATCACTATGCTACTCTGCCCCCTCCCCCGTTTTCTTGGATAATGTATGAAAAAAGCAAAAGACATATAGGAAGGGTGCATATTTGAGATATTTTTATAATAAAGCAATTCTATCTATTTCATGTCATCATGATAATGCAAGAAAGCAAGTGATTTTGATCTTTCAGACTAAGTGCCTCATAGGTTATGTTCCAAAGTATAAAGATTTTGCTTTTGTTTCATTAAGTCTTTTAAGATTCGTCCAGAGCGGGTGGGTATATAGAACAAGCTGTCAAAATTAATGCATTATAGTGATTAAAGGATGTTTTGACAGGTTCATGAATGGGAGAGGCTTAAGGGGGGCATGAGCAATATGCAGGTCGATGGGATCAGCTCAAGAAGGCACCTTGGTTGGCATGGACTAGTTGATGAAAAGGTCACATTCTGTGCTGCAGAACTTCATGACTCTCTGTGGCAGTGATATTGAAACATGTTTCTAAGGGAGACTTGAAAACAAAAACAGAAATGGCAATGTTCTGAAGTGATCAACATCTATTGGCCTTGAAATACTGACTTGAGCAATTCACTGCCAAGAGAAGAATAATATAGAACCTGTGCTTGCATCTAGCCCCATATATACTAGTACATATTTGCTTAACAGGAATTGATACTGCTTTAGGTTCACAAGTAAATTACTTTCAATATCTCCTAAACTTGTCCACATTTACTCTTTGAAAATAGAGCAGTGTAGATAGCAACAGCTCATGAGATAGTAAATAGTGATGTGGAATACGACATTATGCAACAATTAGCAAACGTCCATTAATTGACTAAGATTTAGACAAATTTTTAAGTAGTGAAATGCTGATGTTAATAGCATGAAATGGAAAGTCTTTATCCAGTGAAAACTGCAAGGGGGTACGCTGATAATTGGTTATGGTAGGTTCTGCTCTAATTCATGACCATTGCTCTAATTGCTTCTGGCAGATGATAACAGTCATGCACAATCACTCTTATGATTGGTTCTAGTAATTATTACTATCTCTCAAAGTATTTTGATTGGTTTGAGCAAATTACTACAATTATAAGGAATTACTCCCAAGATTAGTCTTAGTAGATTAGCCGACCATGCACGATTGACCTTATCATTGGTTTTGATCAAATGCAGCTGCAAATGCAATTCCTAGTGTGGAAGAGAGAACTCTGAACCGTGTATAATGAAGGGAGTTTGTAACTTGGAATATCAAGATCCTGAACTTTGTTTCAGAGAGCCAAATAACTTTCAAGTTTTGTTCATCATGATGTGTCATCTCAATCAGAGCAAGATTCTTACAACTGTTTTCAGAAGTAATGATTACATAACTACCCATCTATATGAACATAAGAAATAGGAGCAGGAGTAGGCCATCCAGCCCATCGAGCCTGCCCTGCCATTCAATAGGATCATGGCTGATATGTCTGTAAACTCAGCTCCATCTACCTGCCTTTTCCCCATAACCCTTAATTCTCCTACTATGCAAAAATCTATCTAACTGCATCTTAAATATATTTAGTGAAGAAGCCACAACTGCTTCCCTAGGCAGAGAATTCTACAGATTCACCACTCTCTGGGAAAAGCAGTTTCTCCTCATCTCCGTCCTAAACCTTCTCCCCTGAAACTTAAGGCAATGTCCCCTAGTTCTAGTCTCACCTACCAATGAAAACAACTTTCCTACTTCTATCTTATCTATCCCTTTCAAAATTTTGTATGTTTCTATAAGATCCCCTCTCATTCTTCTGAATTCCAGAGAGTATAGTCCCAGGCGACTCAACCTCTCCTCATAAGTTAACCCCTTCATCTCTGGAATCAACCTGGTGAACCTCCTCTGCACTGCGTCTAAAGCCAGTATATCCCTCCTCAAGTATGGAGACCAGAACTGCACACAGTACTCCAGGTGAGGCCTCACAGGTACCCTGTATAGTTGCAGCATAACCTCCCTGCTCTTGAATTCAATCCCTCTAGCAATGAAGGCCAACATTCTGTTTGCCTTCTTAATAATCTGTTGTACCTGCAAGCCAACTTTTTGCGATTCATGCACAGGCACTCCTAAGTCCCTCTGCACAACAGCATGTTGCAATCTTTCACCATTTAAATAATAATCTGCTCTTCTATTATTCCTTCTAAAATAGATTATCTTGCATTTACCAACATTGCATTCCATCTGCCAGACCTTCGCCCACTCACTTAACCTGTCTATATCCCTCTGCAGACTCTTAACATCCTCTGTACAATTTGCTTTTCTACTCAGTTTAGTGTCATCAGGAAATTTAGCTACACTACCCTCAGTCCCCTCTTCCAAATCATCAATGTAAATGGTAAACAGCTGTGGGCCCTGCACCGACCCCTGCGGCACCCCACTCACCACTGACTGCCAACCGGAGAAACACCCATTTATACCAACTCTCTGCCTTCTATGAGTTAACCAATCCACTATCCATGCAATACACTTCCTCTAACCCCATGTATCTATCTTATTTATAAGTCTCTTGTGCAGCACCTTATTGAACGCCTTCTGGAAATCCAAGTATACGACATCCACCTGTTCCCCTCTATCCACTGCACTCATTATGTCCTCAAAGAACTCCAGTAAGTTTGTCAAACAGGACCTGCCCTTTCTGAATCCATGCTGCGTCTGTCTAATGGGACCACTACTTTCTAAATGTTTCACAATTTCTTCCTTAATGACAGCTTCAAGCATTTTCCTGACTACGGATGTTAAGCTAACTGGCCTATAGTTGCCCGTCTTTTGCCTACATCCTTTTTCAAAAAATGGCGTGACATTTGCTTTCTTCCAATCCACCAGGACCTGCCCAGAGTCTAGAGAATTTTGGTAAATGATTACCAACGCATCTACTATAACCTCCGCCAATTCCTTCAGCACCCTGGGATGTATCCCATCAGGACCTGGGGACTTATCTACCTTCAGGCCATCTAGTTTGCTCATCACTATCTCGTTAGTGACAGTAATTTTATCAAGGTCCTCACCTCCTATTTCGTCCATAATATCATTCTATGGCATATTAGACATGTCCTCCACCATGAAGACTGACACAAAATAGTCGTTCAATGCCTCAGCCATTTCCTTATCACCCAATATCAATTTCCCCATCTCACCTTCCAAAGGACCAATGTTGACTTTAGCCATCCTCTTCCACTTTTTATATTTATAAAAACTTTTGCTGTCTGTTTTTATATTTTGTGCTAATTTACTTTCATACTCTATCTTCCCTTTCCTTATTTCTTGTTTAGTTGTTCTTCGTTGTTTTTTAAAGTTTTCCCAATCCTCTAGTCTCCCACTATTTGCGACTTTGTACACATGAGCATTTAGTTTGATATTATCTTTTATTTCCTTAGTTATCCAAGGCTGGCTCTCCCCACACTTACTGCCCTTACTTTTGACTGGAATATACTTTTGTTGAGC
The DNA here is from genome assembly GCF_048418815.1 of Hemitrygon akajei. Lineage (NCBI taxonomy): Eukaryota > Metazoa > Chordata > Chondrichthyes > Myliobatiformes > Dasyatidae > Hemitrygon > Hemitrygon akajei. Next base: position 36,755,573 of record NC_133143.1, on the reverse strand, counting down.
ACTGTGAAAAATCTCTTTGAAGTATTCCACTGTTCCTCAACTGTTCTACCAAATAGCCTGTGCTCCCAATCCACATCAGCCAACTCCTCCCTCATCCCGTTGTAGTCTCCCTTGTTCATGCATAATACACTAGTTTTAGATCTATTTCATTCTCCATCTGAATGTGAAATTCAATTATACTATGATCGCTCTTTCCAAGAGGATCCCTGACTACAAGATCATTAATCTTACCTGTCTTATTGCACAGGACTAGATCTAAGATAGTATTTTCCCTTGTAGGTTCACTAACATGCTGCTCAAGAAAGCCATCACGGATGCATTCTATGAAGTCCTCCTCAAGACTTCCTTGACCAACCTGATTCACCCAATCTATGTGGAAGTTAAAATCCCCCATGACAACTGCCGTTCCGTTCTTACAAGCCTCAGTTATTTCTTGGTTAATCGCCTCTGCCACTGCAATATTTTTATTAGGTGGCCTATTGACAACTCCCACCAGTGATCTTTTTCCCCTTTACTATTCTTAATCTCTACCCAGATGGACTCAACATTCTGCTCCGTAGATCTTATATTGTCTCTCACAATCACCCTGATCTCATCCCTAATGAAGAGCACCACTCTACCTCCTTTGCCTTCCTGCCTATCTTTCCGTATGACCTGATACCCTTGAATATTTAATTCCCAGTCATCTCCCCCTTGCAACCAGGTTTCTGTAATGGCCACTAAATCATATGCCTTGTTATTGATCTGTGCCACAGGTTCACTAATTTTGTTTCTAATACTACGGGCATTTAGATAAAGTCCCTTTATACTCATTGTCTTTTTAGAATCTAGTGACCTGTGCGCTTTTTGCTCTTTACTTTTATGCACTTTACTCTTAATCAGTTTTTTCACTAACTCATGCTTTTGTCACTGCATCACTTCCCTCTTCTTTTCTGTGTGGGTTCCCATTCCTCTGCCATATTAGTTTAAAGCCTCCTCAACAGCACTAGCAAAAAATCTCCCGAGGACATTGATCCCGGTCCTGCCCAGATGTAGACTGTCCTGATGGTACTGGGCCCACCTCCCCCAGAAGCGGTTCCAATGCCCCAAGAATCGGAACCCCTCCCTCCTGCACCACCGCTCAAGCCAAATATTCATTCTAGCTATCCTGCTATTCCAACTCTGGCTAGCACATGGCACCAGCAATAATCCTGAGATTATTATCTTTGAGGTCCTACTCTTTAATTTATCCCCCAGCTCCCTATATTCAGCTTGTAGGACCTCATCCTGCTTTTTTCCTATATCATTAGTACCTACATGCACCATGAGAGCTGGTTGCTCATCCTCCCCTTTCAGAATGCCCTGCAGCCTCTCCAAGACATCTCTGACCCTTGCACCCGGGAGGCAACACACCAAACAGGAGTCCCATTTATGGCCACAGAAGCAATTGAGATGGGGGAGAGGGAGAGGGAGGGTGTATTTGGCTGTTGAGAGGGAATTGAGGAAGTTGACAAGGGTAGGTGGTAAATTAATGTATATGTTTAATGATAACTTTTACCAATTCTAGGCAAGAATTAAATAAGATACTTCATTTCTGAGTTTGCACACACCACTTGTTGTTGAACTGCATTCTAAACAAGTGTTTTTAAATGAATGGATTAATTATTTGATAGCTCAAACAAGTAGCATAATTCCTGTAAGTCCATGCTGCCAAGTTCAGGAATAGATATCGCCCTGCATCTGTTGGGCTCCTGCACCGGCCTCGTTTGCTTCAATGCTGAACGTACTTCATACGCCTCAACATTGAATAGACTCTGCATGGTGGCCTGCTGTCATTGGGATCCCTCGCCTCAGAGCTGAATTGGCTATGATCTCACTTTTGGGGACTCTGCCGTTCATGTTCTGCATTTTATTTGGTTACTTCTATATTGCTTGCACAATCTTTTCTTTTTTCACACATTGGATGTATGTCAGTCTTTATTGCATGTGCTCTTTGAGGAATCTATTGTGTTTTTTTTTTGTTTTGTGCTGCCTGCAACAAAGATGAATCTCAAGGTGGTATATGGTGTATATATACTTTTTATAATAAATGTACTTTGAACTTTGGTAACCATTCTAATTCATATTCTTCCTGAATTACAAGGCAGAAGAATTCCAGCATTTCTATTTTTTGATGATCAGATATATTTTTACTATATAATGCGATTTGATTCTTATGTTAATGTTTGAATATACACAGCTTCATTTGGCAAGGTATATTTGGAAGTTCATTTTAGTTTTAGTTCAAATCAGTCTGATAACTGTGAATAAGTAAAAAAATTCTATTGTGAATGTCAACATAAATTGTTTTAATTTATAATCATTAGATTTTGCATAATTAAATGTCATAGCTAAGAAGCAAGGGTATATCAGAATACAATCATATAATTTACTATGTTCACAATGTTTTTTTATTAGAAGAAAGTCGATATTATTTATGATGAAGTCCTTCACCTGAGTATTTTTTTATCAGTCCCTTATTGCCCACACTTCCCTCAGCCTTATCATTCTGAGTAAAGGATCTGAATGATTAATCACTAAGCTTTAAAACCTGGGTCTCTGTACCTCCCTCTGCAACTGGATTCTCAACTTTCTCAATGGAAGACCACAGTCAACCTGGATGAGTGATAGTGTCTGCTTCTCACTGACAATCAACGCAAGTGCACCTCAAGCATGTGTGCCTGTCCTATTGCTCGACTCTCTCTACACTGTGTGGCTAAGCACAGCTTAAAAGCCATCCATAAATTCAAACATGACACCACTGTTGGTAAAGTATCAGCCATTAATGAGGAGGCATACAGGAATGAGATAGCTAGGCCATTTGTGTGTTGTCACTTCAACAACCTCACACTCAATGTCAGTAAAACTCTGGAGTAGATTGTGGACTTCAGGTAGGGGAAGATGGGTGAGCACGCAGTGGTTCTTATTGAAGGGCCAGCAGGGGAAAGAATGACCCTCCAGCGAGTCAACAGCTCTAATAATCTATCTTGGGCCCAAAATGTTCATGCAATCATGACGAAGACATGACAGTGGCTGTACTTTGTTGTAAGTTTGAGGAGATTTGGCACGTCACCAAAAACTCTTGCCCATTAAATAGGTGTACGGTGGAAAGCATTCTGACAGGTTGCATCATCTCTTGGTACAGAGGCTCCAAAGTGCTCAATTGAAAGAGGCTGCAGAGGGTAGAACACTCAATCACCTCCATCATTGACACAACCCTCTCCATCATTGAAGATATCTTCAAGAGGCAGTGCCTCAAGAAGGCTATATCCATCATTAAAGACTATCACCATCCGGGACATGCCCTCTTTTTGTTACTAACATCAGGGAAAAGAGACATGCACCTGAAGACCTATGCTCAATGATTCAGAACAGCTTGTTCCCCTCTGCTATCAGATTTCCGACTGCTCCGTGAATCCACTTCACTATTTTGCTCTCTTTTTGCACTACTTAATGTGTTATATATTTCTTATTGCAGCTTATAGTACTTCTTACGTATTGCACTGTACTTGTGTTACAAAACAACAAATCCCATGACATACTAATGTCAATGATAATAAACCTGCTTCTGATTCTGATTCAACAGCTCAAATATCATCTATGGTGGGAAAGGAATTGTTAATACTTTAGGTCAAAACCCTGCATCAGGACTCTTGATGCAGATTTTGTCCCAAAACATCAACATGTTCTTCTCCACAAATGCCGTTTGACCCACTGACATCCTGCAGCAAATTGTTTGTTGCTGTGTATTCATAACACTTCTTGTAACTTTTCCTCAGCCACTGAATACGAAAGATTGGTGAATTAATTATTTATGAGGGAGTCAATTTATTGAGTGAGGATTGCAGACATAGCTCCAATTATTTCTTAAAAATGTGATTTGAGCACAGAATTGCTTGATTTATTGATATGGTGGGATTATGATTTGATTTGATGGGCATAATGCGGGAGCTAGACAGATTGTCAGCAAGAGCCCCTCTTAAACATATTTTATTTTTCTGCTTTGTATGCAGTTGGTCAAGTTAACTATTCAAATGTCTGAAATCCGTTTGGATGGCATCTTTGCCATCTGACAGGAATTGATTTATTGCACCATGGAACCCATTTTTGATTTCAGAAAAGTCTCAAAAAAAAAGAGATATATGGTGTTAACATTCTGGCTCGTGGCTGATCCAACGTGGGTCACCAGAAAGCCTGAATTAACGTGGACAATAGATTACTTCCTGCAACTTCATACTCAGTGTATGAAGAACCTGGACCATTGTCAAAGAAGCTGATACTTCTTTTAATGGTAGTAATCATAAAAAAAATCATAGTCTCTGTGAGTTACTTGACTGAACAGTTAAGATTATACAAGTTCATTGAAACTCTTCCCTTGGACTTTCCTATAATTAAAGATCATATGCTCCTCTTGAGCTACTTCAAAACAATACTTTTACCATGGAATAAAATGATCATGTTTGTTAATACAAGGGTAAATGATGAATCTATCTTTTTTTCTCTATGCTGGGTGATAATGTACCTTGTCACCACCTGGAAGGTGTTCCAGCCCTCTGTTCCTTCTATATTTTATCAGTTTTTTACAACTGGAACTATAAGGTACGAACAGTCAATATTAACCTCATGAAGTATATGCATCCTTCATTGGACATTTCTTTTTTCTTTTAAATTTCCTAAGAATTCATTGAATCTGCAATGTTTAAGAGTTTTCAGCTACTGGATACAATCACTTATCAGTTTGCTTCAGGCAGTAGTTATGACCATGTGAGCTCATAGGTTGTGGTTTCAAATTTGATCAGCAAAGGCTTTGTTGTGAGCAGCACCAGAATAAGCTTTGCAATGCGCCCTAGCACAACCTCCTTTTTGAACTAGCATCCATCCTTTGTCAAGATCTATTGTGTTGATCAGCAGATCCAAAGTGTGGAGACCTTTCAATCAAACAGATTCAAGAATCTCTACATTCAGACAGTAAATTCGGGACATAGGAATTGAATTTAAATACTGCATAGAAAGTAAATTAAAGTTGGGGACAGACACACATGATAAAAGAAATAAACAAATGAACTTTACAAAAAAAGAAATAAAGATATTAAATTGTTAAATCCAGTTTCTCAGCAGTATTCATCATTATTACATTAGTAAAAATTAATTTACTCCCGATGGTACAGGTTATAATTTTGTGTCAGTACTTATTAAGCAATTAGTGAACAGTTAGGCCAAATTTGTGCCATAATATTGGTGTCTTATTGGCGAATATACAAATCCGCCTCCTGTAGAACTTAAGGGCATCTTTGAAAACAACATCCAGCTTTTTATGATTGGATGTGCTTGTGTAGACTCCAGTGATAATGATGAGCACTGACAGCATGACATAACAGATGTAATCCACAGTGATCAGATATCAAAGTGCTTATGCAAAGCAAAGGTAATCAACTGTCAGTACCTCCAGCTAAACTGTCTTTTTGTCATCGCTCCAAGGCCCCATGTGACCGCCAGGGACAGCGTGTGTGGCTTTCAACCCGAGACCTGCCCCTCAAGGTGGAATCCCGTAAGCTCACCCCACACTTAATCGGCCCCTTTCCCATTGCTAAAGTCATCAGCCCTGCTGCCTCTGTCTCATGCTCCCCTCCACTCTCCACTGCATTCATCCCACCTTTCATGTGTTCCGCATCAAGCCTTTCATGAGCCACCCCCTGTGTCCTGACCCAAACGCCCCCCCCCCCCACCCTCCACAGCTCATCGATGGGTCAGAGGCCTTCACAGTGTGTAACTGCTGAACATTCGTCGCCGGGGCCATGGTCTCTAGTACCTATCGTCCTGAGGAGAGGTGCTGGGTCCCCGCCAGTAACATCCTGGACCCCTCTCTCATCAGGGACTTTCATCGCCAGCACCAGATGATGTTGTGATGCCAGGAGGCATCCATAGAGGGGGGTATACTGTCAGTACCTCCTGTTGAACTGTCTTCTTGTGTGTTTTCCCCCTAGCCATCATTCTGTGGTTTTGTATTGTCATGTGCTCTTGTTTGTTTTCATGCCCCATGTTCCCCCTGCTCTACTCCGGCCCCTGTATCACTGAGTACTCCGCCTCTCACCGGTTTCTCATTGTTACCTGTATTGCTGCCACCTGTGTCTCATTGTGCTCCATCTGCCTCTCTGTTTATTGCTCAGTGTATTTCAGTCCTGTGTTTTCACCTGTTTGTTGCCAGATTGTGCCAATGAGTTTTCCTGAGCCTTTCCAGCATTTGTATCTGAACTCTGTCTGTCTGAATATTGACTCTGCCTGTTTCTCAATTTTGGATTTCTCTGGAACTTTTGATCTCTGCCTGAACTTTGACACCAACTTTGCAGCCTCTCTGGATTTGCTACTTAAGAATTATCAGAGTGCGCACTGTACTTGGTCTGCGATTGGGTCCCTGCTTCAGCGTCCTGACATCAACTATAATCAGACATCAGAATGCTTATGCAAAGCAGTCATAATCAACTGTAATCAATTTTCTGATTGTTTATGCAAGGCAATGGTAGTTCACTATAATCAAAGTTCTTGAGCAAGTTGGTTTAACATACTGGGCCTAATTGACAAAGTTCCTGTGTAAGGAATCAGAATCAGGTTTAACATCACCAGCATATGTTGTGAAATTTATTAACTTAGTAGCATAACCAAATCTCAAAATACTTATGCAAGTAGGTGATGAATTACCATCACTGGTAATTGATGTTCTTGTAAGGCAGCAGTTATCCTTTGGTTGAAGCATGGGTTCCCAACCTCTCTTACACCATGAACCCCTACCATTAACTGAAGAGTCCATGGACTGCTGGTTGTGAACCCCTGGGTTACAGCAATAATGGAGGGGAGAGATAATCTGTTGTAATCGTGCATCAGAAATCTCATTCAAATCAATAGTGCTCTACCTCTACCAAACAACAGTCTTCACACCCTGCCTCCCACAAGAACACTATAAGACTATAAAGACCATAAGATATAGGAGCAGAATTAGGCCATTTGGCCCATTGAGTCTGCTCTGCCATTTCACCACAGCTGATCCAATTTTCCTCTCAGCCCCAATCCCCGACCTTCTCCCCATATCCATTCATGGCCTGACCAATCAAGAATCTATCAACCTCTGCCTTAAATATACATAAAGACTTGGCCTCCACAGCTACCTGTGGCAAAGAATTCCATAGAATCCCCATTCCATTTACTAAACATCTCCATGGCCGTTGTATCTCCTAAGATGATAACATTTTCTACACAGGTGCCTCTGTGCTGTCTTCCTTTTTCCTGAACTCTGGCATCATCTCTACCCCTGATTGCATCTCATCTAGTTCCTGCATATCTGGGCTATTGTCAGGTTACTGGCTTCATTCTCTTACCAATCTCCTCCTGGAGTAAATAAGGAGACTACCATCAGCCTCTACATTTGACTGATCATCCTTCATAATTCCTGTCATTTTCAATAAAGCTCCATTACAATGCACATCTTCTCCTTCCCGCTCCTTATGGAAAGGACAATTCCCTTTTCAGAGTCCTGGTTTATTCTTCTAGCCCTACCAAGTGTCTTACAAAACTTTTCCATGCAATCACGGCAGATACAACACCTGTCCTTTTATATCTTGCCAGGCACCCAAACAGTTCTTTAAGACTGAGCAACAATTCTCTTGTAGTTTTTTTTTCAATTTAGTTTAATATTTGGTGTTTACAATGTGATTTCCTCTGCAACACAGAAATCAAGCATAGATTTGATGGCTGTTTTGTGGATTGCCTCTATTCACATTGTAGGAGTGACCCTGAGCTTTCTGTTGCCCGTAGCTTTAATTTTCCACCCATTCTACCTAAACAATTATCTTATTCCTCTTGCAACATTATAACGTTGCTATCTTTGTGGACATACTTCCAAACTCAACAGCAAATTCAATAGATTTCTCTATCAGTATTAGAACTGACTAGTTCGTTTGTGTTATCAGCTCAGTTTTTCTCTCTGCACTAGTATAGTCTGATCTGCTGGGCATGTGTTGTAACTTTGCACTTCACAAATTTAGCATTCCTTTGCTTGTATTCTCATTCTCCAAGTACCCTCATTCCATGTTTGCTCTCTCCAATAGACCCCACGAATCCGTAAATTTAATGGACTTGTTGCCTCCTGTAAATCTTTCTCACCTTATTAGAGACATTGCTTTTGTTTTATGCATCCATATTCCATACTGGCTTCCAATGAAGTGTCGTTGACCTGAAATATTAATTCTGTCTCTCTTCCTACAGCAGCTGTCTGACCTGTTGAATGTTTACAGTATTTTCTAATTAACTAGATTACCAGTATTTTCAGTTCTCTTTCTTTCAAGGATCATTTAATGATTTGTTTACTTAGTCCATAACTTTCTTTAGATTTGTAAGTTCAATATTATACAAGAAATGAGGGACAATTCCATATCCATGCCTATTTCACCATGATGAAAGCTAATAAAATGCATATCCACAGTTTCAGAACTAAGATAAACCATCTGTTATTTCAATGTAATCACATCTCCTAGGTTTATATTCTGGGCTATTGTCAAGTTACCAGCTTTATTGAAATTGGCATTTAAATGTTTGCTCCCCTCCTGGCTGGTATGCAGCTGAGCACTGACAGAATGTAATAAACCCTCCTTAAGCTTCATTAAATATTAGCAACTTTACTGAATTTATGCAAATAGAAGCAGGGACAAATATAACAGCAATGCAGAGAAGAGTTATTATATTGGAATTAGATACCCTTGACAAGGATACATCAATGTCATCAAAACCTAAGGGATGAAATTTCTCCACATGTAATGCAAAGTTTCAGAAGTATTACTGCTCAGACAAGAGAGGGTACATAGGTAGCATAATTTTGTTTCCTTGCATTCACTTTGAGACATTTTTTAATTGACTCAGAGGTTGTTTTGGCCCTGAATACTCTTGTAATGTGGGACATTTTTAAGCTGCTTGGCCTCAGAGAATTTTACTGGGACTTGCAATACTGAATTCTTAAACTTATATATGCCTTTTCCTTTTTATGAACTTCAGTATTCTTGTCACTTATTTTTGGTTGGATACTAGTTTCAACCTATTTACTATATAGATCACTCACGAATATAGGTCAGGTTACATTTATCTGCTGTTAAGGTGAAGATTTGTTTTATTTCCACCAGTATTAAATGGAATATGCAGTGCTGAAGTAGGCCTTAAAGACTGACAGGTCTTTAAGTGTGTTGAAGCTTTATATGAACAACTTCTCAACCTAGTTTCTCACCACATACTCAAACTTCTTCCTCCTTCAAAGAAATACAAAATGTTACATTTTCATATGAAGCAGGGGGAGAAAACTATATATTAAAATGAATAATTCAGTTCGTAAACTTTTGAAAGCAGCAGGACACACTGAAAACTGCTTCATAAAGCATGTGTGAAATTAGGATGCATAAAAGGGGCAAAGAAGACAAGATTGAGAAGGTTTGATTGAATTTTTTTTAGAACATAGATTTGACTATAATGAGAGATTTGCAACCAATCAGGTCTCCGCATTTTAAAAATAAAGCAGAGATATCTGAGAAAGTGTACAGAAAAAAGATCTATCACAATTCTTCTTTGCTGAAGAATTTCAGTTATCATTATTAGAAGGTGGAGCTATTTTCCCTGAAGCATTTAAGATGAGGGAATACTTGAAAGGGATGTATAAGGAGATGATGGCTTTATGCAACATAAGTAAAAGGAACTTGTTCCAACTCAGGGATGAGGAAATACAGATTTAAATCGATGGTGTTGAAAGGACACTCTCTGTATAAAAGGCTTTAAAGGGGCTTTGATCTGGAACTCAGTCTATGCAAGATGGAGGACTCAAAATCAATAAGTGCTCTCAGAGTGGAATAGACACTTGAGAGAGAATAATATGCCGCATTCTGGTGAAACAGTCTTGGTAGCTCTTGCCAAAATGCTGGAGGATAGCTGGTAACTTAAATGAGTGCAAAGGTATTAAATTTATTGAATCAATTAGTTCATTAATTTAATTTATTTATTAAAGAACACTCAATCTATAAAGCAGTATTTCTTAACATTGCTTTGCCCTACAGAGAGAGGAAGTATTTATAGAAGCCAGCAGATTTTTAACCACTGCTACCATAGTATATTGTCAACAACGTAGTGTTCGTTACATTCTACAATTCTAATGTGGTACCAAGCATTATAACATGTTGCAGAAAGAATAGGTGAATAAGTCTGCATGCCCATTAAATATCCAGGTATGGCCTGATCATTTGTCGTCTACAACTATTGCTGACTACACTGTTCTTGGCATGACTTGGACAACTACCTTTTAAAAAAATTACCAATTACAGTACTGGTCTCTGGCTGCTTCCTCCACTCAATGTCACTCCTCACTCCTTCCTCCTTTCAATCACTTTCAACCAATCCTTCAAGTTGAAGCTCCCCCATGCTCCTCTTCTATTTCCCGGAGTGTGCTTCCCTCTGATCCCCACTCCAGCTGAATTCCACTCTCCATTTTCCTATTAGTCATTTCACCACAGACACTTATTTACAAATTGTTTGGTGCAAGGTTATATTTCAGGTAAAGCTTACATACAGTATGTTGTGCATCACTAACTTTCTTTGAGATGATGGTTGTGAGCTTGCATTTGAAAATCTGAAGACTATCATTTGTTGGGCCCCTGACAGTGTTTTTTGTCGGGAGATTCAAATTAAGAGATAAAATAAGGTCATTGCTGTAATTTCAAGTTAGAGGATAACATTAATTCCCATTTGCTTGCAACTCTTGTCTTTCTAGATAGTACCTGTCAACTATTAATGAATTCTTGATGATTTTCTACAGCACATTTTGCAGATAGTATGCCAATGGCAAAGGATATGTATATTTATTAGGGGACAGAGAGGGTTAAGCTCCTGTAATTTGTTGGAGCTGCACGATTTCAGTCAAATGGAAAGATTTCCACAATTCTCCTGATCTATTCCCACAAGCAGGTTGTTCATTCACACAGGATACTCATCCTTTGATCACACTGTGATCTCCATTGCTTTTATGAAGCTGAGCCAATTATGATTTCAGTCAGGGCAACTTCCTAGGTGTTGTTGGTGAGATATTTACAACATGTGGTTGAATGACAAAGGCAAGTTGTTTAGGCTTTCTCATTTTGGAGACTGCCAACCGCAGCATTTGAGTGTGTGAATATTATTTTCAATTCATCAGCTGGTATCTTACTGCTGCATGAGGAGAGACATTAATTTATTATTTGAATGTTGCAAATTCGTGGAACATGTCTGATTCTGATGTTATGCTCAAAGGAAGCTCACTGACGAAGCAGCTCTGAGCCATTCTGTCAGAATCTTCTGGGGCTGAAATGAGATTTTCAACAATCTTTCCTTGTACTTATTAGTTCACATCATAGAGTGTCTTCTCTCTACCACTGAGGGATTGAACTCAAGCTCCTGCATGATACATTAAACAAAGTGTAGTTTTTGTTTCAGGGGTTGGAAATTTCACGTGATCCAGAGTGACTTTCATCAACGTTTGGACCAAGATTCTTATGTGCCTTGTAGCTCTTTGGCCCTGAATAAACCAGGCTGGACATTTGTGAGTTGATTAATGGTGAATAAATGATATGACAGCATAGTCAATTGTATTTTCCATCACTTTGCCAATAGTTGGGAACAGACTGGAGGGGTACATTGAAAATTGGCTAACCAGACTGTGTATCCTTTCCACACCTCTATCAAAATAAACAACATTTCCTAGAAATGGCCATGTCTATTTGCTGCCACCCCTACTTCCTCTCATCACCACCTATTTTCCGCTTTTACTGGGTAATTATTCTTCCACCTTTGATCATCTTCTCAATTTTTTTATTTTTATGTTTTATTTAGAAATACAGTATGGTAACAGATCCTTCTGGCCTTACAAGCTCCTGCCACCCAGTTACACCTGTTACGCACTCACAGTTTGAATACGGGACAGTGGGATGATGTAATGGTCTTGTGAGTGGGATGATGTAATAGTCCTGTGGGTGGGATGATGTAATTGTCTCATGACCGTGGAGTGATGTTATGTCACGTGATGGCATGTTCCAAATGGTATTTAAACCAAAGTCGCGATCTGTGACGCAGTTCTTATTTTTATTTTTGTGCAACGTTGTCGTTGCCGGTCGGAGGTGTGGAGGCTCCACCGGTTTTGTTTGTTGCACGTTTATTTTTCCCTTACAGTCCGGTATCGAAGAGTGAAGGCATTACCGGAGTTATCGAGCTCAAAGGATTGGGTAAAGTTAATGTCGTTCAGCGTTATGGGGAATGATAGACCTTTGTGACTTCATTCAGGAATTGTGGCATGCACATTTGAGTTAAACCCTGCAAGGTCAGGAAGATGTGTGCACTGACCACCCTCCAGTCAAAAGGTCAGTTCCTTTTCTTTCCTCGCGATTTCTTCGAACAAGGCATCTCTTGGCTGTGGGATCGGCAGATTTATCGTTACTTGGAAGGAGTCGTTGTTTCAGGGAAGTCTCTCCTTAATGACTGTATAAATCACATGGACTTTTGAACTTATTACTTTAAGTCTGTGCTTGGATGACAACTCGTTAAGAACAGTTTCTAAGTTTGACTGTTCGTTAGATATTGCAGCCTAACTGTTAGCTTCCAGTTAAGTTAGTTATTGGTTTACTTTTCTAAGTTTTGAGCAGAGGTTAATAAATCTCAGGATTTGTTTTAAACCCTGTCTCAGTTTCATATTCATTGCTGCTACATTCGTAACACACTAGTGTGACCCATTAATCTACTAACCCTTACCTCTTTAGAATGTGGGAGGACACCAGAGCACCCAGAGGAAACCCACACAGTCATGGGGAGAACATACAAACTCCTTACAAACAATGGCAGGAATTAAACCCACATCACTTGTGCTGTAATGGTGTTATGCAAACAGCCACACTACTGTGCCGCACATTTGTATCACATCCTAATGCTCACCTCACTGATCATTATCCCCTGTAATTGCTGCCATACCTTCATATTTACCATTTCTTCTTCTTCTCCTTCCTTGCAACCACTACTTTCTGCAGATCACTATGTAAATCACTAAGCCAACAGCTTCACTATTGAAGTGTAAGGATTGCCAAGTATGTTTGTGAATTTGGTTAGTAGGTTTGCAATGATGCAAAAATATTTGGTGTTGTCAATAATGTAGAATATTATGAAAGATTACAGTGGGGAGAGTGTCCTTGTCAGCTAGGTGTGTGGACTGGCAAATCACTTTTAATCTAGATAAAGTTGAGATACAGTGGATTCTGGCTAATTGGGACACATTGGGATCAGTACATTTTGGCCCAGTTAAGTAGCTGCCCCAACTAGTGCATGTTTCATGGAAATAGTTAAAAATGGATAAAAAAGACAAACTAAGTAACCAGTTATATATTTAAATGAAATACAGAACAAATTAGAACATTACCAACAATACTAGAGTACTATAAAGCTGCCTATTAGTTACCAACATTCCTCCAGAGAACACTGCTGTGTTCTTTTGATTGACTGTAAATGAACAAAATCAGCGTAGAAATTGCAGTGAGAAAAGCAGTTCTGAATTGTTACTACTTATTTCTCGTCAACTATCAGTGACAAAAATCACTGCTTTCTGAACAAAAACATGAACAACTGACACAATTTTAAAAACGTTTTCTCTACGCATGGTATAATGTCTAACAACCACACACGTGCAGGTGACTGATGCCAGTTGGAAACTGTTCAGTAACAGTCTCCTGACACAAATAGCCGTCATAGTGTCTTAAATAAATGAAGGGAATCCTAGCAATTTTCTCAATTAGATTTAGTTCTTTAACAGTTTGTCCCAAATAAACGGTTGCCCTGATTAACTAATGGCCCAATTCACTGGACTCTACAGTATTAGGGTTTAGGAAATCATACCAGTGTAGGGAGCACAGTGAATGGCAGGGTCCTGGGAAGTGTTATGGAATGGGGGGGGGGGGGGGGGGAGGGTCCTAGGATTGCAAGTGCATTGTTTGCTAAAAGCAACATTACAATTAGTTATGCCATATTAGGTTTCATCAGTCAGAGCACTTAGTATAGGAGTTGAAAAGTTATATAAGGTGGCAGTGAGGCCTCTCTTGGAGTGTATGTATAGGAAAGATCTCATTAAACTGGAAAGAGTGCAGAAAAGACTTATGAGAATGTTATATGGACTTGGAGCCTGAGTTTCAAAAAGAGGTTGAATAGAGCAGGACTTTATTCCAAAGGGTGCAGGAGATTTTCTTGTGGGGTGACCTGACAAAGTTATGAATGATCAGGAGGGGCATGGAGAGGATGAAAACAGATGGATCTACTTCGCTGGGCAACACATTCAGCACAAGTTAATTGAGCTGAAGGGCCTGTTTTCATGGTGTTTGACTCTATGATTACTTAGGGTTCAAAGTTTAAGGTACATTTTCTATCAAATTATGTATGCAGTATACAACTCTGAGATTCATATTCTCCAGAGAGTCACAAAACAAAGAAAACCATGGAAGCTGTTCAGAGAAAGTCATCAACATCTCCACGCGCAGAATAAAGTGCAAATGGCAACAAGAACATCAAACAACAAGTCTCCCCTTGCTCATAAAAATTCTACCTAAAAAATGTCTGCCCATGATTATCTGAACCACATCTTTATCATGCTGGAGATTCCATTAACAAAATCAATTGTCTTCATGACACAATATCTTTACTGTATGACTTGAGCTTTCTAATATAATACTTACTATTAACTAACCTTGTGTACATGGTAGAAAAGCTAAGTGATAGACCTTGATCAGGTCTAAAATATATTCTAAACAGTAGATCATTATACTCATAAGATTAGGAATTAAATTTCCATCTGGTACATGGACAAATTGCAGTGTACTCTGAATGAGTTAGATACAGATTTATTAAAAACCACAGAATTATGCCTCCGGGCACAATTCAAGGTTTGTTATAAAACCACTGAACCTTTATTTTCACAGTATTGTTATATAACAGGAAAAATACTGAACTATATATAAGCATTCTTGACATAATTTATGAGGCTGCTTTTTTTCTTCAAGATGCACGTGCATTCATACAGTTTTGCATACCAGAAGCACTTTGCAGTAAGCGGTTGATTTCTCCAGTTCCCTTACCTTACAAGCTTAATTTGTGACAAGTTACTTGGAGATCGGAGAGCCGCAATATGTAAAACAGAATAGGGTGTCAACTGCATATATTAACACAAGAGACACCGACAATCGCTAAAGGCCATTAATCACTGACATACTCCAAAATATGCTAGGTAAGAATACTGAACTAAAAAAATACATTTTAAAGATAGCAATATGATTAGAAACAGTCAACTAAGTGACTGATTCAATCCGATGGATTTTCAGGATGTTCACCACACAATGCTGCAAAATATTTATGTATATAAAACTTATGTTTCATATGATTTTGTGTTAAAAGCACAAAAATTATACATATAAAGCATTTTAATTCAAAAAAAATTCCACACGTAAGTCTAACTAAACATTGTCTCTGCTGTAGATTACCGCTGCAAAGCTTCTTCAGGGCAAACCAATTCCTTAATCTGCTTTCTGATAATTTATTGATTGCTTGGTGTTCAGTTCCATCCAAGTCTCCGCAAATAATGAAATAGTCTACTCCCTCTTGCAGTCAGGCCAGTACAATATTCGAGCATGGGCTGATAATTAGCAAATATCATTCTTGTTGAAATGATTGCCAGGCATTGGAGACTAACTACCTCCCATCGACATTCATGAAGATCAACATCATTTATATGCAGGAGCACAAACAACGTTTTTAGAGTAACACACACAAAATGCTGCAGGAACTCAGCAGCATCTATGGAGAGGAATGAAAAATCAACATTTCAGGTCAAGAACCTTCATCAGACCTGAAAACATTGACTCTTTATTCTTTCTTATAGATGCTGCCTGTCCTGCTGAATTTCCCCAGCATTTTGTGTGTATTACTGTGGGGTTTCACTTTCTGCAGATTCCCTTCTGTTTGACATTCTGGGGTCAATGTCAACAAAACACTTAATTGCATCAAATCTATAAATATGATAGCTCCAAAAGCATATCAAAGTTGGGATATTTGCCAAAGAGTGATGCTACACCTGTCCTTACACCTTCTCCCTCGCCACCTTTCAGGGTCCCAGTCTGTCAGGTGAGGGGATATTGCACCTGCAAGTTTATTAGGGTCATCCACCTCTGATCCCATTATGACCTCCTTTAAACTTCTGTGAGACCAAATGTAAATTGGAGGACCTTCAAATTGAACGCCATCACTACTGTAAAAGGCAGGACTTTGCAGTGGACATGCATTTCAATTTGATTTCCATTCCCATTCCAACATGACGGTCATTAACTGTCATGATGAGGTGACACTCACGTTGGAGGAGAAAGACCTCATATTCCTTCTGGGTAGCCTCCAACCTGGGGGGGGGGGGGCGGTGGGGACATGAAAATTGTTTTCTCCCTCCTCCAATATTTCCATTCTCTATTCTGGCTCCCCTCTTATAATTTCTCTGTTCCTCAACCTGCCCTTCACCCTTTCCTCCTTCTCCCATGGTCCACTCTCCTCTCCTGTCAGATTTCTTCTTTTTCAGTCCTTTACCTTTTCCACCTATCACATTCAGCTTCTCATTTCATCCCCACTGCCCTTCCCCTTCACCTGGTTCCACTTATCACCTGCCAGCTTGTATTCCTTCCTCTCCTCCCACATTCTTATTCACTCTTCTTCCCCCATTCTTCCCAGTTCCTCCAGCATTTTGTACAGGTTGACCTGACACCCCAAGCAACATCTACACAGAGGACTAAACAGCTGACATTTTGGGCTGAGACCCTTCATTTGCAACATAAAAGTCAGGATGGGGTGACTGTAGCTCCTGCAACATCCAAGAAGCTCATACATCATGAGCGTCTGCTCAATTGGCAGCAAATCTAACATTTACCCTTTTCATCACCTATCCAATCTGGCAGCAATGTGTAATATTTTACACCAACTTTTTTTAGCAGTTGCTTCCCAGACCTATGAACTTCTGCTATTTTAAAAGACAGGAACAACAAGGTCAAAGAAACACTGAGCTTTCACAGCTCCCTTCAGGGTGAATAACATCCGGAACTGGAAATACTGTGCCTATTCTTTATTCAGGAGAATGATTCTGGGAATGAAAAGGGTTAACATATGAGGTGCGCTTGATCGCTTTGGTCCTGCACTCAAAGGACTTTGGAAGAATGAAGGCAAAACCTCATTGCAGCCTATCAAATATTGAGAGTCCTAGATGTATTCTATAGTGGGTGAATCTGGGACCAGACGGAACAGCCTCAGAACAGAAGGACATCCAATTAGAGCAGAGATAAGGAGGAGCTTCTTTAACCAGAGCGTAGTGAATCTGTGACATTCACTGACACTGGCTGCTGTGGTGGCCAAGCGATAGAGTATATTTAAATTGGAGGTTGGTAGGTTCTTGGTTTTATCAGAGCATCAAAGGTTATGAGGAGAAGGCAGGAGAATAGAGTTGAGAGGGATAATAAGTCATCCATTATGGTATGGCAGAGCAGACTTGATGGGGCAAATGGCCTGCTTTTGCTCTTACGTCTTCAGTCTCATAGTCTTCTCACTGAGACAAAATCTTCAAACACTCTGATCAATAGTAATTTTACCACAAGGACTTGAAGTTGCCATGAATAAAGCACAACTACGGGAAAATGACCCCAGTCAAAGAGGAGCTATAAAGGAAATCACGAAGAAATTACCTAAGAAAAGAGTTGGAATGGTGTATGAAGGAAATTCTGAACATGCTGTATCTGCCAAAGGTTAAAATTGGGATGCATAGCAGGACAATAGGAGTGTAGAGTTCAACAGGGTATTGGTTGCAGAATGAGAAATTGTTTGTGTTAAAGCTAAAGAGATGAAAAGGAGTAAGTTCATGAGAGATGCTAATCTGGAAGGGGAGGATTTTAATGTAGAAATGTTAGGAAATAATTGTCAATGTAATCCAGTAAAATGATTGAGCTGGATTTGACAAGGGATTAAAATGGGCCATAGAAGTTTGGATCAATAGCAGGACAGGTAACACCTGACTCTGCATCTTTTGAAGGTGATTCCAAAGATGGAAATAGAACTAATGGATTACTGATATTCATTAAAAATCAGAATAAAAATTAGGTTTAATATCACAAGCATATGTCATGAAATTTGTAAAATTCCTGTCATTATCACTACCCAGAAGGTGAAACAAAGTGGTTTTGTTCCAAGTGATAGATAGTTGAAAAGCAACTTGCTATCCTATGGGCTTCTTAATTAATTCATTCATTTAAAGATACTGCACAGAACAGGCTCTTCTTTACCCACCTAGAGAAATTAAGAAATTCCTCTCAGTGGAGCACAGCTGAAAGTACCACATAATTAATTTCATCTCCTTTGTAGGAGGGAATTCATTGATAATTATATCATTTGTATTACCATTCACAAACTCATCAGGTAATAGCCTAAGCTCCCTTGTAATAAGGTCATTTATGCAACAATTGCCAGGTTCCGACCAGATTTCTTTAAGTGTCTGGTCAATTATCTAAACAGCATCAACCTTGGATGTGGCTATCACAAAATGCCTCTATGTCACAGGGTGAGAATGTACTGTAGATTGTTAGGCCATCTTGTGGATTGATACAAGCATGAAGCTGTACCTCACAAAATATTAATGAGAAAAAAATGATTTTAAAATAAAGAACGCAATCTCAAAATTGCTTTTCTAAGAACCAAAGTAAGAAAATAAGAATACGTTCTGAAGAATGGTCTCTGACTGAAATGCCAACTGTTATTCATTTCCATAGATGGTGCCTGATCTGCCCAGTTCCTTCAGAATTTTGTGTGTGTGTGCTGTTCTGGATTTCCAGCATTTGCAGATGTTCTTGTGTTTAAGGATAGCAACAGCTTATTCTCCTTTTAACTAGTTTATAGTTAAATTTGATCAAAATATCACTTACTTTTTTGGTTCCATTTTAATTCATTAATTCCATGGCCAATTTAAAATTAATTAATTTTAGTTTCAACGTTTTGAATTGATTCACCTCACCTAATTGATATTTTGGGACAGGAGAGTAGAGTTCAAATTTTCGACACTCCCTATGTAGAGAAGAGCTTCCAAACGTTGACCATGAATAATTTTTCTCTAATGCTAATACTATTCTTATTGTTCTGGATTTCCCCCATTAGAGGAAAGATTTTCTCACTATCTACATTAAGATGAGATTCCTTCGCTTGGCACAACACAATATGATCCTAGAAACCACACATCATTTTAAAGCCTAACAATTCAAGGCTTGTGAGGAATTCAGATAATTTAAGCTCCCTAGTAAATGCCGAGCACAAATGAACTGGTTGGTTGTTAACTCGCATTGCTAAAAGCAGCAATTTGTCACACATATTGCAAAGTGCCCTTGAAAGGGGCCTACTTTGCAGACTGAAACTCATCATGTCAGAATTCATTTAAAATAAAAATAGATGAGCTTGAAAAAAAATCATTGCTAATTCCCTCCAGCTAAACTTTTCAAATGGCATGTTGAAAAGAGAGGGCAGGCTAGGGGATAGTCAGCTCATAGTGAAATCACTAACAAACCTGGCAAACAGGTACCTGAGTTTCAAACCAGCTTCAAATTCAGATGCACATGGTACATTTTCTCCTTCATGGCAATTTGGATTCATTATATTGAGTCCTTACATTAAACGACACCAGGTTGGAGAACTCCGAGAGGTTCACTTTGAGAGGTATTTAATCTCAACATTCAATGAGCATGTAGCTTGCTAGGTACAGGGAGGAAAGTGAGAAATTTATAGCATATTGACAAATCTGGGTCTACGAAACGTAAGGAAATATGAAAGTGAATAATAGCTTAATTGATTAGCAAGATTTTAGAACAGTTCTAAGTAGTGATGAATATACTGAAGGAGTAGACAGGTTTGGGTATGAATACAAGAGTTAAGGGATCTAAAAATAGGCTAAAAGTAGCGCCAAGGCCAAAACTGGATGAGCACAGAAATATTGAAAGATTGCCTGGCAGGAAGATGTTACTAGGATAGGAAAGAGCGAGGTTATTCAGGGATTTCAAAACATAGTACATAGCTGCTATCACAAGAAAAGCACACCAGCGTCTTTACTTTCTTAGAAGGTTAAGGAGGTTTGGCCTGTCATTGAGCAACTAAAATGAACTTTAATAGAATTACTTCTGACAGTACCTTGACTGGCTGCATTATGGTCTGGTACAACAATTCAAATGTGCAGGGATATAAGAAACTGCAGAGAGTAGTGGACTCTGCGCAAGAACATCCCTCCCCACCCCCATCAGCAGAATCTACAATAAGGAGCCTCAAGATAGCAATATCTATCATCAAAGAACCCCACCATCCACGCCATTCCACTTCTCAGGACCAGCAATGAGCAAAATGAACAGAAGCCTGAAGTCTCACATCACCAGGTTCAAGAACAGCTACTTCCCTGCAAGCATTTGGCTCTAGAACTAACCTGCACAACCTAAACCTCTTTTTCAGTACAGGTGTCCCCCCCCCCCCCATACAAAGGTACAGCATTCCTATGAAACCTTTCTTAAGCCGAAATGGTGTAAAGCGAAGAACCATTGAATTATATGGGAAAAATTTTTATAAAAGTGAAAATCCTCTTTGTAATGTGAAAACAGGTTACTACTGTAGGTCTTTTGTAAAAGCAAAGTGGCGTAAAGTGAACATTCGTAAAGCGGGGGACACCTGTATCACAACATTATAAGTACCTTGGTTACTTTTCATAACAATGGACTTTTTTTTATTCTGTGTTCTTCTGCATAAAAATGTGTGTATAATTTATGTTTGTCTGTGAAAGTTGTGTACCATATGCAATGTGTCTGTGATGCTGTTGCAAGTAAGTTTTTCATTGCACATGCATGCACTTGTGCAAATGGCAGTAAACTCACAATTGACCTTCATATAATGAAGGATTTTATGGTGGAAGACAGCCACTTATACCAGTTTCAATCTTGGACTGGAATAAGAATCAGAAAAATAGTTCTGATTGGCAGGGAATATGGAATGAGTTGCCAGAGGAAGTCTTGGAGAAACTAGAACATAGAATAGCACAGCACAGGGACATCCCCTTTGGACTATAACGTCTGGCCAACTACAATGCCAACATTAATTGTATATCTGCCTGCATAAATATCCTACCCTTTCCTGCATGTTCATATCTCTGTCTAAATGCCTCTTAAACATCACCATCAGATCTGCTTCCACCACCTTTCATGACAGCATGTTCCAGGAACGCAGCACACTCCGAGCAATAACATTTGCCTTGCATATTTCTCTAAACATTCCTTTCTCACCTTCAAGTTGTAGCCTCTAGTATGTGATATTTCCAGCCTGAGATTTTTTTTAAAAAACACATCTACCTTATTTATGCCTCTCATAGTTTTATATACTTCAATCAATTCACTTCTCAAGCTACAACAGAGCAAGTTTGTCCAAACTCTCCTTATTGTTAACACTCTCTAATTCAAGCACTATCTTTGTGAAATTCTTCTGTACCCTCTGCAGAATCTTCATGCCCTTCCTGTACTGCAGAAACTAACATACAGTACTCCAAATGTGACCCAGCCAAAGTTTTATATAGATGCAACATGTTATAGGAACCACGAGTGAATCTGCAGATGCTGGAAATAAATAAAAAACACAAAATGCTGGCAGAACTCAGCAGGCCAGACAGCATCTATGGGAGGAGGTAATAACGACTTCCTGATGAAGGGTTTCAGCCCGAAACGTCATCACTACCTCCTCCCATAGATGCTGTCTGGCCTGCTGAGTTCTGCGAGCATTTTGTGTTTTTTATTTATGTTATAGGAACATCTGTCAACAGATTTCTCAAAGGTCCATGAACATTACCTCACTATTCATCTTTTGCACTTTTTTATTGTTACTAAAAGAAATTTGTTATGTCTGCATATTTCACAACTAATGTCAGTTTCAGTAAACCTGATTCTGAATCTGACCTTCTTCCCTTTATACTCATCTCCCCTACCAATTAAGGCAAGTATGAATTGCCCAACTAAGTAGACAAACTGACTACCAAAACCTTTTATAAATCTACCAATCCCCATGGTTATCCTGACTATGCCTCTTCCCACCTTGACTCATCTAAAAATGCTACTCCCTTTTCTCAATTCCTCCTCTCCGCTGCTTCTGTTCCCAGGAAGAGGCTTTGCTTTCCAGGGCATCAGACATTCAAAGGTTCATTTATTATCAAAGTATACAACTCTGGAATTCTTCAATTTTCCGGGTAGCCATAAAACCGAGAAAGAAAAGAAAGGCAGCATGGCCATCAACCCCCAAATCCCCACAAAAGAAAATTGAAGACAGAACAGGCAGTGACCCCACCCTCCTTAAATCCCTCTTCCCACACAAAAAATAACAATAAAATGGATCAGGCACTTTGCCCCCCCAACTCCCTCCTCCCATACAAAATAAAACAAACAAAATGCATCATGACCATCAATCCCTAAATCCCCACACAAAAAAAATCAAAGACAGAACAGGCACAGTGACCCCACCCCCCTTAAATCCCTCTTCCCACACAGACAGACAGACAGACATACTTTATTGATCCCGAGGGAAATTGGATTTCATTACAGTCGCACCAACCAAGAATAGTGTAGAAATATAGCAATATAAAACCATAAATAATTAAATAATAATAAGTAAATTATGCCAACTGGAAATAAGTCCAGGACCAGCCTATTAGCTCAGGATGTCTGACACTCTGAGGGAGGAGTTGTAAAGTTTTACGGCCACAGGCAGGAATGACTTCCTATGACGCTCAGTGTTGCATCTCAGTGGAATGAGTCTCTGGCTGAATGTACTCCTGTGCCTAACCAGTACATTATGGAGTGGATGGGAGTCATTGTCCAAGATAGCATGCAACTTGGACAGCATCCTCTTTTCAGACACCACCGTCAGAGAGTCCAGTTCCACCCACACAACATCACTGGCCTTACGAATGAGTTTGTTGATTCTGTTGGTGTCTGCTACCCACAGTCTGCTGCCCCAGCACACAACAGCAAGCATGATAGCACTGGCCACCACAGACTCGTAGAACATCCTCAGCATCATCCGGCAGATGTTAAAGGACCTCAGTCTCCTCAGGAAGTAGAGATGGCTCTGACCCTTCTTGTAGACAGCCTCAGTGCAAAAAATAACAACAAAATGGATCAGGCACAGTGACCCCCAACTCCCTCCTCCCATACAAAATAAAACTAACAAAATGGATCAGGCACATCAACTCTTAAATCCCCCTCCCTGCACAAAAAAAACAATAAGTTCAGGCAAAAAAAAACAGAATAGAAAAATGATAATACTGAAAAAAAAGTCTATAGTCCAAAGGACAAATCCAAACGCAGATAAAACCTGGACAACAGTCATTGCAGTGCCAGGCTCTTCCCTCTCTAGTATGGAGCAACAGATCAAAAGGCAAGCAGCCAACGCTCACCCTCTGCATTCACTTCAATGCTTCGATCTTACCTGTCGCTTTAATCAGTGAACAATGGGAGTTTTAATCAATGAAATGGAATCAAACAACAGCTTGCGTCCTGTCCTGCAGCCTGCCCACTATGAGGTTCGCCAACACTGCCTCCCAGAATCCTGTCAGAGACAGCAGAGTGCTGGAACACCCATACGATCTCCAAACTTCTCCACACGCCTTGATGTTTCAATCACCCTCATCACTTTAATCAGTGAACAATGGAAACGTTAATCACTGAAATGCGTTCAAACATCGGCTCACATTCCATCCTGCAGCCTTCTCACCGCGAGGCTCACTCATGCTGTCCCTGCCTCCCAGAATCTTCTCGGAGGTTGCAGAGAGCTGAGCACCCAAAAGATCTCCAAACAGCAAAACACAGGCTCCAGCAGTTCCAGAATCACATTCAAGATGAGAAACAAATGTAAAGGACATACAAGAAGTGAAAAGGATGGTTTCATGATTTACCCAGAAGATGTCAGACAAAGGAGCATTGTAAGCAGATGCACCTTGGTGTCCTCATCCTTTAAAGAGCAGCGTTTCTCTTCCTCCAACATCGATGCTGCCCTCACCCACATCTCCTGCATTTCCCGGACATTCATGCTAACCTCTTCTTTGAACCACCTCTCTGTATCCAACAGATCAATCTCTGCAATTTCTGCTGTCTTCAATGGGATCCTACCTTAAGTCATATTCTGGCTTTAGGCTGTATAGCAGATGATATTTATTTCAACATCCAGAATTTAGACCTGAACATGGATTGTAGACTAAATTTAAAATGCAGCCCTGGACAATAGTTTCCTGGAGCTGTGGACCGCAGTTAATTGAACATCAGACAACGCTGATTCACTTTGGGTGTCTGGAGTGTGTATGCGAAGAAGGAGGCGTGAAAATTATATGTAACTCAAAGGAAGCATTGCAGATACATTGTAACTATAGAATTGTCCTTTGGTTTTTAGCATAAAATGTCATGTAATGTTGTGTCGAGGAAGCTTCTTCCTCTGAAAGGATCTCAATATGATGGCTGCTCCTTGTTTTTGTTGACTAAGGCACTCCTATATCCATTAGCTTCAGTGTCTGTCTGGTGACTTTGTTCACGTAACAGCACTTACCACCAAACACACCTCCCCCCCCCCCCCCCCCACCCACACACACACTCTCTGCTTTCCCTGGGGATCACTCCTTCCATAATCCCCCTGTACATTCATCCCTCCCCACCACCCTCCCTTCTGACACATATCTTGCAAGCTACAGAAACCTGACCATTCATTCCCTCTTTTACTTCCAGTCAGGATCTCTAACATCTTCCAGGTGAGGCTACACTTTACCTGCAAATCTGTTAGGGTCTCCATTTACTGTATCTTGTGCTCTTGATGTGGCCTCCTCTGTACCGGTGATATCCAAGATAAATTGGGGGACCGTTTGTTGAGTACCTCTGCTCCATCTGCCTAAAACAAATTTTCCGGTGGTCATCCATTTTAATTCCTGTCCCAATTCTCGTTCCGACATGTTGGTCCATGGCCTTCTCTTTTCCCACAATGAGGCTACTCTCAGCGTGGAGGAGCAACAGCTCATATTCATACTAGGTAGCCTCCAACCTGATGGCATGAATATCAAATTCTCATTCTGGTAATTTTCTCCATCCCCTTCCTCCTTCTTCCATTCCACACTGGCCTCTACCTCTTTTCCTCACATGCCTATCACCTCCTCCTGGTGCCCCTCCTTCTTCTATTTCTCCCATAGTCCATTCTCCTCTTCTAACAGATTTCTTCTCCTCCAGTCCTCTACCTTTCCCACCCACCTGGATTCACCTATTATCTTCTAGCTAGAGGGGTCTTCGCCCAAAGCCTCAACTATTTATTCATTTCCATAGGCACTGCCTGACCTGCTGAGTTCCTCCAGAATTGAGTGTGTGTCATAAGTGTGACATTTGCCTTTTTCCTATCTTAGCTACTGGAGTTGCCACTTTCACTCAGCTACAGACTAGCACTCTGAAATTCCTATGCATATCAGGACTAAAGTCCACTCTTTTACTGTATATCTTCAGCATTCACTTAATCTTCCAAAGTGCAATTCCTTACACTTGTCCAGAATAATTTGGAGGAAGGTAAACTTACAACATTGAAAATCATTTGCACAAGTTCAGGGATAGGAAAGGTTTCAAGAGATATGGGCCAAATTCAGACAGTATTAGAATTAAAAACTGGTTTACTAGCACTGATTTATATGACATGAAACTTATTGTTTTGTGGAAGCAGTGCAGTGCATAAGAATAACTATAAATTACAAAAATTAATAATTATTGCAAAAGAGGAATAATAAGGTAGTGTTCACAGTGTTCATGGGTTCATGGACTTTTCAGAAATCTGATGTTCGATGGAAGAAGCTTTTGCTAAATCATTGAGTGTTTCTCTACCTCTTCCCCAATGGTAGTAATGATAAGAGGGCATTATTAAGTGGGGATCCTTAGAGATAGATACTGCCTGCTTAAAGCACCACTTCTTGAAGATGTTCTCGATGGTGAGGAGGTTGATGTCTGTGATGGATCTGGCCAAATCTACAACCCCCTACATTCTATTTTGATTCTTTGTATTGGAGCCTCAAGACTATGATGCAACTAGTAAGGCTACATCCACACTACGCCAGATAAATCCGTAACCAAAGCTTTTTCTCTTCGTTTTTACTCTCCGTCCACACTAAAACGGCGTTTTTGTCCCCTGAAACCAGAGCTTTTCAGAAACGCTTTCCAGGCTGGATATTTTTGAAAATGCTGTTCGGGCAGATCAGTGTGGACGGGGTAACCGGAGACTTTTGAAAATGCTATCAGGCGGCAGCACGCTATTTCATTGTTTTCTTGAACGCAACCTAACAATTTCAGAACAGATAGCAACGAGACTGAAGACAGAAGAGTTAGAAATGTACTCACCAAATACTTTGACCCATAACTTACTGAATAAATAAGTATACTGTACTCACTTTGCCCTGTTTTCTGTCCTTGCTCGTATGAAGGTGGTTTACCTATTTATGCAAGTACTTCTCTGACAACAGATGTGTAACAGCCTAATGTAACATTTTATGGAAAAACAAGATAACACTGATGCAGACATGTTTTATACATTTAACAAGATGCTTTATTAATGCAACAGAGTTAGTCAGTCTTTCAATGTTCATTGTTCAATGTTCAACATGTCGCTTGTTTTTGGTAGATGTGTCCTGCGCATGCGCAGTAGGAGGAGATTCGCCGAAATCTCCGTTTCAGTGTGGATAGAGATATTTTCAAAAACGCATATTGTGGACGCCTATCGTTTTTACGCGAAACCGGCGTTTTCAAAATTATCCGGTCTAGTGTGGATGTAGCCTAAGAATGCTCTTCATTACTGAGCTATAGAAGTTGGTAAGAGTCTTTATTTACATACCATTCAACTCAAAACTACTAATGAATAGGTCCAGCTCAGGGAAGCACCTTGGAAATTTAATATAGCATTACACAAGTCTTTATTCTGTTTCTTAATGAATGAAAAACTGGTTAACCATAACCTTTTGTTTAAAAGACATGTGAGTCTGGCTATACACACTGTCTTGCATAGTAGTTTATTCACTAGACTGGATCAGGACTGATTGAGAATTTAAATTCAGTTACAGTGTTGACTGGAAGCAAAAGCAGAGAGCTGGAAAGGTGATCATGGAGCTATTGGATGGTCATAAAAATACAATTGGCTCATTAATTTCTCTTAAAGAAGTCACCATGCTGTCTTGTTATCGTCAAGCCTACTGTATATCTGACTCCAGCCAAACGTGGTTGTCATTGAAATGCAGATCACTAAGTTAATTCAGAATTCTACCAGAACTTCACTGAAGACAGATTAACACTACTTAAAGGTGTGCAACTGAACCCACAGTGCTTTTCCGCCTTAAAATATGAGAGCCATCATAAAAATGCACAATAAACTGACATGTAAGATGATACACTTACAAGAAAAGCATTAGAAGCTAACTGAAAAAATACAGCAGCCATATGAATAATCCATCAGAAACATCTCCCTGAAACATAACAATACTCACCTGAAATAATGTAGCTGAAACATTAAAAACATGATTATCACCAGAACCATTCACATGCCTCATGACAACAAACATCTGAAACATGTGAAATATGGTAATACACACCAATATGTCAAAATCCATCTGACAGTATGGATCTTAAATATGGGTATCAGCCTCCTAACTAAAAGGCTCCAAATCAATCTGAAGACATTTTATATTTTTGCTTTAGTCATCCATATAGGCAACCAGCATTTCACTTACTTTGTGAGTTCCACGCCCTTACCCATGAAATGTTAGTTTAGGTTACTAAGCAAAACTTGGGGCTCATTTTATACCAAATTGTTTTTGGTGCTAAATTGCCTGTGCTTGAATACTCATGAGTTATTTGTAATCCACATGCATAATTTATAATGGTTCTTTAAATTCAACTCTGGGTGTTTTGGTATCATAAGACTTGGCTGTACCCCAAAAACTGACACCCACAACCATTAATAACTGGCTCACAAAATCTGGTTTGCTGTTTACCTAAGGAGTGCCTTACTGTTAACTGTGTCATTTATATGATACAGGAAGAAGCATATCATACTTATATGATATAGGAAAGAGATATGCTCCTTCCTTCACATATCTTTAGGCACCAGCAGAGTGAGCAGCAATGATTGAAACTCTTGGTACTACTAAAGTTGACAGACTGAAACTCAACCAGTGAAGGCATCAGACTGAGCAAATGAAGTACCACTGGGCTTGATTAAATAATTAAGTATTTACAGTGGAAATTCTAAGCACCGAGTTTCTCAAATTGCTGGCACATTAATTCTTTCAGGCAGAGCTAATCCATAGTTCTCTTTCTTTTTGAATTTGACGTACAAGTAGTTCTCATATTATGCATTACACATTTTCTGGCCTTGTTCAGACCACTTTTTTGGGAGCATTCCAAGCATAGCTTATATCTTCTCCAGTTCAACACAAGCAATCTTATCCAATTAATTCACTTTGAAACCAAAGCATGATGTTGCATGATAGCATAGATAATATACTTCTTACTTTACTTAGCAATGTATCAACATTTGGAAAAGATTCAGTTCTGAAAGAAATAGGCTGAAGCTTTTTGTGCACTTCAGGAAGGTGACTTCTACATAGACTGTGTCTATCAAAAATGTGAATAAAGGAGTTCATTATAAAAATATGAAAATGAGAACCTAATACTGGAATTTAAAATGTGAACTGAATTAAATATCTGCATTCTGGCCAAATATAACTGCTCCCTAACCTAATGAGTTAAAGATTTGTACAAAACAAATGGAGATCACTTGGTTTAACATACAATATAATTATAATTACCTTTCATTATTTTGCTGTGGAAAGGAGACAAAAATAAAGACATATTTCAAACTTTGCTTCTGATGTAAGTTCACTTTCATTAATTTTTGGTCTGGAAACCACAGGCCTCCAGCTGGGTACAGATATCAATTTTCACAACATCATCGAAACATTGGTTAAAATCAATACCTGTACCCGGCTGGAAGCCTGAGAAGAACTTATTTGTACATATCTGCTATTTAAATAATAACAAGGATAAATCTTTTACTTCTTATAAAAACACAGAAACAACCATTTGGCCCATTGAGTCCATGCCAGTTTCCATGGTAGCAATCTCATTAGTGCCACTCCTCTTCTTCTTTCCTTATATCTTTGCAAATTATTCTCTTTTACACATGCACATCAACTCTCTTTTGATTCTTTTTGCCATTAGCCAATATTAAAGGGTACTTTAGTACAGCCAATTGATCTACCTGCATGATTTTGAAATGGAGCAGAAGCCTACAGGGTTAGAGAGAGAGAACATGCGAAGATCTACATATGTACTGTTGAAAATATCCTAACTGGTTGCATTACAGCTTGGTAAGGCATCCATTGTACAGGAACACAAAGCTGTAGAGAGTTGTGGACTTAATCTA
This sequence comes from Hemitrygon akajei, assembly GCF_048418815.1. NCBI lineage: Eukaryota > Metazoa > Chordata > Chondrichthyes > Myliobatiformes > Dasyatidae > Hemitrygon > Hemitrygon akajei. Next base: position 36,725,963 of record NC_133143.1, on the reverse strand, counting down.
CCCACCACTGACAGCACCTACAGGAGGTGCTGCTTCAAGTAGATGGCATCTCTCATCAAAGCTCCCCTCCATGTGGAGTATATCCTCTTTTAGCACCTACCATCAGGCAAGAGGTAGAGAAAGCTGAAATCCCACAGCCCCAATTTCAGGAATAGCTACTTTCCTGGAACCGTCAGATTCTTGAAGTGACCCGCACAACCCTAACCCTACCAATGTAATGGAGTGCTATGGACTACCACTTGCCCTGTAATGGACTTGACTTTGATTGTGTCAAAGACAAGTCCATACCATGATTGTGATTTTTGTACTGAGGTCTCGCTTTGGTCTTATGTCTTATTTATTTCTCTTGCTTTTTATTACCTTCTATAATTCATGAATAACTTATATTCTGTGTGATACCTATACCTATATGCCTGCAATTGTGCTTTATGTTTTACATTGTGCATGTACATTACTGTACCTGTGAACATGACAATAAACTTGATTTGACTTGAGAATATTTTTTCACAGTTAACCGTGAGTAGCATATTTAAGTAGTAATAAGCCTTGAGATTCAGGAACTTCTGTAGGTTATGAAGGAAATCATGCAATGTTACTGTTAGAAATGTGGGTTATGACAAAAGGCAAAAATGACTGGAGTTGCTTAGCATTTTAGTGGTTATTAGGGTGCTTCAAAAAACAAACTTACAAAAATTAGCAAAAGTAGTGAAAAGAAAACTGCCAATATTTACAATAAGACATCTACCAGAAAACACAATAACAGTCCTATGCTTATATCCTTGACCAGTGTAAGCCCCTATCTCTCACTCGTTGAGGGCAATGAGCTCTTTTTTATTCAGCAATAGGACTCACCATCTTTAGTTACCAACAGAATTAACTTAAGACCACACATGAATCAGAATACGATGCACCCCACAATGTAATTACAATCATATTGCAAAATAAACAGAAGTATCTATCTTAAATACAACTTAAATACAACATGCAAACAACATACACAAAATGCTGGCGACTGTACTTCTCCCTATAGATGCTGCCTGGCCTGCTGCATTCCACCAGCATTTTGTGTGTGTTGCTTGAATTTCCAGTATCTGCAGATTTCCTCGTGTTTACTATACAACCAACATAAAAACACTTACACCTTCCCATTACTAAAGAAATGGAATATTCCAGCATGTATGGCGTGAAAGGCGCCATAAAGCTAACCCAAGCACATCAGCTCAGTTCAGGACCCATTATGAGAATATAATGGGGAAGACACTGTACTGCGAATGACAGTAAAATGGCTAGGCAATGTTTGTGTGTGAGTGAATAGCGTGTGTAAGGAGTGTGTTTAATGAGTATTCTCTGCCACAGTCACTTATGTGTGGTGTATTCTCCACGTTCTTTCAACCATTGGGAAACTCTACGGTGTTTGTAAATTGTAAATCCACATTCCTAACATGCCTAGAGGTCTCTGACCAATTCCTTTCCTTGAGAGAAGGGCACTGGTGATTTGTCTGGATTAGCAGCATGCAGCAAGCTGGGCAACATGCCAGTGAATCTTCCCCACTGCCTGGAGTGACTCAGGCTGGGAGGTTCAGGATGAAAATGACTTTGAGCATGAGATACAACAATCCAGACACACTTGCTTGCGGGAAGCTTTGCCCAAAGGGCTTTCTGCCATAGCAACCAGCAGAGAGTAGGATATAAGAGGTATGGTTTCCTATAAGTTTTTGAGGCCAGGGATCCATTATCACAAACTTTTCTCTCCTTCCTCGGGAAACTCAGGCACAACTACAAAGCCTTGCCTTTAACCCTAGCCTGTGCCAGAACAGAAATGGAATTAATTGCAGGAATTGAGACATAAGAAACTGCAGATGCTGTAATCAGGAGCGGACAATCTGCTAGATGAAATCAGTGTGTGGAGCAGCAACTGTGGGGATAAAGAAATTGTCCAAGCTTCGGCTCAAAATCTTTTCTTGTCCTAATGCAAAATGTCAACAATTGCTTTCCCCTCCACAGGCGCAGCTTGACCCACTGAGTTCCGCCAGCAAATTGCTTGGTACCTGCAGAAAATACAGCTTGCCTCTTCAAATGTCACCATGGTAACTATCACCAGTCACCCTGGATCGCCAGATTTTTCTGCAAGAGACTGCACAAAGAAGTGTGAGTAATGCGTGAAGTCCATTAAATCATAAGTAGGAGGATGCTTAGGGAGAGGGGAGACTTGCAGCATGGGCAAATGCCGGTCTTCCATACAACCCTGCCCAGGCCTCAGTCAACATCGAAATCAATGGACAGCCAAAGAAGAAGAAGAAGAAGAGGAGGATACAAATACTTATTGACTTGCAATTGTCATGGTTTGCTCAAGGCCATAAAGTGTGACCAAGTTTAATTTGTGGCAGTGCACTAACCAAACAAAACATGGTCCACATGTGGTATTTATTGACAAATACATAGAATTGCATGATGCTCTGCGCTAGGTTCAGAAAGAGGTGAAAGCCACAGAATTCCAAGAAATGCCAATCAGAGAGAGAGACAAAGAAAGTGTTAGATGATCTGAGAATTGTTCAAAGAGGTACTTGTAGTGCATGCACATAGTAATATAGACTCAGTGGCCACTTTATTAGGTAGACCCTGCTCGTTAATGCAAATATCTAATCAGCCAATCACATGGCAGCAACTCAATGCATTAAAACCATGCAGACATGGTCAAGAGGTTCAGTTATTGTACAGACCAACCATTAGAATAAGGAAGAAATGTGATCTAAGTGACTTTGAAAGTGAAAAGATTGTTGCTGCCATTCAGGGTGGTTCGGGTATCTTAGGAACTGCTTGGGATTTTCATACATAACAGTCTCTAGACAATGCTATCAAAATCAAAAAACAGATCCTGTGAGTGGCTGTGCTGTGTACGGAAATGCCTAGTTAATGAGAGAGGTCAGTGGAGAATGGCCAGACTATGGTGACAGTAACTCAAAAAAACACACATTACGACAGTGGTTTGCAGAAGAGCAGTGCTAAATGCACAACATGCTGAATCTTGAAGTGGATGGGCTACAGCAGTAAAAGACCACAAACGTAACCTCAGTGGTCACTCTGTTAGGTACAGGATGTACCTCATAAAGTGGCCACCAGGTATATGTTTAATATTGTAATGTTCCTGGAAGATAAAAGAAATCATAAAACTGGCAGAGTGTGCACCAGTACTCTTTAGGGAAGAAGAGCTGCTGATCTTAACTGGACTGAACTACATTTAACCCCAGTCCCATTCTATCCTCACTCAAAAGCAGCCTAGCAAGCCAGCTATCAAGTTGTACCTATCAAGTTGTCAAGTCAATTCAAGTTTATTATCATATAACTATATACATATTATATGCATATACCGTTAAACAAGACAATGTTCCTCTGGACCAGGGTGTAAAGCACAGAAATACGTACACAAAACATACATATAGCACACAATAATTTAAGAGGCTTCAAATGAGATGTGGCAGGGAGTTCAGAAGCCTGAGGGACAAATGGTTTCCCATCCTGACTATTTTTGTCATTATGCATGGGCGTCTCCTACCTGATGGCAGAAAATCAAAGAGGATGCTGGATGGATGGGTGGGATCCTAGATAATGCTAAGGGCCCTGCGTGTGCAGCGCTCCTGATAATTGTGCCTGATGGATGGTAGGGAGACCCCTGTGACCCTCTTAGCCATTGTCACAGTCCTTGTAGCAGCTGCTAACAAGTATTAGCCATGCCAGAGATCCATATGTACTGAGAACTAATAACAATGGCAATAGGTAATGTGCATTTCAGAAAATGATGCACTTTAATAAGTGCCATAAAGACAAGAGAGGCATTACATCCAAAAAGAGAGTTAAGGAGTTCAAGCTCATTTGAATGCTGATATAAGCTTCTCTCCAGAAGCTGATGCCGATTGGCCTATTGTGTACATCCAGCGGTGTCACTTCTGATTATTTGACAATGTTATAACAAAATTACAGGCAGCAAATGAAATAATTTTGATTTGGATTGTATTTATGGGATACTAGGTCATTTTCTTTGTCTCTTTGCCCAGACTTTGAGCTCACACTGGCACACGTGCAGCTTCCATCACTAAAACATTGACAATCCCAATTGCGGGGGGTTTTTGCATGGCATGGATGATGTAGAGACACATTTGCATTGGTACACTGCCAGCATTAAAAGGAGATCAAGGGATTCAAACATTGATGCTGTACATTGTGGTAATTAATGGGAGGATCTCCCTAACAGGTCAATGAATAAGCTTGGAGTAAATGTGAGGTTAATAACACAATTTTTAGTTCAGATTGCTGGAAAATAAACTCCCATTTTGTTATTTTTAGAGTGTTCAGGTTAAAACAAAAGCACCTGGTATCATTGTTCCTTTTGCCAATATTAGTCAATGCAAGTCACAGCCTTCTGGACTCATGATATTGCCTTTTCCAAATTTCAGTTAACTCACTTCCTTTGTCTATATCTGAGGTGGCCAGTTCTGCTGCTGGTCATCTATTTGTAATATTGGCTCATATTATTTGTAAATACTTGTAAATATACAAAAATATTTGTAATATTTTTCTCTTCCATTAGCATCACCTGATCTATTCAGCATTTTGCACATTTTATTTTCATTTTATTTGTGTTTCCTCTTTCTAAATGCCTTAATTAATTTATCAATTAGATGACTTCATCTAAGGTTTATCCCCACTGCATCTTTGGCCTCAATCAATCACAGATATCCCTTCTGATAACTAATAAAATTGATTTATTACTATCACATGTACTAAGATGCAGTAAAACCCATTCATTTGCATGACCTCTAGACACATCAGTCCATGTACAAATACATCTACTTTTGTGAAGTGCTCTGAGAGGCTGATCAGACCATGCATCAGATACAGCCTGTCAGTCAAATTCAACCCTTTATAATTCATTTACCTCCAAATCAGGTCCACAGTGGATGTCGTCTTCCTGGCCCAATAATCATCTCTCAAGCATCTGGAGTGTAAAAGGACCTATGTGAACATAAAACAATACAGCACAGTGTAGACCTTTCAGCCCGTGACTATAGCTCTGCCTTCAATGCTATAATTCCAAGCAATTTCATCTCTAAATTCCTTGATCTGTGACTCAATACCTCCCTTGGCAAATGTATCCTTGACTTCCTGATCAACAGACCACAATCAGTAAGAATAAGTAACAATGCCTCCGCCTCGATTATTCTCAACTCTTGGGCCGCACAAGGCTGAACCCTTAGCTGACTACTTTACACCATCTACACTCAAGACTTTGTGGCCATCTTCAGCTCTAAAGCAATCTACCAGTTTGCAGATGATACTGCCACAGTTGGTCAAATTTCAAATAAATAATAAGAGAACAGGAAGGAGAAAGAAAGAGCCAAGTGTCAAGGTGCCTGTCATCAGCCTCTTCTTTAACGTCAGCTGAACAAAAGAGCTGGTCATTGACTTCCCGTAAGGGGCTGGTGTGTATGCTCTGCAACACACACAAAATTCCTGAGGAACTCAGCCGTCCAGGGAGCATCTACGGAAAAAAGTACAGTTGACGTTGTGGGCCGAAATCCTAAGGCAGGACTGGAGAGAAAAAGATGAAGAGTAGATTTGAAAAGTGTGGGAAGGAGGGAGAGAAACACCAGGTGATAAGAGAAACAGAAGGGGATGGATGAAGCAAAGAACTTGGAAGTTGAATGGTGAAAGAGACAGGACATAATGGAAGAAAGAAGAAATGGGAGGGAGGAAGTAGAAACACCATAGGGAGGTGATGGGCAGGCAAGGAGATAGCATGAAAGAGGGACAAGGGGATGGGAGATAGTGCAGTGGGGGATGAGGTGGAGGCATTACCTTTCAAATCTACTCCTTGACTTTTTTTCTCCAGTCCTGCTGAAATAGTTTTGGCCTGAAACGTTGACTGTACTCCTTTCCATAGATGCTGCCTGGCCTGCTGAGTTCCTCCAGCATTTTGTGTGTGTTGCAGATTTTCTCTTGTTTGTGGTGTATATGCTCTGTTTACATCAATAATGTTGAGGTTGAAAGGATGAAGATTTTCAAGTACCTAGGAGGTAAAATCACTAACTACACAGCTGCAACAGCCAGGAATGTACAGTAGTGCCTACCTCCTCAGGAGGCTAAATAAATTTAATATGTCTTTGACCCTCACCATTTTTTAATAGATATATATTAGAAGCATCCTATCCAGGTGCATCATGGCTTGATATGGCATCTGCTCTGCCCAAGATCATAAGAAACTGAAGAGAGTTGTGTATACAGTTCAGCATTTCATGGAAACCAGCCCCCTTTCCATGTCCCCTGTGGACACTGAATCAGAATCAGAATCAGGTTTGATATCACTGATATATGTCATGGAATTTGTTGTTTTGCGGTAACAGCACATCACAATACCTAATAGGAAAGGCTATAAATTACAATAAAAAGTATATGTAAAAAAAATAGCTTAAGTAAATAGTGCAAAAAGAGAGGGGGGAATGTACTTTTCAGAAGTTCATTGTCCATACAGAAATCTGATGGTGAAGGGGAAGAAGCTGGTCCTGAAACATTGAGTGTGTATCTTCTGAATCCTGTGCTTCCTCCTTTATGGTAGCATTGAGGAAGGGTCACGTCCTGGGTGATGGAGGTCCTTAATGATACATGCTGCTTTTTTTTAGGCATCTCCATTTGAGAGTGTCCAGGATGTGGGGGAGGCTAGTGCCCATGGTGGAGCTGACCGAGTTTGCAACTTTCTGACTTTTTACCCGATCCTGAGCAGTGGTCCTCATACCAGATGGTGATGCAGCCAGTTAGAATGCTCTCCATGGTACATCTGTAGAAATTTGCAAGTGTCTCTGGTGATGTAACAACTCTCCTCAAACTCCTAAGGAAATATAGTCTCGGCCATGGCTTCTTTGTAATTGTATCAACATGTTGGGCCCAGGATAGACCTTCAGATCTTGTGATGCCCAGGAACTTGAAACTGCTCATTCTTTCCATTGCTGATCCCTTGATGAGGACTTCAGATTAAGATTCAGTTTATTGTCATTTAGAAACCACAAATGCAATGCAGTTAAAAAATGAGACAACGTTCCTCCAGAATGATATCACAAAAGCACATGACAAAACAGACTACACCAGGAAATCCACATAACGTTTGGCAATCCCCAATCCAGAGTCCGGAGAGGCTGCTGCGTATTAATATCGTGCTACCGTCTTAGCGCGTTCCCCGGAAAGGAGCTCCAAATCCACCAGACAAACAAGACCAAAAACTAAAGCTACAAGACCTGCACAAAACCACATAATTACAACATATAGTTACAACAGTGCAAACAATAGCATAATTGATAAAAAAAAACAGACCATGGGCACAGTAAAAATAGTCCAAAGATGTTAAAGGACTATAAGTTCAAAAGAAATCACCACACAGTTTCCACAAGTCCCCAGGGTCCCAACAGACTCGCCATCCCACGCCGGCGGCAGAAGGGAATACCCCCGCTATGGACTTCCACGGCGCTGCCTGACTCAGCCTCACAGATGCAGCAGACAATGAAAGCTCTGTCGAAACCAGCCTCGCAGACGCAACACACACTGAATGCGACCTGACCGCAGCGGACTCTGAGTCCGTCGAACCTCCAAGCCGACGACCATCCCCTCCAGCACAGCTTCTCTGAGCACCATCCTCTGCCAAGCATATTAAGCTGACCCCGCCAACAGCCATCGGCAACGCAACCCCGAGGACTGGGGGCCTGTTCTTCCCAGCAGAGTCCCGGACCTCACAGCAGCAGCAGCAACGAAGAAAGTCTTCCTGGAGATTTCCCTATGTTCCACCATGCTCCCACATCCATTTTCAATTGATTATGATTGCGCACGGCACCCCACTTCACAAATAACAGATAATCAGCTCCGGAGTGGCCGCTGCAAGCTGCGTCGCGCTGCCATCTTGGATCATAAGGACTTGTGCGTGTTTCCTCAATTTCCTTTTCCTGAAGTACACAATCATCTCCTTGGTCTCATTGATGTTCAATGCAAGGTTGTTGCTGTGACGTTACTCAAAAGCCTGATCTGTCACACTCATATTCTCACCACCATCTGAAATTCTGCCAACAATAGTGTTGTGATTGGTGAATTTGTAGACGGTGTTTGAGCTATGCCGAGTCACATAGCTGTGGGTGTAGAAAGAGTAGATCAGTGAGCTAAGCACACATCCTTGAGGTGCACCAGTGTTGATCGTCAGTGAGGAGGAGATGTCATTTCTGGTCCACACACACTGTGGTCTTCTGATGAGGAAGTCAAATGTCCAGTTGCAGAGGGACGTACAGAGGCCCAGGTTTGGAGCATGCTGATTAGGACTGAAGATAAGATTGTATTGAATGCTGAGCTGTGGTTAGTAAACAGCAGTCTGATATAGGTCAAGAAATGTGAGTAGTTCTCTAGGATACCACTGCCATTTTGCCACATAATTGCCAGAAGGTGGGTCAGCAATACACGTACAGAAATCCTAAACTTCTTGAATGTGGCTGTGCTCCTTGGAGTCTAGCAGTGTAATACAAAGTTCCCACAGTTTCCCAGCACATACACGGGGAAACCTGGCTGCTGAAACTGGAGTGAATTGCCAATCAGAGATAGCTAAGGCACATTACTTTACATATCGTTAAAAACTGAGTTAAATTTATTATATAGTTCTTGTTTCCTTCTTTTAATGATGTTGACGTATGGAAGTTTCAGTTCATTTATTGTTATGTTTTAGCTTGGGTTATACAGTTATTCGCTTATGTATCTGTGGGTCACCCTAAGTGTAACCAGGATAAACGGTATGATGGTCACCTCTTCTCTGGGTCATGATGCCTGGTCTGTTTTGTGTTAATCACAATAAAACGGCTGTTGAGCTCAACACGTTGGTGTCAGGACTGGGATGTGAGATCGATGACGAGATTGAAGAGCTACGACATCGGATAGAGTGCCTTAAGATCCGGGGAATAAGACGAGGGACCGAGCAGTATGCCTCCCGCACACCCACGGGCAGGGCTCAAGAAGCCAAGACCCAGAGAGAGGACCTGGGAACTGAGCATCGTGCCTTCCCAGGGAGCCCTGATGGAGCAAGCGTAGCCAGGCTCCCCAACCCGGGGGACAGAGCGGAGCGCATCACTCGCCTCTGTAGTGACCCGTACTGGGGAACCCAAGACGCCATAGCCATGGGAGGATGGGCACCACGGTAGACACCGCCGGAGCAACAGGAAAATCAAAGGGCCTCGACGTTTTGTGCTTCAAGGTCTACCCTGAAGCTCCCCAGATACGACGGTACCAGCCACCTGGAGCCGTACCTGGCGCAAGTCAAGCCGAATGGCACAACAGGTGGAGTTCCACCGAGACAGCGGTGCGCCTTGCCTAGTCACTAGAGGGAGATGCCCTGCCCTGCGGGCACTCCCTCACCAAACGCCGGCAGAGTAGCATGACCACAGGGCACTCGTAGTGGCACCGGAGCGGCGTTTCGAGCAGAGGCCATTGCGGAAGCAATGAGGGAAGAGCTGTGCAGCAGACTGCGCTGTACGCGAGAAAGCCTGGGATATTATCAGCTGATCTTTGCCACCATGCTCTGCGTGGCTACCCCAGTTCCCTCCCGCGGCACAGGAAGAGCTTGCCCTCCACGCCTTTGTAAAGACACTGACGCCGGAGCCCCTTCAGCAGCATGGTCGCCTGATGTCGCCAAGACGTTGGCCGAGGCGGAGAGGGCAGAAGCAATTTTAGCCCCTCAAAGTGTTCCAGCATCGCCCCGCATGCAGCGAGCCTGGGCTTGTGTCACTAAGGCAGAGGCAGAAACTGACAAGGAGAAGCCCGTGAGACAGCTCCAACCAGCGCCTCACCGACCCTGCCGCGGGCCACGGAATGATCTCTGCTACCGGTGTGGTGAGGCAGGTCATTTGGCCCCGTATTGTCCCCATACTGGCACCACGCCGTAGGTCAGAGCAGCCATCGGGAAACACTGAGAGGGCAACACCGCCTGAATCCTCCAGAAGAATCCTTCCGGGTGGCCCGTTTGGGTGAAGAGTGGGGCTTCTATGTGGACTGTGTGGTGGAGGGCATCAGATGCTGTGCGTTGGTGAACATGGAGTCAACCATCACTATTATCTGTCCCGGTGTTCTCCCCAACACGGACCAGCCATCCCCGCCTGGGTGGACAACGACAGCGGTCCAGCTGGCTATGGTCACTGGCCACTGTGCAGCAATGCGAGGGAAGAGGAGGCTGCACATCGTAGTGGGGAGAAACAGAATAGAGCATGAAGTGAGGTTCGCCGACATCCAAGAGTCCTGCATCCTTTGCCTGGAGCTGCTGTCTCGCTGGAGGGCCCAGGTAGATGTGTCGAGGGCAACACTTTACCTCGGTGCCAAAGCCGTGGCTCTCCAGCATGTCAGCTCTACAAAGGGAGCCCAGCAGAGGCAACAACCACTACCGGTTTCACAGCGGCCCGGGGCAGTGCAGCAGACCCGGCGGCAGCCCAGTGCAACACAGCTGAACCACAGGCAAGCGACGGTGATGGTGCTTCAGGTGACAGCCAGCGACGAGCTCCCCACCGTGGACCAGCAGCTGTGCAGCGAACAGATGAGCGATCCTGTGCTGGCCCGGGTGAGGGAATGGCTGAGTGTGGGATGACGACTGGAGTGGGCCACGGTCTCCGCCTTGGACCCAGAGACCAAGGCCCTATACTCGCAGTGGGGAACGCTGGAGGTCCGCAACGGGTTGCTGTTCCAGTGGTGGCAGTTGTCCGACAGTGACAGACATCCCTTGTAGCTGGTGGTCCCCCAGGGGCTCTGCGCCAGGGTGCTGCTGTTGGCTCTCGGGCTGGCGGAGGCCAGCCATTTCAAAGCTGCAAAGACTTTGGGCAGGCTGTATGAGCACTTCCACTGGCCAGGGTGCAGGCAGAATGTGGAGCTGTTTGTGCACTGATGCGACGTTTGCAATTCCCAGAAGGGGCCAGGCCGCCAGTCTCGGGTGCCAATGCAGCAGTACATGGGGGGTGGGGGTACCCAGTATGGGTCTACTGCTCCTCATGGAAGAAGGGACTATCCCCGAGGCTTGGAAGCCACTGGAATGGGCCGGGAGAGGTGCTCGACTGCATCTCCGATGTGGTATATCGGGCGTGGTTGCCTGAACGGTGCAAGACAGTTGTGCTGCACCGGGACCAGCTGGCATGGTGTCAGCCCTTGGACACCACTAACCTAGCGAGGCTGAAGGAAGGAACTGGCACTCTGAGTGCCCTGCTTCTTGCCTCGCACAAACAAGCAACAGTATCAACATCCACCAGGACTTTGGGACTTTGCTATGGACTCTAGGGTTGCTGGGGATGGCGGACCCCTCAGGTGGGGGCAGTGTGACACTCTGGGGGGGTGGGATGTGGTCGACAGCCCGCTCCTGCATTTCTAGTGACTAGTACTGTTTATCATTCTTGTGTTAAAATGCTTTTGTGGGATTATGGTTGGAAGTTCCAGTTCATTTATTGTTACATTTTAGCTTGGGTTATACGATTATTTGTTTGTGTATTCGTGGGTCACCCTAGCTGTAACCGGGGTGTGTGATGGTCATCTCGCCCGTCTGTATGAGACTGAGTGGGTTCACTCTCCAGGTCATGATGGCTGGTCTCTTTTGTGTTTATCACAATAAAACGCATGATGAGTTATCCTCAGCATATAACCATATAACAATTACAGCACAGAAACAGGCCATCTCGGCCCTTCTAGTCCGTGCCGAATGCTTACTCTCACCTAGTCCCACCGACCCACACTCAGCCCATAACCCTCCATTCCTTTCCTGTCCATATACCTATCCAATTTTACTTTAAATGACAATACCAAAACTGCCTCTACCACTTCTACTGGAAGCTCATTCCACACAACTACCACTCTCTGAGTAAAGAAATTCCCCCTCGTGTTACCCCTAAACTTTTGCCCCCTAAGTCTCAACTCATGTCCTCTTGTTTGAATCTGCCCTACTCTCAATGGAAAAAGCCTATACATGTCAACTCTATCTATCTCCCTAATAATTTTAAATACTTCTATCAAGTCCCCCCTCAACCTTCTATGCTCCAACGAGTAAAGACCTAACTTGTTCAACCTTTCTCTGTAACTTAGGTGCTGAAACCCAGGTAGCATTCTAGTAAATCTTCTCTGTACTCTCTGTTTTGTTGACATCTTTCCTGTAATTCGGTGACCAGAACTGTACACAATATTCCAACTTCGGCCTTACCAGTGCCTTGTACAATTTTAACATTACATCCCAACTCCTATACTCAATGCTCTGATTTATAAAGGCCAGCATACCAAAAGCTTTCTTCACCACCCTATCCACATGAGATTCCACCTTCAGAGAACTATGCACCATTATTCCTAGATCACTCTGTTCTACTGCATTCTTCAATGCCCTACCATTTACCATGTATGTCCTATTTGGATTATTCCTGCCAAAATGTAGCAGGTCACACTTATGAATATTTATGAATGTTTTTGATCATCAGAGAATTTATCTATTTCACATTATTGACGGCCAGTTTAGCCTGGGGTCATGACTTAACTGGCTGTGAGATTTACAGTTTAAAGTGTTACGAACCCTGTAACTGAGTGTCTTACCAGCAAAGATAGGAGTATCCATTGGAGTCTGATGATACTATTTTTAACAGTATTTATTAGTAAAAATACACAAAAATAATATCAATACAAATATACAGATAATATACGTCATCAATACTAAACCTAAAAGTGCGGGTATAATAATAATCAATAAGAAATAAGCTCTCTTGTTGTTTAGGGGATAATGAATTGTCCCATGGCAATATAAAGTTCAGTTCAGTTCATGCAGGCTGCGGTAGTTGTTGGTCACTGTGTTGCAATTGTTGGAGAGAGAGAGAGAGAGAGAGAGAGAGAGAGAGAGAGAGAGAGAAACAGCTATTGACTTGCCAACTTTCTTTTACGATCTTGATCCGTCGATGCATTGTTGTTGTGGCCATTCACGGATGACCCCTCCATCCTTTAGCTAGACCGTACTTCTGTGGCGGACTCGTCACACGGGCAAGGGTGGACACACACACAAGCCCCCACCAGTCTCGTAGCGTCTTTCCCGGTGCGTCTGATGGGTGTTCCCTAGACCTTACTTTTATCCCCACTCACGGGGTCTCAGGTGTCAATCCGGTTGGGATGATGCAACCCATCAACCAGACCACTCTGGTTGCCCTCTGAGGGGTTTCAATGAATAGTACAGTACTCAATACACAATTCCTTCTCCAAGAGACAATAGCAGTAATCAGTGGTTCCGTTCCGCTTTTGTTAGGAGGAGACATTCCACTTTTGTGTATCTCTGCATTGTCTCTCTCTCATTTCCTTGGTATCAGACCCGAAATAGTAGCGATTTTGCAATTCTCAAAAGGGGGGGGCGACTTTGCACCCTTCTGCCCATCAGAGTTGTTCCTCATTCGTAACACCCCCATCATTCCAAGAATTTTCACCCAAAAGGGGAAAATTAACTAATACAGAGTCTTACAGAATTTCAGAATTTAACACAATACAAAAGAATTTTTAACTACAGAGTAATACAGTTATACATTCAATTTAGCATCTAAACAGTTAGTGATTACATTGTCACTTCCTTTAATATCTTAATATCTTGTACCTTAATAAATTCCTGTAGCATCAGACTCCAATTTAATAACCACTTTTTTTAATTCTTTTTCTTCAGCAAAAACAAAACTACAGGGTTGTGATCTTGAGTATATAATACAAAATGTGAACCAATGCATGTGTGATTATTCTGTAGTACATTACAAAAGTTTATGCAAATACAAATCTTTATTTTACTTTTAAACTTAACAGTAAACTCAATCTTTTAACTCAATCTTCCATGGTGTTGCCTTTATTATTTACATGCTTTGTCGAAATCCCTCAAAACCAGATCCTGTTATTTAAAGTGGCATTTTGTCAACCTTCGTCTCTTTTCCACTTAACTCTCACGTGGTTAGCTTGCTCACTAGTGTGGAATAGGCTTTCGCATACTCCTTTCATAGGAGTTATTTTATCAACAATGTTTTCCAAACTTAGCGCATCTTCCGAACTTCCACACAATTCTTTATTTTTAAGCAAGTCATTAATTTTATCTTCAGGACCTTTCATTCTATTAATTTTCAGTTTCACATCTGCAAGCGATCCCTCTTTGTCCAAACAACATTTCAAATTCTGCCTCTTCACACCAAACCCTTGAATAACATTAGTGAGTGGGGTATCTTTACATTCCTAATCAAACTGTAATTGATTCACAGGCACCTTGTTAACAAGCCATTGTTCCTTCAGCCTGGTTACTGCTTCTGAAACCAATCCAGACTTTAAATTTTCTTTATTCAATTTAGGAACTACACTTTTCCCTTCTCCTTCAATAATAATATCCACATCACCACCTTTTATCTCCTCACTAACTTTTAACACACCTTCTAACACAAACAACTGGGAATTCTCACTTCCCACTAGTACCAAGGTTAACCCTTTCTTCACTGAACCAAGTCCATCTGACCCAAAAGGACTGCATTCCTTTTCAACTAAATCAGATACCTCAGACTTTTCCTGAGTTTCATTACTAGGTTCAGTACCATGTGCATCCACATCTTGAACACACTCAAATGGGACATCTGCCTCTTCCAGGCTTTCAATACCCGCACCTTTTTCAAATTCTAAATTCCCCTGATGCTCCCAGTTACTCTCTGGGCAACTCCCTTCCAGAGTAAACTCAACCCTGCGGGTTAAAACAACCTCATCTGCCAACCCAGCAGACTCCTTCAAGGTAATGGCGTCCTTTTCATCTAGGACTGCCCTTATTTCATTATCGGGAATACATTTAAAATTTTCAGCTTCTTCAAACAGTTCTGTCAAGCCAAACAGATCATCCATGTCCAACCCTGGACCTTCTGACTGCCTTATCTGTTTCTCATCTTTACTCCGTGCCTCTTGTTACATACCCTTGTCACGTGACTGGGGTTGAAGCTATACTGGACTTGAGGTAATGGTCTTGTGATGGTGGAGTGACGTCATTTTCCCGCCAGTAGAGGTCATGTGGCAGGTTTTTTTTGCAGGTTATAAAAGGAGGACCCCTCCCTGTGAGGAGGGGCAGTTCGTGGCTGGATTTGCCATGTTGACTTCATGCCACTGCGTGATTTAATGTTATGATGCAGTTTAGTTGAAAGATGAAGTTTTATTTAATGCCTAAAGTTTAAAAGGTCATTGCCAGCAGTTTCTTTATAACACTGCTAGTTGAGATTCAGTGGAGAGTGAAGATCGGAGTTCAGGAGATAAAAGATCGAGGAGAATCGATGTCGACAGTGAAACAGGTTCGACCTTGTTTGATCCTTATTCGGAAGGAATTCGTTGACTGTTCTCGTGTTAATCCCTGCAAAATAGCAGAAATGATTGGGAATAGTTCTGTAAAGGAAAGGTCAGTGCCTTTAAGCCATTTCGTTTCATAAATTCTTCGTGGGAAAAAGTTCGATTTGGGGAACTGAAGCAACACGACATGAAAGAGAATTTAAATTGTCTTAAAAAGTCTCTCCTTTAAATGGACTGTGAGCATTTTGAACTTTTGGCAATACTACTTTGAAGAACTGTTTTTGCAACATCGCTTTAAGAACTGTTTAAGCTGCCGCACAGCAGCTGATTTCCGGTTACGTTAGTGATTTGTTTACTTTTGGGGGGTTTGTTTTCAGTGTTTAATAAACATGTTATTTGTTATAAAAACCCTTGCCTAACTCATATATTTATTGTTGCTTGAATCTGTAACATAAATATGGGGGCTGCGTCCAGATTGGATCGTTTGAGTTTAAATGCTTGTTAAATTTTGAATCGGTCTTTTGGAAACGGGGAATGCTCGACTCTTTTGATTGGCTTGTGAGTGTTATTCGGCAACAATGAATATTGATGAGTTTCTGGCTTTGCCAGATGCAGAGTTGTTAGCGAAGGCAAAAAAAACTGAGGTGTCTGAGATAGCTAGTAGATAGCAACTTAAAGGTATTTTGAAGACTACATCAAAGGCTGTAATACAGAGAAAAATCGCGTCACACTATGTGGATTTGGGTGATTTTGATGAATCGATTTTAGAGTCGTTTCCAATAAGTAATCTGGAGATGCAGCTGCAAATCAAACAAATGAAGTTGGAACAAAGTAAAGCAGAATTGGAGCGTTGTAGGTTAGAAGCTGATCAGGAAAAAAGGGATTTTGAATATGCAATGACAGAATTAAGGTCTGGGAATCAGTCTTCTGGTTCTAAAAAGCCGTTTGTTGCTAGTCAAGAAATTAAATTGGTTCCTCCATTTAGTGAAACAGAAGTGGAAGGATATTTCCAACATTTTGAAACTATTGCTCGGATGTCAGAGTGGTCAAAAGATAAATGGTCAGTGTTGTTACAGAGTGTAATTAAAGGTAAAGCACAACAAGTTTATACAACTTTAAGTGCTGCGCAAGCACTTGATTATGATATTATGAAAATGCATATTTTAAAATCATACGAATTGGTCCCAGAAGTGTATAGAGAAAGATTCAGAAGTTTGAAGAAGTCTGTGGAAAAAACTTATGTGGAATTTGCCTATGATAAAGCTGTGTGTTTTGAGAGATGGGTTTCCTCTAAAAATGTAAATGAGGACTATGATACATTGAAAGAGCTGATTTTAATGGAGGAATTTAAAAGAAGCTTTCCTGTTGAAGTAAGGACCTACTTAAATGAGAGGGATACTAATAAATTGCAGGACTGTGCTAGATTAGCTGATGAGTATGTTTTAATCCATAAGAATAAATTTCCTCAGGGCAGAATTTTTAAGAGGAAAAGTAACATGGAGACTCAAGGTAAATCAGAAATTAAATCAGAAGTTAATGAGAAAGGTAAGGAGGAAGGAAAACCTGTGAAAGAAAGACAGTTTGGTCTTATTTGTAACTATTGTAGGAAGCCTGGCCATGTAATAGCTAACTGTTTCAGATTGAAAAAGAAAGAGAAGGAAGCAGTTCCAGATGCTTGTGTGCAACATACTGAAGCACCTGTAAAATTACAGGGTTCGATAAACACAAATGAGGTTTTGTTAGAGTTTGACCAAGTTAGAAAGGGATATGATCATTTTATAACTGAAGGGTTTGTATCCTTGAAAGAAGGATCTACTCTGGTGCCAATAAAAATCCTTAGGGATACTGGAGCTTCTCAATCACTGATGTTAGACAGTGTATTGAAGATTAATGAAGAGTCTGATTCTGGTGAGGTAAATTATATAAGAGGTGTTGGGAGTGATTTTATGCCTGTACATTTGCATAAAGTAAATTTAAAGCCAGGGTTAGTTACAGGATTTGTTAAAGTAGGATTACAGCATAGCTTACCTGTGAAGGGTATTTTTTTATTGTTAGGTAATGACTTGGCAGGTGGACAAGTTTTTCCTGAAGTGCATTTGACAATGGAGTCAGAGGAACCAGAGATGAATTCTAACACAGATTCTTCCTGTGTTGTGACTAGAGCTATGGCTAAAAAGATTGATGTGCAGAATGAGGTTGTTAATCATGATTGTTCAACTCAGGATTCGAGTTTTGAGGATGTGTCAGAGACTTTCTTACCTTTGTTGTTTGAACAAGATTCTTGGAGTAAGTCTGACTATGAAGATTTATCTCTGTCTCGGAAGGAGATGATAGCAGAGCAGAATAGAGACCCTGAGATTATAAAATTAAGAGAACAAGCTTTACTAGATAGTGAAATTGAGAAGGTGCCAGTAGGATATTACTTGGAAAAAGGAGTGTTGATGAGGAAGTGGAGGTCACCTACAATTCCTGCAAGTGAGGAATGGAATATTGTTTACCAGGTAGTTGTCCCTAAAGTTTATCGAAATGAGATTTTGACTTTAGCTCATAGTGTGCCTTTAGGTGGACATCAAGGGGTAAGGAAAACTGGGGACAAGATTTTAAAACACTTTTACTGGCCTGGTCTAAGAAAAGATGTGGCGATGTTTTGTAAAACGTGCCATACTTGTCAAATTGTGGGTAAACCAAATCAAGTTACACAAGTGGCTCCATTACAACCTATTCCAGCATTTAGTGAACCATTTTCTAAAGTTATTGTATATTGTGTTGGTCCATTACCAAAGACAAAAACTGGTTATCAGTATTTGTTGACTATCATGTGTACTTCGTCTAGGTTTCCAGAGGCAGTACCACTTAGGAATATAAAAGCTAAAGCTGTGACAAAGGCCCTTATAAAATTCTTTACTTATTTTGGATTACCTAGGGAAATACAAACTGATCAAGGCAGTAATTTTATGTCTGGATTGTTTCAACAGATAGTTTATAAATTGGGAGCTAAGCAAATCACTTAGCCTGCATACCATCCAGAGTCGCAAGGTGCCTTGGAGAGGTTTCATTCTACCCTCAAGAATATGATTAGGACATATTGTGTGGAAAATGAGAATGATTGGGATGAGGGTATAAATTTACTTTTATTTGCAGTAAGGGAATCGGTACAGGAATCTTTAGGTTTTAGTCCATTTGAACTTGTGTTTGGGCATAGAGTTAGAAGACCTTTAGCTTTATTAAAAGAACAGTGGATTAGTAAGGAAATACACACTAATTTGTTGGACTATGTTTTGAAATTTAAGGACAGGTTACATAAAGCTTGTAGCTTAGCCATGGAAAATTTAAAATTGGCTCAGGAGAAAATGAAAACTTGGTATGATAAAGAAGCTAGGATGAGGATGTTTAAGCCTGGAGATAAGGTGTTGGTTCTTTTCCCAGTGCAAACGAATCCTTTACAAGCTAGATTTCATGGTCCTTATGAAAT
Organism: Hemitrygon akajei; assembly: GCF_048418815.1. Classification (NCBI taxonomy): domain Eukaryota; kingdom Metazoa; phylum Chordata; class Chondrichthyes; order Myliobatiformes; family Dasyatidae; genus Hemitrygon; species Hemitrygon akajei. The sequence continues at coordinate 36,707,140 of NC_133143.1, read as the reverse complement.
TGTGTCTCAAATCAATGATGTGGATTACGTGATAAAAACTCCAGATCGTAGAAGGTCAACACAACTTTGCCATATAAATATGATAAAAACTATATTATGAGAAACAATCTGATACTGTGACTGTTGTGGTTAGTGAGAATGAGTTTGATGTAACTAGGAATATGATAGATGATTCATCTGAATTTCATTCTAAATCCAACATGCTTTCTGTTAGGTTACCAAATTCAACTATTCTGAAAAATATTGATGAGAAACTAGCACATTTACAGCTAGAGCAGAAACAGCAGATGAAGGAATTAATTTTTAAATAGAAGGATTTGTTTCCAGATGTTCCGAGAAGGACTACTATAGCTTCACATGATGTAGATGTTGGAGATGCCAAACCTATCAAACAACACCCATATAGGATGAACATAGAAAAATGTGAAGTGCTGAGAAAGAAATTAAATATATGTTAGAGAATAATATTATTAGGCATTCTAACTCGAATTGGAGTTCACCATGTGTTATGGTGCCAAAACCAGATGGTAGTATTAGGTTTTGTACAGACTATAGGAAGGTGAATGCTGTAACAAAACAGATGCATATCCAATTCCTAGAGTAGATGATTGTGTAGATAAAGTTGGAAAAGCAAAGTTCCTTACAAAGATAGATTTATTGAAAAGGTATTGGTGTGTTCCATTAACAGACAGAGGTAGAGAGCTTTCTGCATTTGTAACTCCATCTGGGTTATATGAATATAATGTTCTTCCACTTGGGATGAAGAATGCCCCAGGTACTTTCCAGAGGATGATTAACTCTGTGATTCAGGGATTGAAAGATACTGATGCTTATATTGATGATTTAGTGACAGGAAATGATACTTGGGAAGCACACATTATTGCGGTGGAGAAATTGTTTGAAAGGCTTTCAAAAGCTAACTTAACTATTAATTTAGCTAAGAGTGAATTTGGACATGCCACTGTGACTTACCTTGGTTATGTTGTGGGTCAAGGTAAGGTAGCTCCTGTTCAGGCAAAAGTTTGGGCAATTTTAGAGATTCCCACTCCAACTGGGAAAAAAACTCTCAGAAGATTCTTGGGAATGGTAGGATATTATCGAAAATTTTGCAAGAATTTTGCTAATGTTGCCCTTCCATTAACTAACCTTTTGAAGAAGAATGTGAAGTTTGTGTGGACAGTGCCTTGTCAAGAAGCATTTGGAAAATTGAAAACAATGATATGTCAACAACCTGTGCTTAAGGCACCTGACTTTGAAAAACCTTTTTCATTAGCTGTAGATGCTAGTGATGAGGCTGCAGGAGCAGTATTGATGCAAAGGAATGAGGGTGATGAGGTTGATCATCCAGTAGCTTACTTTTCTAAGAAATTTAATAAGCATCAAAGAAACTATTCGACAATAGAGAAGGAATTGTTATCTCTTGTTTTAGCTTTAGAATATTTTGAGGTATATGTTGGTACAACTCAAAAATCACTTATTGTTTACACTGATCATAATCTGTTAGTTTTTCTGAGTAAGATGAAAAACAAAAACAGAAGATTATTAAATTGGAGCTTGATGTTACAAGAGTACAATATTGTGATAACTCATATTAAAGGTAAAGATAATGTGGTTGCTGATTGTCTATCTCGATGTTGAATGTACAATGTAATTTTTTTTATGGAGTGGTTTTTTTTACAATTGTAACATTCTACTGTATTGTGAGTTGTAAGATGTTATATGATGATACTGTATTGTATATTGTGTATGTTATAAAATTTATACATTTGTTTTTCTTGTAAATAATTGTTAAAATTTTTGTTCTTGTCAGACCAAAAATGTTTTTTTTTGGAGGGAGGTGTTACATACCCTTGTCACATGACTGGGGTTGAAGCTATACTGGACTTGAGGTAATGGTCTTGTGATGGTGGAGTGACGTCATTTTCCCGCCAGTAGAGGTCATGTGGCAGGTTTTTTTTACAGGGTATAAAAGGAGGACCCCTCCCTGTGAGGAGGGGCAGTTCGTGGCTGGATTTGCCATGTTGACTTCATGCCACTGCGTGATTTAATGTTATGATGCAGTTTAGTTGAAAGATTAAGTTTTATTTAATGCCTAAAGTTTAAAAGGTCATTGCCAGCAGTTTCTTTATAACACTGCTAGTTGAGATTCAGTGGAGAGTGAAGATCGGAGTTCGGGAGATAAAAGATCGAGGAGAATTGATTTCAACAGTGAAACAGGTTCGACCTTGTTTGATCCATATTCGGAAGGAATGCGTTGACTGTTCTCGTGTTAATCCCTGTGAAATATCAGAAAGGATTGGGAACAGTGTTGTAAAGGAAAGGTCACTTTTAGCCGTTTCGTTACGTCAAATTCTTCGTGGGAAAAAGTTCGATTTGGTGAACTGAAACAACACGACGTGAAAGAGAATTTAAATCGTCTTAAAAAGTCTCTCCCTTAAATGGACCGTGAGCATTTTGAACTTTTGGCAATACTACTTTGAAGAACTGGTTTTATTGCAACATCGCTTTAAGAACTGTTTAAGCTGCTGCACAGCAGCTGATTTCCGGTTACGTTAGTGATTTGTTTACTTTTGGGGGGTTTGTTTTCAGTGTTTAATAAATATATTATTTGTTATAAAAACCCCTGCCTAACTCATATATTTATTGTTGCTTGAATCCGTAACACTCTATACATTTCCTCCTGGCTAAGGGTAGGTCTACCTCCTCTCCTTTACTCCCTTTCACCTCCCTATTCTCTGTTTTACCATCCCCTAACCCCTCTTGGTACAGGGTCGGTAAAAACGTCTCAGCCAAATCGATACTGGACTGATTTAAACTGGTCTCTTTCTCAGCTGCCTTTCTCGACATGCTGTGAGTGATCGCGCATGCGGGATAGATCTTGGAATCTAGGGGTGGGTCCTCAACACTTACAGGCTGGCTCGTCAGCTCCATGGCCGACCAAACGTCACCACCAGCTAAATCATTACCAAGAAGGACATCCACGCCTTCTCTCGGCAATTCTGATCGCACCCCTATTTCAACTGGTCCAGATACCAGATCACAATTTATAATTATCCTATGCAAAGGCACAGCTTCTGTCCCTTTTCCTATGCCTCTCAAAACTACCTCTCCAGTCTCAGGACCAAAATCTAGTACCTTACTGAGAATCAATGACTGCTCAGCTCTAGTATCTCTCCAGATCCTCACTGGAACTGGTGTTTCTCCCTCTTTCACAGACACGGTCCCTTCTGAAATAAATTTCTCACGCCCCTCTCGTATTTTATCTACCTGGGGCTTTCTTGTCGATTTGCTGATCACCCTGTAGGGACTGCTGCTTTCCCTTTTCCTGTCTCCTTCCTCGGAGCAAAGCACTTAGATGCAATATGACCAACCTTTCCACAATTAAAACAGGTCAAGCCAGGAACCCTCCTGCCAGCTTGCCTTTCTTCCTCCTTACTTTTACCACTAGCTCCCGGCTGAATTTCTGCCTCAGCCGGCGGGCTTTCTCTACCGTTCCTATGGTGTTTCTGGTAACTCTTATTCGAGGAAAACTTTGTCTTGTGGGTTAGGGCATATTCATCTGCGAACCTGGCAAATTCTGATATGGACTTATTCGGCTTCTCGTTCAAATACATCCGGATATCATCCGAAACACAACCTTTAAATTCCTCTATCAGAATTAACTCTCTGAAACGCCAAAAATCCTCTTCCACCCTTTCTGCCGCACACCAACGATCCAAGAGCACATCCTTCTCATAGGCAAACTCTGCATACGTCTGATTACACACTTCCTTTAAATCTCTGAACTTTTGTCTATAGGCCTCAGGTACCAATTCGTAGGCCCGAAGAATGGCCTCTTTTACTTCCTCATAATTCTCATACTCCTCCTCCTCCACAGACAACGCCGCATATGCCCGTTGTGCCTTCCCTTTTAACAGATTTTGTAACAATGCCACCCACTGATCTCTGGGCCACTTCTGATTCACTGCCACCTTTTCAAAATGCAAGAACTAACTATCAACATCCGTCTCCTCGAACGGAGGTACTAACCTAAACTCCCAACTAACATTAAACCTCTCCTCTCGGTCCGCCCCTTGGACACTTCTCTCTTGCTTTAACTTCTCCAGGTCCAGCTCATGCTGCCTCTGTTTCTCCTTCTCGTCTGCTTCATGCTGTTGTAACCTACATTCATGCTCCCTCTGGTTTTCAGCTCTTTCCTTCTCCTTTTCAGCTCTTTCCTTCTCCTTTTCAGCTGCTTCCAGCTGTTTTAACCTAATTTCATGCTCCCTCTTCACCTCTAACTCCTTTAGCTGGAGCTCATACTCCTTTTTCCTCTGTTCCGCATCCAGCCACAATTTCTCCAACTCTAACTGAGCCGTCCCAATAGCTGGTACCTTTTCAGGGATCTGTTCCAATACCTCAGCCGAAAACACATTCTTCTCAATATAATACTGAGTTATGGCCCTCCGCATCTCCCACTTTTTCATTGACGACCTCACCTCTGCGAGATTTAGTCCTTTCGCAATATTTACCAAGTCCGTCTTTGTGGCCTCCTCTAGCACCTTCAAAGTCGGGTTTTGTGTAAGTTCGTCTACATCCATCTTTGCTGGTTTCCCGTCTGGTTACCCACGCAACCAGATCCAAGTCTGGACTTAAAAGCCCGATTCACTGGCCCTCCAATTTGGTATCAAATCTCGAGACGAGGCCCCAAGTTGTTACGAACCCCGTAACTAGGTATCTTACCAGCAAAGATAGGAGGATCCATTGGAGTCTGGTGATACTATTTTTAACAGTATTTATTAGTAAAAATACACAAAAATAATATCAATGCAAATATACAGATAATATACGTCATCAATACTAAACCTAAAAGTGCGGGTATAATAATAATCAATAAGAAATAAGCTCTATTGTTTTCTAGGGGATAATGAATTGTCCGATGGAAATATAAAGTTCATTTCAGTTCATGCAGGCTGCGGTAGTTGTTGCTCGCTGTGTTGCAATTGTTGGAGAGAGAGAGAGAGTAACAGGTATTGACTTGCCAACTTTCTTTTACGATCTTGATCCGTCGATGCGTTGTTGTTGTGGCCATTTATGGATGACACCTCTGTCCTTTAGCTAGACCATTCTTCTGTGGCGGACTCATCACCCAGGCAAGGATGGACACACACACAAGCCCCCACCGGTCTGGTAGCATCTCTCCTGGTGCATCTGAGGGGTGTTCCCCAGACTTTACTTTTATCCCCACTCACGGGGTCTCAGGTGTCAATCAGGTTGGGATGATGCAACCCATCGACCAGACCACTCTGGTTGCCCCCTGAGGGGTTTCAATGAATAGAACAGTATTCAATACACAATTCCTTCTCCAAGAGGCAATAGCAGTAATCAGTGGTTCCGTTCCGCTTTTGTTAAGAGGAGACATTCCACTTTTGTGTATCTCTGCATTGTCTCTTTCTCATTTCCTTGGTATCAGACCTGAAATAGTAGCGATTTTGCGATTCTCAAAAAGGGGGGGGGGCGACTTTGCACCTTTCTGCCCAACAGAGTTGTTCCTCATTCGTAACAAAAGTTCCCATGCTTCACCATTGATGCCGGAGCCTAAGAGCTGGACAGCAAAGTGGTACAGCTGGTAGAACCACTGCCTCAGAGTTCCTGTAACCTGGATTCAGTCTTGACCTCTGGTGCTGTTTGTTTGGAGTTCACTTGTTCTACCTGTGACTGCATGGCTTTATTCCATATGTTTTGGTATCTATCCATATGCCAAGCATGTGTGGATTGGAACATTAATTAAACATAGACTTGTGTAGTGTGGGGCAGTCCCTTTGACCTATGAGCCGTGATGTCAATGCAAACTAATCCCATCTGTCTGCACATGGCCTGCCTCACTCCATTTCCTGCCTATTTGTGTGGCTAAGTGCTTCTTACGCATTGCTATCTACCTGGTTCCACCACTTCACCTTCCAAACACCTGCACTTTGCATGAAAAAAACTTAATGTCCAAATGCCTTTTAAGCATTTTAATATTTGACCTCCAGTATTTGACATTTTCATCCCAGTTAAAAACCCTATCTACGTCTGTCATAATTGCATAAACCCATCAGGCCTCCCTTCAGCCTCTGACACTCCAGATAAATCAATCCAAGTTTGTCCAATCTCTTCTTAGTACGAATACTCCCTAATCCAGAAACATCCCAGTAAACCTCTTCAGCACCCTCTCCACGTCCTCCCTGAAATGCAGCAACCATTGCAGCAACCTGTACCTGGTGTGACATTAGGTGTCTTTCAGTGTTCTGTAATCACTAGGTTTTATTGTTAAGCCAACCATTTGTCTACATTATGACTACACAGAGGAATAGAATAGAACAGGTTGGTAAAAGAGCAAAGAGGGGGAAAATTGAAACAGAGGCCGTATCAACCCAGAGTGCGAGAGAACTAATTTTAAAATGGAACCTTACTAAACAACAATCTGTGAGATAGCTGTACTGAAATTAAAATATTCTTACTAACATCTTCTGTAATTGTGACTTCAACGGTTACAATGCTGATATTCCAATGTTGGCAATGAAATGCTATGTTTCTGGCTGCTTTCACTTGACTTGAAAACATTCATATGATCCTTTACCAAATAAGTCAGGGTCTCTATTTCAAAAGTGCTGATTACATTTAATTCCCTTGCCTGAGAGCAACTGGCAATGGGAACATATACAGCTGGGATCTGCGTACTGACTTCACATAATCTACTGCATCTGCAGCCAACATGGCTAATGATTCTAGTGTGAAACAAACATGCATCCACAGTTTTCAATGGATACCATGCAAATTCTGAGAAAACAGACCTCTGAATGAATCAATACATCTGCTGCCTGGACTGCTCCAGAGAAGCTGTACCTGTGAACGTTTCTCTAATTGCTAGAGGACAGATGATGAAATAATTATGAAACCCCTCGGTCACTACTCTCCCACTACAATGTATTGAGTGCCTGTTAATTGTGCTGCACTGAAGATTGGGGCATTGAACATCAGAGGCTGTGTTATCACAAACAAGAGAAAATCTGCAGATGCTGGAAATCTGAGCAACACACACAAAATGCTGAAGGAACTCAGCAGGCCAGGCAGCATCTGTGGAAAAAAATACAGTCGACATTTGAGGCCAAGACCCTTCATCAAGACTGGAGAGAAAAAGATGAGAAGTCAGAGTAAGAAAGTGAAGGGAGGGGAGGAAGAACTACAAGGTAATAGATGAAACCTATCGTGAAGAGCTGGGAAGTTGATTGGTGAAAGAGATACGGGGCTGGAGAAGGGGGAATCTGATAGGAGAGGACAGAAGGTCATGGAGGAAAAAATGGGGGAGGAGCACCAGAGGAAGGTGATGGGTAGATAAGGAGATATGGCAAGAGAGGTAAAAGAGGATGGGGAATGGTGAAGCAGGAGGCATTACTGGAAATTCAAGAAATTGATATTCATGCCATCAGGTTGGAAGCTATCCAAATGGAATATAAGGTGTTGCTCCTCCAACCTGAGTGTGACCTCATTGCAACAGTAGAGGAGGCCATCGACTGACAAGTTGGAATGGGGATGAGAAGTGGACTTAAAATGGGTAGCCACTGGGAGATCCTGCACGGAGCATAGGTGCTTGCTGAAGTGGCCTCCCATTCTGCGCTGGGTCTCACTGATATATAGGAGGCCACACCGGGAACACCAAATAGAGTAGATGACCCCAATAGACCCACAGGTAAAGTGTCGCCTCCCCTGAAAGAGCTGTTTGGGACCCTGGATAGTAGTGAGGGAGGAGGTGTAGGGGCAGGTGTAGCAGTTGTTCCGCTTGCAGGGATGTGCCAGGAGGGACATCAGTGGGGAGGGATGAATGGACGAGGGAGTTGGGTAGGAAGTGATCCCTGCAGAGAGCAGAAAGTTGGGGGGTGGGGGAAGATGTGCTTAGATGTGGGATCCTGCTGGAGATGGTAGAAGTTATGGAGAATTATGCACTGGATGCAGAGGCTGGTGGGGTGATAGGTGAGAATAAGAGGAACCCTATCCTTGATGGGGTGGTGGGAGGATGGGGTTAGGGCAGAATTGCACGAAATGGAAGAGATGCGGTTGAGGACAGCATTGATGGTGGAGACCGCATTATGGTTGGATCCACAAGTTTGAATATTGCATTTGAGATGATAGAATCCACGCTGTATACAAAGCTTTATGTCAGGTTTGTGCTAGACATCTCAATTCCTTGGCACTAAATGCAAAATATTCTGGTGGGCTTCCTGAAGCTTCAGCATTTCAGAGTCTGGTGGGTTTCTGAATGCTTCATGCACTTTATATAATCTGATTCAGTGTTTGCATCTATGTCTTTCACAGCAGAACTTGTACATAACTTTGTCCTCCAACATGATAGCATCTGTGTTATTCAGGGCACCTGTCACCAGTCTACTCATTATCAGTATATCCTGCATCTACTTTATCCTCCAAATTGTACAGTGTCTCTATCTGAGCTTGTGGCTGTGAGTGTGAACATTGAGTGTCAGCCTGTATTCACCATTTGTCTTCTTGATCCTGGAAAGGACTATGTAGCCAGTCCATGTACATTCCCTGAAATTTGATATCAGCAAGATGTATGGATGACTGGAGAAGAGGTATACAAGAATGAGCGTTACATTTGAAGATGTTGCTGCTGGCCACTGCCTCAAGAACAAGCATCTCAATTTAGACCAACACCACTTCCACCACAGAGGTGATAGCTTCCATGATCAGCCAAGTGAGTTCCTGCTGTCTCCAATTGTGTAGCATCTTGTCCTGAGAGTAGGAAGCATGTGTTGTATAGACCATGGTTGAACCATTTGCAGTGTATGGAAGCTGTCTAATGCAAGTGAGAAGCCAAGTGTGTGATAGTGCAGGAGCCCATATACATTAATCCGAATTAATAAAAATTCTTGACAGGTGTCAGGTCAGATGTGATGCATTGACCAATATTTGGGCTGGTGATGCTGTAGATAGGATAAGCATATACAGGAATTCATTCACAATTTTGATTCCAATTCTGAAGCTAACAATGTTTGCATTGTATTGCTTCCAGTTTCTCAATATTTAATTCTGGCCTTAATCCCCACTGTATCTGCTTCACTGCTTTCTAAAGTTTCTGGAAACGTTCCTACCTTCTACTCACACAGGACATCTTTGCTAATTGGCTTCTTCTCCAGCCTGGCCTCAGGTGAAGCCTGCTTATTCTCACACTTCTGGGATATTATTAAGTGGATATCAAAGCAGAGGAATTTCCTGCATGATGACAGGCATATATCCAGCTTATTTTTAAATAGTGCAAGCTTGCTTTAAGAATCAGATTCGGAATTGCTTTATTGCCAGTGTGTGGAACACATTAGAATTGATTGTGGTTCAGTGCCATGCATAAAACACAGGACAATATTGTAACAAGCAACACAAATGCGACTGAAAATTTACAAGACAATAGTGCAAACAGCCAAGAGCAATCAACAATTAGTGCAAATGTCAATAATCAAGCTTAAATAAATGTCAACATAAGAATAGACTCAATAATTAACAACAGACCAAGGAGAGCAGGAAAGACCATTTTAACAAAGGTTATGCAGGGACCTGAGTGAGTTTTGCTGAGAAGCTGGATAAATACAGGAAAGAAGCTTCAGTGGTGGACTTGTCACATCTCCCTGATGATAATTTGGTGAATCAGTGATTGCTAGGGTGGGTGGAGTCAGCCATAATTCTTTTAGCTCTTTTCTTCACTCTGATGTTGATCAGGCCTTTCAATATCAGTAGCTGTCGGCCGAGGATCTTCTCCACCAAGTGGACCACTTGCTCCATCTTAGACCTGGAAAGGGAAGAGGCGGTGGGAAATCAAATAGTGAAAGAGGTGGTTACAACAGTCTCAATGATGGCTGAGTAAAAATTCATCAGGATACGTCATGAGATGTTAAGTTTCCTAAGCTGACATAGCAAAAATAATCTCAGTTGGAACTTCTTAGTGATAACTGTCAAGTGCTTGTCCCACTTCAATGTACTGGTAATGATATTCTCCAGGAATTGAGCACAGACACAGCCTGATTGTTAATTTCCAAGTGGGGGACAGGCAGGGTGCTGTCCGTGGAAGTCAATCCTCATTACACTGTTTTGGTAGCATTAAACTCCAAGTCGTTACAAGCACACCATGCTGCAAGACAATCTACCTCTCTTTGAAAGCCGATCACATCATTATTAGAGATGAGACCAACTACAGTCATTGTCGAAATACAGGCTAGCTTTTACTGGATCTAGATCCTCATGACATTGTTCTCTTGGTGATGCATCCAGCTATTCAATAGGATTTCAGCACATACTGGCAGCTGTAATTGCGAGAGTGCTCTAAGATTGATGACTTGCCTACATTATGATCAATGAGTGCATCTCAGTTCACTTGCCCAATCTTAGGTGATTGTTTATCTTCCTCTTTTAAATATAGCAGTCCTTCTCATAGAGCTTATACATATTCCGTCTTCATAATCCTTGACTCATGTTCATCTTGAAGTATTTTTTGACCATATATTAGAATATTCTCCTCTGAAAATCTTCAAGAACCTCCAGAAAGATCAGTGAGTTGCATGTCTGCCATTGGGAATCTATCATAGAGAATTCTTTGCGATTAGCTTTATGAGTATTTGGAAAACCATGTCCTAACTGGGAACAGGATTTGTGCAGATAAGTCATGTCTTACCAACTTTATTTTGTTTTGTTCAGGAGGTGATGAAAGGTGATTCTTGAAGGTAGAGCTGTGGATATTCTCTGCATTGCTTTAATAAGTCATTTGATGAAATGCCGCATTGGAGGCTCATCCAGAGATTCTCGACTGACTTGCACACAGAAGGCAGAGGGTAGTGGCCTACAGGACATATTCTGGCTGGAGATCCATTCCTAGTTATGTTCTGCAAAGATCTGCACTGGGATCTCAGCTGTTTGTGACATCGATACTGTAAATGGCTTAGATGAAAATATAGATGAGTGGGTTAGTAAGTTCACAGACAATGCAATTGTCTGTGAGGGTAGTAGTGAGGGATACAATGGGATAGAGATCAGTTGCAGATGTAGATGGAGAACTTTTAGCTGCAGTTCAATTAGGCCAATTTGGAGATGTTGCACTTTGGGAGATGAAATGTAAAGCGAAGTACAAGTTAATGGCCGAACCCCTAGCCGCTCCGTTGGTTGAGGTCGACCATGAATGTTGCATCCCGGCTGTCTACACAAGCCAGTGTGGTATGATATGGAGAGCAAGCTGTTACCCCTGTGAGAGGTTCCCCTTCTCCATGCAGCTGATGAATCTAAAGGAATGGCAGAGAACAAAGCCTATTGGTGCCAGTAGTATTGCAGGAGTTACCTGTCAGCACTGAGTTCAATGTAGGACTGCCTGAGGAACTCCAGCTCTGGATTCTTCCTCGGGGTTTACTCCAGAAGCCTTCCCCTTGAGTGGGTAGAGCTGCAAGAGAGTGGAGGGTTGGGAACAGAGTTTTCATTCTCCTAGCAGCCAACCACAGCTGACGAACCCTATCTGCCTGAAGCAACTTTTTTAAGGTGCCAGTAACCCATGTTAGCTCATTTTCCTATCAGTAGAAATGATTCAGCTACACATAAGAGTCAGATGCTGGACTTGGTTGTCAGAAGCTATTTGAGACCCGTGCCATTGGGAGCATTTAATAGGTAGTGGGAGCTTATCCCCACTACACCTCTGAGCTATAGTAACCTTATGGCACTCTGAACTGCATTTATATACAGAGGGACCTTGGAGTCCTAGAGCAGAGCTCCATGAAAGTGACAGCACAAGTTGATAGAGTAGTAAAGAAGGCGTATGACATGTTTATCCACGCATTCTTCTATTAGTTGAGGCATTAAGTTCAAGAGTCCGGAAGTTATGTTGATGCTTTATAAAACTAGTTAGATTGTGTTTGAAGTATTGCATTCATTTCTGGGTGCCATATCATAGGAAGAATGTAGAAGCTTTAGAGGGAGCAGAAAATGCTTATCAGGATGCTGCTTGGATTAGAGGGCATGTGGTATAAAGAGAGGCTGGATAGGCTGACATTATCTTCTCTGAAGTTGTGGAGTCTAAGAGTAGACTTTATAGAAATTTATATGATTAAGACAGGCATAGACAGAGTAGACAGCCAGATTCTTTATCTTAGGGTCAAAATAGCTAATATTATACGGCATGTACTTTAGGTGGGGAGGATAAGTTTAAAAGCAATATGTGAATTAAGTTTTTGTTTTGCACAAAGAATAGTGGGTGCCTGGAATGTTCTGCCAGGGTGAAAGTGGAGGCAAATACAGTAGAAATTTTCAAGGGTTTCTAGCACATGACTAGCACATGAATGTGCAGAAAATGAAGGGATATGGGTATTATGTAGGCAGAGGGGATTAGTTTGGTTGTGCATTTGATTGCTAATTCAATTAGGTCAGCATAAGATTGAATCTGTTCTTGTACTGTACTGTTCTATATTCTATGTTCTAGACAGAAAATAATCCAACTTTCTGGACCAACATAATTCAACTGATTTACAATACTCAACATTTTAGGAACAGCTTCTTCCACTCCATCATCAGAATTCTCAACAGTGCATGAACACATCGGATGCACAACAAATCTGGTAGGGTTTGAAAGACATTACTTCCTACAAAGCAAAACCCAATGGCATGAATGGCAGCGATGCTTCACTACCAGATGAACTCAACGCCTTCTATGCACGCTTTGAAAGGGAGAACACAATTACAGCTGTAAAGATCCCTGCTACACCTGATGACCCTCTGATCTCTGTCTCAGAGGCCAATGCTAGGCTGTCTTTAAAGAGGGTGAACCCTCGTAAGGCAGAAGGTCCAGATGGAGTACCTGGTAAGGCTCTGAAAACCTATGCCAACCAGCTAGCAGGAGTATTCAAAGGCACTTTCAACCTCTCACTGCTACGGGCAGAAGTTCCCACTTGCTTCAAAATGGCAACAATTATACTAGTGCCCAAGAAGAATAATTCAAGCTGCCTTAATGATAATCACCTGGTAGCACTTACATCTAGAGTGACGAAATGCTTTGAGAGGTTGGCCATGACTAGACTGAACTCTTGCCTCAGCAAGGACCTGGACCCGTTGCAAATTGCCTATCGTCACAATAGGTCAATGGCAGACACAGTCTCAATGGCTTTCCACACGGCTTTAGACCACCTGGACAACACAAACACCTATTTCAGGATGCTGTTCATCGACTATAGCTCAGCATTTAATACAATCATTCTCACAATCCTGATTGAGAAGTTGCAGAATCTGGGCCTCTGTACCTCCCTCTGCTGTTGGATCCTTGACTTCCTAACCAGAAGATCACAGTCTGTGCAGATTGGTGATAACATATCCTCCTCACTGATGATCAACACTGGCACACCCCAGGAGTGTGTGCTTAGCCCACTGCTCCACTCTCTGTATACACATGACAGTGTGGCTAGGCATAGCTCAAACACCATCTATAAATTTGCTGATGATACAACCATTGTTGGTAGAATTGCAGGTGGTGACGAGAGGGCATACAGGAGTGCGATAGTAGTGGAGAGGTGCCATAGCAACAATCTGGCACTCAACATCAGTAAGACGAAAGAGCTGATTGTGGACTTCAGCAAGTGTAAGATGAAGGAACACATACCAATCCTCACAGAGGGATCAAAAGTGGCAAGTGAGAGCAGTTTCAAGCTCCTGGGAATCAAGATCTCTGAGGATCTAACCTGGTCCCAACATATTGATGTAGTTATAAAGAAGGCAAGACAGCAGGTATACTTCATTAGGAGTTTGAAGAGATTTGGCATGTCAACAAATAAACTCAAAAACTTCTGTAGATGTACTGTGGAGAGCATTCTGACAGGCTGCATCACTGTCTGGTATGGAGGGGCCACTGCACAGGACCGAAAGAAACTGCAGAGGGTTGCAAATGTAGGCAGCTCCATCCTGTGTACTAGCCTACAAAGTACCCAGGACATCTTCAGGGAGCGGTGTCTCAGAAAGGCAGCGTCCATTATTAAGGACCTCGAGCACCTGGGGCATGCCCTTTTCTCACTGTTATCATCAGGTAGGAGGTACAGAAGCCTGAACGCACACATTCTGCGAGTCAGGAACAGCTTCTTCTCTCTGCCATCTGATTCCTAAATGGACATTGAACCCTTGGACACTACCTTATATTTTTAATATACACTACTTCTATTTTTTCACTTTTTAAAAATCTATTCAATATATGTATACTGTAATTTATTTGTTTATTATTATTATTTTCATTTTATTTATTTTTCTCTTCTATATTATGTATTGTATTGAACTGCTGCTACTAAGTTAACAAATTTCACATCACATGCCGATGATAATAAACCTGATTCTGATTCTGAAATCTAACTCAATAATCCTTTTTTGCCCTTCTTATGTTATTTTAAAATGTAAGTTATAGGGTTTTTTAATGTCTTACGCATAAACCATAAGTTTCATGATACGTCAGTGATAATAAACTTGATTCTGATACTGATTGTTTGGGAATGCATGTATTTCTCAAGGATAATTTAAAAAATAATATAGATGCTTCTAAGGTCTATTGCAATGGCAGTGATGGTCAACCTTTTGATGAATATAACAACTTCCATGTAAGGTTCAACTTATATGTTTAAGATTTACAGCTCCACCTGCATTCTTGACCCACACCCCATACTGTTCTTCTGGTATACACCTGGATCCGTGTTCCAGACCTGGACTCAACCAAAAACCTTCACATTCCTGATCCACTGTGTTCTCAGCCCGAATCATTTACTGTCACATAGTCAGTGCCAACATTTCAAGTAATTCATGGCCAGCCTCACCTGAGCGTGAACTTGCAGATGCTAAATCAGCAGATAATGGAGTCTTGGTACATGCTTGAAGAAAATAAATTCTTTCATTAGTCAACAGTTGGACAGGTTCCCTAATATTATTTCAAAGAAAAGAATATGTCCACAGCTTACTTCAGCGAGGAATAACCTAAAGTGATGCTTCCAACAATCAAGGAAATCATCAAAAATTTTTTTTACCTCAATCGAGATTTCTGTTTACTTGACCAGTCTTATTCTTCAGTATGCGCGCTTGCCTGACATAAACTTTAGCTCCAGCAAAGATGAGTGGAATTTATCTGGTTAAAATATTTATTCAGAGTGGAAATTGAAATAGTGACATTTAGTATTAAGTTTTGCCTATTTAAATTGAATTTATTGATTAACTGGTTTCACTTCTAATTAAAAGTAATTTTGAAATGTGAGCGATTAAATGAAATTGATCTATTGATGTCAAGTGTGAAATCTGAAGCCAATTACCACTGTGACTCTATGATTCAGTTCACGATAAAGCAAGGAATAAATCAAATCCAATATAGTTTCTTGCAAGGAATACAGGTCGCTATTTATGGATTGTAGGGTCAGGCTTATATAAATCTATCAATGGGGATACATGAACACACAATGTGTACTTGTGTTGAGAGATCCACTTGTTCATGTGACTTCAAAGTTCTGAGCTGACATTGAAGTGCTTTCAAAGTATAGTGGCCTAAGAAATGAAATTCATTATTTTTGTTGATCAAACACCCCTCACCCCTAAAGAGATTTTATATAAAGTTAGTCATCAGATAATTTATTATTGCAATGTGTTGATGGATAGATATTAATCTCAATACATGGGGAAGAACTTCCCTGCCTATGAAAAATACAATGGGATCTTCTCATCTGCTTCAAAAGGCAGACTGAACTTTGGCTTAATTTTTCTTTTGATCCATAATGGTTTCAACAGTGCAGAATGCCTCAGCACTGAATTGAAAAGTCATTTTGTTTTTTTGCTCAAATCCATTGAGTGTGACATTTGAAATCATGACCTCTTGATTCAGAGGTAAGAATCTCCCATCAGAAAAAAAAACTAGATATAGTGCAGGGCAAGTTTTCATCATTTAAGAATGAGGGGAAACAGAGGACATGACTGCAGTGTGGGTGCAATGTCAGGTTCAAAACTAGTTTTCAAAAGTAGTATTCCAGGAAGCTAGCTTTTAATTAAGGGTACATAAATACAAACTAGATTTTCTTCAGTAAGTATCATATTGCAATACAATTTCCTTATATGGCAGGGTTACAGTATGTACTATAGGACATTTTATATTGTAAGAACTTCAATGACAGAAGTAGTTGTTCTTGAAGCTGTCTAGTAAAAATGACTAGAAATTCCTCACCAAACCAAAAATTTAGTTCCATTAAAATTCATCTTATACCTAACATAGTAAATCTACATGCTTGACTCAATACTTGTCATTGCAAGTAATTAATGCTGCAGAGATCTCTATTTGTAAACAAACTTACCCCTCAAAACCCCTTTGAAATACTTCCTCTCACCTCAAAACTCTGCACTCCTGCTTAGATTCCTTTACCATGGGAAAAAAAGATTCCATTTATCTACCCTGTTTATACATCTCATAATTTTTTATATTTCATTCAGGTCACTCCTCAATCTGCTGCGCTCCTTGGAAAAAAAGACTCTCTTCATAATCTCTTCTCATAACTAAAGCCTTCCAATCTACTCAGCTTCCTGTTGACCTTTCTCTGCACTATCTTCAGTATAACCATATTCTTTCTAGATTGGGCCAAACAGAAATGGATGCAATATTGCAAATATATTCAAACCAATGTTTTGTAGGGTTGTTGCATTATGTTCTATGCCTAACCTATGAAGGTAAGAGTATTATATGCCTTCTGTACCGACCGCCCTGTGTATCTGTGTTGGCACTTTCAGGGAACTATGGAGTTGAACTCCAAGGTACTTCAGGTTATCAACATTCATTAGTACTATAGCATTTACGGTCCTACACCTGATTAACTTCTCTCCTTGTCAGGTTTAAATTCCATCTGCCAACACTCCATCCAACATCCCATCTGCTTGCAAGATTGCTGAGATTTCAATATTCCCGAACGTTAAGCCGCCAGACCTCCCTTCTTTCGAGTACATCATAATTCCAATGTTGATCCGCGTTCTTGGCTCAGTTGACTTATTGGTGAGGCTCCATGCATGAAAGCAATTGTAGTTGAGTCTGTTGTGTGGCGGAGCAGACATGACACGGCTCTCTCTGCTCCGCCACTGGAGTGGCTTGATTTAACCTCTGCATTTTTCTCTGCACTTGCTGCCCTGCTACAAAGATTCACATCTCTTTGCCAAATTAGTTTAAACCCTCCCAAGTAACATAAACAAACATTCCTGCAAGGATATTGGTTCTCTCTCCAGTGTAGTTCAGATTCCATCCAATGCAGAATAGATCTTAATTATCTCAGTACATACAGAATACTATATTCCTCTTTTCTGAATCATTTCTTTTAGTCACATTTTCACCCATCTTATTCTTCTATTTCTACCCTTTTCTAGCATGTGGCACAGGCAATAATCACAAGATTATGACCCTAGATGTCCTGCTATTTAACACTTTACCTACAGTGGCATGCAAAAGTTTGGACACCCCTGGTCAAAATTTCTGTTACTGTGGATAGCTTTGTGAGTAAAAGGTGACCTGATTTCCAAAAGGCATGAAGTTAAAGATGCCACATTTCTTTAATATTTTAAGCCAGATTACTTTTTATTTCCATCTTTTACAGTTTCAAAATAACAAAAAGGAAAAGGGCCTGAAGCAAAAGTTTGGGCACCATGCATGGTCAATACTTAGTAACACACCCTTTGGCAAGAATCACAGCTTGTAAATGCTTTCTGTAGCCAGCTAAGACTCTTTCAATTCTTGTTTGGGGTATTTCCACCCATTCTTCCTTGAAAAAGGCTTATAATTCTATGAGATTCTTGGGCTGTCGTGCATGTACTGTTCTTTTGAGGTCTATCCCCAGATTTTTGATGATGTTTAGGTCGGGGACTGTGAGGGCCATGGCAAAACCTTCAGCTTGTGCCTCTTGAGGTATTAATATTCCATTGTAGATTTTGAGGTGTGTTTCAGATCATTATCCTGTTGTAGAAGCCATCCTTTTTTCATCTTCGGCTTTTTTACAGACAGTGTGATGTTTGTTTCCAAAATTTGCAGGTATTTAATTGAATTCATTCTTCCCTCTAACAGTGAAATGTTCCCCGTGCCACTGGCTGCAACACAAGCCCAAAGCATGATCGATCCACCCCTGTGCTTAACAGTTGGAGAGGTGTTCTTTTCATGAAATTCTGCACCCTTTTTTCTCCAAACATACCTTTGCTCATGGTGGCCAAGAATTTCTATTTTAACTTCATCAGTCCACAAGACTTGTTTCCAAAATGCATCAGGCTTGTTTAAATGTTCCTTTGCAGACTTCTGGCACTTAATTTTGTGGTGAGGATGCAGGAAAGGTTTTCTTCTGATAACTCTTCCATGAAGGTCATATTTGTGCAAGTGTCGCTGTACAGTAGAACAGTGCACCACCACCCCAGAGTCTGCTAAATCTTCCTGAAGGTCTTTTGCAGTCAAATGGGAGTGTGTTGTGCCTTTCTAACAATCCTATGAGCAGTTCTCTCGGAAAGTTTTCTTGGTCTTCCTGTCCTACACCATTCCTGTTAACTGCCATTTTTTAAATACATTACGAACTGTGGAAACAGCTACCTGAAACGCTTTGCCTTCTTCTTATAGCCTTCTCCTGCTTTGTGGGCATCATTTATTTTAATGTTTAGAGTGCTAGGCAGCTGCATAGAGGAGCCCATGGCTTCTGATTGTTGGGACAAGGTTTGAGGAGTCAGGGTATTTATAAAGCTTTGAAATTTGCATCACCTGGCCTTTCCTAACGATGACTGTGAACAAGCCATAGCCCTAACAAGCTAATTAAGGTCTGAGACCTTGGTGAAAGTTATCTGAGAGCTCAAATCTCTTGGGGTGCCCAAACTTTTGCATGGTGCTCCTTTCCTTTTTTCACTCTAAAATTGTACAAAACAAAAATAATACATTAATCTTGCTTAAAATGTTGAAAAGAATGTTTCATCATTACCTTTATGACTTTTGAAAATCAGGTCATCTTTTACTCCCCTAACTATTCATAGTAACAGAAATTTTGACCGGGTTTTCTAAACTTTTGCATGCCACTGTATATTACTAAACACAATTTGCAGGACCTCTTCACTCATTCTGTCTAGATCTTTAATACCAATATTTACAATGACCTCTGACCATTCTCTTTCCCCATTCAGAATGTACCTGATACAAGACATCCCTGACTTTGGCACTCTGGAGGCAACATACCATTCTGGCATTTCATTTTTGGTTACAGAAACACTTGTCTGTTCCTCTCACCAACAAATCTGCTTCCCTGGATTTTTCTTCCCCTGCTGTGCATCAGAACCATCCATTGTTGCACAAACTTGGCTGTTGCTGTTGCCTTCATCTGGGAGGACAACCTTCACAGTGTATTTAAAATACTATACTATTTTTAGAAGGGAGTAACCAAGACAGAATCCTGCACTACCTATCTGCGCTTCCTGCCCTCCCTGGTGGTCACTCATCTCAATAGACAATAGACAATAGGTGCAGAAGTAGACCATTCGGCCCTTTGAGCCTGCACCGCCATTCTGAGATCATGGCTGATCATCTACTATCAATACCCGGTTCCTGCCTTGTCCCCATATCCCTTGATTCCCCTATCCATAAGATACCTATC
The DNA here is from genome assembly GCF_048418815.1 of Hemitrygon akajei. NCBI lineage: Eukaryota > Metazoa > Chordata > Chondrichthyes > Myliobatiformes > Dasyatidae > Hemitrygon > Hemitrygon akajei. The sequence goes on along the minus strand of NC_133143.1, from coordinate 36,687,485 downwards.
TAGCTCCTTCTTGAAAGCATCCAGAGAATTGGCCTCCACTGCCTTCCGAGGTAGTGCATTCCAGACCCCCACAACTCTCTGGGAGAAGAAGTTTTTCCTTAACTCTGTCCTAAATGACCTACCCCTTATTCTCAAACCATGCGCTCTGGTACTGGACTCTCCCAGCATCTGGAACATACTCCCTGCCTCTATCTTGTCCAATCCCTTAATAATCTTATATGTTGCAATCAGATCCCCTCTCAATCTCCTTAATTCCAGCGTGTACAAGCCCAGTCTCTCTAACCTCTCTGCGTAAGACAGTCCGGACATCTCCTCTCTTTCTGTACCTGTGCAATGGCCTGCTCACTAAACATGCTGTCAATGATATTTTGCATAACCTGGATGCTGCATCGCGAGATCAACCACAGCTCCAACTGTTCTAAATGGCCTGACAAGAACAGTAGCTAGACACAATTCTCACAGGTATAACCATCAGGAACATACCCATAACCTCCCCCCTGCTGCAGGAGAAGCATTCCACTGTCTTACTTTCCATATTGTTCTTTATCCCCAGTCCTTTCTGCTAAAAAAGTGAGAAAACACAACTAATCTGGTTGCAAGCACGCTCACTTCACCAAAGCCTGACAGTCGCCAATTGCACTTAAAGCTCAAATGCAGCACTTTGATCTCACAGCCCCTCACAAAATGATCTCTCCCAGAACACCTGCCTCTCTTTGTGTGCCTCTCACTTTCTGTTGATCCCAAAAGTAAGCAGATTTGAAAAAAATAAATCAGCAGCTATAATATTTTTGGACTGCCATGATAACTAGATAGTGTAGAGACACAGAGAATGCAGATGCTGGAATCTGGAGCAGTAAATGAGCTTCTGGGGGAACTCCACAGGTCATGCACAAGCCATGGGGGGAAATGGACAGCCAATGTTCTTGCTCGAGACCCTTCATTTGGACCAATTGCCAGCTGAAGCTAAATATTCACTAACGCCCACTCATTGACTTCAACTGCAGCAATCTGACCTGAGAGCTCCTCACAGACCATACGACATAAGAGCAGAATTAAGCCATTTAGCCCATCAAGCCTTTTCTGCCAGTCCATCTTGGCCGATTTATAATTTCTCTCAATCCCATTTTCCTGTCTTCTCCCTGTAATTTTTGATGTCCTTACTAATCAAGAAGCCATCAACCTCCACCTTAAATACACACGACTATACTCCTCAGCCATTTTATTTCCAATACCTCACTTAGCAAAAGACTGCTAGATGAATAACTGCTTCTTTCTGTTGCTTTTTTTCTCTCTTTTACCTTAATGCAATTTTTTCTTTTAAATCAATGCAATCACATTTTTTAAATTACATTGTTTTGCCTCAAGGATCATAGCAACCTGTAAGTACATTGAGTTGCTTAACTTAATTGCTTAGACCTTAATTCTCTTTGTCCTATTTGTTGGTAATTTCATTAACTACTGGGAAATTAATCACTCCTTGAGTTTTTTTTGTGAGTATCTCTGCACCTTTGTTCTTAATAGTCAAAGAGTCTCTTAAGTGTAACGTATCAATAGTGAGGTGTAAAGGATATGGATAGAAAGAGTCTGCTGTTTTGCTGTAAGTAGCTTATGTTTCTTTATCCCTATAGCACAGTTTGATGTGGATCCTATTACTCCAACCCAAGGGCCACTGATTAGATCATCAGGCTATTACTTATGTCATGTATTAATCTCTGGCATCAAATATATAATAATATTAATTTGCACTTTAAAAAAAGCTAGTCACTTTAGTATTTTTCTTCTTATCTGCAGGTCAGTATTGGAGTCTGTCAGAGCTAATTGTCTGCTCTGGTGGAAATGTTGATTAGCTCTTGTGCTGTAACAGATTATCCCAGCAATTGGAAACTGCAGTGTTTCAACTTCAAAATGTTTGTAAAAGCAGAATTAGTGCAGTTTTTTATCGCCAGAAAACAGCCTCCTCTCAGAAGACTGCTCGATATGTGAAATGGACTGGGAGAAAAGCTGCAGCTTATACTGAATCATTTAACTGCTTCAAAAAGGAGCTGAATGAGTATCTGGTTAGAAAGCGGATTAAAGGTTAGAGAGATAAGTATAGAACTGAGCAATGCTCCATGAGCCATAATGTGTTCTTATGTTGCTGTTATCTATAGGATGGCAGGTGAAGGTTGAACATAACTGTCAAAGAAAAATGAACATTTTTAGTATGACAACACCCTTTAACTTACCTATCAATTTTTAAACACAATATCTTGAAATTCAGTAGCACCTAAATACTCACTATGGTGAGTTGGGTGCATGCGTTGGAGGGTCCTCCAGTGAATATCATCATGTAGGTATGTTTTCTAATAAAATTCTTAGCTGCATGAAAGCTGGATAAACACTAGTTCAATGCTCAAAGTAAATTTATTATCACAGTAATATATGCCACTATATACAACCCTAAGATTCGTTTAATCGCGGCCACACTCAGTAAATCCAAGAACCATAATAGATGAAAGACCGCACCCAATCAGGCTGACAAACAACCCAACGTGCAAAAGGCAACAAACTGTGCGAATACAAAAGTCAAAAAAAGAATAATAAAAAAGAAGCAATGAATATCAAGAACATGAGATGAAAAGCCGTTGAAAGTGAGTCCATAGGTTCTGGGGATCCCTGATGATGGATGCTGTTTTCCTGCGACATTGCTCCATGTAGGTGTGCTGACTGGAGGAGGGGGCTTTATCAGTGATAGATTGGGCTGTATCCTCTACTTTCTGTAGGATTTTCCATTGAAGGGGATTAGGTTTCCATTTCAGGCTGTGATGCCACCAGTCAATATACTGGTCACCACACATCTATAGAAGTTTGTCAGAGTATTAGATGTCATGCTGAGTCTTTGCAAACTTCTAAGGAAGTAGTGGTGCATCCCTCGAATGCCATTGCCTGCATCCCATTGTCCTTCACAGTCACATCACCTACTCCACCTCCATCAGATAAAAAATGCAATACCTTATCCGTCCACTCCACTCTACTCCATACCTGCACTTACCAATCTTAATCTCACTGGCAAATTGCAACATACACACTTGGTGGTGGCATGGGTGAGATATCATCGTCTGCAGCTCACTGGTCTCAAGCAACATAGACAATGCTCTGACATCTTAGCATAGGTATCCTTCCCTACACCCAGTTCACAGGGTGCTATAAACATTTTTTTACATGTTTCATGTCTTCAGAGTTTTGATGAGTTGTGGGGGTATCATTCATGATTGAGCTTGATGTGGGACTTCAGCAGAAGAGTGGGTGAGTTGGCTTAATATTTGTTTCTTGTTGGCTGTTTATTTCTACAATTAGCAAATTGAATTTCAATGTTTTTGTAGATTTCTTCCATGGTGGTTTAATGGTTTTCTGTAGAATGGCTCCTTTGAGGTAAGTTGGACAATATTTATCTTGCATTGGAAAGGGAAATGGAATTACTCATGAAATCTAGCCCAGAGTTCACTGCTATTGTAATCATTTTAACTCTAACAGTCTGATAAATTCAATTAATTCAATATAGCTAGGGTCCCTGATGTAATCCAGGCTTAACTTTCAGGTGTCAGCTATATCCTATTACATTTGTAGTGTGATAACCATTAACCAATGAAGACTCAAATCCTTCACCTCCTGGTTTAGAAACTGTTTGTAAAACCCATTAAAAACCTTTTCAATTTTTCCACTAACTCTCCATGGGGATTTGCTTACAATGGCAGGAGATAAGACAAATGGGGAAAAAACAAAACTTTTGTCAACTGTTTGGATTCAATGGCTTGCTGGGGTAGCGTGACTAAGATCTAATACAGGTAAGGAAGCTATAAGCTCAACTGGTGAAGAAAACATTTCTGAAACTATTCACATAGAAGGATTTATCACGCAGCGAACAAGATACTCGATCTAACATTGCGGTAATGTGGCTTAAATGGCAGTGCTTTTAACTTCAACATCATTATAATCTTTATACTACCCCATCTCAGCATAGAAGTTGAAAAGGCTGATCATCAGTTGCCAAACAATCATATATTTGAAATGAGCAAAATTCCTACTGAAAATCTAATACAGAGAACAGAAAACAGTGAACTGTAGAAGCCAACAATGTGCCAAGGCAATTAAATTAGTAATCAAATCATCTTCTAATCTCTTCTGCCTACAAAATGTCCATATCCTTTTATTTCCATCACATCTGTGCTCCTATCTAAATGCCTCTAAGACGTCCCTCATGTATCTGCCTCTATCACCACCCTACGCAGCCAATTCCAGGCACCCAACATTTGCTATGTAAAATACTTGCTCCGCAATTCTCTTTTGAAATTACCTCCTCTCACCTTAAATGCATGGCCTCTGGTATTATAAACATAAGGGATTCTGAAGATACTGAAAATCCAGAGTGATACATGGAAAATGCTGGACAAACTCAGCAGGTTAAGCAGCATTTATGGAAATTTATAAACAGTTGATGTTTCAGGCTGAGACCTTCCATCAGGACTCCTCTGGTATTAGACATTTCACCCGTGGGAAAAGGATACTGCCTGTCTACTCTATCAATGCCCCTCATAATCTTATAAACCTCCGTCAGATCTCCTCTCAGTCTCTGCCTCTCTAGAGGGGGAAAAAAGCAAGTTTGTCCAAACTCTCATTGTACTACTATTGAGTTAATTGTGGAAACAAGCCAATCAGCTCCCTTGAACCGACTCCATCATCCAATAAGATACTGGCTGATTTGACTGCAACCCCATCTCTGCATTCCTGCCTAACACAGTAACATTTTAATCCCTAACATGGAGTAGTGGTTCTGGCACAAAATAATTTCAAGTCATTCATCAGGAGGAAGGAGAACATGCCAGGGAATCTAGAGACATCATAATCATGATCTTTATCACGAGGACAGACATCTGCAGTTTAATTGAAGTTGGTCTGTGAGCCACTCTAGTAAAGCTGGTGATATTTATTTATAATAATCTCCAGCAGAAATTCAAGAGTTTTAGGAGATGCTCACTCTTAATTGCATTCAGACAACTACCATCTGTGCCTATGTCATGTGCACACACAAAACTCATACTTTTACATAAGAATATTATACATTGCTTTCTCTCTTTGAAAAAGTAGAGAGCTGTTATAAGTTCAATCTGTTAATTAGCTGTCTCTGATATTTGAATCATCTTAACTCTTTTTCAAAGTCTGGTGTAAAAATGCAAAAGATCCCAACTCAACTCATTCATCACCACTGTCTCTTCTTAAGTAATTGGTTTTACATCTACATATGACATTAACATCATGTTTGACCATTTATTTCTGTTCAAAGTTCAAAGTAAATTTATTATCAAACTACATATATGTCACCATATATAAACCTGAGATTAATTTTGTTGCAGGCATTCATGGTAAATACAAGACATGCAATAGAATCCATGAAAGACCATACCCAACAGATGGACAACAACCAATCTGTAAAACAAACTGCAAATACAAAAAAAAGGAAAAAAGCAAATAGTAAAAATAATAATAATAATTTAAAAATAATATTATAAACAAATAAACAAACAAACAAGCAATCAATATCAAGAAAATAAGATGAAGAGTCTTTGAAAGTGAGTCTATTTCAGTGATGGAATGAGTGAATTTGTGAACAGTTATTCCCTCTGGTTCAAGAGCCTGATGATCGAGGGATGATAACTATTCCTGAACCTGGTACGGCAGGTCCTGAGGGTCCTGTGCCTTCATCCTGATGGCAGCAGCCAAGAAGATAGCATGGCCTGCAAGGTGGGGTCCTTGATGATGGGTACTGCTCTCCTGCTAGAGGGTTCCATCTAGATTTGCGCAAAGGCGAGGAGGGCTTTACCTGTGATGGACTGGGCCATATCCAGTACTTTTTGAAGGCTTTTCTGTAAAGGCATTGTATTTCCATAAGACGACACGATGCAACCAATCAATATACTCTCACCACACATCTATAGAAGTTTGTCAAACATTTAGACAAATCTACGCTAATTTCCAATAAAGAAGAGGTGCTCCTGTGCTTGCTTCATAATGGCACTTACATGCTGGACTTGGGCCAGATCATCTGAAATGACAGCTCCTTGCAATTTAATGTTGTTGACCATCTCCACCTCTGATCCCCTCAATGAGGACAGGCTCAAGGACCTCCTTTACTTCCTGCGTAAGTCAAAAATTATCTCCTTAGTCCTACTGACACTGAGTAAAAGATTACTGTTGTGATACCATTCAGCCAGATTTTCAATCTCCCTCCTATATTCTGATTCGTCATCTCCCTTGATTCACCCAACAACAGTGGTTTCATCAGGAAACTTAAATATGACATTGGAGCTGTACAGTCATAAGTACAAAATGAGTAGAAAACTGAGTCTTTCTGGTACACCAGTGCTGTGGGAGGTTGTGGAGATGTTGTCAATTGGAACTGACTGGTGTCTACAAGTAAGAAAATTGAGAATCCAGTTGCACAAGGAGGTATTGAGGCCTATGACTTGAAGCCTACAGGTGAATAAAACTATACATAGAACTCCAAATTAGGCCTCACCAATGTCTTATACAACTTCAACATAACATCCCATCTCCTGTACGCAATATTTAGACTTATGAAGGCTAATGTGCCAAAAGCTTTCTCTATCACCCTATCTACGTGTGATGCCACTTTCAATGAATTATGGACCTGTTTTCCCGGATCTCTTTGTTCTACCGCATTCTTTCGTCCCCTACCGTTCATTGTGTAAGACTTACCCTGGTTGATCCTAATGAAGTATAAGACCTTGCTTATTTAATTACTGCATTAAATTCCATTTGACATTTTTCAACCCATTTTTCCAGCTGGTCCAGATCCCGCTGCAAGCTTTGATGGTATTCCTTGCTGTCCACTACACCTCCCATCCTGGTGTCATCTATAAGTTTGCTGATCCAGTTAACTACATTATCATCTAGGTCATTGACACAGATGGCAAACATCAATGGATCCAGTGCTGATCCCTGTGGCACTCCACTAATCACAGGCCTCCAGTCAGAGAGGCAACCATCTACTACTACCCTCTGGCTTCTCCCACAAAGCCAATGTCTAATCCAATTTATTGCCTCCAATTGAATGCCAAGCAAATGAACCACTTTGACCAACCTCCCCATGGTGGACTTTGTCAAATGCCTCGCTGAAGTCCATGTTCTCAATATCCACTGCCTTGCCCTCATCAACTTTCCTGATAACTTCCCTGGAAAAATCTATAAGTTTGGTTAGATACAACCTATCACACACAAACCCATGCTGACTATTCTTAATCAGTCCATGGCTATCCAAATTCTCATGTATCTGGTCCCTCAGTATATCTTCCAATAACTTTTTTCACTGCTGATGTCAGGCTCAGTAGCCTATAATTTCCTGGTTTATATTTAGGCCCTTTCTTAAACAGCAGAATAACATTGGCTATCCTCTAATTCCCTGGTACCTCACCTGTCACTAAGGATGATTTAAATATCTCTGTTAGGGCTGCAGCAATTTCTGCACTTGACTCCTGCAGGGCCCAAGGGAACATATTATCAGGCCCTGGAAATTTATCCACCATAATTTGCCTCAAAACAGATAACATCTCCTCCTCTGAAATCTGTATAGGGTCCATGAAGTTGATGCCACTTTGACTTGCTTCCATAAACACTGTGTCTCTCTCCTGAGTAAATACAGATGCAAAAACTCGTTTAAGAACTCCCCCATCTCATTTGTCTCCACGCATGAGTTACTATTCTGATCTTCCAAAGGACCAATTTTGTCCTCTGCAATCCTTTTGCTCTTAACATATCTCTAGAATCCCTTGGGATTCTTCCCTTCATCTTGTCTGCTAAAGCAAAATCATGCCTTATTTTAACATCTTGATTTCTTTCTTAAGTGTTTTCTTGCATTTCTTATACTCCATAAGCACCTCATTTGTTTCTGTAAACCTATGCCTTAACCAGGGCCTCAATATCTCTTGAAAAACAAGACACCCTATATCTGTTTCTTTACCCTTTTTTTCTGACAAGCACATAAAAGCTTTGCACTCCCAAAATTACATTTTGAAGGCCTCCCACTCACCAAGTACACCTTTGCCAGAAAAAAGCCCGTCCCATTTCACACTTAGCAGATCCTTCCTGATAACATGAAAATTGGCTTTTCTCCAATTTAAAATCTCAACCCACGAACCAGACCTATCTTTTTGCATATTTACTTTGAAACTAATGGTGTTATGATCACTAGATGCAAAATGTTCCCCTACACAAACTTCTGTCACCGGTCCTGTCTCATTCCCTAATAGGAGATCAAGTATTGCACACTCTGTCACTGGGATTCCTATGTATTGATTAAGGAAATTTTCCTGAACACATTTGAATAATTCTATCATATCTAGTGCTTTTACAGTATGGGAGCCCTGCTCAATATATGAAAAGTTAAAACCACCTACTGTAACAGCCAATGGTCTGTGATCACTCTACAAATTTGTTCCTCTAAAATCTCTTGGACTGTTGGGTGGTCTACAATATAGCACCATTAATGTGGTCATACCTTTATTATTTCTCAGTTCCACCCATAATGCCTTACTAGACAAATTCTCCAGTCTGTCCTGACAGCACTGTCGTGACATTTTCCCTGACTGGTGATGACACAATTCCTACTTTAATCCCACCCGCTCTGTCACATCTAAAAGAATGGAACCCTGGAATACTGAGCTGCCAGTCCTGCCCTCCCGCAACTAAGTCTTACTCATGGCTACGATATCATAATTCCAGCTGTTGATTCATCTGCCTTTCCTGCGATACTTTTTGCATTGAAATGTACATAGCTGAGGACACTAATTGTACCATGCTCAACCTTTTGATTCCTAACTTTGTCTGAGGTCTTAACAACATCTGTCTCCACAACCTCTCCACTATCTTATCTGTAACTCTGATACCCATCCCCCTGCAACTCTAATTTAAACTCCCACTCCCTCCCATACTGCGAGGATATGTTTGATATGATTCATCGCCAACCCCTCAAAGCACTTAATCACAGTGGATTTCAGTGCCACTAGATGATAGTCGTTGAGGCAGGTTACCACGTTCTCCTTGGATGCTGATATAGTGGAAGCCTGCTTGAAGCAGGAGGGTACCACACACTGCCAAAACGAGGGGTTAGAGATATACCTGGACCTCTTGTCACCAGACCTGAATAGCAGATGTCAGATCTCATGGTTCATTCAATGCTTCTGGCAAGGAATATTCTAAAAGATATTGTCAGGATACTGTCATCTACAACTGTTTTCGTGAAGTCTATGACGACCGTGGTGTATTCATTCATATCCAATGATCAGTCCTTGAACACAGCCCAGTCCATCGATTTGAAGCAATCCCACAGCCACTTCTCAGTGTCTCACAGCCACCTCATTGTTGTCCTTATCTTATAAAGACTCAGCATTATTTCTTTGCTTTTATATTCTATTCCCCTTGAAATAAATGCCAACATTGCATTTGCCCTCTTTCCCACAGACTCAACTTGCAAATTAACCTTCTTGGAGTCTTGCATGAGAACTCCTAAATCTTCCACCTATCTTCATATCATCCACAAACTGCCACAAAGCCATCAATTTCATGATCTAAATCAGTGACAATGTGAAAAGCGGTAGTCTCAATACTGACCCCTGAGGAACACCACTTGTCACTGTCAGCTCCAGTGCCACATTTAAGTTTGTTGACAATACCATTGTTGTTGGCCAAATAAAGAACGATGACGAACCAGCATATAGGAGGGAGACTGAAAATCTGGCCACAAAAAATAGCCTCTCATTCAACATCAGCAAAGCCAAAGAGCTGATTTTTATGTACAGGAGGGGGAAACAGGAGATCCATGAGATAGTCCTCATCGGGGATCAAATGTGGAAAGGTTCTGTAACTTTAAATTCCTCGGCGGAATTTCATTACAGAGGATCCGTTCTGCATCTAGCTTGCAAGATGCCATTGCAAAGAAGGCATGGCAGCGCCTCTATTTTCTGAGAAGTTTCCAAAAATTTGGCACGTTATCTAAAGCTCTGACAATCTTCAGTTGATGAACGGTAGAGAGTATAATCTTGGAATAGAAGCATCAGCACCCTTGAACAGAAAAGTCTAGAAAAAGTAATGGATACAGCCCATCAAACACAGGTAGAGTGCTCCCCAACATTGATCACATCTACAAGGAGCGCTGTTGCAGGAAAGCAGCATCCAGCCATTAGAAAGCAGGTACAGGAGCCTTAGGTCTTAACCCATCAGGTTCAGGAGCAGTTATTACCCCTCAACCATTAAGCTTCTGAACTAGATGGAACAACTTCACTCAACTACACTTGCCTTCCACAATCTAAGGACTAACATTCAAGGACTCTTCAGCTCATGTCCTCAATATTATTTATTGCTAATTTATTTATTTATCTATCCACCTATGTATTTATTTATTTATTTATTTATATTTTTTTTTTATTATTATTATTCTGTTTTTCTCTTTGGATTTGCACCATTTGTTGTCTTTTACACATTGATGTTGGCTGGTCTTTTGTGTAGCTTTTCACTGACTGTTGTGTTTCTTTCTATTTGCAGTGAATGCCCATAAGAAAACGAATCTCAGCGTAGTGTATGGTGACATTTGTATACTTTGATAATAAATTTACTTTGTACTTTGTAAATTTACTTTTTATGCTCAGGTGATACACTCAGTACCTTTCCATATATTCTTCTCAGCTTTAAGTTATTGTGGGATAGAGATTCTCAGAGTTGATGTGGATGTTGGAATTTTTTTCAAGGAAGTTTTGAACCCATCTCAGAATCTCTTCCTCTGCCTTCCTGATAAGGTCTATCCATGTAATGTAGAGTTTCACCCCAAAATGCCCAACATCTCCTTTCCTCCCACAGATGCTGCTCTACTGTTGAGTTACTTCTGCAGATTGTTTGTTGCTCCAGATTCCAGCATCTGCGGTTTCTAGTCTCTCCACAGATATTGGTTTACTTGTACTTTCACTGATTTATGGGGAATTTGCTGAAACACTATTTATAGTATTTTTCCAGTGTCTTGAGATGTCTGCAATAGGTATTTTAGATCTCAGAAGCATATTTAAGGACAAGGATTACTGCTGTACAAGGCATTGGGGAGACTAAATTGAACAGTTCTGGTCTCCTTAGTTAATGAGGAAAATATTACTGTTAATAACAGTTCAGAGAATGATAACTTAATTGATTCCAGGGATGATGCTGTCAATTTACAGTTGAGCAAGTGGGGCCTCCAATCATTGAAAAGTAGAAGAATAAGAGATGATTATAGCAAAATATATTGTGAGGAGACTTGTAAAAGTGAATGCTGAGAAGATGTTTCCCTCTGGGGGAATGAAATATGAGGGGGCAGAGATTCAGAATAAGGGCTTGCCCGCTTCAGAGGCAGGATTTTTTCTCTCTCTGAAATTCATGAATCTGTTGCATTCTCTACCCTAAAGAGTAGTGGAGATGAATAATTTTAAATATTCAAGGCTGAATCTTTGACCCATAAGAGAAATCCGGAGGTGTGGGAAATGTATAGGAAGGTGGAATTGAGTCCTGGGCCATAGGACCTGCTCCTGGTCCTATTTCTTATGTTCAATTACAGAAACTGAGTTAAAATGCATTGGTGCACACATAAGTAGAGCGCCAGATCACTGCTGATTTTTTCAGCAAACATATGAGAGAATGAGCTTTACGCTAATCACTTGGAAGAAGTTTGCTTCGCCACAAAAAAAATCCATTCAAACACATGAGGCAGAAAGTAGGGATATTTTCCAGGTATTTTAACTATTACCTTCCAAATATAAACTTAGTCCATCACAAATTTTGGAATATCTTCAGAATATACCCTTAAAATCTAAAAATAGCAATGCTATTCTCTTCTTACGGGTTAGAATTAGAAGCCATTGAAGGGAATTGTGATTAACATTGCAAGAATTGGAGCTGGAAAATGATTATGGTTAAGAAGACATTTCACTCATTCAAATTTATGAAACTGGGGACAGTACTAAGTACATGAATATTTTAAGAGTGAGCTAAACAATTTTTAGGGAAAAAACATAAGGATAAAGGAGATTATAGAACTCACTTTAGCTTTGTGAATGTGTTTTTGGATCTCTGTAGTTCTATTCATAGCCACACGCCTTTATTTTAAATAAGTGGATTAACTTTTTAAAAATGCATAAATGAATTTTAAACAAGCATTAACATATTTGTTATTGACATGTTTCATAGTCTAATTTATACACAAGGTTTAGTTATAATGTATAATGGATTCATATAATAAATTTCACTGTTGGTCTCTATATCTTCTAACACAAAGTGATTTAAATACAAGGAACTCCAGTTTCAAGAGGTACCAAAAAGTAAATCAAGTCTTTTTCATACATCAAGAAGTAAATTAACTGAGCTGAGAACTCATCTGTCACTCCTTAGAAATCAGAGATCAAAATAAAAGGGATGGAAGATTTTATCAAATAAATCACAGTTGCTTTTCCATTCCATCAAAGATGGAAATTTGACTTTGAAATTACTATCCAGGCTACAAGGACAGAAGTTTGAGGTTACAGAACTAATTTAGAAAGGTTATTGTATGGATATAACCAAGTGCAGCTTTGTTCCTTCGCCAAATAACCAATTATTCTTGTGAAACTCTTCTCCCTTTCATGGTCTTCTATTACCAAAATAACAGTTTCCTCAGGGAACCACTTCACACTGTATTTCAGAGTAACAAAAGTCATATTTATTAACTTGTCATAATGTTGTTATTTATTCTAGATGGATGTTCAAATTATTCATAGTAAAGGATATTTTAATTAATTCCCTCCAAATATAAGTTTAGTAAAAACAAATTTCAGAATATACCTTTCACAATCAATTACCTAAAAGCATCAAAGACATTATTATTCTGTCCTTACAGGTTAGAATAAGAAACCATGGCTGAAAGGAATTGTGATTAACACTGCAAGTATGGGAGCTATAAAATTATTGTGGCTCAGAAGACATTTAGCTCATTCAAATTTATGAAATTAATTTAAGTATTAGGACAAAATTATGCTGTGATTGTTCTGATGAAATATTGAATAAAGGACATGTATTCTAATTGGTTGATAATTATTTATAAAATAATTTCAAAATATTCACAATGTAAATAGTAAGTGTCTGAGACTTTGGACTGTACCTCACGTCTTATTTGTTTCAAAGCAATATGCCCCTTGGTAGATAAAACCTAAGTTTATTGCTATAATTCATTTTAAATGTCCTGCAGTATTTAGAGTACATTCGGCTTTACATTCACAGGAGATATGTTACGTTTTGTACTCTTTAAATCAGCATATTCTAAGTCTGACTTTTAAGTTTGCAACTAGCTTATCCCTTCTTGAATCTCTCTCCTATGCTCCTTTAAAAACTGTAATATCCCATCAACATCATCTCTGACAACTGCAATATATTCTGATCATCATATCTGCATCCCTTATTTAGTGTTTCATCATACCTGTCCTTCCTCCACCTCGTGCTCTGCAATGTCATATTTCTTCTCCAACCTGGCAAAGGACCTAACTTCCCATTTCAGTTTATTAATAAAAAGAGGAAGGAGAGATGCACGTAGTACATGCCAATGCAATGATATGCTTCAAAGAAATCAACATGGAGATACATTGAATGATATAAAACACTCTATAGAAGATTTTTCCATCATCTAATCACTAATTAAAAACCACTTACCCTTCAACTTGGAAATACAGTCATCTATCATCTCAACAATTGCTAAAAGCAAATTATTTCTCTCTAGTCCATCTCTGACAACGCCAGTAGAATTTTTTGCAAGTTGTATTGGTACTGTACATTTGGAGTGGTCATAAAGACAAACCATGTGATGTCATATGTGAATCATATGCCAAGTTGAGGCTAGACGCAGACTAAAGGAATAGAACTTCATATTTGGTCTCAGTAGTTTCCACCCTATTGGCATGAACATTGATTTCACAAGAAAGTCTGCAGATGCTGGAAATCCAAAACAACACACACAAAATGCTGGAGAAACTCAGCAGGTCAGGCAGCATCCATAGAAATTAATAAACAGTCAACGTTTTGGAAAGGAGGTTAACTGGAAGGTGATAGGTAAAGCCAGATGGGTGGGAAAGGTAAAGGGCTAGTGAGGATAGAATCTGATAGTAGAGGAAAATGGAGCATAGAAGAAAGGAACGGAAGAGACAATAAACTGGACTGGTCAAAGAACACTGAGGCTGTCTACAAGAAGGGTCAGAGCCGTCTCTATTTCCTGAAGAGACTGAGATCCTTTAACATCTGCCAGATGATGCTGAGGATGTTCTACGAGTCTGTGGTGGCCAGTGCTATCATGTTTGCTGTTGTGTGCTGGGGCAGCAGGCTGAGGGTAGCAGACACCAACAGAATCAACAAACTCATTCATAAGGCCAGTGATGTTGTAGGGGTGGAACTGGACTTTATGACGGTGGTGTCTGAAAAGAAGATGCTGTCCAAGTTGTATGCCATCTTGGACAATGACTCCCATCCACTCCAAAATGTACTGGCTAGTCACAGGGGTACATTCAGCCAGAAACTCATTCCACTGAGATGCAACACTGAGCGTCATAGGAGGTCATTCCTGCCTGTGGCCATCAAACTTTACAACTCCTCCCGTGCAGTGTCAGACACCCTGAGTCAATAGTCTGGTCCTGGACTTATTTCCACTTGGCATGATTAACTTGTTATTATTTAATTATTTATGGTTTTATATTGCTATATTTCTACACTATTCTTGGTTGCTGCGGCTGCGATGAAACCCAATTTCCCTTGGGATCAATAAAGTATGTCTGTCTGTCTGTCTGAAGAGGGAACCAAGGGAGAGATGATAGGCAGGTGAAAAGCGATCAGAGTGGGCAATAGAAGAAGAGGGGAGGGGGCAGGAAAATATTTTTTCATATCAGAATGTGGAATCGATATTCATGCCACCAAGTTGGAGACGCCTCAAAAGGAATATAAGATGCTGCTCCTTTACCCTGAGGGAAGCCTCATCGTGGCTCAAAAGAAGGCCATGGACTGACATGTTGGAACTGGAATGGGAATTCGAATTAAAATGTTCAGCAGCTGGAGCAGAGGTGCTTT
The DNA here is from genome assembly GCF_048418815.1 of Hemitrygon akajei. NCBI lineage: Eukaryota > Metazoa > Chordata > Chondrichthyes > Myliobatiformes > Dasyatidae > Hemitrygon > Hemitrygon akajei. Next base: position 36,672,335 of record NC_133143.1, on the reverse strand, counting down.
ACGAAGTGGTCCCCCAATTTATGATGGGTATCACCAACATAGGGTGATCAAAGGTAAGGTCCCTGTTGAGGACAGAATGTTCTGCCCCAGAAAGGGGAAGGTCAGAGGGATGGGTGAAGATACCGCAAGGATTAGAATTGAAATGAGAGAGGGGAACAAATTTGAAGGAGGTGTTGGGGAGATCCAGGGGTGGGAGGTAAGTGGAGGCTATAAGGACCCAAGAGGTGACAGTGAAGACTGAGAGACATGAGCTTGGAGAGTGGTGGTGGGGAAAGAGGACACTGGGGGTCCAGTGGCAGCGAGGAAAATCTCAGCTTTCAGCTGAGATTGGTCTGTTCTTTTTATTTTCAATTTCCCTTTGGAAAGAAAAACAATTCAGACATTTTCCTGTACATTTTTATGATGATTACAAAGCAAAATCAAACCCAACTGCTTGATTCAGTGCCCTGCAAAGTAAACCTTCTAAAATAGCACACCTGTAAGAATTACAAACATTAAGACCCACCTTGCACTCCATATAATTCAAGTTCTAAGTCTCTACAGAAAACATTATCATTTAATTCTTCACTTGTTGAATTCTTCTACATCTAACACCCTGGGAAAGGTTTCACTGCTAATGTAATTGTTTCTCTGTAGCAGCAGTGTTTGCATTATGACTAGAGATAATGGGGGCTTTGGAATGTGCAGTGTACAATGAGGGGAGGTTTCTCTTTCTTGTGTGCCCAAGAGCAAGGAATTCGTGGGCTTTTGTTCGGCAGAAGATGGAGAGAGAAGATGCCAGAATGTTGAGGTCGTAGACTGCAGGACTGAGTGGATGTGGAATGGGGTTGGGAGTCGACGACACCCAGAGGAAATCGATGGAGAATGAATGAATGGGAAAATCATGAACTGTAATGTGCATGTTAGACTGTTTCATTAAAATGGACCTTTTCTTTTTGCTTTCTTTACTAACCCTCTGGTCAAATTAAGAAATATAAAGCTGAATCATTTAATTTCTTATGGTGTACTGTTGGTTATTTCTTGTTACTGATTTTTAACAGGGGAACACCACGCAGTATCCACCCAAACAAGATTTCACCAGTTTGACAGGGGTGGCAATGGCGAATAGACGAATAAAACCCGCTGAACTTGGGGGACACATACAGTGCATGTTGCTTCATGGGTTTTTTTTTTTTTTTGGATAACTTCAATTTCACAGGATAAAAATAAATCACCTGACTTTACGGTACAACATGCTTGGGAGTGAGATCCATAAAAATGAGAGATTTGGGCAAGATATCCTTACCCAGCAGAATATTTTCTTTCTACGAAGATATAGACCAATTTATATGAAGTATGTAAGATCCAGTAAAGCCACAGGGATTATTTTCCATGATGACAAAAAAAGTCTTGTCAGCTCAGACTGCCATTAATAGAAACATATGCTTCATTAGGAATCACTTGTTCAATGTCCATTGCTACGATTAATAAGTCATGGTGTGTGTGACTGCATCTGCCTTTAGATTCAAGGTGCCTTTTTTTGGGAGATATTTGAGTTAATAGTGGATATAAACATAAAATAGGACTTGATTTCTCCATTTAATGCACTCCACCATCAAAAGACTGGGTATGATTCAAAGTCTATTGGAATCATAGATTCATAGACTTATACAGAATGCAACAAGCCCTTCCATCTGAGGTCCATGCCAACTAAGATATTCATCTAAGGAAGTCTCACTGACCTGTGTTTGACTTTTATGCTTTTATACCCTTTCTAATATGCCCAATTAAAAAGGCTAGTTTGGAATGAACTGTTGGCATGGACATAGTGAGTCAAAGTAATTGTTTCTGTGCTATGTAAATTAGTGAGAGTGTCATGGTGAAGGCGGAGAGCTATTGTTATTCCTAGTGACCACATCTAATGTATTGGTTCATTTAAGCTAATATGATCTACTGAGCAAAGTCAAGGAGGTAGAGTATATCAGGTTCGTAATTCAGATTTATGAACCTCATGGAAGAATGGCAAAACTGTATTCCCCATCTGATTTTCACCTGTGAATGTTGTTGTAAGTTATTCAACACAGAACAGGATGGTCTGTAAGTCATGCCAGCTCCTAATTCATCCATATTTAAGATGCTCTACAATTCCTTTTTGAAAATTAATATTGAATTTGCTTTTCCCATCATTTAGCCCGTGCTTTCCAGATCAAAAAAATGAAGATAGGGTCTTCTTATATTCTTCTGGTTGTTGTGCATAACATTTTGAATCTTATTCTTGGTTTCTAATCCAACCGCAAGTGGAAGCTGCTGTACATCTATGTGTTTTTCATCATAATGTTTTACATTCCTGATCAGAGAGAAACAAAAGAGACTGCAGATGCTGGAACTAGAATACCTGACAGGACCTGATGAAGGATCTCAGCCCAAACTGTCAACTGTACTCATTCCATAGATGCTATCTGACCTGCTGAATTCCTCCAGCATTTTGTGTGTGTCACTTCAATGTAGTTATGCATCAAACTTTACTAATCAGAACATGAGACCCTGTAGATATTGACCAGTGTAAAATGGGTGATAGCAAGTTGGCAGCCACTTTCTATGCCACTAATTTTTTTTTAATTTTTCTGTCTTAGTCATAAAATAAGCTGCTAAGAGATTTGAATAAATCTTCCCCAGAGAATAAAATACAAGATTACACTTCAGGAAAAGTGAGAAGAGGGAACAGTGGGAGAGGAGGATAGGCACTAAACAGGAATCTACATATTCAGCAGCATAACCGTTGAGGATTCTTAATGGTTTGTTTTATCTCAGCTTCCACATTAACTAATATATGAGGTATATTTTCAAAATAATTTCAGCCATTTGCTGCATTCACGACTGTAGACTCAATCCAAGGAACAAATAGCAAAACGCCCAGCTGTAAAAGTGAAGAGCTCAAAATGGTAAGATTGACAATGCTAAGATTATCAGAGTGAAGTCATACATATTGAATGAAGAGTTGACATCTGCATCTTGGGTAGTGATTAGCTACTGTAGGGTGATAGGAAATATTTTTGAAGGCTGAACCGATTAATATTGACAATATTAGATCATTAAACTTCTTCCTGTACTCTATCCATACTCCTGGAGCTTCTCTTCAGATACTGATCTACACTATTATTTGTTTCACTTGGCCAGCTAGACATTTGCTGGAGGGCCATCTACCCATCACCATCGTGGACATATGGGTCCTTTCTTCTATCCATATCTTTCTTCAAGATTTCAATTTCACTTAGAAAAAGCTGATGCATATATGGTCACAGGATCAACCAAGTAAGATTTGTGCTGTTAACTTTTCAAGGAATGTGCTGCATTCTGCTACCATATTCAGCAACTGGTGAAGGTCCTCTCTTGCCACTAACATTACAGACAGACTCTGATGTTAATGAATCACGTGCAGATTGCCATTGCACAGAGCCACCCTTTAAGACATGTAAGCGTTCATACTGCGTATTCTGCTAACATCAGCATGTTCAAATGAAGGTTATCATTTATTACAGTTGCTCTGTACTTCAGGATTATCCAATTTAATACCCCTGGAGGTTCAAATAAAAGAAAAAGCTCACAATAAGTGTTAGGTTCATAATATGATAATGTTAAAAACACAGTACTGCATAGAAGTGTTAAAGTGAAATGAGGAAAGCAAAGAATGTGCAAATAGATTATTGGACATTATATATCAAGTTATAAGGAAGAAAAAGGTGATCAATTAGAGCCAAAAAGATGATCTTGCAAAAGTAGAGCTCACCAGATACTTAAAGAGTACTCTTCCATCCTTGTTTGTTAAAGAAGAGGATATTGCCAATGTCACAATAAGCAATGAGATTGTAGAGATTTTGGATAAGATAAAAATTTTAAAAAGAGGAGGCATTTAACAAGTTAGTGACATTGAAGGCGAAAAAGAGTAGAGGATGTACGTTTGTAAAAATTCTAAGGAATTGTAGCCAGAATGGTGAAACGGCCAGAGACAATCCATGTAACTTTTAACAAAAAGGAAGGTAAAATAATAATGAGGCCAATTATAACAATTTCAAAAAGCATGTGGAAATGAAGAAGACAAAAGTATGTTTAAAGATGGCAGGATAACTTGACAGTAACTACAAAAATGGAAATGGAACGTTCGGCTTTATAATTAGAAGAATATAATATGAAGGCAAGGGAATGACATTGAGTACATGAAGCACTCAAGCACTATTCATTCTGGGCACCAAATTTTAAGGAAAAATGTATAGGCCTTGGAAAGGGTGCAAAGATGATTCTAAGCATGCAGGACTCAATTATTTGTAGGGATTAGAGAAGAATTAGTAGTTCTGCTGAAGAAGAGATGCTTAAAAACAGGATTGGCAAAGGCATAAAAATATTAATATTTTTAACAAAGTGGAAAGTGAAAAACCATTTCGATTATTAGAATGATTAGAATTCAGAGAGAATAGTTTAAGGTGTTCAGCCAATGAACTGGGACAATGTTTTATTCCTTGAGATGTGATAACCTTGCCTGAAAGGGAGACGGAAGCAAAGTTCAAAGTACATTTGTTATCGAAGTATGTATATGTTACCATATAACAAGAATAATTTTCTTGCAGGCATTTACAGGGGAATAAAAAGAAATACTATAGAATTTATGAGCAAAACTATACAGTATGTAAACAGACAAAGATAAACAAGCAAACAATGAGCAAAGGGAGACAAACTGTGCAATTTAAAAAATAATACTGAGAATAGAAGCTGTAAAGTGTCCTTGAAAGTGACTCTGTAGGTTAATATTATCTTAACATGATTTTTAAAAGGAATTAAAGAAGAGATTTTTGCAGAGTTATAGGGAAGATCAGAGGAGTGGAACTAATTGAATTGCTAAGGAGTTAGTAAAAATACAGTTGGCCAAATGGCCTCTACCTACCCAGAAAGAATCTTTTCTAAATACCCTCTGCCTTTTATAAGCCATTGTGCAGCAGACGTCAGCACATGATTAATGCATCTTCTTAAATTCCCTTCTCAGTGAAGTAGCAAAGGAATTAAAGGTGAATCCACCACTATTTGTTTGCCTTCATTCCTCTGTGCAAAGTCGTGACTTCAGGAATGACCCCAACATGAGCGATCACACTCATCGCATTTCACCATTTGTCCTTGAATTACTCTGTTGCATGGGCCAAAGCTGAGGTGATTGTTATCTGGAATTTGGCAATTTATGCTATCTCTTGTGACATTTCTTCTGAGCTTACATTATAAATATTCACTTTTTTTGTTCTCATCCTTCAAAAAGCCTTATATTTAAAGCATGACTTCGGGATTCATTTCATCAGCAGATTATAAAACAATCACAAACCAAGGTCACTTCTGACTATGAATGGAAGCTCCGTGTCTGAGAAATGACAAGTTACATGATCAAACTAGTACACCTGTCATGACTGATATAGACATTTTCAGATTTTCATTCACAACAGCTGAAGTCCTTCTAAATTCACAATGAAATATTTCATGGACACAAGTTAATAAAGTTTTGGTGCCCATTTGAAAGATGATGCAATATAGTCCATACTTATTAAAGTCTTAAAAATAAAAATCACAAATATATATTAAATTTACTGAAGAACTTCATAGCAGAAGTAAAGATTTTAGCTTCAAATTCTCAAAATCTCAATCATGATTGGGTATGCAACATATTGTCAACTTGTATAAGCTGAGGTGCTTTAATTACCTTGCTGATGCCACCTTCTGAGCATGGCAGTACAGGCATGAATCTACTAGTCATAAAACCACTGTGCCGACTGCACATTGTTGCAGTGTCATTGTAGCCTTTTCTGCTATCTGCCTGATTTTTAAAGTGAGCCATTTAGATAAGACATCTCCCTTCAATGATATCCAAGTCTGAACACTTAGCTCTTTTCAAGAGTCTTCAGATTACCGTGTTTCACACTTCTGATACTGAAGTTTACGAACACTTCGATTTGAGGAGAGTAAATCTGGGCCAATAATGCAAATAATTGTTGGTGTCAAAGGATGGCAATTCTTCATGTGATCTCTTCAACAATCATTGTACTTCATGAGTTGTGATATAAAAATAGAATTTAACGGTTCATTGCAACTCTTTTATATTTCAAACGTAACAAGAATAACTGCATATTATTTTTTGATTTAAGAAATGTCACAAGAAGACAGGTGTTCAAGAGTAAAGTCTCATACAAGTGTATACACTCAGCTCAGCATTTCCCAATATATATGTGCTTACTGTGCACATGCAATGTTATAGCATGAGTATTTATAAACCTAGAAATAATAGCTCGATGACAACACTTTTGCTCTAACTTCAACGACACAATGTTCATTAAACATGAATACTTTATATTAGACTTGAGGAATATCAGTGAAAATCAATCAACCTTAACTTCAATGTTGCAGTTTCCCTAACTAGAGTTAAACACTCAACCTAATGAAAATGCAAGAGGCTACAGGTTATTGAATCGGCAGCAAAGATAAAACAAGATGTAGCATCACCCAGAATGGGTGTGGTAAAATAGCAGTTGCTGATAAATATTGTTTTGAAAGAAATTATTCCCCTGTTTTGAATGCAAATGCTTAATCTATCAGCAGCTGTACAATGCAGTAGGGGTTAGATTGTAGTGGAGTAGAGTAAAGTGTAGGGGTGTCTTTATTTCTTACCAGAATAATTATTCTCTACCATGGTTAGTTAGAAAGGTCCAGACATATGTAAGCACCATGGTTCTGTCTCAGATTTTCCCCACCTCATATTACTAATTTCATTGAGATAACAAGATGGCAGTGATAAGTGGTGAATCTGCATTCAGCTCCAATGGGAATCATCAAATATTCCTGTTTAGGATTATCACAACTGAAAGCCACAGTCATGGCCATGAGTACTTCAGTAAGCAACATGGGTACCAGATGTTTAAAAAATCTATCAATCCTTGAAGACAAAGGCAGAGAAGGCACACAGGGACGATTGAAACGCAGAGGCCTTAGACCCTTAATCTCACCTATCCTGCTGATGATTTTATATTCTTTGGAAAATAAGATAGAAGACCTCAGAGCAAGATTTTTGTACCAGAAAGACATCAGAGACTGCTGTGTACTTTGATTCACGGAAACATAGTAAACCTGTCATTTTGGATGCAGTGCTGCAGCCCGGTGGCTTCATCGTTCACCATAAAGATAGAAATGTTGAGTATTTTAAAGCTTGAGAAAGGGGTGTATGCTTCATGATTAGCTCATTGTGGTGCACGGTGATGATAGCTCAGGCTCAGCCCTGCTCACCCAAACTGGAACATCGAGTGGTTAAGTTTCAACCATTTTATCTGCCAAGGGAATTTTCTGCCATCATCCTAGTTATGGTGTACATTCCACCTCAGGCCAACATCAATCAGGAAGACACTGGAGGAGCTGAGCATCGTGATCAGCAGTCACGGAAAGCACATTGTGATGCCTTCCCTATCATTGTGGGGGATTTCAATCAGGCCAGGCTTCACTCAGGCCAAGCTGAAGAAGACTCCAATCAACTACCAGAGGAACCAACAGCCTTGACCACTGGTATACCACCATGAAGAATGCTTACCATGCCAACCTACACCTACACTTTGGAAAGTCCAATCACCTGGCTGTACTTCTATTCCTGACATATAGGAAGACACTAAAGACCCCAGCACCAGTACTGAGAACCAAGAAGGTATGATCAAAGGAAGTGGAAGAGTACTTACAGGACTGCATTGAGTTGGTGGACTGGACAACATTCAGGGATTCATCTTTGAATCTGAATAATACACCACAGTTCTCACCAACTTTATCAAGACTTGTGTGGCTGAGTGTGTGTTTTCAATAACATACTGGACATTACCAAATCAAAAGGTATGGTTGAACCAGGAGATTCGTAGTCTGCTGAGGGCTAGATTTGTGCATTCAAGATCACTGATCCAGAGCTATATATGAAGTCCAGTTTTGACCAATGGAAAGCTATTTTATATCACCCAGTGTGGACATGGCCCAAATGCGGAGTGAGAGACACTGAAGCAGGTTGATATTTCACAGACTTTAATGTGAACAATGTTAAAGGGGAAAAGAAAACAATAAATGCCAGGCCAAACAAAGCCGTTGACTAAAACACTCAAATGGAAAATGAAACCTACTCTGTGGCTGAAAAGACAAACTAAGAATAAAATGAATACCCCTAGTCTTCAGATGCAGTTGACTCAACAGTCCAATTTCTCAGGTAAGGTGGAAAGAAGATAGCAAAGCATAGCTATGTCAAAGTCTCGACAAATACTATGACAGAACGAATGGAGTTAAATACTATCACAATGAAGTAATAATCAGCTGACACATGCATATTCATGAGCACAATTGGCAAATCTGATGCACTGCTGAATCTGTGGTTGTGACAGGGCCCCCTTCTAGGTGCATCCCCGGAGGTGCCACAGACCTGTGTCCGCTGGAAGTCCCAAATGAGGGATTTGTCCAAGATGTCCTTCAGTGTGCACTGCCAATATTGGAGCCAAATACTTCCATGTAGAGACAGAAACGAGAGATTAGACAGAGGTAGTTCGACCCAGTGACACCGTGAGACAAATCATTTTCAAAATGTGGACCCTCAAATTGGAGCTAATCCAGCATCTGTTTCAAGAATAAAACTAACACAGAATCTGAATTTATCAAAATAAATTTAAACTTAAACATAAAACACCAGGAAACCACATTACTAAGAGCGAATCACTGGAGAAAAACACAAGAAACTCTAAAAACATTAATAATTGTTAAGCAACAATTAACCAATTCAGGTGCCCTAAAAGCTCAGAGCCCAAAAGCTCTCTGATGCCCTGCACAGGCCTGAAGTCACTACAGGACCTCTCGCCCTATAGCTTGCACTTGATGGCCCTGGAAGACCTGAAAACTCGAGATCCAGGGAAGACTCGAGTGACCTGGGGAACTTGAGAGGGAGGGAGACTTGAGGATCCAGACAGACTGAGACCTGGGAACCCCAACAGACTGAGATCAAGAAATCCTTGGCAGGGCCAGGAGGGAGGCTTGGGAGTCCTCGAGATGAGGAGGACGTTGAAAAACCCTAAACACATTGAATAAGCCTTGGAAACAATCGGAAAAAGAAAACCCTGAGGACATAGAGAAAAGTCCTTGGGAAACCTTGAAACCTAGAGAAGGAACCTTTTCAAACCTTGTTCAGTGTTTTATCTTTCACAATTTTTCCAGAGACAATTAGGATATACTCTCAATTTTACAGATCAAGACAGGATAGAAAGGTTTCTTTCATCGGTAAGCTAGCTGGTTCTCTGTAGACCTGTTTGATTTGCTGCATGAAAGTTCAATTTTCCCAGTCTGTAACATGACTTTCTTCAAGAGGTTAAAAATACTCTTGATAGGTTACTTTACTTGTGTATTTGCACACTCCAGCCAGGGGTCAGCTTTTGGAGTAGGGCTCTTCCAGAATTTACACTTGACTTGAATGATGATTTGTTGAATCATTTGATAAGCTTGCTTGAAGCACTGATTTGTTATGCAGACCTGAGTCACGGGACCACAATGCTGGGAACCTGGGTACTTGTGACTTGAAAAGCTTGGAATGGATACCGGAGAAACTCAATGTAAACTGGAGAAGCTCGGTATGTAGACTCGGGACTCCCGGAATGTCGAGTCAGGACATGCATTAATAATAGAAGGCACCCTCTCCTCAAGCCACCAATGTCAAAACATCACTGTTCAGACTTTGCTGGGTCCATTACTTGGCACGATCCTTCTGTCATGCTGGAGACAGAAGCAAGAGTTCATAGATAGGAATTCCAACGGAACATTGTTGCCTCCACAAATCACTCTGACCAATGAATGTCATGGCCAAGGTCAGCTGCTCTCTCTCTCTCTGCGTGGTCCAACTTTGCATGGTGGAGACTTACTGTCACTCGTTGCAGATATGGCCCAATTGTGGAGTGAGAGACACTGAAGCAGGTTGATACTTCACAGACTTCAGTGCGAACAATCTTAAAGAGAAAAAGAAAACAATAAACGCTAGGCCAAACAGGGCCATGGACTGAAACACTCAAATGGAAAACAAAGCCTACACTGCGGCTGAAAAGAACAACTAAGAATAAAATGAATACCGCTAGTCTTCAGAGTCAGTTGACTCAACAGTCCAATTTCTCAGGCAAGGTGGAATGCAGATAGCAAAGCATAGCTGTGTTCAAGTCTCGACAAATACTATAACCAAATGAGTGGAGTTAAATACTGTCACAATGAAGTAATAATCAGCTGACACGTGCATATTTATGAGCACAATTGCCGAATCTGATGCACTGACAAAACCGTGGTTGTGACATTTTAAGAGTGTAAAAACTATTCCAATTGAAGTTAGAGATGTAATCGGATGTACATTAACTCTGACAGATTTTGCAGACCACTACCTCCTATAAGGAAAATCCCAACATCATGATTGACTGTGATGCTTCACTTCCAAATGAGCTAATCACCTTTTATGCACAGTTTGAAAGAGAGAATAAAACTATACCTGTGCAAATATCTGCAGCACCTGGTGACTCTGGAATCTCTGTCTTGGAGGCCGATGCCATATCGTCGTTCTTGAGGGTGAACTCTCTCAAGGCACCAGGCCCTATTGGTGTATTCTGAAAACCTGTGACACCCAGTTGGTGGGAGTGTTCAAAAACAACTTCAATCTCTCACCGCTGCAGTCAGAGCTTCCCACCTGCTTCAAAAGTGTGACAATCATTCATGTGCCTAACAAGAGCAGGATGAACTGTCTTAACCATTAACACCAAGTTGTATTCACATCGACCGTGGTGAGGTGCTCTGAGAGGTTGATCATGGCCAGAATCAACTCCTGCCTGAGTAAGGACCTACTCTTGTTGCAATTAGCCTATTGTCACAACCGGTCTGCAGTGAATGCAATCTCAGTGACTCTCCTCTCAGCCTTGGATCACCTGGACAATAGCAATACCTATATCAGGCCATTGCTTATTGGCTACACCTCAGTTTTCAACACTGTTATACCCTCAGTACTAATCAACAAACTCCAAAACCTGTACCTTCCTCTGCAACTACGGCATTGACATTCTCAATGGGAAACTACATTCAGTGCAAATCAAAAGTAACATCTCGTCCTTACTGGCAATCAACATTGGCGTACCTGAAGGATGAGTGTCTAGCCCGCTTTTCTACTCACTCTCCACCCATGACTGTGCAGCTTGGAATAGCTAAAATACCATTTATAAATTTGCTGATGACAACTATTGTTGGCAGAATTTCAGGTGGTGATGAAGAGGCATTCAGGAGTGAGACAGATCAGCTGGTTGAGTGGTATCCTAACAACAACCTTCCACTCAACGTCAGTGAGACTAAGGAATTGATTGTGGACTTCAGGAAGGAGGAATTCAAGATATATACCCCAGTCCTCATTTAGAGATCAGTAGTGGAATGGATGAGTGGTTTCAAGTTCCTGGATGTCAACATCTCGGAAGATCCATTCTGGATCAAGATATTGATGCAATTACGAAGAAGGCATGACAGTGGCTATGGTTCATTAGGGACTTGAGGAGACTTGGTCTGTTACCAAAGACACTCGCTAATTTCTACAGATGTACCACAGAGAGCACTGTAACTGGATGCAACACCATCTGGTAAGGAAACGTCATTGCACAGGATCGAAAAGAGCTGCAGAAAGTTGCAAACTCAGCCAGCTCCATCATAGGCACTACCCTCTTCCCACCCTCCCAGCATTGAGGACATCATGAAAAAGCAATGCTTCAGAAAGTCAGAATCCATCATTAAGGACACCCATCACCCAGAACATGCCCTCTTCTTGTTGCTATCATCAAGGAAGAGGTACAGGAGCCTGAAGAAACACACTCAATGTTAGAGGAATAGCTTCTTCCCCATCACCATCAGATTTCTCAATAGACAAAGATGAGTCCATGTACGGTACATTGTCTCACTATTATCTTTCTTTTTTTTTTAGTCTTGTCACGTACCCCGTAACTGGATCACTTACCAGCAAAGGTAGAGAGGTCCGTTGAAGTCTGATGGTACTACTTTTAACAGTATTTATTGATAGAAATACACCAAAAATAATATCAATGCAAACACACAGATAATATACATCATCAATACTAAATCTAAAAGCGCGGGTATAATAATAATCAATAAGAAATAAGCTGTATCGTTGTCTAGGGGACAATGAATTGTCCGATGGAAATATATAGTTCGTTCAGTTCATACAGGCTGCAGCCGTTGGGGACCCTGTGTGGCAATTGTTGGAGAGAGAGAGAGAGACGGGTTAAAACTTACCCATTCTGTTTATGATGTCAATCCTTCGAGAGTCGTTGAGAGTTGAGTTCCCCGTTGTTAGCTAAAAACCGTTTTTCCGTGGCAAAGGTCACCGATTCCGGGCAAATGGAAGCGGACGCACGTGGCCTTCCACCGGCTTTCGCTATTACGGGATCGCTAGCGTTTCTTCTGGTGCGTCTGAGGGGCTGTTCCCACAGACCATCTTTTTATCCTGACTCACAGGGTCTCAGGTGTCAATCATGTTGGGGATGATGCAATCCCTCCACCAACCTCCTCCTTGGTTCATTGACTGGGGCTTTGATTGCATCGTCCAGGATGCAATACACAAGTCCGTCTCCAAAAGACAATAGCCGGCGTCAATGGGTCCGCCTCTCGGAGGCCAAGACACATTCCAATGACTTGTGGCTTCTGCATGTCTTTCCCTCATTTCCTGGGTCTCCTGAATGGACTCAATAGTGATCTTGCGATTCTCACAAAGGAGGGGGCTACCCCGCACCCTTCAGCCCCGCAGAGCTGTGGTACATTCATAACAGTCTCTTTATGCACTATTTATTTAACTTGTTTATATATATATATATATATTCATTCTTATTATCATTTATAGTTTTTTTATTATATATTGCAATGTACTGCAGGAAAACAATAAATTTCACGACATATGCCAGTAATATTAAACCTGATGCTGTTGTTATAAGTCAGATGGTAGAAAATTGACCAAATGATTCTTCGAGTGGATTCCTGTCAGTTTTATTGTCTGTCACTTTCCCTGTAAGCCCTGCTTACACTCCAATGCCTCGCCCCATTTGCTTTTTAAAGCTCCTGATATTTCCTTGTTCTACAACTCTTTAAAAGCAGTACATTCCAGGACTTATCCTTGCCCCACTCCAAAACCCCTGCATTTTTTGACCACCACTTTAAATCTGTTTTCTGGCTCTTGAGTTATCCAGAAATGGAAACTGCTGCATTGTATTTACTAGACCTGAACCAGCTGTGATGTTGAATAACTCTATCAAATCTCCACTCAACCAAAATTTTTCTCCAAGGCAATTAACCTTAGGTTGTCCAGTCCAGAAATCATTCAAGGAAATCTGCTCTACACCCTCCCTCAGTACTTAGATCCACCCTGAAGTGAAGTGACAAGAACTTGTGACAATATTTCCATTCACAAGTGTGTGATTTCAAGTATCAATATAGTGACAAAGAGAGATTGGACAAACATCGGTAAGGTTCTCTGGAGAATCAGAGACTGAAGGAAGACCTAACAGATGTACATAAAATTAAGAGAGACATGAACAGGATAGATAATCAGAGGCATTTCCCATGCACAATGTAAATGTCAAATACTAAAGTCAAAGTCAGGTTTATTGTCATATGCACAGATACTTAACAGGCTCAAAGGTTCAAGGGATCTTTTATTATAAAAGTATGTGTGCAATATACAACTCTGAGATTCATCTTCGCCAAATAGCCACAAAGCATAGGAAATCATGGAAGTCATTCAAGGTGAACATCAAACCCACTCCCCTGCACACACAAAAATGACAATACAGGTGTGATCCACTTAACGTCCGATCGCATATACATCCGTAGTCCCAATAGCAGAACGTGACGTAGCGGATGTAACCAATCTCATGTATTGCGCATCTCTTGAGTGTAGTAGCATTATCTCTGTTTAATTTTCTTCCAAAAATATTACCGTAAAGTGCATCATGGCTTCCAAACACAGCAATACCACCCCTAGTGATAGCAGCAGCAAGAGGCAAAGTATATAATATGGTGTTCGCACAACGTCCAAATCACATAACATCTAATTTCGCAGAACGTATCACGGACATTAAGCGACGCATACCTGTATGATCATCAGCCCCCAACTCCACCTCCCTGCACAAACAAAATTAACAAAGCACACTAAATGGCAAGGAGAGCATCAAGCCCAACACCCCCACCCAAAAAAATAACAGTTCCAGAACACATTTAAGGTAGAAAGCAGACATAAAAGAAGTGAAATAAATAGTTTCATGGACTATCTGGAAGATGTCGATTGAGGAACCATTATATGTTGGCACCACCTTGACCAGCGTGCATCAGTTACACACAGGTGCAATAAAAACCTTATGTGCCACAGCATCACCAACATATTGCATCATATAAGCAACATTCACAAGAATTAAACATAAATCATACACATTTTTCAAGAAAGAACCCAATTAGAACAAAAATATGTTAACTTTAATGTAAAATTGTCAAAGTGGTCGTAGTATTGCTAAACCGTAGTGATTTGGGCTGTGCTGGTTGGTTCCAGAACCAAATAGTTAAAGGGAAGTAGCAGTTCTTGAACCTGATGGCATGGGACTTCTGTACCAAAGGTAGCTGCAAGAAGCTGGCCCAGGTGATGGAGATCTTTGATGATAAATGTTCTTTTCTTGAGGCAATGGTGGAGATGGATGCGCCCATATAGCATGGAACAACTACGATTCACTGCCCTTTCTTTCAGTCTTTAACATGGGGTGAGGGGATGGGAGTTCAAATAAGGTTTACATGGCAAGTATTTTCTTTTTGGGCCCTGGAACCAGCTTCCAGGAGACGTAGTAGAAGCAGATGCAACAGCAATGTTGATGGGGCAATTTTACAGGCGCATGTACAGTACATGTAGGCAATGGAGGGATAAGACCACAAGCAGTCAGAGGTGCTATTTAAAGTAGCAGTGTGGTTAGCACAGATATTGTGGGCTGAAGGCCTTCTTCCTGTGATGTAGTATTCTATGTTCTATGTGATGCCTTTGCTTTTACTCCCACATACTTCCTTTCATGAAGCCCAGCAACCCTTAACCCCTCACCTTTTGAAGATTTATATACAGATACACTTACATGAATTAGATCACTGCTACAAGTCCTGTATTGTCTCCCCTCTGTTTCTGTCAAAATGTTAACACTTCATATGTATTTGTATTAATATTCAGCTGCTTTCAACAACCTAATTAGATGCTAAAAAAAACTTGCTAAAGGTTAAAATGAGAACCAGTGCAACATTGCAATGCACAAAGTGGAGGCACGGAGCAGACCCAATATCTTAGTAGTAAGGGACAGCATAAATGTAGAAGGAACTATGTAAAGAATAGTGCATCCTTTGGGCATTTGCACTGTCCAGCTGACTTCAATGGCTAACATTGCCATTTAGCAAAATGATCCAATGAAAGGAGAATTAACAGAAATTCTTAAAATATAAATTGAATTGTGGTGTTCTAATTTGGTGCAAATTGATGCCACAAGAACATATTATGGAAACAAACAATTGTTCAGATAATTTGATGTTTCGCTGCTACAACATAGTTATAGAGCTACAGCACAGAAACAGACCCTTTGGCCCATTTAGTCTATGTTGGCCTGCTTTTCTGCCTGATCCTATCTACCTGCTATCTCTCAACTGTGTACCCATCCATATTTCTCCTAAATGTTACAATTGAACCTCTTTTTACCATTTCCACTGGCAGCTCATTCCCCAATCACACCACACTCGAAGTGAAGTAGCTCCATCACAGATTCTCCTTAAATATTTCACCTTTCACCTTAAATCTATAACCTCTTTTTCACACTATTTTAATCTATTTAATATACTGTACACATATATACCTACTGTAATTGATTGATTTATTTAATTCCTTCTATATTATCATGTATTGCATTGAACTGAAGCTGCTAAAGTAACAAACTTCACGACACATGCCAGTGATAATAAATCCGATTCTGATTATTTTACGTTAACAAACTTTTCACAATAATTCAGTATCAGGAAAGCTTCAGAAAAAAAGTTACTTTCTCCTTTGTATGCCTTCCAGAAAAATATACATAACATTCTGATATTGATATTTTATCAATAAAGTGTGTTATCCAGTCCCTAGAAAACCCATACTTAAAAGTAGGAATAATGGTAATGTAAAATAATTAAAAAGATTATAGAGCAGAATTTCTGAGTACTCTTCTAACTGTGCCGACAGATCTGCCTGGCTATTTTTCATTCTGTAGTGAAGATAATTATCACTTCTTTGCCATCTTTGCAGCCTTTTATTAATGAAATATCTTTGACTTTGACAACTATTTTGTGTCATTAAGTAATTCTCTACAATCTTTAAATCCTTCTGAAAGGAAATTTAATCTACTTTTGTGAATTTTGTTCAGACACCTGAGATGGCCAAATTTGATTTTCTTGAATCTCTAAATGCTTTTAATTGTTCTTTTTTATGCACTTATTAATGAAAATCTCTGACAACCACATCTTCTTATTAGTCTTTTGCCTACAAAGGGTGGTCACGTCAATCTCTCTGCTGTGGCTAGCGGAAATAAAAGTGCACACTCTTAAAAATGGTCCTCAAAGCTGATTTCTTGCTTAGTTGACGACGGAGGAGGATTTCATCTAAAAGACTTCAGCAAGGATTTAAAGTAGATCCTACCTCTGCTGGTAATGATTCTTGACTGACTAGATTTACCGGTATATACATTTTATATAGTTATTGGCTCGTGCTCCTTACAAGGTTATGTTAAAAATATTTCAGTCCAGAACTTTGACAACCACACCAGGACGTTGTTATGGCAGGTAGGTTGATTCTTTTTCCCTTTTTATTGGGTTTATCGCAATCTTCATTCAATAAGCACGCTTCCACACTTTCAGCTAGATTTCACACTCCTAGTTACCAAATTGACAAGAATTTGTTATTGGTTCAATACTGCTGTTGCATGTCCACTGGAAACATTTCTTGAGTTGTGAACATCAATATGCTGTAATAAAGTTTGGGGGTGGTGGTGGAAGCATTTTTAAACAAGGCTGCTGCATGTGAGCAGAATGTAAAAAAACATTATATTTAGCTTGAATCTAGTGAGGCTATTAAAACTTTTGAGGTATTTAAGGCTAAAATCATCATTCTGTTATTGCTCTCTACTATGACCTCTTCCTATTTGTAATGTTGCTATTACTGGCCTGGCTCATCAAAGCAGCATTAAATAACATTTGCCAAAATCTGAAAGTTAAGCAGGTATTTCTTTAGAAGAGCTCACCCTGTATCCTGTATCTACTGTTTTCCTTTTAAACACTATGTATTTCAATTCAACTAAGTCAATGTGATGAGATGTAAATGTCCTCTGCTCTTGGCATCTTACCTAACACATGTCAATGAAGTCTTGTTGCAAATTTATTGTGCTGTTTGAGGCCAATATTTGTAGGAATCTCTGGAGGACTCCAAGGAGGAAAGGGGTAAGAAGCAAGTGAGAACTTACTTTTCCAGATACAGTCAAATTGAAATGCCTGTGGGTCATTTTTATTTGCTTCTAATAAGCTGAGAAACTTTATTAGAAAGGATTTGGGTTGAAGGAATGATGAGTACAAATAGATAATAAGAAAAAATGAAAATAAATCCATATTGCATAGCAAATGAGAATCAAAAGTGCATTAACACAAATGCAATAATGGCCATGGTCAGATTTAACTGACGCAAATCACAGTAATTCTATCTTGAATCTACTTCATCCACTCTAAATGCCTAAAGCAATCTGCTGAAGTTATGGGAGACTAAATTGACTAGTTTCCATGTCTAATAGAGTAGTTCCTTAAATGCTTCGAGGTAGTGAATTTTCTAATTGCTTAATTCCAGTAGTTCAGGAATTTCACATTTATCACTAAAATTACCTTTAACTAAGATCATCACCATTCCTATTCAAATCATGTTGAACAATTATGTATCTACTATGTCACCAGAATACACGCTCTAAATAGATGTATTATATTGTAGAAATAAAGTAGAAATGAGGTCCCACAGAGAAAAAATAATTGGAATACAATGAGTATTGTCAGAAGTGATATCTTAAAATCAAGGTTTCATTGATAAATAAATGTAACTGACTATTGTAGGTACAAATAAAAACCTATCAAATAAGAATTTCAATTGGACTCAAAATTAAATTCCACAGTATGTACCATAGGCAGCTGGTAACATGCTAAATTTGTCTTATTAACTAATGGTTTGTATGCAACAGAATACTTTCACTAATTTTGCTAGAATATCAATAAAGAGGGAAAATATGTCTTAGTTGACATACTTCATCCAAAACATAGTATAGTCAATAGCATAGCACTCCCTTGTTTATTTGAGGTTACGTATCTTAGATTATGTATTCAAGTTGAACTTAAGGGCACAGATTTTGAAGAGCAAGCAAGAGAGTTATGATTATGTCATAGCTCCCTCTAAGGGCCTTCAGTTGTTACATTCAAAGTCTGGAACATGACATGAAGAGATTCTTTTCAACCATACTGGAGAATGTGAGTGATCTTGCTGTGTTGCCTATCAAGTAATTAGTAAGACAAATGTATTTTACTAGAAGTCTAACAGGAATACATGCAGCAATTTAAGTCTGACCATGGTTAGAGGACATGATCAGCAGTGACTGTACAAATGTATCTGCAGTAGCACAAAATGACATTTCAGTAATGTGCTTACCATTCCTTGGTGGTGATTCTGTGCCCCTGCTACAAACCTCACCCAGCCAAGTACAGAAGCTCATTTCTGAGAATTATAGGCAAGGAGAGGCTCAAATGTATTTTAATTTACAATAGAAGCTTAATTATTCAGCATTTCACTAACTAGTATACTCCAGTAATTTGCCTTTCAGATACAGTAACCAAACTAATAAACTGATAGTGATGAGGTAGCATCTATCCAGGACTAGTTTGGGCCAGCACAAAGAGAGTAACTGGGTCAGCATCAGGGCCAGTTCAGACCAAGGCAGTACCAGAGGAGTGGCCATACCAGATTGTGATACTGTAAAAAGACTAGTACTGAGACTTTACCAAGAGTAATATAAGGATTATGCTCCAAATAACATTGGGACTGTAATGAAGGAACAACCAAACTAACAATGGATAAAACAGACATATTTCTTTAGCCAGCAGCTATGAATTCTGGTACTTGCTGGTTAACCAACCTTGCACTGTAGTTAAGGTTTCCCCAGTTTCAGGACTCTTGCAGTCTTAGCTCAAATTTACAAACACAACAAAACCTACTGTTTGTAACAAAGTGCACAGTGACCAAGGAAGTGCTAAGCCTTGCATGCTATAATTACCAAAATCATCACTCAATTTTTTAAATCCTTAGTAGTTTTCATAAAGACATTAAATAAATTTTATGAACATTCTTAGCTACTTTAATGAAAACTACAGCACATTTAATTATTTAAGTTGATTGAGAGTAGGATCTTTCATGTGAAATATTGCCACAACCTATGGCAACATTGCAGTGACACAAAATTACTGAACAATAAAATCAACGTACAGTACAGGCCATCATTTATTGATGACTTTCACAAATAGGTCTATAAAAACTCAACAAGCAATTAAATCTGCCCAGCATTTCACCCATTATAATATTTTCATTAGCTTCCATCACACCACTTTAAATTGAGAAAACCTTATAGCTGGTTTTAATGATGCATAATTCAGCACTGCTAAGGAAAAAGGCCTGTGGAACATGTTCTCTGGAATTTGTCTTTTGTACTGTCAGATGACTGATCAGAGGATGCATGTACTAGATTATCATCATTTACTTACCACATTATATGACCTTCACTTAACTCGCTCTGCATCAATTACCATGATCATTTATTCAACCCGTTACATTAAAATATTCCTGACAGAAGGCCTTGGATCACATTGAACCAACTCATCTTATTTCAAATTTCTCAAGCTAAATCTAAATCGGCCCTAAATGAAGTGCATTGTATTTACTATTTGCTGCATGCAGAATTATCAATTTACAGAAGTAGCCTAGCCTATTGGGGGAGGTGTGGAGATAACGTCTACCAAAGGAGGTGAAAGCCATTTCTTCCCTCCGCTAGCTTGCAGGTCACTCTTGGGAAAGCTGCAGCACCTGCTTTGCCTGTTGATTAGGATCACGTGAAGCCATGGGAGCAGGTGGCGAATGGTCATGTGAGCAGACAGTGCCCGTCACAAGTCTTGGTTGTGTGACCACTGACTCCAGGCAGACCACCTCTGAAGGGTATTGATAATGGTTGGGGGAAGTTGCCAAGAATAATCATGGACATGGAAAGACCATGATTGCCCACTTCAAATGGCATGGTACATGATGATGATGATGATGATGGTGATGAACGTACCAGAACTACTTAGCCTTACAGACAGGTGTGCAGAAAATAGCATGGCTTTATATCTTATTCTTTGAATAAGGAGAGAGAACTGTGTAATACAGGCACCTGCCTCATTTAGGAATATAGTGTTATTCTTTCAAAGTTATCAGATCAACATGATGCAACTCCCTATCTGACACAAAGAACATCCAACAATTCGGGAAAGTGTTCCAGCTCTGTCATTTTCTCATGGCATCTAGGATGGGCAACAAATACTGTGATAGCACAGCCATCTACAACATAAAACTATATATTTAAAAAAAACCAATGTACTTTCTTACTTTTGAAACAATGAGAAAATGATACGTAGCATAGAACTTGCCCAATCTTATGTAATATCTACTACCCTTAGTTCTAACTATGAGATGGCATCCAGTCCTGCATTTGCAACTAATCACAGCGTTTTCATGCACTCTACTCTACGAACAGCATTTGCATTTTAGACTCAACTCTTCAACTTCGGTGATGCCCCAAAAAGAGGTTGTTCTTCTTTCTTGAAGTCTCATGAGAACAGAAAGACCTTCTGGGTGAATCTGATCCCATAGTGTCAGAACAAGAATATGCCAACATCTTTCCTCTATAAAATTTCTGTGGAATCTCATATTCTTTCAGGAGGAGTCTCTGAAAAACCACTGGGGACATCCTAATCCTAATTTTATACTGCCCCTTTCATTTGTCATTTTGTCTTAAATTAATTTAACAGTGAACTAAACATGCTTTGAATATAGTCACTGTTCTAAGTCAAGGAACAAATAATGGAGTCCCACTATGAAAAATAGGATAGTCAGAAATCTGTATTCATAATCTTATTTGAAAGACCAACGTTGGCAGTGATTGAAAGGAAGAACTTCCCTGCTCTTCTTCAAATAATCTCATGGTATTAATCATCTGGGAAAGTAAACTGGACCTCAGAATATACACTGAGTGGCTGCTATATTAGGTACACCTGTACTTCTACTGACTAATGTGAATATCTATTCAGCCAATCGTGTTGCAGCAACTCAATGCATAAAAGCATGAATACGTGGTCAAGAGGTTCAATTGTTGTTCAGACCAAACATCAGAATAGGGAAGAAATGTTATCCAAGTGACTTTGACCATGAAATAATTGTTGGTGCCAGACAGGGTGGTTTGAGTATCTCAGAAACTGCTGATCTCCTGGGGTTTTAACACACAACAGTCACTAAAGTTTACAGAGAATGGTACAATAAAATAAGCATCCAGTGAGTGGCCTTTCTGTGAGAGAAAACAAACAACTTGGTAATGAGAGAGGTTAGAGGGGAAAGGCAGACTGATTCAAGCTGACAGGAAGGTGACAGTACTTTGAATAACCACGTGTAACAACAGTGGCATGCAGAAGAGCATTTCTGAATTCACATGTCAATCCCTGAAGAGGATGGGCTACAGCGGAGGAAGACCACAAATGTAAGCTCAAAAGCCACTTTGTTAGACACAGGAGGTTACTAGTAAAGTGGCTTTGAGTGTAATTTTATCCAAAACATAACATGCTCCAGCAGTATGACTTAGTATCGAGCTGGATTGTCTGCCTAGATATCATGGAGCTGCGTTTGATCCCCTGACCTACCAACTCTGACTCCTTTGAGATTGACATTGGAGATAAGGATGGTGATCTCTAAGCAATGAGAACAGTAGTCAGTGGAAGTTTGACTTTTTGTTGGTCGGGGTAATTATTTTGCTGAAAGGTCTAAAGGACTGCAGATTTCAGTAAATAACAGAACTGATGGATGGGAAGTAATAGTAGTCTCTTCAGTGTCCATAATCTTGAATTTGCCCAAAAGCGCCTCAAGACTTCACAATTCAGTGTGTACAGAAGATCTACAGAGATCTCAAAGAGCAGAAATAAACTTCAGCTGCAGCATGAGGTAGAAAAAGTTGAAAATATTCAGCTGGTCAGGCACATCCTTGGAGAAGGAAACAGAGCCAATGTTTCAAGTGACCTTTCCTCAATTATTTCTTGCATAATACTTGCAGATATAAAATAATCACTGAACTCATCTCAAAAAAACATGCAATTTTGCAATTCTGTAGGATGTGTTGGAAGCTGTTGCTACTCCTCTCTTATGTTTATTTGCAAACCTCTCCAAAGCCTGTAGATCACCCCACAGTGCTCTCTTTGTCAGTCCTAGTCTCTAGCAAACATCAGCTAAACGCATGTCCCCTTAGCAGCCTCCCCACACTGAGCTGCAGACAATCCAATGCTAGGCGCGCACCAGTACCAAGGGTAGGATTTTGTGCCATGCTCCCAGAAGTAATGTTCTCAGTAAGATGTCTCTCTCTATGTATCATGACATAATTATCTCTTTTAGCACTGATTCCATTCACGCTCTTAATCCTGGGAGTACATGTTGAGCTCTTAGCGAGGTACCAATATCACCAGGATGAACAGAGCAAAAATATCTGAAAAGGTAGAGAGTGCCCATTATTCTCTTGTGTATTCTGTTATCCTCACATTCCATTTCATGTCCATTCACCATTATGTCCAATCATTTAAATTATCATGCCTGATGATGAAAATTAACATTGAGCATGGTCACATAGGTTGGGTTGGCTGCAGCCTGATGTCTTTGTGGGAAAGACAACAAGATGTACTTTTCAAATAATTAACAGTATTTCATGGAACATAGTGGGTAAAGTTTCCGCTTGATTACTTAGTCTGTACATGCAAAAGGAAACTATCAGTGCCTCTTAATAATAAATGTGTCTTCAAGGCAAGTGATCTCACTAATAGTGGAATTAGATCTTGCAAAATTTATATTGGAAGGTAGAACGTAACCGAATGTTGTCAACCTACTGCTTTAATGAACTGACTACTCTTTCTCTATTACCAATAAGAATCACACTAATTGTACACAGTTGACTGCATCCTGACTATGCCTTAGCGCAATAAGGTGTGATGGATATTCACTGCACAGGACCAACATACTTATTGCTAAACTCAGCTTTTATGCACAGCAAAAAGAACAGTCTGAGTTCCAAAACATTTGTTGCTAAACTCAATGCTTTCAAGCACAACAGAGAAAAAGCTGTTTAAAGTTCTAATTAGTAATGTTTGTTTATTTACTTGTCATGATTACAGAAAATAACGTTACATAGGAACTTAGAAACATAGAAAATAGGTGCAGGAGTAGGCCATTCAGCCCTTCGAGCCTGCACCACCATTCAGTATGATCATGGCTGATCATCCAACTCAGAACACTGTACCTGCTTTCTCTCCATACCCCTTGATCCCTTTAGCCACAAGGGCCATATATAACTTCCTCTTAAATATAGCCAATGAACCAGCCTCAACTGTTTCCTGTGGCAGAGAATTCCACAGATTCACCACTCTGTGTGAAGAAGTTTTTCCTCAACTCGGTCCTAAAAGGCTTCCCTTTTATCCTTAAACTGTGACCCCTCATTCTGAACTTCCCCAACATCAGAAACAATCTTCCTGCATCTAGCCTGTGCAATCCCTTTTGAATTTTATATGTTTCAATAAGATCCCCCCTCAATCTTCTAAATTCCAGTGAGTATAAGCCTGGTTGATCCAGTCTTTCTTCATACGAAAGTCCTGCCATCCAAGGAATCAATCTGGTGAACCTTCTCTGTACTCCATCTATGGCAAGAATGTCTTTCCTCAGATTAGGGGACCAAAACTACACACAATATTCTAGGTGCGGTCTCACCAAGGCCTTGTACAACTGCAGTAGAACCTCCCTGCTCCTGTACTCAAATCCTTTTGCTATGAATGCCAACATACCATATGCCTTTTTCACCACCTGCTGTACCTGCATGCCCACCTTCAATGACTGGTGTACAATGACACCCATGTCTCGTTGCATCTCCCCTTTTCCTAATCGGCCACCGTTCAGATAATAATCTGTTTTCCTGTTCTTGCAACCAAAGTGGATAACTTCACATTTATCCACATTAAGTTGCATCTGCCATGAATTTGCCCACTCACCTAACCTATCCAAGTCACCCTGCATCCTCTTAGCATCCTCCTCACCGCTAACACTGCTGCCCAGCTTCGTGTCATCTGCAAACTTGGAGATGCTGCACTTAATTCCCTCGTCTAAATCATTAATATATATTGTAAACAACTGGGGTCCCAGCACTGAGCCTTGCACTACCCCACTAGTCACTGCCTGCCATTCTGAAAAGGTCCCGTTTACTCCCACTCTTTGCTTCCTGTATGCCAACCAATTCTCTTTCCACCTCAATACCATACCCCCAATACCATGTGCTTTCAGTTTGCACACTAATCTCCTGTGTGGGACCTTGTCAAAAGCCTTTTGAAAATCTAAATATACCACATCCACTGGCTCTCCCCTATCCACTCTACTAGTTACAGATTCAAAAAATTCTATAAGATTCGTCAGACCTGATTTTCCTTTCACAAATCCATGCTGACTTTGTCCGATGATTTCACCTCTTTCCAAATGTGCTGTTATCACATCTTTGATAACCGACTCGAGCATTTTCCCCACCACCGATGTCAGACTAACCGGTCTATAATTCCCCAGTTTCTCTCTCCCTCCTTTTTTAAAAAGTGGGGTTACATTAGCCACCCTCCAATCCTCAGGAACTAATCCAGAATCTAAGGAGTTTTGAAAAATTATCACTAATGCATCCACTATTTCTTGGGCTACTTCCTTAAGCACTCTGGGATGCAGACCATCTGGCCCTGGAGATTTATCTGCCTTTAATCCCTTCAATTTACCTAACACCACTTCCCTACTAACATGTATTTCCCTCAGTTCCTCCATCTCACTAGACCCTTGGTCCCTTACTATTTCCGGAAGATTATTTATGTCCTCCTTAGTGAAGACAGAACCAAAGTAGTTATTCAATTGGTCTACCATGTCTTTGTTCCCTATGATCAATTCACCTGTTTCTGACTGTAAAGGACCTACATTTGTCTTAACCAATCTTTTTCTTTTCACGTATCTATAAAAGCTTTTACAGTCAGTTTTTATGTTCCCTGACAGCTTTCTCTCATAATCTTTATTCCCTTTCCTAATTAAGCCCTTTGTCCTCCTCTGCTGGTCTCTGAATTTCTCCCAGTCCTCAGGTGTGCTGCTTTTTTTTGAGAATTTATATGTTTCTTCTTTGGACTTGATACTATCCTTAATTCCCCTTGTCAGCCACGGGTGCACTACCTTCCCTGGTTTATTCTTTTGCCAAACTGGGATGAACAATTGTTGTAGTTCATCCATGCGATCTTTAAATGCTTGCCATTGCATATCCACTGTCAACCCTTTAAATATCATTTGCCAGTCTATCTTAGCTAATTCACGTCTCATACCTTCAAAGTTACCCTTCTTTAAGTTCAGAACCTTTGTTTCTGAATTAACTATGTCACTCTCCATCTTAATGAAGAATTCCACCATATTATGGTCACTCTTACCCAAGGGGCCTCGCACGACAAGATTGCTAACTAACCCTTCCTCATTGCTCAATACCCAATCTAGAATGGCCTGCTCTCTAGTTGGTTCCTCGACATGTTGGTTCAGAAAACCATCCCGCATACATTCCAAGAAATCCTCTTCCTCAGCACCCTTACCAATTTGGTTCACCCAATCTATATGTAGATTGAAATCATCCATTATAACTACTGTTCCTTTATTGCACGCATTTCTAATTTCCTGTTTAATGCCATCCCCCACCTCACTACTACTGTTAGGTGGTCTGTACACAACTCCCACCAGCGTTTTCTGTCCCTCAGAGTTATGCAGCTCTACCCATATCAATTCCACATCCTCCAGGCTAATGTCCTACCTTTCTATTGCATTAATCTCCTCTCTAACCAGCAATGCTACCCCACCTCCTTTTCTTTCCTGTCTATCCCTCCTGAATATTGAATATCCCTGGATTTTGTGCTCCCATCCTTGGTCACCCTGCAGCCATGTCTATGTGATCCCAACTATATCATATTCATTAATAACTATCTGCACATTCAATTCATCCACCTTGTTATGAATGCTCCTCGCATTGACACACAAAGCCTTCAGGCTTGTTTTTACAACACTCTTAGCCCTTATACAATTATGTTGAAAAGTGGCACTTTTTGCTTTTTGCCCTGGATTTGCCTGCCTGCCACTTTTACTTTTCACCTTACTACTTTTTGCTTCTACCCTTATTTTTCACCCCTCTGTCTCTCTGCACTTGTTCCCATCCCCCTGCCACATTAGTTTAAAGCCTCCTGAACAGCAGTAGCAAACGCCCCCCCTAGGACATTGGTTCCAGTCCAGCCCAGGTGCAGACCGTCCTGTTTATACCAGTCCCACCTCTCCCAGAACTGGTTCCAATGCCCCAGAAATTTGAATCCCTCCCCCTTGCACCATTTTTTAAGCCACGTATTCATCTGAAATATCCTCCTATTTCTACTCTGACTAGCACATGGCACTGGTAGTAATCCAGAGTTTATTACCTTTGTGGTCCTACTTTTTAGTTTATCTCCTAACTCCCTAAATTCACCTTGTAGGACCTCATCCTGTTTTTTACCTATATAGTTGGTACCTATGTGCACCGCGACCACTGGCTGTTCACCCTCCCACTCCAGAATGTCCTTCAGCCGCTCAGAGACATCCTTGACCCTTGCACCAGGGAGGCAACGTACCATCCTGGAGTCTCGTTTGCGGCCACAGAAACGCCTATCTATTCCCCTTACAATTGAATCCCCTATCACTATAGCTCTCCCACTCCTTTTCCTTCCCTCCTGTGCCACAGAGCCACCCATGGTGCAATGAATTCGGCTGCTGCTGCCTTCCCCTGATGAGACCGCTCCCCCAACAGTTTCCAAAACAGTATATCTGTTTAGGAGGGAGATGACCTCAGGGGACTCCTGCACTACCTGCCTACTGCTACACTGTCTAGTGGCCACCCCTTCCCTTTCTGCCTGTGTAGCCTTCACCTGCGGTGTGGCCAACTCACTGAACGTGCTATTCACAACTTTCTCAGCATCGCGGATGCTCCAGTATGAATCCAATCGCAGCTCCAGACGCTCAATGCAGTCTGCCAGAAGCTGCAGTTGGACACACTTCCTGCACACATAGTCATCAGGGACACTGGAAGTATCCCTGATTTCTCACATGCTGCAGGATGAACAAACCACGGGGCCGATCTCAGCTGCCATGAACTACCCAATACTTGCCTCAACTTTTGAAACTTTCTTCTTTGAAAGGAACTTACCCAGCCTTACCTCACTTGGAGTGAAGCACGTCCTCAGCCTAAGTCAAAGCCTGAAATCTCCACTCCTTCACTGACCACTTTCCACAGGCCACTCTGCTTGAGGTAACCCTCTATTTATTTGTTTGAGCTTTTCAAACTGCTTGGTCACCTTACCTCGATTGCCCAATCAGCTGCTTTCTGCTGAGTCTGAGCTATTCAAATCTTGATTGACTTGATTGCACAGTCCAACTGCCAAAACTGCCAGAATCTCTCAAGCCAAAGCCTCAAATCTCCACTCCTTCACTGGCCCACTCACTCACTGGCCATTTGTTATCCATGATGACCTGATTAAGACTAACAATACCATGAAAACATAGCAGCAGTTGCAAGACATCACATATAGACAATATTATTACAAGATGACTAATAAGGACCAATGTAGAACAAACAGACAAATTAGAAAACAATAGTAGTTGCTAGGGGTTACAGAGAGGAAGAGACAGAATTTATTCTTCAGCCTCAGTCCAGGAAAGGTCTTTTCTAAGAGATTTCTTTCTACACTAACTTTGATTCAAAATAGAATTATCCTATCGTTTTGGAAATCCTTTGTAAAATTATAATGACTGTTAGAATTCATTCCCCCAAAATAAAAATGTACTGCACTCAAGGTAAGATAATTGTGGTTAATCTGCTCTGTTAGCTGGAATGCTATTCTCCTTGGTTAGGGATGGGTGGTGAGAGAGGAGCCTACCAATCAAAATTGTGATTGTTGACAGACAAACCCTTTTTAAAAGAGACTAAAGTAGTTAAGTAAACAAACTTTGAAATATAGGTTGATAGGAGATAACTGCTCTCAAATGGAGAGTACTAGTAGACAATTATAACAAGTGAAGCTTAAGTTCCTGATTAAGTTTTAGAGTCTAGAATGGGAATATTCATTGTCATCACATTTGTTTATTCTTCATTTAACCATTTAATATATCTTGCTTTGCATTTATTGAAATCAATAAATTTTAGCACGTCACAGTAGAATTATCAAATCTCAGACTTCACAGCAAATTACATCAAATGATATCAGAGTTAAAATAATAGTTCAATAGTTCCATTTAATGTCAGAGAACGAATATAATATACAAACTGAAATTCTTGTTCTTCACGAACATCCACAAAAACAGAAGAGTTCCCCAAAGAATGTGACAGTAAAATCATTAGAAGCTTAAAGCCCCCCCACTCCCCCCTCCCACGCACAAGCAGCAGCAAAACAATGACCCTCCCCCTCCCCCACTTACTTCAGCACCCTCTGCCCACCAAGCAAACAATAGCAAAGTGCCCAAGAAAGAAAGATACATCAAAAACTAATCGTTCACTCAACAATTCGACATAGCACAGGCTCTCACCTTCTCTAATAAAGGGACAGGGTGGTGTCACCCTTTAACAGCAAAAAGGGTGACATAAACAGAACAACTCAATGATTTACAGTGATAAAGTCTGCTGCGTTACTTTTCTTGAGTTCTCCGTCTCGAGAATCAACAAACTCTCCCCCCACAAGAGAAAGAAAGTGAGAGGGTGTGATCTAAGTACAGAGCCCCGACAGCTGATCCACTGCTCCCAATGTTCCGTTCACTCCTGCGATACTTCAGTCAACAGCACCAGCACAGAAACGGCTCATTCTCAGGGCTGCAAAGTCTTGGTACCCTGAAAACATGCTTGTCTTCTAGGCCACGTCCCTGAGATGCTGAACAATGGCAGGCCAATGAGCCTCAGGAGTTTAGTTTGAGTTTAGCTGTAGGTTGAGGTCTTCGGCAGAACCCCATCATGTATAATGTTTTGCCGATGTCTGCGTAATGGCATGCCTAGCAGACTGGAATATACATAGCATATACAAATGAAAGAAAGGGGAAGAGGGACTGGCAGGCAAAAAGAGTCACTCCTGATAAATAAGAAAACACCAATGATCAAAAATTGGAGATAAAGTCCTGCTGAGTGCAACATGCCCAGACTGAAGAGAAGGTGTTATTCTTCAAGTTTGTCTCCAGTCTCATTAAAACAATGCAAGAGAATATAGCCAGTGAGGTCAAGGTGAGGATAGGATTGTGAATTAAAGT
Source organism: Hemitrygon akajei (assembly GCF_048418815.1). Lineage (NCBI taxonomy): Eukaryota > Metazoa > Chordata > Chondrichthyes > Myliobatiformes > Dasyatidae > Hemitrygon > Hemitrygon akajei. Next base: position 36,642,544 of record NC_133143.1, on the reverse strand, counting down.
GGCAAGCAACTGAGAATGAGACAAAAGATTACACGATTATTTTGCCAAGTACCTCACTTACACTGTCTTAAATCTCTCACTTTTAACTATGCCCTGTCCCAAGAGACACGTCCACCAGAATGCTTTTGAATTTCATCTACCAGTATGCTTATTTTAGAGTAGTGTAACCCACAGATGAACATCGATATCGCTGTCAGAGTGTCACATGGCTTTCTGGAAACATGTCCAATAATTAATTTATTAGTTCTATCCTATTGTGCTCAGATCCATTTCAAGAGGTTTGAGGCAAACATTCTCAATTCAAGATGTAAAATGTTTTAAGTGCAAATCACTTGTATTCACATTTACTTTTATCTCAGTTCATCCTTAAAGGTGGCAGTTACAATGCTATGATCATGGACAGGTTCCCAGTATAACATGATACTTTGATTGGGTGTTGCAAGTTAACCCTTGTTGGAAGTTAATGACAAAAAGAGTCAATGGGAGTTCATGAGCACATGAGAGAGAATAAGTTACAGGGCTCAAGCAAAATAAGGAGGGCCAAATGGGATTAATGAGGTTGCTCTGCTTGGAGTCAGCATAGATGAAATAGGATGAATGCCTTCTTTCTGTGTCATAACAAGCTAAGAATGCATATAGTATTTCTGTGACACCTTGGTAGATTTCATCGTCACTATGTTGTTGATGTTTTTAAAGTCATTGTTTCATCCTCTTGTCATTAGCACAATGCTTTACAGTACCAGTGACCCAGGTTCAGTTTCCACAACTGTCCATTCTCCCCGTCACCACAAGGGTTTCCTCCAGGTGCTTTGGTTGCCTCCCACAGTCTAACGACGACCCGGTTAGAAGGTTAATTGGATATTGTAAATTGTCCTGTGATTAGGCTAGGATAACATCAGGGGTTGCTGGGCAGTGGGCTCGAAGGGCTGGAAAGGCCTACTCTGCTGTATCTCAATAAATAAACAAGTCAGTCTACTAGAACATTCTGGGTCATGGAAGTCCCTATTAACCAGCTGGAAAATATATTGCGACTGAGTTGGATTTTTCTCAGTCCTCTGATTTTCCTGCAGCTGCTTTGAATTCTGATGGCCTTACAAAAGGCCAATTAACTCTAAGGCCTAAGTCCTGAGGTAGTTTATGAAAGGAGCAGACATAACAACTAAAACCTGGACAATCCAGAGGTTCCAGCATTAGAATACATTGAAAGGTTGTTTTTCACAACTCATATCACTACATCACTGTGCTAAATTCTGGAACTCTACACCCAACCACACTGTGGGCACGCCTCAGGAAAAGGATTTCAACAGTTTATAAAAATGTCCCAAAACTACCCTCTCAAAGGCACTTATAATGGGCAATACATGCTGGCCTTGCTGGTAATACATCCTTCCTATAAATTCATAAATGCATGGGGAGTCATCAGTAGCCAAAATAAGGCAAGATAACACATCCTCCAAGATCCATTTGTCGGACTAGTAGTGGCCCCAAAGTAAAAAAAATCAAAGATATGTCAGCTCCCTGGAAACCAGCATTCCATAGAGAAAGTTTCCCTTGTGGGCAATCGTGACTTGATGTTGCAGAGCAGAAAACTTCAAGTTTCATGAATAACTCTGGGTCTGAAGGAAAGTCTTGAGAGTTGCATGACTGGAGCCTAACACTGGCCTGAATGCCAGGGCAACTTGTAATAGTGATGTTATGACCCCAGCCCCCTCCTTTGTGAGAATCGCAACAGCCCTAGTGAAGGGGGGGTCAATGACCCAAGAGAGAGAGCGACGTGCTGAATTGGACTCAGGAGAGTGAGGGAGAGGCCTCCAGGTTTTGGAATGTGGTCTGGCCTCTCAGCCAGACAAAAGCCACGGAAATGGCCATTGTCTCTTGGAGACACCTTTGTGGAATGGGGACTGGGTTACGTGCAAGCCCTCAGGGCAACGTGGGCTGGGAGATGAGGAGAGATTGCCTCACCCCACCCTGATTGACAGCTACAACCCTGCAAGTCCCGATAAAAGGTGAGCTGCCGAGGCGGCCCCTCAGACGCACCAAGGAGACACACTAAGAAGACACGATAGCGCTTCCCGTCGGAGCGGGAAGCCATTTTGAAGGAAGCCACGTGCGTTAGATTCCGGATCAGGAGTCTGTGGCTGAAACCAAAGGAAAAAACGTTTTTAATTAACAACAGGGATTTGTTTCGCAAAGACAACGGGCAAGTGTTCCTTTCTCTCACCAATCTCTCTCTCCAACACGTGAAATGCCAGCGGTTCCCAAACAGAAAAGCCTGCAGATTTATGAGTGACTTTTATATTTCCATTGGACTCAGTATTATCCCCTAGACAACGATAGAGCTTATTTCTGATTGATTATTACTATACCTGTGCTTTAAATTGAGTATTGATGACATATATGATCTGAATGTTTTGTATTAACCATACGTTTGTGCCCCTTTATAAATAAAAACGTTTGAAAATAGTAGCATCAGACTTCAGCGGACCTCTCTATCTTTGCTGGTAAGTCACCCCGTTATGGGGAACGTAACAGTGATCAGTGTAGATACTTGCTCAGCCATCTTTTCTGGCCTTCACTGATACTACTTAAAATAAACTGATTAAATTTCCCCTGTGAACAGCGTTGAATGAGGAATAGAAAAATTATAACCCAGGAACACGAGAGATTCTATAGTTGCTGGAAGTCAGCAACACCCACACAAAATGTTGGAGGAACTCAGCAGGTTAGACAATCTCCATTGAGGGGAATGATCAGTTGGTGTTTTTGACTGAGACCCTTCTTCAGTCCTGATGAAAGGTCACAGCGTAAAATATAAACTGCTTAATCCCCACCATTGATGTTACTTAACCTGTAGAGTATCTCCAGCAATTTTTTCATGTGTTACATCACTGGAAGTTATACTGTCCATCAGTCAGCACAATAATGCAGGTTGTTAAGCTACTACCTCACAGCCGCAATGACCAGGGTTCGAACCCAACCTTGAGCTGTGTGCAGTGTACATATTCACCCTGTGACTACACAGGTTTCATCAGGCGCTCCAGTGCTCTGGTTTCTCTCGGTGTCAGATCCACGGACTCTGCTGCAGGGTCCCAGGGCTGCGCAACTGGCTCAGTAATTGAGCTTATGCATTTTCCAGCTAACTGCTGTTTCAACATGAAGTATTTAGTTCCCTTCTTTTCATTGTAGTCTTGTTGAGACTTGACCAAAAGCACAGCAATGTTCATGGTCACTGCTTACCCTCATCCTTGTCTGGGAAAGAGCACTACCATTTTGAATAATGCTGGAAAGGAGCAATATTCGCTTAGCATTTAGCTATTTCTTCCAGTTGGCATTTAACTTTCAGTTTGAGAGTTTTAGTTAACAACATTGCCGTTATTGTTTTTTTCTTTTCCTTTAAATTCTGCAACAGTTCTCATTAAAATCTGGCAACTGGCTTCAGTCTCTCTCTCTCTCTCTCTCTCTCTCCACAATTGGGCCACATCTGAACATTCTGACACCCTTGCCCCTAAGACATGCAAGAATGGCAAGTTCGTTGAATGCATAATTGCCCCTCACATGTCGGCATCTGATAGAACTTGAGAGGAGCTGATGAGAATGTGCAGAGAATATAAGATGGAATTAACTTAGATGAGTGTGAATGGGTGGTTGATGCTTGGTGCAAATTCAAGGGCCAATAAGTCTTTTTACAAGCTGTATCTCTCTACTTCATGAACTCCATATCAGCTTCCAACAAAGTAATCCCATCGCTTCAGTTTCTTCAATTGCACCTCCCACAACCCTGCAGCTTATTTAAAGGTTCAAAGGTTCAATGTATACAATATACATCCTGAAATGCTTTTCCTTTGCAACTATCTACGAAAATGGAGAAGTGCCCCAAAGAATGAACAACCGTTAAAATTGAGAACCCCAAAGTAACCCCCAGCTCCCCTCTTGCGTGTAACCGGCAGCAAGGCAAAGATACCCCCCATCCCCCCCAGGAAAAATAAAGGTGCACCCACTACCAAGCACAAGCATGAGCTAAGCGATAGCAAAGACACAGACCTTGCAGTTACCCCAAAGACTATCGCATTTCACCCGGCATTCGACAAACCACAGGTTCTCTCTCTCCCTAATAAGGGAGAGGGAGGTGTCCCCCATTTTCACAGGGAGTGAGAGACATAACAACAACCTGCTAGCCCCCTGAAAGGGAAAAATAAAAATATTAAAGGTTTAGAGCTGTTTCCAAAGAAAACAAAGGAGTCACTGTTTAGTACCATCTTAACTCCACCTCCAATTTCTGTCTCATACGTTCATTAATTCCCCTTTGATTCTTTGTGCCACTTACATATACCAGTGGTGATTTGCAGCAGACAATTAACCAATTGGCACTTCTTTAAGATATGGAAGGAAATATTCATAACCAAGCAGTGACATGAGAATACCACTCAGGCATCAGCCAACTTCAAGACCAAACTCGTGCCTCTTGGAACCAGGAGGTGCTTTGAGATTCACTTCCAGAAATACAGTATGTCATCAATACAAGTACGATTCTCGAGGAAAAGTGCCCAGCTGAGTTTCTAGAGTGATGAGTAAGTGCCCAGACAATGTCATTATTAAGCTTTGCTCTAGAAATCAATGATTTTCATTCCAGTAGTAGTGAAAAAACATCACTACTAAATTGAATTTCCCAGCTTTACTGTTATCCTCTCCATCAACACCAGTACAATTATTAGATAGCTGAGTAAAATTGATTTACATTGATGAAATCTGCATTACCTCCGACCAGTGCAAGATGTATCTTAAGAGAAACCTCTGCACAGGATTATACTCTGCCGGCCAATAAATGAGGCTCTGAATTAAAACTTCAACTACGGTCCATTACTAGGAATTCTTGTGGCATAATTCCTTCGGTAAGCTAAGTGATCCTTTGCAGTCTGACAAGAGGCACAACAGCAATGAGGTGAGTGTAATGTTTGGCGAAGACTGAATAATGTGCAAAAAAAAATCTGAAAAGCAAGCCCCAATGTGAATAGGTAACCTAAGATGAATGGCAATATGAGTGCAGAGACTGGTACACGATATGAATGGAAATAGAAAGCAGGACCCTAACGTCCAGGTTAGGATGTCAGATCAGAGCTGGGTTATTAATATTTATTAGTTAACATTCCATTGGAATCTCCATTAATTTTATTCTGAGCTGCCTGCAGGGAACAACCCTTTCATTCTGCTCCAAGCAATTGCACATATTTCTCAATCCCAGCAGCATTTATTGCGTTTTCTGCTTTTGTTGCCCTTACAGCCACAACAAATGGACAGACATTGCTATCCAATCAGCATCAGCAATGTCACAGCTACTGTCTGTGCTTCCTCAGATAAATTCTGTCCCCTGTACCTCATCACTGCCTGTGACGGAACCAACCACAAGCACAGCAAACTATTTGATATTGAGCTCCTGTTTTGGCTTCATGCCTTCTCTTTGAACAGGGCTGTCTAGCTTCTGCTCCCCACCCTTGATCACCTCTGCTCCTGTCTAAGGTCAACTGTTATAGAAACACTTAGCTACATTTTTGTCACCTTTGGATTTGTCTATTTCAGTGTTTTTCTGCATATCTCTCACCTTGCAAAATCTGTGAAGACAAGCTTATCCAGAACTCTGTACTCCAGCCCAAAGTTACATGTCAGGACATTTAGGGGCAGTCGTAAACCACTCAGCCCCGCAGGCTTGCCCACCATGTGATACAATCCTGAATGATCTGCTCCTTTCCCTGTCTCCTTTTCTGAACCAATTCCCGCTGTCCTCAATTCTGACCGTATAAAAATGTATCTAACCCTACCCCCATTGGTCTAGCCACCTCAGCCCTCTGCAGAAGAGAAATGCAGATTCACCATGCATCCAAGTTTTAGATGAACACCAGCTACACCTTTCAATGATGTTTGTCATTGGGAGTGACATGATTTCTGTATATTGTTACGCCTGTGCCCCCCTCCTTTTTGAGAATCGCAAGATCGCTATTAAGTCAGGGCAGGAGACCCAGGAAATGAGAGAGAGACGTTTGGAATGTCCTGGCCCCCAGCGATACAAAGCCACAGAAAAGGTCATTGTCTCTTTGAGACGGAATTGTGTATTGAGTACTATGCTTCGTGGAAGCCCTCAGGCAATGTGGGCTGGTTGGGGGATGGCATCATTCCACCCTGATTGACATCTGAGACCCCGTGAGTGGGGATAAAAGAGGGTCTGGGGAACAGCCCCTTTAGACGCACCAGAAGAAACACTAGAACTCCTGTAACAGCATAATAGCGAAAGCCGGTGGAAAAGCCCACGTGCGTCCTTTTCCATTTGCCTTGGAATTGGTGGGTCTTGCCATGGAAGAATGGCTTTAACTAACACAAAGGAGCACTCAGCCCCCACCGACTCTCGAAGGATTGACATCATAAAAGGAATGGGCAAGTTTAACTCTCTCTCTTGACTCCAACCAAAGGCTGCAGCCTGCAGCTTGAATGAACTAAAGTGACTTTTATATTTCCATCGGACAATATATTATCCCCTAGACAACAATAGAGCTATTTCTTATTGATTATTATTATACCCGCGCTTTTAGATTTAGTATTGACGACGTATGTTATCTGTATGTTTGCATTGATATTATTTTTGTGTATTTTTATCAATAAATACTGTTAAAAATAGTACCATCAGACTTCAACGGACCTCTCTATCTTTGCTGGTAAGTGACCCAGTTATGGGGTACGTAACAATATAACAAGACATGATTTGTGTATACTCCATCATTTCAGTATAACAAGACATGATTTTAAAATTCACAATTGAATTTGAATTTGAATTGACTTTATTTCTTACATCCTTCACATACATGAGTAAAAATCTTTACGTTATGTCTCCATCTAAATGTGCAATGTGCAGTCATAGTAATTTATAATCACTTATAATAAATAGAACAGTCAATGTAATATAGAGTACACTCAAATCAGCGTGAGTTCATCAGTCTGATGGCCTGGTGGAAGAAGCTGTCCCAGAGCCTGTTGGTCCTGGTTTTTATGCTGCAGTACCGCTTCCCAGATGGTGGCAGCTGGAATGGATTGTGGTTGGGAAGGTTTGGGTCCCCAGTGATCCTACAGGCTGTTTTTATACATCTGTCCTTGTAAATGTCCTGAATCATGGGAAATTCATAACTATAGATGTGCTGGAGTGTCTGCACCACTCTCTGCAGAGTCCTGCAATTAAGGGAGGTACAATGTTGTTTATAAACACTTTTGTCCTCACACTTCTTTATCTGCTTTGTAGTTCATTCATTTTTCAAGGCCTGAGCACTGCAGATAAAACCAGCATCTGATTCCCATTCATAATTCCCATTCAGAAGGTGCAGATGATCTTCTTGCCTGAACTGCATCAGTCCTTCTGGTGAGGGTATGTCACACCATGAAATGAAACAATCAAGCAGCAGTGAAACAGGCCATTTGGCCCAAGTTGTCCAAGCCAATCACTGAAGACCTTTTTTGTATTCATCCCACCTCCCAGCATTTGGCCCATAGCCCTCTGATTTAACTGCTGATCAAGACACTTCCTAAATGCTGTCAGTAACTCAGCTTTAACCACTCTTTCAGATAGTGGATTCCAAGTCATTAAACTGGATCATAATTAAAATCAGATCACTTCAATGACCAGATCCCCTTTTTCCTATCGGGTTCCTTCTGTCCTTCATCTCTCTTTTAATGGTTCCAACTATCACCATCCCTGCCTATGAGATTCCAGTACATAATATTTACATTTCTGTTTATCACCATCTTTGTTTCCACCTTCACCCTTGCCTTCCCCTGCCAGACTCTACCTGTTTTTTTCATTCAGTTCTGTCTGCTTCCACCTATCACCCACTTGCTTTCGTTTGCCAGTTTCATTCTTCCCTTTTGTCGTCTGGTTCACCCTAGCTGTCATTACCTTCACTCCTCCTCAGTCCACCTATCACTTACCAGCACTTAACTCATCCCTCCCCTCCCCTCCTTATAACATCTTCCCTCTTAGTTCTCTTGCAGGGCTTCAACCCAGAATTTTGACCAGTCCTTCTCCCCTCTGCAGATAGTGCACAAGGTTATCCCAGCATTTTGTGTTATGCTCCAGATGTTGTTGTGTCCCCGTTGTAAGAATGAATATTTGGGAAACTAATACCTTCATAAAAAAATTTTAATGATGAAGATGTCTTCATATTGGACATTTTAAGATAATTTGAGAAAATAACTGCTTCTAATTTGACTCTATATACAGATTCATATATAGAATTCTCTCACATATAGAATTTCACATAGTATAGTGAATGTCTTGCAACAGAATATCTATTTGTAGGTGAAAACAGTGTTCTTCACGTGTTCATTTTAGGCCAACATCATGCTTCCTCAGCAGCAAGTAATTGCTGTACCAACATATCAAATTAGAATGCCAGTTTAGTTATGAAGCTGAGTTTTGTTTCACCGTGTATTTTCCATTTCAAGTAGCTACCTACAGGTATGAACCTCCCTGGGCTAGTCATATCATATTTAAGATAATTCATAGCATACCATGCAACTGCATGCTGGATGTTACATTAGGTTTTCGAGCATAGATGAAAGTACCTCCACTCAGGGCCCCAAACAGTCCTTCCAGGTGATGGGCCGCTTCACCTGTGAATCCGTTAGGGTAGTCTACTGCATTCGGTGCTCCCAATGTAGCCTCCTTCCATTACCGAGTCTGGACGTAGATTGTCAAGCACTTCACTCTATCTGCAAAGAGCAGATTTCCCGATGGCTAAACATTTCAATTGCAATCCCCATTCCCATTCCGACATATCAGTCCATGGCCTCCTCTTCTGAAATGATGAGACCACTCTTAGTTGGAGGTGCGACACCATATATTCCATCTAGGTAGCCTTCAACCTGATGGCATAAACATCAATTTCACCAACTTTCTGTATATTTTCCTCTTCCCCTTCCTTCTCCTTTATTTCCCAACCCTGTGGCCTTCCTTTTACCTCTTCTCCTCATCTGCCTATCACCTTCTCTTGGTGCTCCTCCTCCTTCCCTTTCTCCAATGTCCACTCTCTTCTCCATCAGATGCCTTCTTCTCTGGCCCTTTACCTTTTCTACCTAACACCTCCCAGCTTCTTATTTCATTCACCTCCCCCACCCACCTGTCTTCACTTATCATCTTCTGCCTATCCTGCAAACCCTCCCCCACCTTCCTAGTCTAGCATCTTCCCCATCCTTTCCAGTCCTGATGAAGGGTCTCAGCACAAAAAGTCAACTATCTCTTCATTTCCATAGATACTAACTGTGCTGCTGAGTTCCTCCAGCATTTTGCCTGTGTTGCTTTGCAAGTGCCTGAATTGACTCAAGTAGCATCAAGTTATTCCTTCAGGCTTCATCTCCCATAAATCAAAATTTAAAAAAAACATTACAGTAGATCCTCATACGTCTGAGGAACAACATATTATATTCTGCTCAGGTATACTACAACCTGACAGCGTCAACGCAGAATTCTTTACTATCAGGTCTATGCTCCCCCATGAGCCTTTTTCCTTTTGTCCTTGTTCCTCCTACATTCAACCCAATATGCTGTCACTCAGTTTCTTTCCCTTCCTCCCCCAACTCCACCTGTCCAACGTGCACACACTCTTCCCACTGGGTCCACTCCCCCACTGCCCACTGTTCCCGTCTGCCTACCCCACCTCCCTTATTTCTTCCATTCCTTTCCTCTCAGATTCTATCATCCCCTGCCATTTGTTACCTTCACCTATCATCCCCCAGCCTCTGTGGCTATTTCCCTTGTTACTTCCTCTATCTGACTATCACCCTGTCCTGACTTGAATACACTTGTCAATTGTCAACTCATACTCCATCCCTTTGCACTGACTACCTCCCCTCCATCTTTCAGGCCATTTAGAGGTTCTTGAAACAAAACATCATCTGCCCATTCTCTCTGCTGACACATTAAATTCCTCTGGCAATTTCTTGGCTAAAAAATAAATCAAAATAAAAAAATTTCAGACTGAAGTTGAATTTTCTGTCAAATCCGTTCAGCCTTGTTGTTCGCTTCAATTGTTTACATGATTTGTATTTTTTTGCTTTCTCGCGCATTGAGGGTTGGTCCTTTATTTCTATTTGTATTCTTTTCTTCTTCAATTGGGTTCTTTGGGTTTCTTGCTTGATGGCTACCTGTGAGCAAGCAAATCTCAAGTTTGTGTAATTTATGCATTATTTGATTATAAACATACTTGAATCTTGAATCTTGATTCTTGAACCTGAAATGTTTATTGTTTCTTTCTCAATGGATCTCGTATATTTCCATCATAGGATTTTGTTATATTTCCCCTCAGCTGGGCTGGATGATCAGTTAACCCAAGCACTTGCCCACCAATCTATACCATTTTCTGCCCCACTAGTCTCTATACAACCTAATGACAATAAGCTGACTTTCCCACACTATCCACTTACCATTCCTGGAGGTATTCTGTTGAAATCTCAATAATACTGTCTGCAGCACAGGAAAAAAAGCTCATTCAACCCATTTGGTTTATATACACAGGAATCGCCCCAATTCTAATTACCTGCTTCCAATCTTCACTTTTCACTTCCACGGTTTTCTCCTTGTCTGAACTAAAATATTATATTTTGTGATTATAAATTCAGTAATTTCACATTCTCTGGAGCAGAAGTTTATTTTAAACCATTTATTTAATCAGAGTGGGACTGCATTAAACTGATTCCTTCCTGTCCTGGACTAATCTACGACATTCTCTATCCACCCCATCATCTCTCTTCACCATTTTAAATGCCACTTTCTGGGTTTTGTAAACGCTGAGATTGAGTGCAAACCCATTGGAGATTTTTAATATTATGATAAGGTTGGCAGAGAGACAATTTCTTTCATATATACTGTCAAGAAAACTGAAATAAGCGAACTGCAATCTTGAATCATGGGTTTTTAAAGTATAAGCCACCCCCAGTGCATCCCTCGCCCTCAATATATGCCACTATTTGAAAGTAATTTCTCATTCTTTTCGCACTTTCTTTGATGAGAGTGCTGGAGCTGCAATGCTCTTTGGCAGGAAGCTGAGTTTCAGCAGTGAATGAGTAGATAAATGAGAGGAGATATGGAGGTCAGCTCTACTGGCACCTCAAGCTGGTGTTTGTCAGTGCAAACTTTATTGATTACCTGGACCTTCATACCTGAGGCTGCAGATACTTCTGCCTGTAATTGAAGTAAATGGCTTTGCAAGAAAAAGTCTTCCGAATGACATCCAAATTATTTTCATAATTTAATTTCCTGCTCAAGACAGCAGGCTTAGAGATTACTTCAATAGTTCAGTGAAACAGATGGTAAGGTGGTTTAAACCTCTGTCAAATTTAAATGCAACTTTGTAAAAAAATATTTTAAAGTGATGCATTTTTATATTATAGTAGGTTTTCTATCTGATATTTTTAACCATCACATTTAGGTGGACGATGTTGTTATCCCAAAGATACTTAAAATACAAGGTAGCCATATATGCATTCTAGAGTATAATGTCAATGATTCCACTAGGCATATGCAAGTTTAATAAGTTTAACAATTGATTTCTTCATGCAATACTCTTTCATGTACCTCACTATTGTGATGTGTATCAGCACATATCTGAATCTTAGGACTATACATCTACATACTAATGTTTCTGATATCCTGCCCTTACAGAGAACTATATGCATAGTACACATTGGGTAGCATGGTGGAATAGTGTTTACTGCAATGCTTTACAGTGCCAGCTATAAGATTGGATTCAATTCCCACTACAGTCTATAAGGAGTTTGTTTGTTGTCCCGGTGACTCCTTATCTTTTCTCCGTGTGCTTTGGTTTCCTCCCACTTTTCAAAAAAAGACAACGGGTTAGGGTTAAGGTTAGTTAGTTGTGGGCCTGCTGTATAAGCACTGAGAGCATGACAACATTTGCTGGCTGATTAGATTTGATATAAAAAAGTGATGCATTTCATTCTATGTTTCAAAGTACATGTGACAAATAAAGCTGATCATTATTCTACTGTACACTGATGGAAAGAATCATAAATGTATTTGTATTTGCAGTCCCACATTCAATGGGAATTGAGTTGTTTAGGAGTTAACAGAACAGAATTAGGTTATTGCTACTGGCTGGCTCTCTGGTGGGGTGGGGTGGTAAATATCTTCGAATAAAATAGAAAGTGCTGGAAACATTTAGAAGATTAGGCAGGGACAATGAATAAAGAGAAAAATTTAATGACTCAGCTCAATGACTATTTGGAAAAAGATCTCTCACTATTACAACTAAGAAAGGGTTCCTCACTTTGCTGAAAATATACAACACAACCCCATCTCCCTTTGAGTGAGATGGCTGCTGTTTCCCATTCTCACTTGCTGTACTTATCAGAGTCTAATATTGGTAGACTTTTGTGTTTCTGCTTCTCTACTGCCAGCGGCTGTCTCCAATCTTCACACTCCCCTCTCCCCACCTTGCTGCATGAGAGTGGGTTCCCTTCCCCTCTCTCTCTCTTTGTCTGTCTCCATCTATCATACACCTGCTGTTGCTTCCCAACATCTCCCCTCCCTGCTTGGCACAACGTGCCTGTCATCTTGCACCCTTGCTTATTCCAGCAATCACCTCAAGCTCCCGTCACACCAACCCTTTTCCCTCTTTACTTTCAGTCCTGATACAGGGCTTCATAAAACAGTAGGCATAATATGGGCCCATCGGCCCATGATGTGCTGATCTTTTAACCTACTCCAAAATTCAATCTAACCCTTTCCTCCTACATAGCCCATAATTCTTCATTTTCATTCCACTTTGTGCCTAAGACTCTCTTAAATGTCCCTAATGATTCAGTCTCCACCACCACCCCCGACAATGTGCTCCTGGTACTTGCCACTCTCTGAGTAAAAAAATCACTGACAATTTCTTTTCTCCCACAAATGCTGCTTAACCTGTTGAACTCCTTTAGCAGATTATTAGATAGTATGGATTTTATTCATACGTTAGAGGTATCAAAAACGAAAAAGACATAGAAGGGCCTTAATCTGAAACATCGATACCGTCTGACCCACTGACTTTCTCCAGCATTTTATTAGCGTTGCACGAGACCTCCAGAATTTGCAGAATATGTTCTCTTGAGAGATTCTTTTTTTTTGTTTCCATACAACATACGGCTGGAGTTTGAAACACGCTGCCTGAAGAGATAGTAAAGGCAGATACTTCACAACATTTGAGAAGTATTCAAACAAAAATGTCAAAGGCTTAAAAGACTATAGACCATATGTGGTTAAGTGCAGTGGTCACCATCAATATAGTGAGCAGAAAACTCTGTTTCTGTGCTGTACTGCTCTATGGCTATCACTGTATGGCTATTGTTGTGAAATAAGCCTTTAATTCAGTATAAAATTTCCATCTCATAGTCAGAAAGTTAAGAACTTCCCTCCTGATGGTCCTGACACATACCCAGGCTCAGACTCCTCGGCTGACTTCAGTGTCAGGGCTCTTGCAATTCTGCCTTTGCTCTAGTAGCTGGTTGTTTATGGTAGTAGAAGAAAGGTTTATTTCTGTTAATCAACATGTAACCCTACTTTCACGGATCTTCTCCTCTCTTTTAGAGAACTGGATAAACCCGGTGAATATTTTCTGGGGAACTATTTGCAGCTGATAATTGCTGCCCATAGTCATTCATTACAGAAGATGAGCTGTCCAGATCGCACTGGAACACAAAGGCTAAAAAAAAATGCAGATTTCTCTTAAAAAGCCTGCAGCAGTCACTTTAATCCAGTGAGTCCCAAAACGTGTCCAATAATGTAAGTCAGTGGAGCAGCTACTCTTTATGCCAGTCTCAGGGAATTTCTGGAATAAATGCTGGAAAGAGTGCAACATTATAATATGTCCCTAAATGTCTCCTGTGTGCTTCAATTTGGATCTCTTCATAAAATAGTAAGCATAACTTCATTCACCAGTATGCTGAACTGATTCTGTGACCTGTAGACTTACTTTCAAGGACTCACATTCTTGGTGTTATTTTTAGTTGCATAATTTGTCTTCTTCTGCATTTTTATTGTTCATCAGTCTGTCTATTTATATATTGTTGTTCATAAAATTCTATTGTATTTTGGTTTTCCTGTAAATGCCTGCAAGAAAACGAATCTCAAGGCAGGAGATGGATAGATATACATACTTTGAGAATAAATTTACTTTAAACTTTGAATAGCCCTTGAGTAACTCCCGAAATCAAAAATAAATTGTTTATTCTGAAACAGCTGGTCACTGTTCGTAGAGGACATTAATTAAAGCACTAGTCACCAAAATGCCGTGCAGCCTCTTTAATTACTTTAGGGGGCATTTTCAGAGGCATGACTCTGGTTGAATCCACTCCAAGAACTGGATTCATCTGTTTGTATTGAAATGGGATACTTCAACTAAACACCGTCTCAGATGGTGTTTCAGCTCGAGACCCATCTTGACTATCTCAGAGGAACATAGCAAGACACTGAACTAATCTGCCCTTCAGTGAGATCACAGCTGATCTCTGGTCTTTATAAGCATCACTTAATTTCTTTGCTGATTAAAAATCTTAGATACAGATTTAATAATGTGATGGTTTTGGTTTGCTGACCGCAAAGTTCTAAACTAATACAAAGACCTTAAGCCCTATCAGATATAAATAGCCACGAGTACTCTCACTAAAGAGAGATTATGCTGTAACTTCACAATCTTCAAAGACTAATTCCTATCCCTGTTTATTCTCCACGGTGGGCTTAGTTGCCAATTACCCTCTATTTGAGCAGTGGGCCCTCCTTCAAGGAGAAGATACTTCCAGCTTACAAAGTAGTTAAAAAACAGTTCATTTATTTTCTCTGATACATGTTTAAATCCAAATAATGTTCTTAAAACATATATAAAATTCTGAGAATTTCTATTTTATAAAACATTTCCATTTTACAAACCGCTTCTAAATCACAAAAGATTTCAAAAACACAAGTAAAATTCTTATAAAGTGAAAAGATATTCTGATAATGCAGATGAATGACTTGTCTGCTGCAGAAACTGAAGCCATAAGAATGGATTCTAGTTAGAATGTCTCTTTATCATTCTTCTTGATGTTCTTTAATGACTCCTAATACGTATGTCTGCACTGCTCTCTACATTTATATCCTTCTTCTACCACTTAGGTGACTTCATACATAGATGATATTTACTCAAATACACTTTTAACACAAATGATCTGAAAGCATTTGGAGCTATAGAAATCAGCATAATGTTCACAATGAATGCTCTAAGGCCAAATTTCTTAAGTACATACACCTTCCAACTATAAACATATCAATTATTTGATATGCTAAATTACTTTATCCATCTGGTTCTGCAAGCTTCCTTGAACTAAGCAAATTAGAGTCAGTTTGTTTGTTTGAATCAAGCCAAAATAAGCATCCCATTGTCTTACACTGCATCTCAAGCAGCAATAAACAATGTGTAATGAGTTTAACCTTACTTCTCACAGGCAGAGCGTTCACTATCTACATAGTTTGTTTGCAAACCTGTTCTATAGACAGTACTTGATTTAACTTCAAGCTGATTATTGCCATTTATTTACATTTTAAGAACTGAAGACTGACTTCCATTTACAACCAGAAATCAAACAACTGCTAATTTAAAGTTTGCTTACAATTGTTTGCAATCTTACAAGTGGTGGCTGCTGCATTTAGAAAGCATGATTAGCAAACAACCAAGAGGCTTACTGGTCAGGAGTAAATATGCTTTGTTGAGGCATAGATTTTAAAGTACAACATGTGCGCAAAAAATATTTCACATGCTTTAGTTCTGCAGGACCATTTTCTGTCATAATTTCATCCCATTATGAAATAGAACCAGGCATGTTTACCTGAACTGCAGCCATTGTTTTTTCTAACATCATTTGCACACAGAGTGATTAGGGGGAGAAGACAGGAGAATGGGTTTCAGGGGGGTAATAAATCAGCCATTATGGAATGGCAGAGCTAACTCAGTGAGCCGAATGACCAGATTCTTCTCCTATGTCTAGTGACATCAGCACTGTGTAGGCCACTGTTCTCTGTCCTACTAGTAGAACAATAATATAAGATCTACAATCTATAAAAAATAAAGAAAGCTACATAACAATTCAGGAATGAAAACATGAATTAAAGGGATCACTACTGAATTAAAAATGGATAAATTTTGCACCTACCTACTCAAGTTACTAGTCCTTTGCATATTTCACAGAACCTTGCTGCCTCTCTGCATCGCTGTACAGCAGAGGTAAATACTGTTGACTATGCAGTGAGGTGAGCAGTAGGCTGAGGTGACTCACAGCATCTGACTCGATCTACACTAGAAATTGTTGGGGGAAAGGAGCCCAGAGCCTTTTATGCTGTGTATTGCAGCTAGTATGGAGAGAGTTCTTCAAATTTATAATAACTTTCTCATGATTTTCACAATATGCAGGTAGATTGCGAAAATCAGGTTAGTGTTGCATCCCAAGAAAGGGAAATTGTGGAAGACCTACAAGATGGATTTTTAGAGTAGCTTGTGATTGAGGCCACTGGGGAAAAAGCAATTCTAGATTGGGTGTTGTGTAATGAACCAGATTTGATAGGGGGCTTAAGGTAAAAGACCCCTTAGGAGACAGTGATCATAATATGATAGAATGCATCTTGCAGTTTAAGAGTGAAAAGATAGTCAAATGTTTCAGTATAACACTGGAGGAAAGGGAATTACAGAGGCATGAGAGAGGAGCTGTCCAAAATTGATTGGAAAGGGGCACTATCAAGATCAATGGTGGACAGCAATGGCTGGAGTTTCTGGGGGCAATTTGGAAGACACCGGATAGATACATTCCAAAGATGAAGAAATATTCCAAAGAGAGGATGAGGCAAAAGTATCTGACCAGGATGTCAAAGATAGCATAAAAGCAAAAGCAAAATTAGTGGGAAGTTAATGGATTGGGAAGGTTTTAAAAACCTACTAAGAAGCTATAAGGACAGAAAAGGTGAAATATGATGGTAAGATAACCAATAATGCAAAGTAAATGACTGAAGTTTATATATATATATATATATATATATATATATATATATAGTAAAAGAGAGGCAAGAGTAGAAGAGTAGATATCGGACTACTGGAAAATGATGCTGGAAAGGTAGTAATGGGGGACAAAGAAACTGGAGATGATAAGTATTTTGCAAAGTATTTTTCACTGGGAAAAATACGGGCAGTATGCTAGAGGTTCAAGAGTGTCAGGGGGCAGAAGTGAGTGTAGTTGCTATTTCTAAGGGGAAGGTGCTTGGGAATCTTAAAGGTCTGAAGGTAAATAACTCATTTGGGCCAGATGGTATACACCACAGGTTTCTGAAAGTGGTAGCTGAAGAGGCCGTTGGGGCATTAGCAATTATCTTTCATGAATAACTAGATTCTGGAATAGTTCTGGAGGACAGGAAGATTGCAAATGTCTTTAAGAAGGGAGGGTTAATGAAGAAAGGTAATTGTAGCCCAATTAGCCTTGCTTTAGTGGTTGGGAAGATATTAGTATGTATTATTAAGATCCATAGAGTCATAGAAAAGTCAGCACAGGAACAGGGCCTTCAGCTCAGCTGGTCTGTGCCAAACCATTTAAACTGCCTAGTCCCATTGACCTGCACTGGGACTATTGCTTTCCATACCCCGACCATCCATGTACCTATCAAAACTTCTCTTAAACATTGAAATCGAGCTCACCTGCACCACTTGCACTGGCAGTTTGTTCCACACCCTCACAGCTCTAAGTGAAGAAGTTTCCCCTTATGTTCTCCTCAAACTTTTCATCTTTTACCCTTAACCCATGACCTGTAGTTGTTGGCCCACCCAGCATCAGTGGAAAAAGCCTGCTGGGATTTACGCAATTTAAGGATGAGGTTATGGGGTACTTAAAGGCACATGATAAAGTGGGCCAATTTCAGCATGGTTTCCTCTTGGAATTTTTTGAGGAAATTACTGGCAGGATAGACAAAAGGAGACTCAGTGGATAATGTTTACTTGGATTTTTAGAAGATCTTTGACAAGGTGCCTCACATGAGGTTGCTTAACAAGATAAGAGTCCATAGTATTACAGGAAAGATACTAACATGGATATAAAAAATAGGCTGACTGGCAGGAGGCAAAGAGTGGGAATAAAGGGGGCCTTCTCTAGTTCTCTGCAGGGGTCAGTATTGGGGCCTCTTCTTTTCACATTATATGTCAGTGATTTAGATGATAGAATTAATGACTTTGTGGCCAAGTTTGCAGATGATACAAAGATAGGTGGAGGGGCAGGTAGTGTTGAGGAATCACAGATTCTGTAGAAGGCCTTAGACAGATAGGAAGAATGGGCAAAGAAGTGGGAGATGGAATATATTGCTCAGAGTGTCCAAACAATGGTGCAAATGTTCAACCTCTACATCATTTTTTTTACAATCACAAGACCTGCTAGTTATCAACAACATCAGGTAGTACAGGTCCACTCCAGCAGCAGGTTGCTCTGCAGTACTGAACCTGGACTTGTTGCATACCATGTTGCAGCCGACTTCGGTCACCCAGGGGAGAAGGTACCAGAGGTGGTGGGCGGAGGCAGTGCATGATCCAACAAATGGTGCAAGCGATTGTCTTGGATGTTTACCTCATGATTGAAAGACCCTGTTGAACAATAGTAGGTTCATGTCACTGGCAAGGTTGATTGTGGGGCAGCTGTGTGGCATTAGTTGTAACACGGATCTCATTTTGCAAATGTAGCCCCCTGGTAAGCCTCAGGCTCGCCCAGCTTGCTTCCATCTGGGGGAGCAACCTTCGGCCCCGCCAAACTGGGTAATCAGCTTGTGTAGATGCTATCGGATGTCCCCACCATGCCAAATAACAGACAGTACACCATATGCGATTAAATGATTACACTTTATAGATCTTACTGGAACTATGTACTTAATAGAGATACAATATAAAAGGAAAAGGAAAAGGCGCCAAACTTATCAAAGTTCAACCACTTCGTGCACAACTGTTGGAGCTCAGTTAACAAAGTCTTCTTGCCACCATTCAATCATCTCCGACCTCCTCGACCCACCGCCTGGGACCAACCACGGTGGTCGACCAGACACTCCACACGAATCTGTCCTCGTCTCCTCTCCTCACTGAAAACCCGGGGTCTCGGACCCCTTCTTGGGGTCCGTTCTGTCGCCCAGCTTACAACAGCACATCTTCAACCTCTAACGCCCTCGCGCCATCTCCCTAAAATTCCACACAAAACTAGCTTACAGACCCACAAGAAAGAATAACATCTATCCCATTTGGTTAACAAATGAATACAATTCTCGCTATCAGTAATTATAACCTAAACTACCTACTAGCAAAAGCTCTCTCCCTCACCAGTTAACATAACAAAGAAGCATTTTTACTTTTAACATAACAAAGAAGCCATTTTATTAGCCTTAGCAGTAACATAACAGAAGAAACCCCTTACACAAATATAATATCTCCATTTAGATGAATGGGCTTGTGTATCTTGTGCCCACTCTAACCTAGAGCAGGTTCTGTGAGGAACCACCCTCAGCCTAATTGCTGGATCATGCTCCACAATAGAGTGAATATCTGTAATTTGTGTAACACCAATAACATGGAGACTTCTACATTTGCCCTGAACTACCAGGAAGATCTGCTTCATCTGCCAACAGAATATCCATGTTCTGGACCAAGACCCAACTCTTCAAAATATATGCCATTAGCTGTAATGTTTCCGCAAATTTGGTTGAAAGAAAATGGACATAGTCCTTCAACCAAACAGGACTAAATATTAAAGAAATTATTTTCAAAAATTTGAATTAAGATCTCATTCATTATTTCTTTTCTACCATCTGTGTTTTAACTATCATGCTAATTTGGCAATTATGCCAAAATTCAACTTTATTAAATTCGTATCACATTTCCACTCATAATTTTTATTTGTCCTCTCCAGCCCATGCACATTAAATGGGGCTATGAAATGGATGACACAAACTGATCATTTATTGCGCAACGTTTTTTTTTACAGTTGAATGAGAAAATAACATTTTCTACTCAATCTTATTTAGGACCTTGGAAGAGCAGAACAAAAATCTATGACGTGTGATAATTAAACTCACAATTCTACATTCGGTCACTCTACCATAACTCTCATGGTTCATAAAAGGACACAAGAGAAACACTTTAAACAGCTGCCGAAATGGGATTATGAATGGTTATTAGCAGCAAAAAGCAATTGGACATTATCTTTAAAGAAGAATAGAAGCTTACATATCACAAAATGTTGACTTAAGTGGTTCAATTTTCATCTACTGTAAGTAATTTTTATTTTGTGCTGATTATCAATAGTAAACATCATCCAGGAAAATATAGCATAATATCAGAATCACATAAGAAATTATCAACAGCATTGCTGGAAAATATAACAGCCAGACCAGTGACTTACATCAATTTTCTTTGCTATATATAGCCATTTATTAATTTTGTTTCTGTGATTCTTATAAATAGCTAATGGTAAAATTAACCATACATAAATCTATACCAGGTGTTGTGAGATCCAATTCTACATACTGTAGCCAGAGGCTGCTTCGATTAGAAAAGCAAGACAACACAAGAATTGTGCCTGATCTCAGTTCAGTAATCATGTTGACAAGGTCAAGATACTATGCCATTTCTCATTGTGACCTCAATGATTCTCCCACATTTTTAAGCAGGTTATGAGCATCTTGTTATGCAGTGGGAAGGACTGGGCAATAAATCTCACTGGAGGTTCATAAAATCCAGGAATATATTAAGTAAATGAGTACACTTCCATTTTGTAATAACCTAAATGTGAGATACAGATGCTTAGAGCAGAGAGAATTTGTATACGCAACAAAATTCTCAAATGTTTTATTATTAGCTCATTATTAATGTCTTCTAGACATGACTAATGGATAAAGTGTTAAATTAGACTATCCACAAGAGCATACATTCAGAAAACCATATGCATGCAATTATTTAGACACTAATAAAATGAATAAAGGCGTGCATTCATTATGAAGAAATTCATAATTCAGCTAGATCTTTTGCTGTGATTTCTGTTTTGATGTTCCAGAATGCAGGCATTACTTTAATGAATGTTCATCACAGAATTTCTGGAGTCCAATAAGCAGGATAACCCTACAGATTTTTAAGCTTCATCTTCCTCTGGACCCATGACAAGTTAATAATTCAGATCCAAAATCCCAATATACTTTTCTGCACGTGCTGCCTGACTTGTTGGGTGTTTCCCAATATTTTCTCTTTTATTCTAGATTTCACCATCTGCAGTAGTTTTTTTTTGTGGATTTTGGCTAATCTAGTTTTATTCTCCTGGCATTCCCATCAGCTCCCCTCCCCATCACACCACAATCCTAATTCATTGTCAATGGGTTAACTTGGGGGGAAAAAAAATTGTCAGTGAGGTATGGAGCTCTGGATCATTGAAGAAGTCATCTTTGTAGAATGTCTACTCTGAATGCCTTGAGGGAAGACAGCAAAGGGAAGTTAGTACTCGTAGAATGAGTGACCAGTCTCTGGGTGGATGTGACAATAAAGTAAGCTCTTCTGTTATTTGTCATGTACGTTAAAACAGAAAATTATACCGTGAAATGCATTGTTTGTGTCAAGTCAGATCAGCGTGGATTGTAAGGATCTGTAAGTGACACCATGCTTCCTTCACCAGCGTAGCATGGCCATAAGTCACTAACCCCAGCTGTACGTCTTTGGAACTTGATAGGAAGCCAGACCACCTGACGGAAAACCACATGGTCATGGGGAGAACATATAAACTTGCAGACTGAGGCGGGAGTTGAATGCCAATCAGTGATCGCTGGCACTGTAAAAGATGCGCTAATCACTAGACTACTGTGCTGCCCTTTTCTGGAATATTTCTCACTGCTACTCACATGCAGACAAATAAAAATTAACTTTGATATGAAGGAAGTTCTTGGTTACAGGGAAAGATGCGCCTTATGATGTAGACATGAAATATTCCAAAGAGAAAGATCTGAATTTACACAATGCCTTTTACATTGTCAAGATATTTCAAAGTGCTCTGCCATCAAAGAAATACTGCTGAAATTTTGTCAAAAGTGCATTGAAGGAAAGGTGGAAGCCAATTTGAACAGAGTAATATCTCCCACAGAGCAAGGTGTCAATGATACTGTCATGTATGATAAAGTATGTGTATTGTTCAGGACATTGGTGATAGTTCCTTTGTTCCTCTTTAACATGGTACTGGGGGATCTTTGACATCTGCTGAGGAGGTAGCCAATTTCAAAATTAATATCAAAACTGAAAATTAGCAGCTATAACACTGCTGCTCTGCCACCAGGGCTAACAATATGATTCTGGAATGGGGCATTTAACTGCAATCACTGACGGACTCAAGGAACTGGCAACTGGGCCAAGGCTAGTCACTGATGATACATTGGTTCATTATTAGGTGGATCTGGGAGGACATTTATTTAGTGTGGATTTATCTTCACTTTTCTTCCTTCACACAAGAAGCCAAGTGATTCTTATCATAATCAAAGCAAATCCTTCATGGTGACACAATTGTTTAAAACATCCTTTAGTTAAATAGTATATTCAAATTTTACTGGATTTTTCTCTAATTTTTCAGGTTTGTAACATGCAAACAAATAAAAAATGGATTTTGGTATGAAGAAAGTTCTTGGTATGCAGGGAAAGACACACATTACGATGATCTGATTCAAGTAGGCTGGGAATACTGCTTGAGAAAGGCGTGATTTCATTCAGCAAGTGAATAATGCCATTCAGCTCCTTTCAGTGTAAGTTATAAATTCCACTATGAAGGACAAGAACATTCACTTATAAGAAGTAGTTTGGGACATATTATCTTGGGCTGAGCTCAGTGCTTCAGATGTTAAAAATAATACTATTTATTTAAAATTTTTGACAAGTGACTCCAAATTACATACCATGAAAACTAATGTGCTATGATAAAGCTAATAACCAGTTCTATTGTTACTAAGACTGTCCTCTCCTCCAAATCGTCGGAATGGAGGTGGGTGAAACTTTACAATGATTGCTTGCACTAAGCGAGAACTGCTTTTTTTCTCTGTTGAAAAAATAATCACAATGTGTTGCTTGAATCATATAAAAGCAAATCTTGCAATATCATGCCCTTGTTAAAACTTCAACCTGTATTCTGAAGAATGTTGGGGGGGGGGGGTTCTGTGTTGTAATTTAAGGAAATGAAGGAGCTAATTCTTGCTAAGCAAGCTCCAGTAAGCAGCAACATAATAGTAACAAAATAATGTGTTTCACTGATGTTGATTGAAGGAACTAACATTGACAAGTTGGCCAAGAGAACACCTTGTTCTTCTTTAAACTAATCCCATGGGGTTGCATACATATAATAAAGAGGGCAGGCAAGGTTTCAGTTTAAATCTCAGTGAGTGGATTGACCGCTAAGAGAATAGCATTTTCCCAGAATTATGTGGAAAGGTGGCTTTGTATTTCAAGACTGTCGTCGATGAATTGGAAACATGAAGAGACTGCAGATACTGGAATCTGGACCAATACACGAAGGAGGTTCCTCCAGCTTTTTGTGTGTTGTTCAATGAATTCAGAGCTGCATCCACAGCCTTGCTACTCAGATGAGAATATGCTTGCAACTGCCCACAGTTTACATGATTTCTCATGACTGGAATCAGAATCAGAATCAGGTTTATTATCACCGGCATGTGTCGTGAAATTTGTTAACTTAGCAGCAGCAGTTCAATGCAATTCATAATATAGCAGAGAAAAACAAAATAAAATAATAATAATAATAATAAAATTACAGTATACGTATATTGAATAGATTAAAAATCATGCAAAAACAGAAATAATATCTATTAAAAAAGTGAGGTAGTGTCCAAGGGTTCAATGTCCATTTAAGAATTGGATGGTGGAATGGAAGAAGCTGTTCCTGAATCACTGAGTGTGTACCTCAGGCTCCTGTACCTCCTACTTGATGGCAACAGTGAGAAAATGGCACACCCTGGATGGTGGAGGTCGTTATACTTCATTTGCTTTTATTTCATTCAATATCAGCTCTGGCTCTCCCGATTAAAAGCTTTTGGGGAGTTTGATCAGTGCCCTATAGGAGCTTTGAAGTTTAATGTAAAATTTAGGAATGATCTGGCAGTGTATATAAAGTTCCTTGTACTTTTACTTAATATGAAAACATGTCACTTAAGTTCATTGCACCACTGGAATTATTTTGTCTGTGGCAAGCCTGAATCACTAAGATTTCAACATTGGAATGAGTATCTCTACCAAAGTTGAATTCTGTCACTCTCAAACACAGAACAAATTAATAATTTTCTCTTAAAGTAAGACTTTATTTGAAAATGTCTCCCTGTCAGGGTATCCTTGTATCATGATTGAAATACAATTCTCTCTTAGGCCCCACTTTGAAGCAATCACTTAGCTTAACAACTATATTCGATTTCAACGTCTAAGGGAAACTTGGATAGCTAGATGGATAGTAAGGATATGGAGGGCTATGGTCCCAATGCAGATCGATGGGAGTAGGTAGTTTAAATGGTTTCAGCATGGAATAGATGGGCCAAAGAACCTGTTGATGTGTTATATGTCTCTATGACACTATGACTCTATATCACCTGAATTTACTCCCTTCCTGGGAACAGGGCATAAAAATTAGACTATCTCTATAACCTAGAGTTATGATCAGTTTCATCCACTAGATGGACATAAATGGATCAAACCAATTTCATATTGAAATACAGCTCGATGACTGTTACTTCAGCACAGTCACCAATAAACCAGAAACCATGCACCTAGATCAAAATTAGAATCAGACACTCAACGTAAATTATAGAGAGAATCAATGCAAATTATAATATCATGACCATATATGATCCAGGCAATGTAAAACAGTTCAATATGGTCACTTAAAAGCTGTTCATGGTTGCTAGAAAAACTACTATTTATAGTTATGGCTTTATTTTTTTTCTTTTAGTGAGGTGGGAACATTTAGATTGATTTTTTTGTACCATTGATTCGTTAGATTTTTTTTCCTATGTAGTTACCAAGGGCCTTTGAGGAAGGCATTTAGGCATTGCAGACTTCATCACAATGGGGTTCCCTGTGGGAATTATGTTTTACAGTGAGTAACCTTCACACTTAGTGCAGATAATGTCATAACATCAGCCTTGGCTTTCCCTGCTATTAAGCATAGAAGCAGGAACTAGAACATGGAATCTTTTCACACAAAAAAAAAGCCCATCCAGAAAAAAAACATAGACTGGATTTTTCAAGGAAAAGGGTATCAGGATGCCATGATTAATATTGTACAGTAAGTTCAAGGTATCATGAAATATGGTCAGTATTACAAACATTTAGAGATTACTGGTCAATCTGCACCGATCAATCCGCATAATATCTCACCTAAAACAAGCGCACTATTTTTAAGACCGTGCTGCACTTGTCTGTAAAATGTGCCGCAGAACTGAAGGGAATGACATAACTACCATTTTAACAAGCTAAAAATATTTCATACATCATCTTCCAATACCTCTGGCACAGAAATGGAAGAACTGTCCGCATTTATTTCTGCTCATGAAAAAGAGCAAAACTAAAATAGGAGCAGGAAAAGGTTGCCAGTCTTTTCGAGCCCGCCCTACAATTAAACATGAACATAGTTGATCGATGCTGCTCCCCACTCTTCTTATGTGCCAGCTCCCCGTAACCCTTAATGGCTTGATGTTTTTTTTCAACTATTTCTTCATCGCCTCCTTAAATTATCTGATCATATGGCTTTCGCTACCTCGGTGGCAGAGAGAATTCCAGAGATCCATTACTCTGTTAGTAAAGACATTTCTATGCATTTCAGTTTTAAATGACCACCCTGTCATGTATTAATCTTTCAGTAATATTTGAGTAATTTTGTAAATACATTACTGAGCTGAAGTTTTAGACACACACACACACACACACACACACACACACACACACACACACACACACACACACACACACACACACACACACACACACACACATATATATATATATATATCTAGGGTGCCTAAGACTTTTGCTCAGTACTGTTTTTATCAACATGGAACAAAGAGGGAGTTAGTAAATCTGGCGGAAGCAAAGGCTGTTGGAAATGCCAGGAGAGGAGCACTGCGGGAGGGTTGTGGGACAGGTGGCAGAGAAGGAATGCTAGGGGTGGGGGGGTGGCATGGGTGCAGCTCTGAGACACCGGGCATTCCAAACAATTGGTTTATTGATCATTACAGAATGCCTCCCCAGTGCTTCTTACTCACTCTCTTCTTCCTTCCCCTTTTTCCAGCCACGATTCCTCTCTCTCTGTCCCCTTCCGACTGTCAGTCCACAATGGAGATCCATAGCAGAATCAGTGTTATCATCACTCACAATTGTCATGATGCTTGTTTTTTTTTTGTGTGGCAGCAGTACCGTGCAAAACAGAAATTGCTACAGTACTGTGCAATGTCTGACATTAAGATTGGAGAACAGTACTGTGCTTCAGATTATGCTATGGGTGCTGTGCGTGGACAGTTGTCGGAGGCGTGTGGCAGCCGCTCACCTTCCTCAGATCACAGCTCCATCCTCCCAAAAGGAAGCACAGCACGTTTGAGCATGGGCTTCTCAGTCTTGATCTGGCTGTCTGCCATTTTGTTTTCTTCTAGAGGGTCACCATTTCACAATGTTCGTTGACCATGAAACCTTGACACAAATGATAGCCAAAGTATCAGACGCTCTTGTTCTGCATGGTAGCTACACCGTATCAGAGTTCACAACTAATATACAACATATCGAGGGGAACAATAACACTGTGGCTGACTGCCTCTCACAATCAGCTGTTGAAGCCATACACATAGTGATTAACTATACTGGCATGGCAGCTAACCAAGCTACTGATTCAGAGGCCCAGACTTACTGAACAGCAGACACGGGCCAGCGGATGTCTGACATTAAGATTGGGGAAGCTAGGGTTTCTCTCAGAACGGGGTCTCAATCGGTCTCCCTCGCCCCATAATAACCCACAAACTGGAGGCAGACTGTTTGTGACTCCTCTCGCATTCAGGCTGTCAGGCCTCACAGAATCTGATTGTATTACAGCTTGTGTGGCGTGGCCTTAGAAAGGACACGCAAAATTGGAGTGCAGCCTATGTGGAATGCCAAAAGGCAAAAAGTCTTTTTCTGAGATATGGGGCCCAAAACTGGCCTGTCATGTCCAGGCACCACTAGCACCTCTTTTGAGGTCCTTGAGTGACAGTTTGATCATGTTGGCCTTCCTCCCCCCCCCCCCCCCCCACAGTTTCCTGCACCTCCTTATCAGGTGAACCATACCTCCAGGTGACCACGGGTCTTCCTTCTAGCATCACTGACAGTTGTTGAAGTGGCTCAGGCATTCATCACCCAGGTTGCTCGGTTTGGTACCCCGTCTTATATTCTCTCTGACCACGGTCCCCAATTCATTTCAGACCTCTGGGCTGCTATGACCCAGAACATTGGCATTAGGCTGCATCACACCAGTGTTTCACCACTCCTTAAAGGCTGCTCTGAGGGCTTCCCTGACAGTATAATCATCTCCTACGGGTCCTGCTGGCAGTCTGGACAGCCCCAAAAGAGGTCTGCAGTCATCCACGGCAGAATTTGTATACAGGCAGCCATTACAAGTGCCAGATGACTTTATTCCGTCTGGTCAGCCTCTTAACAGCATTCCACCTTCCTCTAAGTTCAATTCCTTTTGCATCTATTCCTATCTCCCTGTGGTGAACTACATATACCTGTCTGGACACGCCCCCCCGCTGACTGCTCCCGTGGCTCCTCCCACAGACCCCGGTATAAAGGCGATTGAGGCCTGAGCCCTGCCCTCAGTCTCCAGGATGTAGCATGGTGGTCAATTGCTGCTTGTTCTTTCTTCCAGTCAATAAAAGCCAATATCTCGCCTCACGTCTCGGAGAGTTATTGATGGTGCATCAATCCCATCATGGCATACAGCGCTCTTAGGTTCCTGTTGACCTACATTCCACCTCGTTTGTTTTCATCTACCATGATGCACACCAACATCCTCTTAGGCCTCTTACAATGACACACTCTGCTTTTTGGAACAGAGAGGAAAGACTTTTATCATAGATAAGAGGGGTAAACCTGAATGTATTTCAGTAGGTCACCTTAAACCGGCCCAGCAAGATTTGGAGGATTCTGCTACCATGCCCCTGGTGTCACGACATGACCATGAGCATAGCAATACACCGCTGGACATGCCAGAGACTCCTGGTGTTCCTCAACCAATGGAACATAGGAGCTGAGCTGGTTCGCTTGTCTGAGCTCCGGACAGCCTCACAATGCCAGTTTTAGTGAATTCTGGGGGCGGCAGGAGGTGGGGGACTGTGTGAGGTAATGTAATTGGTGGAAATGTAGAGAATTCACAACTGATTTCCCTCTTGGTATTTACTCGTGCAAGCAGAACAAATGCCACACCTGCCCCTACACCTCCCTCTTCGCTTCCATTCATGGCCCCAAACAGCCCTTGCAGGTGAGGCGACACTTCACCTGTGAGAATTTTGTGGTCATCGACTGTATCCGGTGCTCCTGGTGTGGCCGCCTGTATCTCAGTGAGACCCAACATAGATTGGTTGACCGCTTCGGTGAGCACCTATGCTCCAAACGCCAGAAAAAGCATGATCTCCCGGTGGCCAGCGGCCACCCATTTCAATTTTACTTCCCATTCCCATTCCGACAAGTCAGTCCATTGCCTTCTCCACTGCTGCGATGAGGCCACACTCAGGTTAGGGGGAGCAACACCTCATATTCCATCTTGGTAGTCCCCAACCTGATAGCATGAACATTGATTTCTCGAAGTTCCAGTAATTGCACTCTCCCTCTCCTTCACCATTTCCTATTCCCATTTCCCTCTGTCACTTTATCTTTTTACCTGCCCATTACCTCCCTCTGGTGGTCTTTCCCTCTCCCTTTCTTCCATGACCGTCTGTCCTCTCCTGTCAGATTACCCCTATCTCCAGCCCTTTATCTCTTCCACCATTCAACTTCCCAGCTCTTCACTTCATCCTTTTCCCCTCTCTGTTTCACCTATCACCTACTACCTTGTATTTCTTTCTTCCTTCCACACACCTCCTTACTCTGACTTCTCATCTTTTTTCTCCCAGTCCTTATGAAGGGTCTCAGCCCGAAACGTCGACTGTTCATTCTTTTCCGTAGATACTGCCTGGCCTGCTGAGTTCATTCAGGATTTTGTGTGTATTGCTTTGATTTCCAGCATTTGTAAATGTTCTTTTGTTTGCCATTGGGTTGGGGTTTGCTTTCAGAGGCAGGTCTGACATATCGAGATAATTGCGTAAAAAGACTTTTACAGCGCTTTGCATTCAGCTTTTGTTATTCAATGAATGAGTTGCTACATCTTTTCTTAAACATAAAATGCCTCCAGTACTGAAATCCCACAAAAGCATTTAAGCAACACACACTAAATCCTCGAGAAACTCAACAGGCCAGGCAGCATCTATGGAAAAGAGTAAACAGTCAAAGGTTCAGGCTGAGACCTTTCATCATGCTGCCTGGCCTGCTGAGCTCTTCCAGCATTTGGTGTGTGTTGCATGGATTTCCAGCATCTGCAGATTTTCTTGTCTTAGTAGTATTCAAGTTCTGTCTCAACTGTCGAGCATCCTTCATTGACTCAAGTTTAGTCCAGAATTGCCTCTTTACCCATGTGATGACGTTCTGGAGATCTTACCTAGATCCCTTGTAACTTTTTTGGTCACCATACTTCCATGTCTCTGGTCTGACCCTCAGCAGGTTGCAGATCTCTTAGAACACAATGTTTGTGTAAAAAGCCACAAAGAGTTGTGGGAGACTGGAGGATTGGGAAAACTTTAAAAAGCAACAAAGAAAAATTAAGCAAGAAATAAGGAAAGGGAAGATAGAGTATGAAAGTAAATTAGCACAAAATATAAAGCAGATAGCAAAAATTTTTATAAATATATTACGCAGAAGAGGGTGGCTAAAGTCAACATAGGTCCATTGGAAGATGCGAAGGGGAAATTGATATTGGGTGATAAGGAAATGGCTGCGGCATTGAACGACTATTTTGTGTCAGTCTTCACGGTGGAGGACACGTCTAATATGCCAAAGAATGATATTATGGACGAAATGGGAGGTGAGGACCTCGATAAAATCACTGTCACTAAAGAGATAGTGATGAGCAAATTAGAGGCCTGAAGGTAGATATGGATGCATCCCAGAGTGCTGAGAGAATTGGCGGAATTTATAGTAGATGTGTTGGCAATCATTTACCAAAATTCTCTAGACTCTGGGCAGGACCTGGCGGTTTGGAAAACAGCAAATGTCACACCACTTTTTACAAAAGAATGTAGGCAAAAGATGGGCAACTATAGGCCAGTTAGCTTAACATCTGTAGTTGAGAAAATACTTGAAGCTGTCATTAAGGGAGAAATAGCGAGACTGTGGTAAACTATGTATACCTGTCTGGACACGCCCCTCTGCTGACTGCTCCTGTGGCTCCTCCCACAGACCCCTGTATAAAGGTGATTGGGGCACTGCTCCTCCCTCAGTCTTTGACATGGCCGTGCTCCCTTTTTGCTGTTAATAAAAGCCTATTGTTCACTTCCAGTCTCCTAGAGTTATTGATGGTGCATCAGAGACATGTAGAAAGGAGTGGTTCCATTAGACAGACACAGCACGGATTCAGAAAGGGCAGGTCCTGTTTGACAAACTTACTGGAGTTCTTTGAGGACATAATGAGTGCAGTGGACAGAGGGGAATAGGTGGATGTCGTATACTTGGATTTCCAGAAGGTGTTCAATAAGGTGCCACACAAGAGACTTATAAATAAGATGCAGGCGCATGGAGTCAGAGGAAGTGTATTGGAATCAATAGTGGATTGGTTAACCAATAGAAGGCAGAGAGTTGGTATAAATGGGTGTTTCTCTGGTTGGCAGTCAGTGGTGAGTGGGGTGCTGGGCCTGCAGCTGTTCACCATTTATATTGATGATTTGGAAGAGGGGACTGAGTGTAGCGTAGCAAAATTTGCTGATGACACTAAACTGAGTGGAAAAGCAAGTTGTACAGAGGATGTGGAGTGTCTGCAGAGGGATATAGATAGGTTAAGTGAGTAGGCCAAGGTCAAGCAGATGGAATACAATGCTGGTAAATGCAAGATCATCCACTTTGGAAGGAACAATAGAAGAGCAGATAGTTATTTAAATGATGAAAAATTGCAGCATGCTGTTGTGCAGAGGGACTTGGGAGTGTTTGTGCATGAATCGCAAAAAGTTGGCTTGCAGGTACAACAGGTTATTAAGAAGGCAAATGGAATGTTGGCCTTCATTGCTAGAGGGATTGAATTCAAGAGCAGGGAGGTCATGCTGCAACTATACAGGGTACTGGTGAGGCCGCACCTGGAGTACTGTGTGCAGTTCTGGTCTCCATACTTGAGGAGGGATATACTGGCTTTGGAGGCAGTGCAGAGGAGGTTCACCAGGTTTATTCCAGAGATGATGGGGTTAACCTATGAGGAGAGATTGAGTCGCCGGGGACCATACTCTCTGGAATTCAGAAGAATGAGAGGGGATTTTATAGAAATATACAAAATTTTGAAAGGGATAGATAAGATAGTAGGAAAGTTATTTCCATTGATAGATGAGACCAGAACCAGGGGACATTGCCTCAAGATTCAGGAGAAGATTTAGGATGGAGATGAGGAGAAACTATTTTTCCCAGAGAGTGGTGAATCTGTGGAATTCTCTGCCCAGGGAAGCAGTTGAGGCTTCTTCACTAAATATATTTAAGATACAGTTAGATACATTTTTACATAGTAGGGGAATTAAGGGTTATGGGGACAAGGGAGATAGATGGAGCTGAGTTTACAGACAGATAAACCATGATCCTATTGAATGATGGGGCAGACTCGATGGGCCGGATAGCCTACTCCTGCTCCTATTTCCTATTTCTTATCAGAGCTGCTGGTTCAGGAAGACTGAGTGCTTTTGTGGTGACCCACTCATCTACAGCTGTTTTAATTAAATGTGTGACAACTATGGTTTATACATTCTGATCCATAGATGAGACCTTGAACACCTCTCAGTCCACCAATTCCCATAATTGCTCCTCTGCCTCCTGAGACCACCTCTTTGGAGACTTGCCTTTTACCCTCTGCCTGTGTGCAGGTGGGAGAAGAAGGTAAAGCCTCACGCTGTTGATTTGTTGAGAAGTCTATTCTCAAGGACTGGTGTTCTGCAGCAGTGACCATGGACCACAGTTTGTTGTAGAACAGTTTTGGCCATTCCTGAAAATGAGTGGAATAAAACATATTATATCTTCACTGTACCAGCCAGCTACCAATGGCTTAGCAGAGAGGTTTGTCCAGATTCTTAAGAATGCATTGTGAGCAACGTCAGCAGAACACACTACACTAACACAGAATCAAACACTCGCCAATTTCCTCCTTCCATGTAGCAATGCAGCACACTCCACAGCCAACAACTCACCAGCTAGGCTCTTTCTGGGTCATCCCCTGCTCTCACACTTGGATCTCCTCAAACCCAGTCTCAGGAGTGTAAAGGACAAACAGCTGGTGAAACTGAGGGCTCCTCAAACAAGGAGGTTCAATGTTTCACTCCTTGTTAAGCAGTCCTGGTGAGGGAATACAAAGGTGATCAAAAGTGGAGTGGAGATTGTGTCTGATGTCATCTGGAGGTGACACATCAATTATTTGACTCAATTGTTAGATCAGAAAGATGGACAAAACTGATAGAATCACTTCCTGCAGTCCCAAAGTCAACACCTCCAAACACCACGGAGGAAGCCCCAGAACCTGAGAATGTTTCACAGCCACGTCTCACCTGCCAAATAGAGTGATTGCCCTTGTCAGAAAAGACATTATCCCACAAGAGTAAGAAATCTTCCACAGTGAATAAATCTTCAGGCTTGAATGGAACAATTTACTATGCTGTGGATATGTACATAATAGCTGTGTGAAAAAATATATGTATGACGTGCAATATTTAACATATGTGAGTTGACAAGCATTCTATATTGAGTTGGAGTTTATAGCTAAGCACAAATGAATGCACTGTATTGTGTTTAATATTTCAGTAATATTTGAGTAAGATTGTAAATATATTGTTTAATTAAGCATTGTTTGTTTACAAAATTCCTCATAGGTTACTTATAAGAAATGCGTGAATGGCATACGTCATTTTGCCACCATGTCATATGTGCGTGCCTC
Organism: Hemitrygon akajei; assembly: GCF_048418815.1. Classification (NCBI taxonomy): domain Eukaryota; kingdom Metazoa; phylum Chordata; class Chondrichthyes; order Myliobatiformes; family Dasyatidae; genus Hemitrygon; species Hemitrygon akajei. The sequence goes on along the minus strand of NC_133143.1, from coordinate 36,609,226 downwards.
ACTAAAGTAAAACGAAGTCGATCCATTTTCTCAGCTCCCATGTTTTTCTTCTGATTAGTTTCTGGAGTTATAAAACATAACACACTCCTTATTTTGCAGCCCTGTCTTCTTGTTTAGTGACTCCTCCATTTGCTACAGATCATCCCTCCCGATTTACAGTATCTACAATTTATCTTTCAATCTTTGGACACATTAATATGGCATTATAATTTCAAAATATTCTTCATTTGTTTGATATAATTTCATCTTTAAGTATGTTTTACATAAGAACAGGAAGAAGTCACAATGTTTGTGAACCCATTTGATGAATTGAAGTAGATCAGTAGTCCCCATATACACTTTGTACCTTCAATTAAAGTTCTGCTTGTTCATACTTGGTAAAAGACGTGCTCCCTTTTTACAAATGCTTGGGAGATCAAGACTAGTCCTTTTAAAGAATTGGGTCTATCCCAGGAACAGCCAATGAACGGAATATATTCTTCATGTATTTTCAATTTTGCTTTAGATTTTCTTACAAAATTGCTTCAATATTATTTAAGCCTCAGGGATTGTCTGGAATTTTTGGCAATGCCACTAAAAAGGAAATCATTACATTAGATCAGCCCTCAAATCTATTTGTCTTGCTTTGTATCAGACTCTATGATGGACCAACCTCAGAAAAATATGTCAAGTTTAGTCTAGAAAACTTGTTCATTCACGACATTTTTTTTTTGTAGAAAAGAGTTCCAGAGTTCCACCAAAGAATTCTGTTCTCTTTCCCTTACACAATGGCAGTAATGATAGCTTTACTTAAAACTATTTTAAGTTCCATTCTACTGGTGCATTTACTTTCAAAATACTACAGCATTGTGAAAGGCACTTTACTAATGCAAGCCTCCGTTTAATTATCACTTTATTTTTAGACTGTCAGTTTTTGTCTCCACCTATTCAGTCTCCTACATTTTCATCAATCAATAGGTCCTTGTTTGGCCATATCACAACTTAAAAATTCTCTTCATTCTGTTCTATTTGATCATTCTACCTTAACTGTGTAAACTTCTGAAGTCCTACCAAACTCTGCAAAAGCTATGTTCCTTAACTGCTACACATCATTGATTTCCATCCCAGATGACCATGTCTTCAGCTGTCCAGGTTTAACTCTGGAATATTCATTGTGCCGCTCTGGTGTAAGAATGCAGAAAGGCAGATCCAATTATTTCTCTTCTATCCCACATATTATTATCATGGCACTGAACACCCCACATTCCCTCATCTCAATGCCCATTGAGTCCAGATCTTGACCCATTATTTTGTTATTGCTTTTATTGAATCAATCTAGGAATGTATAGTTATGGTACATAGTTGGAGCCTTTTGCCCGGAGTGGAAATGTCAAATATTAGAGAAATACTAGATTTGCAATGAGAGGGGGAAGTATGATATTGAAAGTTAAATATTTTTATTTTACACAGAGTGATAGGCACCCTGAATGTGTCAATGCTCAAGCAACAAAGACAAGATTTTAATTTGTTTAAACAACGTTACATTCAACGACTCCATTCAATACATGAGGGCTGTTACCTTTTCTCCCCACGATACCTCTTTCTGCATCGTGCACATGCCCATAACATGGAAAGTGTGCATGCCTTTTAAATACTTGCATAGACCAAAACTAACTGAAATAAACAATCTCCCATCCTTTTTTATGTACTTTTTTTTAATTTAAAGGCAATTGAAATGGGCATTAGGATATGAAAATTAGCTCTATCCTTTGATGTTGATACAGTTCTTAAGTTAACAAGTGCCTTCACTAAGTGCCTTTAACAGCACAAGAGCTGGCACTCCTTTCTTTGTAAGACTGTCAGCTATTTGGTTCTTTGTAGCGACCATAGCACGCGATGAATTTTCTGTGCTTGGACAAGTTTCGTGACGCTGCTTATCCATAGATCCATATCCTCTTCTCTGTAGCTGACTTGGTTACTGGATGGCATCAAGCCAAGAGTAGTTGCGTGTGCACAAGTTATTTATAGACTGTTGTTCTTCAGGTCACCATGAAAAAATTCAGAATAGATTGTGGCCAGATAAGTAGCCTTGTCAATACCTTCAGATATTGCAAAGGCTTCTCCTGCCAGCATACTCCATAAAACTCTCTGGATCCTTTTGATTGCCAACAGAGAGGTGAAAATCTTTCTTCAGCTACCATCAGTCTACAGCCTACAGAGGAGAAGTCTATACCTGGACACACTTGTGCCAAGACTACAACCTCTCCCCCTCTATGTCGAAAAATCAAAGGAATTTATCAAACAGAGTCAGGCCAACCCCTATTGAAGTCACTAGGACAGTAGTTGAGAAGGTGAGTAGTTTCAAGTTCCTCGGTATACACATCACTGAGGATGTCATCTGGACTGTACATACTGGCTGTGTGGTGAAAAAAGTACAACAGCGTCTCTTTCACCTCAGAAGGCTGAAGAAGTTTGGCATGAGTCCACAAATCCTCAGGACTTTCTACAGAGGCAGTTTTGAGAGCATCCTGACTGGCTGTGTCACCACTTAGTATAAGAACTGTACTACCCTCAATCATAGGGTACTGCAGAGAGTGCTGAGGACAGCCCAGCAAATCTGTGGATATGAATTTTCTTCTAATCAGGACATTTACAGCAGCAGGTGCATAAATAGGGCCCGGATGATCATTAGGGACTCCAGCCAACCCAACCACAAACTATTACAGCTGCTTCTGTCTGGCAAACAGTACCACAGCATTAAAGTCAGGACCAATAGGCTCAGGGACAGTTTCTTTCATCAGGCCATCAGATTTATCAATACACATTGATCTGATTGCATATCTGACTGTACATAAATGCAAACAAAACAATTACGTATACAACCTTAGTGTTTGGGTAATACCCTCCCACATTTCCCTTCCTTATTGCTTGTGCATTGCGACGGAGACGCAACATAAAGATTTTCACTCCCTCATGTTGTGAGATGGATGTAAGAAATATAATTAATTCTAATGTAATCCTTATTCTAATTAGTACAATAAAGTGTCCCCCTTGAGAATCTCCATCCAGAAGATTTCCAATTGAGTCACCACTGAAGACAATGAGCTTCAGTGATCTTTGTTTTCCAAGCTGTTGAAACTTCAAGACTACTTTTTCAGATTGAATTATGTTTGTCTCGTGTAAAATTGGTACTGTGGCATTTTTTTTTTGTGTTGGATGCCAAGTTGCAGGCATCAAACATAATGTCAAGTCTCCTCTGTCTTGCCACCCTCAGAATCTGACCTACCTTTGACCTGAGTTGCTCATCTTCAGCTTCAGTGAGGTGTGCATCCTGCTGTATGGCACATGAGAATTCAATGTGGATTGTCTGAAGATTTCCTTATGTAGCTTTTGCGGTGCAGTTGTACTGTTCCTTAAAGCAAGGATGTCTATCCCTACATAGCAGGATTTGTCATGTTCCTCACATGCAACCTGAAAGGCAGACTTTAGCTGAGAGATATTTGTTGTGACAAAGTTTTGTGAGTCTTCTGATATAAAGTAATCTACATGGCATGCAAATAGTCCAATCACTGGACTTTCTGCATCTTGCCAGTAAAAAACAGGCTGATTGACGTGATATCTTTCCACCTACTTTCAGTGTTATTCTCTTCACCCTTTTAATATCAGTAGAGTGATGCATCTGCCAGACCAGACAGACACTTGTTAAGTTTCCATAGTGTTCCTTCACTTCTGGCCTCAGGCGGAGGTTGAATGTAAACGTCACGTGACAGCTCGATCCTTTGTAAGAATGTTGGTTTTAATGTTCATGCAATGGCGTTGCCCATGCTGTAGACATAGCACTATGAGAAGTAGTCGGTGAGACTCCGATGCGCTTTTTGGTGAGTCTTTTTGAAGATCTTTTACACTCAATTCCTCAAAGCCTACAGCCACCAGGTGCAATTTTGGTTTCTTTCAGGGTGCACACCCATCTTGCAGACACTGTCTTTTGGCCAGTGTCTCTGGCTTTTTCAAATACTCCATTATTTCTCCAACTACTGATTTTATCCTGTTTTGCTGATTCAAACAACACCTCCTTAGTTACTGGGACATCTTCAACTTGAAATTTCTCAGATGGTCCAGCCTGATCTCTGTGTAACCTTCTCACCAGGGCTCATAGACTGACTTGGCTCATTGATTAATTCTGCTAATAGCACAGCCATGTTACTCAGCAGTGAGGAGCCACTTTTCATAAACAATATACATCTAGGGTCGGTATGATCTGAGGTTCAACCAAACAGGAAAGTTGGAATGTTCCAATTAACAGAACCTCAACTGAGCGAATGCTGTATAAACACTGCCCATTCTCAGTTATCGGTTACCCAGAAATGACAGATCGTACAGGAGCATAAAATTTTAAAGAAAGTATATTTACTAAATTTGAGCTTTTTGAAAGAGTTATTAAGAGAAAGAAAAGGGAAAATATGACCCATTACAATTAGAACAGTCTAAATGTGTACATAAGACATACAAACAAGCTGGATGAACTCAGTAGGTTGGGAAGCATCCGTTGAAAGAAGCCAACGGATGCTGCCCAACCTGCTGAGTTCATCCAGCTTGCTTGTACATCTAAATGTGTACATTATTGTTGAAGGTCATCTCTTTCCAAAAGCTGGGTATAACCGTTACTCCCAGTGCTGAATTCTTATCACCAATCACCAATAGAACTTCCCATCTAGGACTCCTATGTATTGTGAAGCACTCCTTGCAAGAGTGTCTTCCCATCTTCCTTTTGGATCAAATTCTATGCGGCCATCTTCTTAATATACTCTTCTCCACAACTCCCGCCAAAACACCTCCACCCTCACTACTGTCCTTCAGAAAACTCTTCCCCACAGCTCTCTAGAACCTTCTCTCACTTTCCACAATCTTGATTGGCTGACACACATTACTAAGCTGGACAACATTGGTCCTTATCTTAGCCAAAGCCAAAGCCCACTTTTCAGCATGGCACATTGCTTTTACAGAAAACTGCTAATATAAACTACCTCTCAGCATGGCATAAGAAATCTTAACCAGGGCATTACTTGGTTCAATATGATGTCAGTCTACATCTGACATACCAACTGAGCCTGCAGTGCCAGTGACAATGGCTGGATGGCTGGATCTTCGTAATTCAAGTTGTACCAACTTTTGTCTTTGTCTGCTTTTCCTAAGACTTCAGCTTTGTATGTGATACCAGTCTTGGTCTACAAATCTCATAGTTTGTCCTGTTTTAAGGCTGAAACTTCAATGTTGGCTTTACACTTGTGATGATTTCTGTTCAGGCAAGTCTGATGTTTCCCCAACTGCACTCTCTTCAGCACTGTATGTGCCACTGTTGAACAACTCTGTTGGGTTCTTATCTCCTCTCTCCTCATTCCTGTCTGTGCTACATGATAATGTACCAGGCAAGTATTTTTAATTTAATTTTTTTCATCATTCTCCATGGAGTTCTGATTGTCTTCAATTTGTGCTTTACGTAGTCTGGAATGATGCACTCTCACCTATGTATTTCCATGTCTCACGAATACCACAACTCCATCTTGAACAATGACAACTCCTGGACTTTTCCATTCTGTACAGCCTGCTCTTTTGCAATACACTTTGTCTCCTGTGTCATATTTCTCATCTGTAGGATGAAGATGTGTCTTCAGTGCTCTTCGAATTCTCTCTGGACACTCTGCTTCAGTGAAAGCCCCCTTGATGAATGCAGTACTGAAATGTTTCCTAACCCATTCACTCCTGGTAGTTCCCCCTCGAGCAGATGGCCTGTCATCCTTCACAGAGTGAAGGTTTGGATTCTGGCCGAACACCAATTGATATGGGCTATAATCAGGTACATCGTGCATGATATTCTTCACCATAAGGGCCCAGTTTAGGGCTGTGTTCCAATCAAAGTCATTGCTTTTCTTTACCTTTAACATTGTTTCAGTAAGTGTTTGACTGTGTTGCTCCAGAAGTCCATTATTCCGAGGACTGTGTGCCACTGTTGTCTTTGTTTCAATGTTAAGTTTCTCTGCCATATTTTTGGATTCATCATTATTAAATTCACCACCATTATCACTGAATACTTTCCGAGGTGGGCCATGCAGTTATCCAGGAATGGATGAAGCTCTTTACTATCTCTGAGGGTCTCTTTGCATTTACAATGCTACCTGCGGTGAAACCATATATTGATACCACACTCCTTGACCAGTTCATGTAGGTCAATGGCTACGGTTCCGTTGTATTCACGTGCTACTGGCAGACCGCCCACCGGTATGGGTTTGGACTTTCCAAACTTTTGGCATGTCTTGCAGCTGTCAACTATCTGCTTTAGAATAGAAAAATAACCTGCATCTTTGTTTCCTGAACTCCAGGGTTGTTTCTGAAGCGTGTCCAAACTGACTGTGAAACTTGGGTGAAACTTTGTATTTCTCCTCTGGGGTCATGACATTTAGTACTTCATTCGCACAGTGCTTCTCAATAATGTCTTTATCTAGAATGTTCACACAATAATGTCCAGAACTCATGAGCTCAAGAGACACTGGCTGTTGAAGCATCATTGCTTGGCCATTCTCCATATCCAGTACTGCCTTTGCTCTCTTTAGGGCAGTTTTACTCAAGAGTAATAGAATGTTCACTGGTACCACCTCTGTTTTAATGTAACACTTTGTCCACCCTACTTTTGTGTGAATTTTCACTCTTTTGGTAGAATGTACAATCTTTCCATCTCCAAATTTTAATATTTTGCTACTCGGTGTATCTGTGTTCACCAGTTCTGCATTTCATTCAGATTTACTTCAATTACATAGCTTTCCAGCCATTTTTTCGACGCACTGTGTGTGTGCATGCTGTATCAGAAACAGTAGTTCCTAGAGATTCTATCATCAAAATCTGTCTCAGATGTCTTTGCATTAGTAAGCAATTTATTTGCAAAGAATGTGATATGGCACACTTCTACATCTTCAGGTTAGTTACTTTCTTTAGTTTGCCTAACTTGTTCATTCTTTGCAGACAGTTTCTTGCCCAACGCACATTTTGATCTCATTTCATACGTGTTTATTGGGTTTGTGCCAGGTAATTGTACTCTCTGGGATCTATGCTTGCTATATTCTTGTTTCGGCTCAGTGAAGTATGCCATTTTCTAACTGAAACATATTCCAACTGCTTTCAGTGGTCTTTTCTCCAAAAATCCTTTTTAGTGCAAATTCCATAAATGTAAATGTAAGTTTTGTACATTCAGTTAATACTAGCTATTTGTCCTTTATGTCTAGACACACAGTATCCAACAGTTTAAAAGATAATAATGCTTCAGGAAGTTGCATTTTGTATTAACGCATGCAACTGTATTTTGGTCAAAATTAATAATATAAGTCAGCTATGTTTTTAGAATTGTCTCTGTAAATTTTGTCAAAGTCTAAATATGCCTCATAAATCCAATCCTTTTCTTCCTTCAAAAAAGAGTCAAGTGTATTTATTAATGTATTCATACTGCCATTTTTGTTCAAGTTTTCCACCGAAATTCCCATCTTGGTCTTTCTCGCAGCTCCCAAAAGCAACAGCATAACTGCAAGCACTTGTTTTATCTTTTCAAGCTCCATAACACGAGTCCATATTCCAATTTCATTTTTCTACCTTCATAAATCTTGCTCTCGTCAAATGCCAGCGGGATCCCATCCTCTGCTACCACTGTTAACGTTCAACCAACACAGGTAAGTTTTTCTTTCATTTAAACAACTTTACTTTCAAAGTCTCTGTTCAATACATGAGGGCCACCATATTTTGTCCCCACAATACCCCCTTCCCCTCTCATGCACATGCCCATAACAGGGAAAGTGCACATGTTTACTAAATACTTACATAGCCCAAATGAATATCACTCAACAGAATGTGCTGCTAGGGGAGGTGACAGAAGTAAATACGATAGCAGAATATAAATAATATTCATTCGGGGATGAAGGGATATAAACCATAAACAAGCAGATGGAATTAATGTAGATAAGCGTCATGGTCAAGGCCAACATAATAGGCCAAAGGGTATGTTTTCTGCTTTATTGCCACTACAGTTTTGATGTCAGGCTGCAATCTTTGTTATGCTTTAACCAGTAATCTAATTGTTATGTCTTTGAAAATTATCTTCTGCAAAGGTGAAAGATCATGTCTGACTGTCATTCAAAATTACCCGCCTTCACTTCAATATTCTTGGATGACTACAGCATCTACATTTTTTTTAAATTATAAGGATACCTAGGAGCAATTAGTTCCCACTGACTAAACATGATTCACCATTGAATTCTATCCACATAACAAAGACTAAGATATGCTCACAACATTTCTGTGCTCTATTTCTTACTGCTATGACTGACAGAGATTATAAAGTGTGTTGAACTGTCAGAAGCCTCCAGACTTTCAGCAATAAGGTGGTTACCCTGGGAAAGGCAAAAGTTGAGTAAAATGTGCTTTTTCATCAAAATATACAACTTAGATAAATAGAAAGCCAAAATGATTTAGTCGGCAAGGTGAGCTGAAACCAAAACATATACTATTGATTTTGTCCTAAAGCACAGTAAATTCCAAAGCAGAGGCTAGATTTATGTTCTTAGACAAATTCTAATAAGGGACCTGCACAGGCCTTTAATAAAAAAATATTTCCACACAATCACTTATATCCTTAAATTAGTTATAACCAGTTTTCCTTGATCTTTTTGTTGGACATTACTTATTTTTTTATATTAATAATGAAAAGATTTTGCAATAAAACTAACAAACAGGATATAATCATAATAACAGATCTACAGTGGTTTCACAGTCTTGGCGGAGACAGGGTCTAGATTTTGACTTCCTCATTCCTTGCTCTGTTAATGGTGTTGGCCTGAAAGGGTCAAAGGAATGAACATCAGCAATGCTCTGCAGTGGTCTAATCACATAGATGTCATGGTCAAGAAAGCTCACCGATGCTCCTACTTCCTCAGGAGGCTAAAGAAATGTGGCATGTCCTCACCAACCCTTACCATTTTTAACTAATGCACCATAGAAAGCATTTTATTTGGATGGTTTTGTATGGCAACTGCTCTGCAAGTGACCAAAAGAAGGTGCAGAGAGTCATGGACACTGTTCAACACATCATGGGAAACAGCCTCCCCTCTATGACTCTGCCTATACTTTTTACAGCCTCTGTAAAGTAGCCAGCATAATCAAAGACCCACCCACTCTGGCCATTCTCTCTTCACCCCTCTCCCATCAGGCAGCAGATACAAAAGCCTGAAAGCATGTATCACCAGTCTCAAGGTCAGCTTCTACTCTCCTGTTTTCAGACACTTGTTTGGACCTCTTGTATAATCAGATGGACTACTGATCTCACAATCTACTCATTAAGATCTCACATTTTACCATTCACCTGCACTGCACTTTCACACACATATTAAATAATTAAATTAAAGATTAGAAATGATAGCAGTGAGTTCATGGGTTCAATGCCCATTTAGGAATCGTACCGCAAAGAAGAAGTTGTTCCTGAATCACTGAGTGTGTACCTTCAGGCTTCTGTACCTCCTTCCTGATGGTAACAAAGCATGTCCTGGGTAATGGGGGTCCTTAATAATGATGTTGCCTTTCTGAGGCACTGCTCCTAGGAGAGGCTAGAACCCAAGATGGAGCTGAGTAATTTTACAACCCCCCCCCCCCCCTCCAACATACCAGACAGTGATGCAGTCTGTCAGTATATCTACATCAAAAGAGGTTTTCGAGTGCTTTAGGAGACAAACCAAATCTCTTCAAACTCCTAATGAAGTATAGCTGTTTTCTTGCCTTCTTTATAGCTGCACCGATATGTTGAGACCAGGTTAGATCCTCAGAGATCTTGACACCCTGGAATGGTATGAGAGCATCCACCTCAACTTCCTAACTTCTCTAAATTCAGCCACGAGAGGTCCAACTCTATTTAGCAGATGGAGTCCCAAGTGCCACTGTAAAGCTTACTGATATCACTGGCTCTATTTCTGAAGCCAGAGAACTGTGAACAGTGAAGCCTAATGTTGCAGGGAGGAGCAAGAATTCTATCCACCCTTAACCCCCAATCCATGGCTCTGCATAGCATCCTGAGACTGCCCCGGCTTTATTCAAAACTCTTTCTCTCTGAGCAAGTATCAGCTGACACAACCAATGACTTAAAGCAAAGGATTATCCTTGGGTACCCTCTTGTATAAGAAGTTTCAGAAAGAAAGTTTAAACCAACTCATCAGCTTTTAGTTTTAGGAAACATTCAATGAGGTCCTTGAATTAATATGCCCAGATCCAATTGTGGCATCCCATGTGCTTGTCATAATACCCAGACTACCATGAACATCACAATCCCTCTTATCCCAATATAATCAATATTAGTTCTAAATTGCGTAAAGGCAATTGGCTTTCATATCTAAATGGCGAGTGCGAAATATGTTAAGAAAAACACTAGTATTGTAATTTTACCATTACTAATTAAAAGGCCTGTTTGTTCTAAGGACTTGGAGATATGAGGTCACGACCTGGGGAATTTAAACACAATTATTAAATAGAATGAACAAGAAAAAACACAGTAACATTGATAAACTCGAGGAAGTCTACAAATGCTGGAAATGCAAAGAAACACACACAAAATGTTGAAGGAACTTAAAAGATCAGGCAGCATCTACGTAAATGAATAAACAGTCGACATTTCGGGCTGACACCATTCTTTGGCACTGGAGAAGAAAGAGTGATGAGGCCAGAATAAAAAGTCGGGAGGAGGAGAAGGAGGGAAAGGAGGCTAGCTGGAAGGTGATAGGGTGAAGCCAGGTGGGTGGGAAGGTAAAGGGCTGGAGAAGAAGGAATCTGATAGGACAAAAGAGTGGACTATAAGAGAAAGGGAAGGAGGAGGAATTGAAAGGCAGGGGAGAAGAGATAAAAGGCCAGGCGAACTTCCTGTCAAGGTGGCATCAGCGAGCAACGATTCCTTGGGTGGCATCTTTCTTGTTGTCTTTGGAACAGATTATTTACTTTTTCTGCATCTTCTATTTACTCTTTTTATCTTAAATGTGTTTCTGAAGCTGTTGGAGCCTGTGACTTACAGTTCATAGTTTCATCAAGTGATCTCATGCTCTGCTGTCCCCAAGAAAATTCCAGGAATCGAGCGCGAGCTGCCTCAAGGAGAAGCTCAGAGAAGGGCATGGGGCCATAATCGATTCTGTTTCTAGCCGATTAAAGTGTTGAAGAAGATTACAACACCAAGGCGAATGCGGAGGGGAGCGAGTGGTTGAGTGGTTGCTTTCTAAGTGGGAGGGGGGAATGTGCTTCTATGTTTGAGCAGTCATTTTCCTTGGAAGGCCACGCTGCTATGTTTGAGCAGTCGTTCTGCTTGGAGTGCTGCTAGGTTCGAGTCACTCTCCTTGGAAGGCCATTGTGATTGAGTTGCTCTCCTCAGAAGGCTGCTGTTAGAGGAAGTTATTGAAATTCTGAGATGTTTATCATTATTGATGTGGACTGTAGTTCATATTGGTCTCCTTCAGTTTTCTGTGTTTTCTTTCTTGTTCCCAATTGGCATGTTGGGGTTTGAGGTTGATGTCCTTATTGTCATTTTCCAGATTGACAGATATGTTATTTTTTTGTGTGAAGGAGGGGGGTGGGGGATTTGATGTTCTTGTTGCTGTTTTTTCATGTTGGCAATATATTTGTTTTTTTGTGAAGGAGGTGATTGGGGATTTGGGGTTTGATGGCATTTTCTGTGTGGGCGATCTGTTAGTTTTGGTGTGAGGGAGGGAGTTTTCTTTGTTTCGAGGCTATCTGGAGAAGATGACTCTCAAAGTTGTATCCTGCATATATACGTTAATAATAAAATGAACCTTTGAACTTTGAATCTTTGAGAGTGGGTAATAGAGGAAGAGGGGAAGGGGAGGGAATGTTTTTTTACCAGAAAGAGAAAGCAACACTCATGCCATTAGGTTGGAGGCTACCCAGATGGGTAACATTGATGCTGATTGACTTTGCATTATTGTATTAACTTTTCTAGTCCATAGTCTGACACGATTCCAGGCAAAAGCAGCAATATCATTGACACCTGATTGCCCTTCAACAAAATCAGAGAAAGGTTACAACTTAGAAGAAGACCACTCATCCCATTACGACCATTCCATTTCTACGTGAAAAAATTCCAGCCAACACTTACCTTCTCATTGTAGCTTTGCAAAGATGTTCCTTTCCAGAATTTAGTTTGTTCACTGTTTTTCACTCAGCCTTCAGTTTCACAATATATTCCAAATCCCAATTACTTACTCGGCAAGAAGGTTCTCATCATCTTAACTTTAGTTCTTTGATCAACTACCTTAATTTAATATCCTCTTCAACTTCCTGCCAATTACAACTTTTTGTTACTATCTAAATGCTTCATGTCTTCTGTCATTTCCTCTCCAACTCCTCTGTTCAAGAAATATCAACCGGGATTTCCAGTCTGCTCATGCAACTAAGCTCCTCCATTCTTGGGAACATTCCAATAAGTTTCTTCTGCATCCTTCCAAGCAGTCACTTAATTGCATCAAGTAGTTATAAACTGTTCAAGGACTTCCAGTGAGCTGGCGAAGTGTTCAATCACAACAGCTTCTATGGGGTCATCCAAGGGTTATTTTATGAGATCACTAGACCCTGCTGAAATTAAGAACTTAAAGAACCGCAGGTCCACCCCATCGGAGAGTTACTCATTGGTGGAGAGAATGAAGGAGCTGGACTTGGTGTGGATTGTGCTGTATCAAAAAGGTATCGAAGGAGTCGGTGTGCAAAGGGGGTGTGCAGTCGAACAGCAAGTGATCATTTAGTCGCTTTTCTTGTGATCACAAGACCCTGTTGGACATTGTTAATATGGAATGCTGCAAGTCCAGTTCATTGATTTTGTTAGCGGACGGCAGGGAAGCTGCGTGACCTTGGTCAAAGCAAGGACTGGACATCAAGCCACGGTGTCACCTATTTACAGCCACCCAGAAGAGAGATATGTGAGTTGATGCATTCCGCCGCAGGCAGTGTGTCATGGTGTCCAAGCTGTAGTCAGTGCTGCCCCCTAGTGTCTGTTCATCAGAAGACATGCTGTATTGTGTTTGACTACTGACTGCTGCAATATTCATGGACTCAAAGTCTTGGACTATATTTTTTGTGTGACTGCTTTTTTACTGATATCTTATAAGTGTTTGCTACCCTATATGTGCCTTGTGCTGTATATGACTGTTGGTACTGTGTTTTGTACCTTGGCTCTGGAGTAACACTGTTTCTTTTGTCTGTATTCATAGATATTCATATATGGTTGAATGACAAACTTGAACTTGAAGGAATCATTTTATTCCATTCTATTTCTAAAGCAGTAAATACTAGCTTTTCCAATGACAAAATAAAGTGAAGTGCACGGGGCTGGTAGGCCGGTGTAAAGTTAGGTTGTGAAGTTGGTTCTCAGATGGGGCAAAGTGAGGCAGTGTGACATGGGAGGTGAACTTGGATTGGATGGGGTGGGGTGAAGGGTGATGTGTTGTATAAGGTACATCAAGGTGTAATGAAGTTGGTTATGGAGGAGGGAGTGGCGAGATGGAATGAGGTGAGGTAGGCTGGGATGAGGTGCGGTAGAGTGGTGTGACAGGTTGGGCAAGGATGTGGTGAAATGGGAGTGGTATTGAGTGACATGAAAGTCAGCTGTGTTCAGCTAGAGTGGGGTGGACATCACACTCAGTATCGAACCCTGTGGGCAGGTGCATAGGTCTCCTGGGCCTGGCCAGGTTGGCAATTTACAGATCCAAGTAGTTGATGCTTTGTTTGGTCTGCCCATGCTGACTGCTCGTTCCTCATCTGATATTGCACTACACTCAGCTGTCTCTGGAGAGGGAACATTCAGGGTCAGATGGTAGTTGTTGTCCTTTAGGCATGTAGCCTAATAATAGTTTGGACTGCCAATCGTTGAGAGAGAGTAATATGGTTCCCTGTGTCTTTCCCAGATCTGAGTAAAAACATTAATAGGTGAACATTCTCAATTTCATACCAGGTATAGAACCTTATTCAATTGAATTTTAATTCTTATCAAGTGTTTAATTGAAAGAATATCTCCCTACACTTCCTCAGTTTTAACCTGTTGAATGATTACAAACCAAACAAAAAATTAATAGCTAAATTAAAATTAATTCAAGAAAATGGAGAGGAGGAAGATTGGACTGATATAATTATTAGAATTAACATTTATTACAGCAATATAAATATAGAATCTATAATGATTAAAACTAAAAAATATGAGAATCTACACTTACAGTAGTTGAATTTTGATGTCAAAGTGTTTGTCTGGTAGGAATTGTTAATCAAAAGTAATTTCTTGATCTAGAAAAGGTATTTGCACATTATAAAACTTACTAAAATTTAATATGACAGCTTTGCTTGGTCTATTGAGCAAGTGCAGGAGTTTTACCCTGTTCATTGCATTTAAATGGAGGTTCAGGTCATTCTGGGAAGTATACAGCTAAGTAGCACATTTCTAGCAACAATCATTCAATTTTTACATTTAATCACCATGTCTGTGACATTTGCGGTTAAATAATAGGGATTGCTATTGGCCTTGTTGCTTTGACAGCAATCTTTAACAGTTGCTCCAGAGCTTCTGAAACATCCGTAGATTCCACATTCTGTTTCTTTATATACTGAGCCAAATCACAGAGACTAACTCCTCCATTCTTAAAATAGCAGAATACTGGATTTTGTTAAAATCCTTCCTGATTTGAATGGGAAAAGTAGTTCTCATAGAAGACCTCTAACAAGGTTCTGGGCAGTAATTGAAATCAGGAGGTTGGGTGATGAAAAATTCTTGCTATTCCAAAAAGGATCAATGCTAGTCCCCCACATATGGGCTACTAAATCCAATATTTTCATAATTACATGAGTAAGTCTGGTACTTGGTATTCATCCTTCAACTGCAGTCCGACATTGGAACAATTTCTCCACTCTGCCTCTAGAAACAGAATTTCCATTTGTGTTTTTTTAGTTGATTCAGATTATTCAAATGTTCATTTAAAATAATCTTTCCTAAGAGTTTTTAGTGTTTTGGCCTGTGTTTGTTTTTGGAGTACCAATTGAAAATACAAAACTGTCACAAAAAAAAACAAGTGAAATCCAGCTTACTCCGAGAGATTAATATGTTTTGACTTCTTTTACTGTTGACTAAGACAAGGCAGGTCCTCGAACATTCTTCAGCTGTTACACGCATTAGGTTCTCCTCCCCATTCCATCTTCACCACTGTAACCTCAAGCCCTACCACCTCAATAAGCTTAACTATTGTGAATTGAGCCAACAGTTTGTGAATGCTTAGACCAAGTTATCCATTAGAGAGAAGTACAGGCACACTATATACAGATGAACCTTGGGGTAAATTCAAATGACACAAGAAGAAATTCTCAAGTGACTTTGAGTAGTCCACTCATTTTCCTTTACTCATTCATCTAGGACTTAGGATCACTTGTTCAGTAACATGAGCAATAACCTGTTTATTCAGAAAATTAAAACAGCCTTTTCAAACTTTTTTTTATTAACACAAACCTAATTCCTCAAGTTGTTGCCAATTAAATTCACATTAAAGCAGGTAGTTATTACCAAATCAATTTTGGAATATTGATTCAAAGAAATAAAAGTAATTTCTATATTACAATGTGCTAACTCCAAGCAGAGGGCTATCTGGAATGCAGATTTCAATATTCAAGTGAGATATAAATGGAATATTTGCCCTAGAGCAGCCATGATGAAACTTCATTTTCTCTTTCTTTACAGTTTTCTATCCCATATATGGGAAAAAACTAATTTCCTGAGTTATCCTGAGGCGGGAAACAGTCAAAACATCATGTAATCATGCTGTTAGCACACATCTTCATTATTCTCGAAACAGAAAAATTCTTTGTCATTTTAATCAGATGTTTAATTATATTCCCCAAAATCTGGTAATTAACTCAAACAGGAATCTCATTCAGTGGTAATAACATTATCTACTGTTATCAGTTCAATCAAACATCAGAGATATTAACAGCCCAGTAGAAAATTAATGTGTGGAAGTTTTAAAAAAAATAATCTTTTAATTAAAGAAGTTTTGCTCTGGTTTGAATGAATGTGATGAAAACCAACCAGAACACAATGTCTACTTTTTCTCTTCTCTGCCACAGCAGCTTGATGAAATATTTATTTAAAGAAGGTTTCTTTGGGCATATGTCTGACTGTTTCCATATCATTTACAATTGGACTCAGAACACTGAAGTGCAATTTGCTCATCAGTGAATTTCTTCACCTTGTGTTACATACACACTTGGACAGCATAACAACATTAGAACTATAGAACCATAGAACAGCACAACACAGAAACGGGCCTTTTGGCCCTTCTTGGCTGTGTTGAACCATTTTTCTGCCTAGTCCCACTGACCTGCACCTGGACCATATCCCTCCATGCCCTTCTCATCCATGTACCTGTCCAAGTTTTTCTTAAATGTTAAAAGTGAGCCTGCATTCACCACTTCAACTGGCAGCTCATTCCACACTCCCACTACTCTCTGTGTGAAGAAGCTCCCCCTAATGTTCCCTTTAAACTTTTCCCTTTTCACCCTTAACCTATGTCCTCTGTTTTTTTTTTCACCTCTAGCCTCAGTGGAAAAAGCCTGCTTGCATTCACTCTATCTATACCAGGGGTGGGCAAACTTTTTGACTTGTGGGCCACAAAGGGTTCTAAAATTTGACAGGGGGGCCGGACCAGGAGCAGATGGACGGAGTGTTTTGGTAATACACCTCATAAGAGAAAATAAAATATCATGGGATATGTAGAAAACGTGCTTTAATTTCAATTGAAAATGAACAAATGCATTACAACAAAATATCTGTCTTTGAAGTCCCATGGTATTTAGCTATTTATTGAAATGACTTTTAAAACACTGAAAATTAAATGAATAAAATACAGCTTTTTTTAATAGTAACAGTTATTATTTTAAAGCACTGAAAATTCTGTTATCCTTCAAGATATTATCATCATCATCTCCTCCTGACTGTCTTTATTTCAAAAACGGTAGGAGATGCAGGTCTACTTGTCCTGCTCCTTCTTATTCAATTGTCCCCTGTGCCAAAACTCAACAACGACCAGCACAAGGACAGAACAGTGGCAGAGCGCCAGTATGCGGAGCGCGTTATTTGATCTGGAGCGCATTTTTTATTTTGAGAGCGTACGTGCACCTGCGCACTACTCATGTCCATCACTTAACAGAAATGACATGTAACATGTAAGGCTTATTGAAAAAAATATTTTCAAATGCATTTTTTACATAACACAACGAAGAAACTTATTTTTAATTTCAGTGGGAACAGTGTTGTTGATCTCCCTTTTTAGCCAGCGCATCAAAGTCTGGATTTAGTTTTGTTGTGGCGAAAACGCCAGAATTGCGAGGGAAAAAACATTAACAAGGTTTATTAATATAATTTCATCAAGTTCTGCGGGCCGGATTAAAAAGCTTAACGGGCCGCATATGGCCCCCGGGCCGTAGTTTGCCCATGCCTGATCTATACCCATCATAATTTTATACACCTCTATCAAATCTCCCCTCATTCTTCTATGCTCCTGGGAATAAAGCCCTAAACTATTCAACCTTTCTCTGTAACTCAGTTTCTCAAGTCTCATCAACATCCTTGTAAACCTTCTCTGCACTCTTTCAACCTTATTAATATCCTTCCTGTAATTAGGTGACCAAAACTGCACACGGTACTCCAAATTCGATCTCACCAATGTCTTATACAATCTCACCATTACATTCCAACTCTTATACTCAATACTTTGATTTATAAAGGCCAATGTACCAAAAGCTCTCTTTATGACCCTATCTACCTGTGACACCACTTTTAGGGAATTATGTATCTGTATTCCCAGATCTCTGTGTTCTACTGCACTCCTCAGTATCCTGCCTTTTACCTTGTATGTTCTGCCTTGATTTATCCTTCCAAAGTGCAATACTTCACACTTGTCTGCATTAAACTCCATCTGCCATTTGTCAGCCCCTTTTTCCAGCTGGTCCAAATCCCTCTGCAAGCTTTGAAAACCTTCTTCACTGTCCACTACACCTTCAATCTTTGTATCATCAGCAAATTTGCTGATCCAATTTACCACATCATCATCCAGATCATTGATATAGATGACAAATAACAATGGACCCAGAACTGATCCCTGTGACACAACACTAGTCAAAGGCCTCCATTCAGAGAAACAATCCTCCACTACCACTCTCTGGCTTCTCCCATTGAGCCAATGTCTAATCCAATTTACTACCTCACAATATATACCTAGCGACTGAATCTTCCTAACTAACCTCCCATGCTGGACCATATCAAAGGCCTAACTGACGTCCATGTAGACAACATCCACCACCTTTCCTTCATCCACTTTCCTGATAATCTCCTCGAAAAACTCTAATAGATTGGTTAAACATGACCTACCATGCTCAAAGCCATGTTGACTCTAACTAATAAGTTCCTGTCTATCCAAATGCTTGTAGATCCTACCTCTTAGTACTCCTTCCAATAATTTGCCTACTTCTGACATCAAACTTACTGGCCTAGAATTTCCCGGATTACTTTTAGAGCCTTTTTTAAACAACAGAACAACATGAACTATCCTCCAATCCTCCAGCACCTCACTCATGGATACCGACATTTTAAATACATCTGCCAGAACCCCTGCAATTTCAACACTAGTCCCCTTCAAGGTCCGAGGGAATACTCTGTCAGGTTCTGGGGATTTATCTACTCTGATTTGCCTCAAGACAGCAAGCACCTCCTCCTCTTCGATCTGTATAGGTTCCATGACCTCACTACTTCTCACTACTCACTATACACTCTTCACACATGACTGCACCCCCATCTACACCTCCAACTCCATAATTAAATTTGCGGACGATACCACAGTGGATGGCCTGATCTCGGACAAGGATGAAACAACCTCCAGGCTCAAAGTGGATCATCTGACGGAGTGGTGTAAGGATAACAACCTGGTCCTTAACACTTCTAAAACAAAATCTATCATTGACTTCAGGAGATCAAAGGACAGAGTACACACCCCCCTCCATATACATGGAAAGGTAGTGGAAAGTGTGGAAAACCTAAAGTTCCTTGGAGTTATGTTGTCAAAACTGCTGACATGGACCCCCAACACCTCGCTGCTTGTAAAAAAGGTACAACAAAGACTCTTCTTCCTCAGAAAGCTGAAACAGGCCAAACCCCCACAAAAGCTGTTGCTTAACTTCTACAGAAGCACAATTGAAACCATCCTGACCAACAGAGCCACAGTGTGGTATGCCAGCTGCACAGCCACTGAGCGACAAGACCTGCATCACGTGGTGAAGGCAGCCCAGCAAATTGTCGGGATGGAGCTCCCAGGACTGGACACCATCTATTCCAGCAAGCTCAGGAGGAAAGCAATTAACATAACCAGAGACACCACACACCCCGGCCACTCCCTGTTTGACCCGGTGCCGTCCAGCAAAAGGTTCAGGACACTAAAAGCCAGAACAAATAGACTGAGGAACAGCTTCTACCCCAGAGCTGTGGCCTCCATCACACCACTCCCACAGAACAATGACTGAAACTGTGAGCACACACAAGGACTTAAATACTTGCACTAACGGCACTTTGTGCATTACTGTGACATTCTGGTGCTGCTGCAACTTATTTTCTGCTACTTATCTATTTAATATTGTTTTTCTATTACTGTCTTGTCTCTATCTACCACTTTGTTTGATTGCCTGAGAGGAAGCCAAACAGAGTTTCATTGTATCTATGTATAATGACAATAAAGATCATTCAATTCAATTCAATTCAATTCAATTCAATTCAATACTTGTTTGCCTTATTTCCATAGACATCTTGCCAGTTTCCATAGTAAATACAGAAGCAAAAAACCCATTTAAGATCTACCCATTTCTTTTGGTTCCATACATATCCGACCACTCTGATCTTCAAGTGGACCAATTTTAGCCCTTACTATCCTTTTGCTCTTAATATACCTGTAGAAGCTCTTAGGATTATCCTTCACCTTGACTGCCAAAGCAACTTCATGTTTTCTTTTAGCCCTCCTGATTTCTTTCTTAAGTATTTTCTTGCACTTTTTATACTCCTCAAGCACCCTATTTGCTCCTTGTTGCCTACACCTGTCATACATCTCTCTCTTCTTCTTTATCAGAGTTCCAATATCCCTTTAGAACCAAGGTTCCTTATTCTTATTCACTTTGCCTTTAATCCTGACAGGAACATTCAAACTCTGCACTCAAAATTTCTCCTTTGAAGGCCTACCACTTACCAATCACATCCTTGCCAGGGAACAACCTGTCCCAATCCATACTTTTTAGATCCTTTCTCATTTCTTCAAATTTGACCTCTTTCCAGTTTAGTACCTCAACATTATGAACACTTTGCATTACAATGGATTAGATATTCGTCCTATATGTGTTCTTTCTTGAGCAGGCTTTGTATAATTTATGTTCTTTTTTTATATGTTACAGTCCAGATGGTATGTGCCTGCGAAGCTGCTACAATTTTTTATTTGCTCTGACATGCCTACATGTACTTGTGCATACAGAAATAAACTTGACTTTGACAAATGAAGTGTCCATAATCAACTTAGTCTTTCACACACTTTGAAACTCCAAACTGCACTGAAAACTTTTCACCAAAAATCAGTTCATAAGAACATGCAAAATGCCAGAGGAATTCAGCAGACCAGGCAGCATCAATGGAAAAGAGTACAGTCAATGTTTCAGGCCCAGACCCTTCAGCAGGCACATGTTTTCCTTGGATTTCCAGCATCTGCAGATTTTCTCTTGTTCTCTAAGAACATAATCGTTTAGTTGACCAACTAAAAATTTCCCTTGAAAAGATACCAAAAGACAATGCAATTAGATTAGCCCGAATAACAATTGTCTGATGTTGTTTTGGGTTTGTAGTTCCTTTGCCTATAAATTGTCTTTATTTCTGTGATCGATAGGAGCACGTTCATCTTTCAAGAACAGTGTGTAAATGTGGTGAGAATTTAGATACATTGTTGTACCAGCCACCGCTGATGGTTAAGTAATTTCTACCTTGGTAATTTTATTCCTGTTACTTGTCCTAATGAACTGCAAAACCCCTTTCCAAAACAAAAATCCAAGTACTATATCAGCACAGAATTTGGGAAATAGTTGCTTGAAGTGGTAGCAGGCAATGTCAAGAATTGGGTTCTCTAGATAAATAAATGGTAATAATGGACAGTACACCTTACAAATGTGTCAGCTAATCTAAAACATGAGAGATCTCAGTCATCTGTTCTGCAATAGAACAAAGATGTTCCTGAAAGAAAGCAATATTATTGTTTCCAGGTGATGACACAGAATTCAAAATATCAGTTGCTCATTGTGGTAAAAGGCCAGATAAGGTATAGTCTATTATAGTGTAGGATATGAAATGAGGACATATAAAGCAGAGTTAGAAAATGAGTAGTATCAAAACAAGGAATGGTTACAAGAGAGGGGTATCAGAATCAGAATCACGCATACTGTGCCATGGCATGTCATACAAACAGAGGCAATGTGAAGTGAGACTCCTAGCAAGGAGAGGCTGATGATAGGGCAAATTTTCAGTCAACAGGAAGAGTTGCAACATAAAAGGCAGAAAAAAATCGAAAAGAGTGAATACACTTAAAGGTATTATACTGGAATGCACGTAGCATGTGGAAGAAGGTCAATAAACTTGTAGCACAGTTAGAGATTGGCAAATACGATGTAGGCATCACTGAATCATGGCAGAAAGATCACACCTGGGAGCTTAAGGTCCAAGGATACACATTGTATTGAAAGGATAGGCAAGAAGGCAGAGAGACTAGTGTGGTTCTCTTGGGGGGAAAAAAATGAAATTAAATCATCATGAAGAGGTGACATAGGATCAGACATTTGTTGCGGATAGAGCTAAGGAACTGCAAGGGTAAAAAGACCCTGATAGGAGTTATATGAAGATCTGGCAACAGCAGCAAAGATGTGATCTACAAGTTACAACAGGAGTTGGAAAATGCATGCCAAAAGGGCAATGTTACAATAGTCATAGGGGATTTCAATATGCAGGTAGTTTGGGAAAATCAAGTTGGTGCGGGCTTCCAAGAGGAGGAATTTTTAGAATGCCTATGAGATGGCTTTTTAGCGCAGCTCATGGTTCAGCCCACAAGGGGATCAGTCGTTCTGGACTGGGTGTTGGGTAATGAACCAAAATTGATTAGAGAGCTTAAAGTAAAAGAACCCATAAGGGCTAGTGATCACATTATGATTGAATTCACCTTGAATTTTGTGGAGAAGCTAAAGTCAGATGTTTCAGTATACAGTGAAGTAAAGGAAATTACAGAGGCATGGGAGAAAAGTTGGCCAGAGTTGATTTGAAAAGAACACTGGCAGGGATGATGGCAGAGTAGCAATAGATGGAATTTCTGGAAGCATTTCAGAAGATATAGGATATAAACATCTCAAAGAGGAAGAAGTAAAGGCAAGATGACTAACATGGCTAACAAGGGAAGTCAAGCCAACATAAAATCCAATGAGAGGCCATTCAATAGAGGAAATGGTAGTGGGAAGTTAGGAGATTGGAAAGAATTTATATACCAACAGGGGGCAACTAAAAAGTCATTAAAAAGGTAAAGATTGAATACAAAAGTAAGCTAGTCCGTAATTTAAAGATATTACTAAAAGTTTGTTCAGACACATAAAGTGTAAAAGAAAGGCCAGAGTGGATATCGGAGAACTGGAAAACAATGCTGGAGAGGTAGTAATAGGGGAAAAGGAAATGGCAGATGAACTGAATAAGTATTTTGCATCAGTCTTCCCTATGGATGTCACTAGCAGTATGGTAGAATTTCCAGGTGTCAGTGGTCATGAAGTGTGTAAAGTTCATAACTAAAGGGAAGGTTCATGGGAAATGAAAGGTCTAAAGGTAGATAAGTCACCTGGACCAGATATATATACAACAGGGTTCTGAAAGAGGTGTCTGAAGAGATTGCAGAGGCATTAGTAATGATCTTTCAAGAATCACTATACTCTGAAATGATTCCAGAGGACTGGAAAATTGCAAATGTCACTCCACTCTTCAAGAAGGAAGAAAAGCTGAAGAAAGGAAATTATATGGAAGTTAGTCTGACCACAGTGGTTGGGAAGATGTTGGAGTCTGTTGTTAAGGACATGGTTTTGGGCACTTGGAGGCACATGATAAAATAAGCCATAGTCAACATGGCTTCTTCAAGGGAAAACCGTGCCTGACAAACCTGTTGGAATTCTTTGAAGAATTAACAAGCAGGATAAACAAAGGAGAATCAATTGATGTTTGTACTTGGATTTTCAGAAGGCTTTTGACAAGATTCCACATGAGGCTGTTTAATGAGCTACGAGCCGAGGGTATTGCAGGAAAGATTCTAGCGTGGATAAAGCAGTGGCTGATTGGCAGGAGGCAGAGGTGGAATAAAGAGAGCCTTTTCTAGCTGGGTGCCGGTGACTAGTAGTGTTCCACAGGGGTCTGTGTTGGGACTGATTCTTTTTACTTTATATGTCAATGATTTGGATGATGGAATTGAAAGTTTTGTTAAAAAAAGTATGCAGATGATATGAATATAGGTAGTTTTGAGGAAATAGAGAGGCTATAGAACGACTTAGACAGATTAGGAGAAAGGGGAAAGAAGTGGCAGATGAAAGACAATCCTGGGAAATGTATGGTCATGATAGAAGAAATGAAAAGGATGACTATATTCTAAATGGAGAGAAAATACAATAATCTGAAGTGCAAAGGGCTTTCGGAGTCCTTTTGCAGGATCCCCTGAAGGTTAATTTGTAGGTTGAGTCAGTGGCGAGGAAGGTAAATGCGATGTTAGCATACATTTCAAGTGGACTAGAATATTAAAGCAAGGATGTACTGTTGAGACTTTATAAAACACTGGTGAGGCCTCACTTGGAGTATTGTGAGCTGTTTTGGGCCCCTTATCTTAGAAAGGATTTGCTGAATCTGGAGAGGATTCAAAGGAGGTTCACAAAAATTATTCCGGGATTAACCGGCTAGTCATATGGAAAGTGCTTGATGGGTTTGGGAATGTATTCACTGGAATTTAGATGAAGGGTGACCTAGTTAAAACCTATTGAGTGGTGAAAGGCCTTGATAGAATGGATGCGGAGAGGATGTTTCCTACAGTGGGAGAGTCCAAGACCAGAGAACACAGCCTCAGAATAGAGATGCATCCTTTAGAATGGAGATGAGGAATTATTTTAGCCAGCAAGTGGTGAATCTGTGGAGATTTATACATAATTAAGGCACAGGATGATCAATTCCTGTTTGATCAGGTCATGAAGGGATATGGGGAGAAGGCCAAAAGGAAAAACGGATCAGCCATGATGAAATAGCGGAGCAGATTCGATGGGCCAAATGGTCTAATTTGGTTCCTATATCTTGTGGTCTTATATCATAAAATTTGTTGTTATATGGCAGCAGCATGCAATACATAATAATAAAACTATAAATTACAATAAATAATCACACACACACATATATAAGTGTATATATAGAGCAAAATGAGAGCAAAAAAGAGAGGTAGTGCTCAGGGGTCCATTAGCCATTCAGATATCTGATGACAGAGGGGAAGAAGCTGTTCCTGAAATGTTGATGTGCGCCTTTAGACTTCTGTATCTCCTTCTTAATGGTATCAATGAGAAGAGGCCATGTCCAGGATGAAGAGTGTCCTTAATGATGGATGCCACCTTTCAGAGATATTGCCTTTTGAAGGTGTCTGGGATGCTGGGAAGCCTAGTGTCTGTGATCGAACTGGCTGAGTTTACAACTTTCTGCAGCTTTTTTCTGATCCTGCGCAGTGGCGCTTCCATACCAAACGACGATGCAACCCGTTAGAATGCTCCTCCTGGTACATCTGTAGAAATTTGCAGGAGTCTTTGATGATATTCCAAGTGTTAAACTTAGCTTACTGGCTAGAGCTTGCAGTCAAGAGAGCTGTAGAAATGTGTACATTTAGATTGAGTTGAACATCAGTGTATTGCTCTGCAAATGATTAGTTAATTGTAGAATTGTACATTTGTAAATATCTAAATAGTAGGTAGGTTATATCCTGTGCTTCTTTTTAAATGAGCAGCAATGTCGACTATGTGAATGTACATACTGTTTAGAATGTTGTACCACTTATGATTTTTGATTCTATTGTATAATGTATACTATTCATAGTTTTATCAACCATTACTGTTAGTAGAGTGTTAATTACTTACATTACAGGATGCTTTAGTGGTAGCTTTACTCTTTTTACTTGCCTTTGTGAACAATAATACATCAAACTTGCTCCTTTCATTATTATCTCCCACTCTAGAGCTTTGATTGCACATTTCCGGCTTTTGCAGTCCTATGCTATTGAAAATCAATTTAACCTGAAGCAAATCAGGCTTGCAACCATTTCCAGATCAAATCATACAAAATGAGAAATTTAACTGGAGAAAGCTTTATTGTGTATTTTCTTTGCAGCTCAAATGCAGTTTCTGCTTCAGAGCTATACATGATGGTAACACTTATCTACCATTCGGACCATAGCAGGAGAATTTTTTTGTAAGTACTGCGCTCCCAGAAAAATATTATCTTAATCCGCAGCAAGGAACCTGCAGATAAAAGATGCATAGCTACATGCTCAACACCTCAAGCTCACAAGTCCCCTCCTTACACTGAATGGTTCTTCATTATCACTACCATTTCAATCTTGTATACATTGGTTCAATAACTACCTCACATCCTTGCATGTCGTTATCATTGTGCTATAACCAATCTCTGGCTTGATCTCAGGGTCCTCTGCTGCTCAACAATGCAAAACTAACATGGTGAGCTCTCGTGTGACCTCTTGCATCAAGAATTTCAAAGTTCAAAGTAAATTATTAGCAAAGTAAGTATATATTAACATATACAAGCCCGAAATTAATTTGCTTGCAGGCTTTAAATGAATAGACTTGTCTCTTCTGGATTCACTTAAGGGCAATATAGCTTGATATGCCTTTCAATCAGTTCACTCTTTTGAGTTCCTGCCTTAAAGTTGGAGCCACAACTTGATCAGTCTAAATCAGAGAGTCAAATCCACTCTTCTCGTTGGCCTAAGTGCCACATCCTCTGAGCAGTGATCCTTCGTGGCTCCTCTTTCATCAAACGTCTACCTTTGTCCTTGCTGAAAACATCAATGTAAGTCAAGATTGACACTTTATCCACATCTGCAGCTGTTCAGTGAGCACACTATATGCTTAAGTGGCCTATTTTAGTTGGAATACTAGAATACCATATATAATATGAAAGCCATATGTTACACCATGCAGAAATCAAGGTATAGAAATCCAAACAAGCACTTTTTTGCTAAACCCAGAAACTTATTAAACAAATGGGGTAATAATAATGTAGTTCAGGAAGACCTAGACAGTTGAAACGATTAAGAGCAAGTAGAAGTGTCATAAACAAAGCTGTAGTCATGAGGCTACCAACTAAAACTTTTCCAGGAGGGTCCAAATGGCAAGTGCACAATTCTTCTTACCCTCTCTGAGTCTCTTCAGTGCCAATTGACCAGTGCTTTGTCAAGTCACTATTTTGTTTTCTAGTTTCTTACAGTCCTTAGCCTAGAAGATAGTGGGAACTGGGAGAATGAAGCTGATAACTTGCAGTTGGAGATAGACTCCATGTTCTAGATGGGATTTCAGTCCCTTTATTTCATTTTTCAGCAGGTCATGAAGCCATCTTTGAAAATGCCAAACAACAGCAAATGAAACTACGGCCCAACACTAGTACCGAAGATAGATTATGCATATTCCATCAGTCAGGTCAGATGTCTGTAGGATTGTTAGTAAAAAGGGAATTAAAATTCAGGATCCTATTTCTATAAAGCAAAGAGTGCTTTATTTCCTGGAAAATCACATTGGATCTTCATTTGCAACCTCACAAAGGCATGGAACTGGCAAATTTGGGTGGATGTTTGGTTATCAAAACATTCACCCCAGCCGATTGAAATAGAATTTGTAAGTGACAGGAATGATATATGGAGAGGGACATGAATGTGCTTGCACAAGGTCAGCCAGACCAGTCCTGGGGCTGGAAAACGTGACTATCAGTCTCGTTAATTATCCTGTCTAATAATAGTTTACTAAATGAGAAACTCCCTCTTACTTAGCCACAAAGTGCATATGCACCTGTATTTTTGAAAGAACTGGAATAGATTAAGTTAATACAGTATATAATGTAATTGCCACAGCAGTGCAGATAATTCAT
The DNA here is from genome assembly GCF_048418815.1 of Hemitrygon akajei. NCBI lineage: Eukaryota > Metazoa > Chordata > Chondrichthyes > Myliobatiformes > Dasyatidae > Hemitrygon > Hemitrygon akajei. The sequence goes on along the minus strand of NC_133143.1, from coordinate 36,581,922 downwards.
GCCTTGGTTAGGTTAATATTGCACAAGAAGCTTGACTTCTCTAAACTGTCCTTTATTATATTCTTCATACCTTTCCTTTTTTTCCTTACTTTCATGATATGATTTCAAAAAAAAACAAACATGGTTTATTATATATTACATTGCATTATTTTGTTCAAGGCTTTCCACCCAGATAGAAACAAATCCATTGTAAAGGAACTAATCATGTCAAATGTTCTTCCCCAGCGCTCCATCAGCCTCTGACTTCTGTCATACTTTAGAATTCTATTTGTATGGTTTTACTCTGCAGGCTGTCAACACAATAAGTATCAATAAACCATGGAGAGTGAGGATAATGAGGAAAAGGTCCTGTCAGGAAAATGATAAAGCATTCCTGCATTAATTACCGTAATTAGTGTTAAAAATAAGCATCATTTAGATGTTAATTACTCCTCACTTTCCTATCTTCACAAAGCACCTGTGCTGTCTAGCAAAATGAAGGTCCCAATAATGGAATGTGTCCTTTAAAGCAAAACATCAAGTCTGCGATTGACAATTGACAGTACCTAATTCTTTAACGGCTGTCACAAAGTTATTAAGGTGACCAAATTTATATTTTGTTGCGACTTGACAGAGAGGCCAGCTTGATTTATTGCTGTCACAGATAGTTCAGGAAAGCATAAGAAATGCACCCTTTTAAAATTCCAATGAGGAAGTCCCTAGGGTAGACTTCCATGAATCTGAGCTGCTGGCAGAGAACCTCATGCTCAGACAATTCAGCAGCAGAGGTCAGACGAGCCTGCAGGGTTATCTGGGACCATATTCTCTATATGTGTTTGTTATATGTAAAATCCTTTGCCTGGAGCATAAATTTATGAAATGTACCCTGACTGTTACAAAGAAATTTGAGTTAATCAATCAAAGTCCACCCACAGTTAAGATCCTTCAGTGCATTTGAAACAACTACAAACCACTTATAGTATGCACAAATCTCTCAAAAATCATTAGTTCAGACATAAGAATGGCTCAACGTAAAACAGCAACTCTTGTTTCAGAAGGAATTAACTTTCCCCATGTCCAAAGCTGCAGAGACAAGAAGACCTGGAATCCATGAAATAGAGGGATGTTTGTAAATTCACAATTCATTAGCAAATACAATAGATTAGTGAATTTATTTACCTTTGCATGAAAATGTTTGTGTTCCTGTTTGCTTTATTGATGAAACTAAGTTATTGTAAGATTTTGCACAAATACACCAACCGATAAATAATTAGGAAAACCGCACCTCTTGGGTTTGAAGATGGCCTCATGTGCTAATTGTCCTGATGGTGACTAAGCAGTTTAGTTGAAATAAATTAACACCTTCATCTGAATACTTTGCTAATGCCTGTTGTGTGGAAATGCCAGTTACTTCAGGTCCCATTGATCATAAGATTTTTTTCTCTATTAGGAAACACCAATTATACAAACGTACATCTTGCGATGTAGTTCCACTAATTGGCATTTGTGGCACTTAATTTTGATCAAGAGTAAGGTTAGAAAACCCTACACTCAGGGAATGATGTAGCAGAGAAACACCTCAACCCCTTGCATCCATGCCAGCTATCTAGAACATACGGGTTATGTGTTCTTTTAAATACCTTTTAAAAGAGTACTTGCTCTCCACCTTCTCAAGTGGAATTCAGTCAACTTCTGGATGAAATTATTCTTCAAATCCCCTCAAAATCTATTTAAACTTATGTCCTCAAGTTTGTGGAAAATGTTCTCAATGTATGGCTCTCAATTTTGTCTACTTCAATCAGGTCCCCTTCCAGCCTTCACCATTCTGAAGAAATCCAGCCTATCAAATCTTTCCCCTCAGCAGCAGCACTCCATCCCAAGATATATCCTGGTGAATCTTCCCTGTTATATCTCCAGTGCAATCACACTCTTCATATATTGTAGTGACCAGAACTGCACACATTTCTACTCAAGAATGAATCTCAGTTCTCAAAATACACCCTCACCGGAAGTGGAAATTTGCAAATTTACCTTTACATCCTTGGTAGACAGGGTAAAAGAGTAGTACACTGGATTGACTGGGAAAAGACAAATAATAATAATAATAATAATAATAATATTTACAAGTACTTTATTGATCCCAGATGGGAAATTCTTTCCTTACAGCAACAACATTTAAAAACACACTTAGCAATGTACAGGCTTAACTAATAATAAAGAACAGAATAATAACATACACAATAATAATGTACCAGTGCACAATGATGTTCAATAATAATGTATGAATTAATAAAGCAGAGACTATTGTACTATGATGTGCGATTTCATGTTGCACAGAAAAGAACTATGTAGATGCTTATTGCATTTGGTAGGAAAGGTTTCCTGTAAATGATCCTTGTGACAGCGGAGCTGAATGAGTCTGTTCGAAAGGGTGCTCCGCTGCTTATTCAGTAGATCATGGAGAGGATGTGCCAGATTATCCATAATGGATAGCAATTTGTTTAGTGACCTCCTCTCTAGCCCTAAGTCAAAAGGGTGCAGGTTGTAGCCAAGGACGGAACCAGCTTTTTATTTAGTCTTTTTGCATCACCAGCACCGATGCTGCTCCCCCAACATAAAGCAGCAAAGAAGACTACACTTGCTATAAAAGATCTGCGATATACTTCTGCACACATTGAAGGACTTAGCGTCCTTAGAAAATAGAGTCTACTCATTCCTTTCTTGTAAACAGCCTCAGTGTTGGTTTTCTAATCAAGACTGTTGTTGACATGAACACCCAAGTATTTGTACTCCTCCACTGCTGCAACTTCTTCTCCCAGAATGTATACAGGACTCGATACAGTCCTCTTCCTCCTAAAATTAATCACCACCTCCTTGGTTTTGGCCAGATTCAGGAGCAGGTGATTGTCCACCGGTCCTCTGTACTCTGACTCCTGCCCATCTCTGATACACCCAAACACTGCAGGGTCATCAGAGAACTTCTGAACGTGGCAAGACTCGGAGTTACTGAAAGTCTGAGGTGTATAGTGTGAACAGAATCGGAGATAGGACAGTCCCTTGTGGTGGTCCAGTGCCCCTCAAGCACCCACTCAGAGAGAACCTATCTGTCAGTTCATCAGTAATTCAGGAGATAGAGGCTTCTGAAGAAATTTCATCCAGTGTATAAATAAACAAAATTAAAGGCAACCAGAGCAAAAACACAAGAGATTCTGCAGATACTGAAAATCCAGAGCACCATACACAAATTGCTGGAGAAACTCAGCAGGTCTGGAGCATCTGTGAAGAGGTATAAACAGTCAATATTTTGGGCTGAGGCCCTTGGTCAGGACTTCAAAAGCAAACATAGGTCTGGTTTAAACCAGACAAGGGATTGAGCTCAACGAAGGAGTGCTTCTCGCAGGTCAGAGTCGGTGATTAAAAACGAGAGCTTCACGGGCGTTAGTCTGCTGTGTGGGGCCTATCAGCAGCGGCAACTGAGCTCGACGAACTAAATAAAAGTACGGAAGGGATAAGCAGAGTGGCCATTGTCAGGAGTAGGCCAGTGGCGAGAGTAGAAGCGACAGGCTTTTGCTCATTTAGGCTTTGGCGAGGTAAGTGGACTTTGTTATTGGTTTTTCATTTGCATTTTTTTGAGGAACAGAGAGCACGTCTGTAGGATTAGTATTTTGCTCTGGGTGTCGGATTAGACCACACAGAGTATTGTGTGCAGTTTTAGGCTCCTTATTTTAGAAAGGATATCCTGACATTGGAGAAAATTCAGAGAAGCTTCACAAGAATGATTCCAAGGAATGAAAGGGTTACCATAAGAGGACCGTCTGCCAGCAGAATGTATTCCCTGGAGTTCAGGAGAATGGGGGGGGGGGGGGGGGGGAATCTCATAGAAACATTCCAAATGTTAACAAGGCCTGAACAGATTAGATATGGCGAAGTTATTTCCATGGAAGGGGATTCTAGGGCAAGAAGGCATGACTTCAAGAATGAAGAGAAGAGGAGAAATTACCTTAATCAGAGGGTAGTAAATCAGTGGAATTTGTTGCCATAAGCAGCTGTGAAGGCCAAGTCACTGGGTATATTTAAGGCAGAGATAGATGGGTTCTTGATTAGCCAGGGTGTGAAAGGGTATGGGGTGAAAGCAGGGAGTGGGGATGACTGGAAGAATTGGATCAACGCATGACTAAATGGTGGAGCAGACTCAATGGGCCGAATGGCCTACTTCTGCTTGTATACCTTATGGTCTTATGGTGTGAAAATTGTGTCCTTCAGATCTCCTTTAAATATTTCTTCTCTGACCTTAAGCCTTTGTCCATTAAAAAAACTATGCTTACCTACACTATCTGTACGCCTTAACAGTTTACAAGACATGATAAAGTCATCCTTCAGCCTCCTTCGATCAAGTGTGAACAATTCTAACGGTTCTCCTTCTAACTTTGGCCCTCCACTCCAGGCAGCATTGTGATGGATCTCTTCTGCACCTTTCCTACAACAACAACATCCTTCCTATAGTGAGACTAGCAGAAATGCACACACTGTTTCAATTGTGAAATACCTGTCGAGCTGAAATGTGATTTACAAATCCTATTTCAGAGCCCCTGCCTGTGAAGCCAGCCATGCTAAAGGTCTTCTTCTCTACCCTTGTCTATCTGTGCCAGTATCTTCAGGGAGCTATTAACTTGCATCCCAAGGTTCCTCTGTATATTAATACTTTTCTGGCACCTGCTAGTTACTAGGTATGTTTGGCAAGTGTCAGACAGACCAAGATGCATTACCTCACAATTGCCTGGATTAAATTCCATCTGTCATCACTCTACTCAATTTTCCAGCTGATTTACATCCCACTGTATTCTAACAGAACCACCCTTGGCATCTACAACTCCAGCAATCTTCAATCCAACAGCAAACTTGTTTATCCGGCCACATTCTCATCCAAGTCTCATATACACGACCCTGAGGGATAACACTAGCTACGGACTTCTAATTATAAGAACATCCCTCCACCACTACCCTCCAACCCTATCTCCAAGCCACTTTGGATTCATTTTACCAACACAAAGTACTGGAGTAATGCAGTAGGTCAGGCAGCATCTTTGGAGAGGAATAAACCCTTTGTCTCTGACCAAAATGTCAACTGTTTATTCCACTCTGTAAATTCTGCCTGGATTGCTGAGTTACTCCAGCATTCTGTGTTTGTTGCTCTGCATTTTCAGCATCTGCAGAATCGCTTGTGTTTTGGATCTCATATGCTTTAACTAAGGAAGGATATGCTGCCATTGGAGAGTCCAGAGGAGGTTCATGAGAATGATCGAGGAATGAAAGGGTTGAGGTGCGTTTGATGGTTCTAGGCCTGCACTTGCTGGAGTTTAGAAGAATGAGGGGGGATCTCATCGAAACCTATTGAATATTGTAAAGCCTATATAGAGATGATGGGGAGAAAATGGGTGCAGGAGTCTAAGAGCAAAGGGCACAGCCTCATAATAGAAGGTTATCCTTTTAAAATGGATGAGGAGGATTTTTTCTTTTAGCTAGATGGTGGCGAATCTGTGAAGTTCATTGCTACAGATGGGTGCAAGAGGTAGATTTAAAACAGAGGTTGACAGGTTCCTGACTAGAAAGGGCACCAAAAGTTATGGGGAGATGGCAGGAGAATGGGGTTGAGAGGGATTCAATCAGCCATGATGGAATGGCAGGGGTGACTCAATGAGCTGAAAGGCCTAATTTTGCCCCAATGTCTAATGATCTTATAACACTGGACCAGCTACCATGTGGGACCTTATAAAAAAAATTACTATAATCTGTCACCTTGTCTTCATTAATATTCTCAGTAGCCTTTTCATAACATTCAGATTGAGGAAGCAGGAAAGAGACTGTACGAAACCATGCTGACTGCTCCTAACTATTCTCTGACTTTCCAAATAATCATGAATCCTGTTGCTAAGAACTTTTTCCAATAGTTTCCCTCGTACTGACATAAGATCATCAGCACACACAAATTGCTGGTGGAACACAGTAGGCCAGGCAGCATCTATAGGGAGAAGCGCTGTCGACGTTTCGGGCCGAGACCCTTTGTCCTGAAACTTAGACAGCGCTTCTCCCTATAGATGCTGCCTGGCCTGCTGTGTTCCACCAGATTTTGTGTGTGTTATTGTTTGAATTTCCAGCATCTGCAGATTTCCTCGTATAAGATCACCAGCCTTTAGTTTTCTGTATCATCCTACTGCCCCGCTTGAGGACAGCAATATTAATCGTCACTCTTCAGTCTTCCCACATCTCACACATGGTTAAAGATGTTACAAAAAAATCTGTCCCAAAACTACAGCAATTTCCTCCACTTCTTCCCGTAACACCTCAGGGCAGATTTCACCTGGTCCTGGAGATTAGTCTGCCTTAATGTGCAACAGTATCTCTTACACTTCCTCTTTAATGATCCCGTCTTTCAACATAAGCCTCCTCTAATTCCCATCCTTCTCCTTAGTGACTACTGAAGTATTAATTCAGGACTCCACATGTATGCCCAGCTCCACAAAAAGACTTCCCTTTAGCTTCTAATATACTGCGTAAGTGATCCAATTTCTCAATAAGATTACAGGATCCTTCAGCATATAGTAGGATAATGAGTTAAGTTACATGAAGGTTCAAGAGACTGCAGATGCAGGGATCTGGAGCAACAAACAGTATAATTTACAACACAGTTAAATCAAACCACTTCTTCAAGATTTAGCATTGAAATAATGGACTATAAAGCAAAGATGAGCCGTTCAGGTGCTTTGTTATTGTGTGGTACTTCTGGCCTCAATGTAAATATTGGTTCTAAGCTCCAACTCAACAAAGTAATTCACACATAGATAATTATTGTAAATAACTAGATCACTGTAATGATATATTTATAACTCCTTTTAGTTATTTAGGCACATCAGTCATCTGGACATGTTTGAAGATCCATCTGATGGATCGGGGCAATTTAAAATTCCTCAAACCAAAAGAGTGCATCATTTTGTGCAATTACTTACATTTTACAACATCACTGTAAATTAATCATTGTCTATCAAGAAAACATTAAATCAGCCTGAGAGCTCATTTCTTTTTATTTATCTGTTTATTAGCTAGAATGTGGGTGTTGTTGGCAACAAAAGCATTTTTACTACAATAAGCAAAAAGTATAAGGACTACAGATCAACCAGCCACCCAACCTGTCCTATCCTATTGTGTTGCCTTCTGCACCATTTATCCTGCTGCTTCATGTTAATATCCTGCTTCTATTTGGCAAACGAAATCTAATAGAGAGTGAGGCCTCCATCAGTCAGGGTCAACCATGGATATTGCAGCCTGACTGTCTAGGTATGCAAGCCTGGGCAGTATGATATGGAGAGCAAGCTGTTGCCCATGTAGTAAGCTCTCCTTCTCCACGCATCTGATGAACCTAAAGCAAGAGCAGAGCTTGACACAGTTTGCTACCAGCAGCATTGCAGGAGTTTTCGGTCAGTGTTGAACTCAGCGTAGATCTGCCTCAGGAACTCTAGCTCCAGGTACTTCCTTTAGGTTTTACTCCCGAACCCTTCCCCGTGAGTGGGTATAGCCACAAGGCAGCGGAGGTTTGAAATGAAAGATTTCCTTCTTAAGCTGCCAACCATGGCTGACAATCCCCATCTGCCCAAAATGACCGGTTTTAAGGCACCTGTAACCCACCTTTGCCCCTTCTCCTGTCAGTAGAAACCATTCCACCGGGCTTAGTAGCTAAGCCACACGTAAAGGCCAGGAGCTAGTCTTGGTTGTCAGAGGCTATTTGAGGCACACAGCTTTGGGAACATTTAATAAGTAGTGGGAGCTTGTCCCCATTACCACGCCCGGCTCTCTCAACTTCAAGGAACTTAGGTCTAACAAGACCACAGCAAAAGGCATTCAGCTATCCTTGGTGAGTATTATAACACTTGTCCGTATGGTGTTCATGTATCATTAAAAGTTCTTTTACATTCATCCACACTACCTTTCTTCTCCTCCTCCCAACACTGAATGGGCTTTACGATCAGGAGTTCATTACGTTGCTCCAGACCAGTGGTTCCCAAAGTGAGTGATATCACACACGGGGGGAGGGGGTGATAAAGATAAAGGGGTTGACAGAGGTTGGGTGCATGGTAGAAAGGGGAAGCTGAGGTATTACAAGCTTAATCTAAGAAATAAACTACTTATTATAAACCTATGATCCTCAGTGCCTCATATTTGATTACAATAATCATGCAGTCACCTCATCGCTTGCTAACCCACCAGTCTCGTAGGCTTTGCTCAAAGCGCATTATAGTTGTTGAAAAGCAACTTGACACCAATGTCTCAATGTCACCAAGACCAAGGAGATGGTGGTGGACTTTAGGAGATCTAGGCCTCATATGGAGCCAGTGATCATTAATGGAGAATGTGTGGAGCAGGTTAAGACCTACAAGTATCTGGGAGTACAGTTGGACGAGAAGCTAGACTGGACTGCCAACACAGATGCCTTGTGCAGGAAGGCACAGAGTCGACTGTACTTCCTTAGAAGGTTGGCGTCATTCAATGTCTGCAGTGAGATGCTGAGGATGTTCTATAGGTCAGTTGTTGAGAGCGCCCTCTTCTTTGTGGTGGCGTGTTGGGGAGGAAGCATTAAGAAGAAGGACGCCTCACGGCTTAATAAGCTGATAAGGAAGGCGGGCTCTGTCGTGGGCAAAGTACTGGAGAGTTTAACATCGGTAGCTGAGCGAAGGGCGCTGAGTAGGCTACGGTCAATTATGGAAAACCCTGAACATCCTCTACATAGCACCATCCAGAGACAGAGAAGCAGTTTCAGCGACAGGTTACTGTCGATGCAATGCTCCTCAGACAGGATGAAGAGGTCAATACTCCCCAATGCCATTAGGCTTTACAATTCAACTGCCAGGACTTAAGAACTTTTTTTAAAGCTATTATTAATGCTTTTTGAGTTAGTGATTTAGATGCATATCATATTATTACTGAGTTAAGTATTGTATGTAATGAGTTTTTGCTACAACAAGTGTATGGGACATTGGAAAAAATGTTGAATTTCCCCATGGGGATGAATAAAGTATCTATCTATCTATCTATCTATCTACTTCTGTAAGTGGCATATCATGAGAAATCTGGACTGAAGAAATTGTGTTATTTCTGGGCCTGCCCCATGGATTATTACTACCGTAGTATAATGTTAGCTAGCATGATTCCCGTACTCTAATCACACAGTGACGCAACTCGTGTGCATTGGGCTATGGTGTTCAGTGGGGTAAAGTTCAGAATCTGCTCTTCCAAATGGTCTTGACCGCATGGCCCAGCTGAGATATCACTGCCCCACTAAGTACCTTGAGACAGGGAGTCAGGTTTTACCTGAGCTATAATGATGTCACAACTGACTTCACCCTTTATTCATCACAGACAGCACTTGAGGTTAGACTTAAATAGCAGATGAAGGACCATATTTGTTAATCCAAAATAAAAATGGCAGAAACAGACAAAACACAAACGTGTAGACAGTATAGTGTGGAGTATCTGAAATATGAATTTATACCGGCACCAAGCCACCAATAGCAGCCAATGCATCTGTTTCGTGAAACTTCTTTTTCCAAAATGAGGCGATGAAGCCATCAAGGCTCCTTGAACATTTGAGGAGAATAGCCACTGATAAATTAAACAAGAACTTGTCTTTATTTTCAGTCACTTTGTGAAAACTTTCAGAAATGGAAAACACTTCAGAACAGTGATGGTTTGCGTGCTTCACACAACATTTTATTGCTCATTGCTAAATCTGTAAAGTTCCATACAGGTGGAGAAGAACTGATTCTGCGAGCAGTAAGGGAGATTCTGAGTATGGTTTTGCATAATTCACCAGACCAAATAATTAAAGTGATTCCACTCAGTAACAACTCCTTTCAAAGATAAATAGATGAAGTGTTTGAGAATGTGGAGGACACATTGTACGTCATACTTAGGACAACAGAATTTGTTCTGCAGTACAATGAGTCAACTTTGGCAGGCAACGGATCTTTGCTTCTTAGTTATATTTGCTTCTTGGTTATTTTTGCTGCTTGAAAGATGAAAGCTTGATTCAAGACTTGCTATTTGCAAGGGGACTAGAAACAGATACTAATGGGGAGTCAATATTTGGGGTGGTTGAGCAATTTTTTGAAGAGAAAGATATCCCGCTTACCCACATTCTTGCTTGTGCAACAGATGGAGCACCATCAATGACTGGATGCTACTGTGGGGTTATTACTTTCTTGATAAAAGCTGTACCTAACTTGTTTACCATTCATTGTGTAACTCATACACAACATCTTTTTTCAACTAAAACCTTAGTGATTGGCTGCACGAATCATTAAATACTATTAGTACAGCAGTAAATTGAATCAAGTCCCATGCTCTCAATTCTCAAATATTTCAAGAGCTTTGTATTGAGAATGATGAACAGTTGACCACTTGCTATTTGGACATGGAAATCAGATAGCTCTCAAAATGAAACTACCTGCACTTTTTCAAACACTTGATAAAATTAATTGAAGACTCAAATCCTTAATTTAGTAATCAACTCAAGAATATTAGGCAAGACATTACTTATTTCTCCACATTATTCATAAAGCTTAATGAAATCAATCCTTAATTGCAAGAAATAATGTGAATCATATCAAAGTCAAATCAGTTGCCTCCACATTATTGTAATTTAATAAAGAATTTATTTTCTTTGTAGCCTTAAACAGATTTGAATCATGTTTGCAATTATTTATCGCTACTTTGAAGTTGCAGTTCCTATTTTCTTTCACTGTGCATTGTAAATCAAATTTCTATATAGTATTTATGTACTGGGCGCTCTGGAAGACAAGGGAGCAATAACCCAAATATGTTTGGGAACCACTGCCCTAGATGGTCAGTGTTACCATTCAGAACTTGAATACGATCCAGAGGTTGTAATTAAAAATCATTGGATTTATACATTGGATACCATAAATTCCAGTGTATAAGCCGAGAATTTGGCCCTAAATTTTGGTCCTAAAATTAGGGGTCGACTAATACAGAGGGTGCCAACGTTGGGAAAACAAACACATGGAAGACAGGTTGTATTTATTGGCTGATTTTGAGTCAAATTGGTTCCACTGTTGACGCATGAATTCTTTGGTTTGTTTAAACTCACATCTAGTGGCTGAAGCACGGACGTCAAACCGCTAGGGATGACCGCAATGTCCATATTTTCATCTTCCAATGCTGCTTTTGTCTCACCTGACAAGTGTGCTTTGAACATGTCCCAGACAAGTAGAGACTTTTCCTTCCTGACACCTTCAGGACGTTGACACCACACCTCTTTAACCCACTTCAAACAACCCGCTTCGTCCATCCAGCGGCGTTCTTGAACGTAAACAACACCCCGCGGGAATTTTCTGAGCAATCTTTGTTTTTTGTCTCAACACAAGATCACGTCCATTCATAAATCGGGTGCACCTACTTTGCGTAGCTTTGAAATTTTCGCTGACCTCACTGTGTTTTTTGTCCCATTTCAACGCTTGAACTCGAATCATTTCTCTGGTAACAAAGTATCCGGACGATCGCTGGTGATTCACCAACTCTAAAACTTTTTCTTCCAGTTCTGGCCACTGGCATGTTTTCCCGCAGTTTGCACATTTCGTCTTTGGCATTTCCCTCAGCATGTCCTCTGCCTTTTTCCCACTCTCTCACTCTCTCTCGTTTACACTTAACTTCTTAGAATTATTTATTCCTTGAGCAAAATCAACAACCTTCAGCTTGAAGCCAGCATCATATCATTAAATTTATCAGTCTCTGTCCTCTGGGCTGTTGCCTTCTCTCTTACATACCGTTTCTATCCCTTGTTTGCACGGTACCTTTTTACCAGGACAGGTGGCATCCTATGTGATGTGACAGGTGCCTCTCTACACTTATTTAACTAAATGACTAGATGGTTCTATTCTTCTTAAATCACAGCCACAGTATTATATGCATTGGCTGCTTTTCCATCTTTTGCATAAGTAATCCCCAATGGTCCTCAAAAGACTCAATCTTGATCTCATTTTATTTTTCATCTAAAATGTTCCCAAATCACAGTGCTGATATTTACATTTATCTTGTTGATGCCCAGTCTGACCTCACTGTCAGTCCTCCCAAAATCTTTTCTAAGGAATTTGTGGATGTTAACTAGTGCAATTTCTATTCAAAGTCTACTTGTCCATCAGGATCGGTGCATGTTTTCAATCTAGAAAATTGTCGTGGACCCTTTGCCTCCACAGATTCTACCTGACCTCCTAAATTCTTCTAATGTTACATGTTAATGCACAATTAAAATGGGAAGGTAATCAAACCAGAATATAGTGACTTAATACAAGCTCCATTTGATAGGAAATGAAGAAATTAAACATTTAATGTTCAATATTTTAAATCTGCAACAAGATAACATTCGCTTTCAACTAAATTTTAGAAGCAAAATTCTCTGTGAACATTTCAGACATAAAGAAATAGAATTACACAGCACAAAAATAGGTCCTTCAAACTACCAGGCCCTTACTGACCTTCAACTGCCTGTTTAAAGTAATGCTGCACTAATCACACTTTGTTTTCCACACAGTCTTGTCAACTTTCCCAGATTCTACCACTTGTCTACACATACCATGTTGACCTCTGCTGCACGTTTTCCTTCTAATATTGGCGATGACAACAAATAAAAAGCATTCGGCTTTGACCTTCTATTCATATTTGTTTACATCCAAAAGAATCAATTTATATGGCCTACATTGCTCTGATTGATAGAATAGTGGAATAAATGCACACGTAAATCTTTAGAGAAGGAATTTGGTACATGAAAGGTGACAGCTTTTAAACATTGTAGACATGGTGGAGAACTGGAACTAACTGGGGACGTTTCATTGAGCCAGTACAAACACATTGAGCCAAATGACTTCATAGTATATTCTAATAATGCAATTCTTGCTGAATTTACTTTTCATTCATCTGCTATCATCTGACTGGATTAGATTTGTGTTATTTTGATCCTTGGATTCATGCCTAGAAGGGCTTCAATGAGATGGCAAAAAAGTGACATCTACAATGGTGCTAGAAAGTTTGTGAACACAGTAGAATTTTCTCTATTTCTGTATAAATATGACCTCATAAATAACACAATAACATTATACTTGTTCATTTATTTATTGAGAATAATGATTCAATATTACATGTATTTGTTGGGGAAAATATTGGAACCTCTGGGGTACAAAAGCTATTTGGAGTCAGGTGTTCCGATCAATGAGATGATATAGCTATACAAATAGCTATATAAACAACACACAAAGCCAGGTTGCTGACAGAGCCTACTCTTCTCAAGAAAGATCTTTTTATGCGTATTATGCCTCAATCAATACAACTTTGAGGACCTTAGAAGAAGAATTGTAGAGATGCATGAAGCTGGAAAAGGTTACAAAAACATTTCTAAAGACCTGAGTGTTTGTGCTGCCTTTATGGCAGTTATTTAGTTTATAATATTTTCGCTTAGTAATTCGTGTGTTAGCATTTTTTAGTTAAAGTTAAGATTGTTTAAGTAAATTCGTTGTCCGTAATATATTGCGGCATGCGATGACGTCACAACCAGTTTCGCCGCGTCTTGTGGGAAAAGTGGGGGGGCTCACATGGGCGAGTCCAGCGCAACAAAAGTTGTCTCTCTTCGCATTAGAAATCACAGTGGAGCAACGCTTCTTCACCATACGTTAATGTGGAAGAGTAAACAGTAAATGGTTAATCTTACTGCGATCCTGTTTTCATTAATGACGGTTTACCTCGGTGTTTAGTTCGGGTTCCGTTACACCCGAGCGAGAACACTAAAGTGAAAAAGCGACATTATCAGGTGTTTCAAGTGCAACAATGACAATTCGATCCAGCATCAAGTCGTTGCCATCCAGCGACAGGGGCAGTAGGGCACCATCGCAGGCCGCCCAAGCAAGAGCTAAAGCAGAAGCCGCCAAGGTGCGAGTGCGCTACGCCAAACAAGAAGCAAAAATGAAAATGAAAGCAGCTGCCAGAGAAGCCGAAAACCAGTTGGAAAGGGCAAGGATAGTGGCAGAGTTAGAAGTTCTGACGCTAGAACGAGAAGAAGAAGCCACCAGGGTGGAAGCAGATTACATAGAAGAGGCTGAAGAAATGCATGATCTGATCGACAGAAAATCTACTTCAGAAAAGATCAGGTTGGAACGCACAAGCGACTATGTCCAATCTCAAATAGACTGGCAGACTCGTCCTTCCCCTCCATACTTATCTGATAACGTCCAATGTCATGAGGAGCCTCAGAGAGGCCCGATCGCATCACATCCATCCAAGGAAATCAATTTACGCTTGCAACTCCGCGACGAACTCAAGAGTGAAAGGGCTCACGACAAGTACTTCTCGACACCAAACTTACCAGATTTGGGGAGAAGAGAGGCAAAGACCGAATTCAGAACAGAAAATTCCATAACAGATGTACGCCCTCAGTCGTATACCCGCCGACATGTTTCCCCAACCCGCATGCCACTTGCAGTCGAACCCGTAGCACGGTATTTGGCACAACAGGATCTCGTCACTTCAGGACTATACCAGTTCGACGATAAACCTGAAAACTACCGTGCATGGTACTCCACATTCACCAACGCTATCAACTGAGTCCAGCTCAGAGCAACCCAGGAGTTGGATCTTATGGCGAAATGGCTGGGAAAAGAATCATGCGAACAGGTGAGACGCATACGTTTAGTATACATCAACAAACCCGAGCTAGCCTTGAGCAAAGCATGGGAGAGACTTAAGGGAGGGCTATGATGCCCCCGAAATTATTGAAGCGGCGCTATACCGACGTCTGGAAAATTTTCCTAAGGTGTCAGCCAAGGACCACATTAAGTTAAGGGAGCTCGGAGATTTCCTCATGGAGATTCAAGGCGCCAAAGAAGATGGCTACTCAACTGGTCTAGTATACCTAGATACTCCATCCGGGATTAGACAACTCGTGGACAAACTTCCATTTGGGCTGCAGGACAGGTGGGTGTCTGTTGCCTCAGAGTACAAGGAAGATCGCAGAGGTCGATTTCCTCCCTTTGAGTATTTCACTAGGTTTTTGTGCAAGGAGGCGAAGAAGCGAAATGACCCTAGCCACATGGGTCCAGGAAGCAGTACAATTTACACCAAGCCAGATAAATCCTCTTCGAATAATTTCAACATTAATAAACCAGTCTCAGTGCTTAAGACCGAAGCCTTTACAACTAACAACAACCCTAGCAAGAATTGTCCATTGCATAACAAACCCCACCCCCTCAAGAAATGCAGAATGTTTAGGGAAAAACCCCTTGAAGAGAGGATGACCCTTCTCAAGGAGAAAAGAATATGTTTTAAATGCTGTTCCTCGACCTCTCACTTTGCTAGAGAGTGTATGATCGCCGTGAAGTGCCCGGAATGTAATAGCACTAATCACGATGGGGCCATGCATCCCGGCCCGTTACCGCGAACCGACAATGCTCCTTCACCCCCACAACAGGACGGCAGGGAGGGAGAAGCTCACTCCAGGACAACTGTTGTCAGATCAAGCTGTACAGAAGTTTGCGGTCAAGCTCAGTCAAGCTGTTCTTGTTCAAAGATCTGTCTCACTAAGGTGTACCCTAAGGGAGCCAAAGACAAGGCCATCAAAGCCTACGTAATTCTGGATGATCAGAGCAATCGCTTGCTAGTCAGTCCAGAGTTCTTTAACTTGTTCAACATTGAGAGTGAGCAGTTCCCATACTACCTTAGAACTTGCTCAGGCAACATGGAAACTTATGGAAGGAAGGCAGAAGGCTTCCAGATCGAGTCCCTGGATGGTAAAGTCGTCATCTGTCTCCCTCCACTCTTAGGGTGCAATGAAATCTTGAATAACCGCGTTGAGATCCCGATACCAAGTGTGGTGCTACACCAGCCACATCTCCACCACATCGCCAAACACATCCCAGAACTGGATTCAAAAGCAGAAATACTCCTGCTATTAGGAAGAGATGTTCTCCGGGTACACAAGGTTAGGCAGCAGGTCAATGGACCACACGACGCCCCCTTTGCGCAACGCCTGGATCTGGGCTGGGTGGTGATAGGAGAGGTGTGCCCTGGCAATGTACACAAACCGACAGTTAACACACTCAAGACCAACGTGCTAGAGAGTGGCCGCCATTCAATTTTTCAACCCTGCACAAGTGTCATGTGTATTAAGGAAGCACGACAAGGCTTTAACAAATGTAAAGTAACCGACAAGACGCTGGGTCAGTCAGTCTTCGCTCAAACCGAGCATGATAATAAACTTGCTCCATCAGCTCAGGATGCCATTTTCTTAAAAACAAAGGACACCAAGGTCTTCAGCGATGAAGCAAATAATGGGGTCGCCCCACTGCCTTTCAGAGAACCACGCCAGTGCTTGCCAAACAACAAAGAGCAGGCAGTCAAGTGGTTCACGTCCTTGCAAAAAACCCTGAAAAGGAAACCTGAGATGCAGCAACGCACCCGATCGACCCACGAGGTACTGTGCACACTAATGGCAGAGGTCACAGCCATTATAAATGCATGACCACTCCTACCCGTGTCTTCTGACCCGGAAAACCCCTTCATACTCTCGCCATCAATGCTCCTTACGCAGAAGGCAGGAGCCCCCCCTCCACCAGGGGACTTCTCTGATAAGGATTTGTATACAAAGCAAAGGAGACAGGTCCAGGCTCTGGCAAATCGGTTCTGGTCTCGTTGGAGACAGGAATATCTACCTTTGTTGCAACACAGACAAAAGTGGACAGAACCCGGCAGGAATCTTCAAGTTGGAGATTTAGTCCTGCTCAGGGACAAGCAAATCACCCACAACTGCTGGCCAATGGCCAGAATCACTGCCACATTCCCTAGTAGGGATGGACATGTCAGGAAGGTCGAGTTGAAAACTACCGACCAAGGCGATGTGAAAATTTACCAAAGGCCAGTTACAGAAGTCATTCTATTTCTACCTAATGACTGATTTAGAGACTGAAGTTTTGTATTATGTTCACTGTGACCTTACGAAGGTCAAGCGGGGAGTGTGCTGCCTTTATGGCAGTTATTTAGTATATAATATTTTCGCTTAGTAATTCATGTGTTAGCATTTTTTAGTTAAAGTTAGGATTGTTTAAGTAAATTCGTTGTCCGTAATATATCGCGGCATGCGATGACGTCACATCCGGATTTACCGCGTCTTGTGGGAAAATACTGTTATGATACCAGCCCCCTCCTTTGTGAGAATTGCAAGAGCCCTAGTGAAAGGGGGGTCAATGACCCGAGAGAGAGAGCAAGAGAGAGAGAGAGACAGGCCGAATGGACACAGGAAATGGAAAGACAGCGACGTGCTGGATACCGCATTCCACTGGGACAAAAGCTGGCGACTGTGGCATTGTTCTCAGGAGACACCTGGGAACTGCAGACGTGCCAACTCGCAGGGACATTGTAAAGCCCTCGGGCAAAGTGGGCTGGTTGAGAGAGAGATTGCATCACCTGCAACCTGATTGACACCTGAGATCCCGTGAGGCAGTATAAAGAAGGGTCTGAAAGAGGACGACCCTTAGACGCACCAAGGAGACACCGAGAAGCACGATACCGCTTCCCGTGGGAACGGGAAGCCATTTTGAAGGAAGCCACGTGCGTTAAATTCCGAATGCGGAGTTTGTGGCTAGAACCAACGGAAAACCGCTTTTATTTAACACCAGGGAAGCCAAATCCTCTGAGGCTGAGGATTTGATTCATAAAGACAACGGCAAGTGTTCTCTTTTCCTAACAATCTCTCTTCTCTCTCTCCAACACGTGAAACCAAAAAGGGAAAAGCCTGCAGACTTCAGAGTGACTCTTTATATTTCCAATTGGACTCAGTATTATACCCTAGACAACGAAAGAGCTTATTTCTGAGTGATTATTAATGTACCTGCGTTTTAGATTGAGTATTGACGCATGTTATCTGAATGTTTGTATTAACCTTAATTTTTGTGCCCCTTTATTAATAAAACTTTTGAAAATAGTACCATTGGACTTCAACTGACATATCTATCTTTGCTGGTAAGTGAAACCAGTTACTGGTTTCATAACAATACCGGTTTGGGAAAGACGGAAAGGTGGGGGGGCTCACATGGGCGAGTCCAGCGCAACAAAAGTTGTCTCTCTACGCATTAGAAATCACAGTGGAGCAACGCTGTAAGTTCATAGATAATCGATATGTTGAATTAAAATGTTAACGCTGATTCTGTTAAAAGTAACGACGGTCGATAAGGTTTATGTTTTCGTTAGTTAAAGAGTTGCGGATAGTCGCGTTGAAGTGTATTTAAAGCAGTCAATGGCGTAAGTAGATTCTGACTGTATGCTGCACTTTAATGTAATGTAGTTGTTGTAGTTTTACCTTTGCAAGTATTTACGATGTAAGTGTGATATCTAGAGGGAAACAAATACTGTACGAATCTTGTATTGTTTTATCAACAGTTTTCACCATATGTTAATGTGGAAGAGTGAACAGTAAATGGTTAATCTTACTGCGACCCTGTTTTCATTAACGACGGTTTACCTCGGTGTTTAGTTCGGGTTCCGTTACACCCGAGCGAGAACACTATAGTGTTCATTTGTCCACATCAAGAGAAATAATCTAAATATGGAGGAAATTCAGTACTTTTGCTACTCTCCTTTGGATCAAAGATCACACCAAGAGCACAATGTACATTGCTAAAGGAGATGAAAAAGAACCCAAGGGTAACAGCAAAAGACCTGCAGAAATCTCAAGAACTCGCTAAAGTCTCTGTTCATGATTCCTCTATAAGAAAAACAGTGGACAAGAATGGTTTTCATAGAACACCATGGAGGAAACCATGCTCTCCCCAAAAAAATTGTTGCATGTCTCAAATTTGCAGACCACTTACTTGTTCTGCAATCCTTCTTGGACGATGTTCTGTGGACAGATGAGAGAAAAGTTGAACTTTTGGCAGAAATGCACATTGCTATGTTTGGAGGGAAAAGGACACTGCGCAACAACACTAAAACTTCATCCCATCTGTGAAACATGGTGGAAGGAGCATCATGGTTTGTAGCTGCTTTGCTGCCTCAGGGCCTGGACAGCTTGCTGTTGTTAAGAGAACAATGAATTCAAAATTGTATCCAGACATTATACAGGAGAATGTCAGGGCAATAGTCCATCATCTGAAGCTTAATAGAAGTTGAATAATTTAATGAGACAATGATCTGAAAGACAACAACAGAATGGTTTAAAAAGAAGAAAATTCATGTTTTGGAGTGGCCAAGTTGAAGTGCTGACCTTAATCCTGAAGAAATGTACAAGTATAACGTTTTTTGTGTTATTTGTTTAACTGAGCTCTCTTAATCTAGCTTTAGGATTTGATCACATATGATCTCACTTTTGGTTGTAGTTATGCAGAAATAGACACAATTCTACAGGGTTCACAAACTTTCTAGCACCACTGTAGAAATCAGGCAGAGAAGACTGATGCTCTTTTTTCTGAACATGCTAGGAAGCTAACTCTACACTTTATTCCCAGCACACAGAGAGACTGGGTTCTCTGAACATCGACTGTGTTACTATTTATATATTCATAGACTTTTAGAGCTAAAAAACATTCATTAGTTTTTTTAAAATATGAAAATGTTATAAACAGCCCAGTTTAATGAATATTAATGATACCTATGGGAATGCATTACAAAAATTTGCTTAGTATAAATAAAGGGGAATGAATGAAATAGCGCAAATGGTAAGTGAGAAGGAACTTAACAGGCTTGAATCAAGAGACCTGGAAGTTGATTTAAGTTCTACCTTCAAGTTAGCTGAAAAGAATACTGAAGGAACCACCTGAAGTCTTTGCTCACCGTCAATCACACTGACCCAATTTCTTAATTTATATGATTCTGTTTTGTCCCTTCTCTATGAGATATCTAACTAGAGCTGTCCAGGTGGAAGTAGATCTAACACCACTACCTGAAGAGAAGTAGCCAACTTAATGCCCTGCCCAATGTTTGCCCTCTCCAAATGATAGTAGTTATGAAATCCCATTTGCAGGACATCAGGGTGCAAAAGGACTGCTGTCTACTACATGACACAACTACAGAATATATTTATAGCTTGCCAAGCATGCTCTGCCATATGTGGATGTACCTCATATGACAAGTACAGATAGTTACCAAAAATATTAAACTTGGGTTTCAGCGTTACGTGCAGAATTAAGTGTCATAATCAGAGTCATAAGAAATTCTGCAGGACCTGTAAATCTTGAGCAACACACATAAGATGCTTGAGGAACTGAGCAGGTCAGGTAGCATCTATGTATAGAGGGGACTATTGACTGTTTATTCCCCTCCTTAGAAGATGCCTCACCTAATGAGTTCCTTCGGCATTTCACGTCTGTTGCTGAAGGGTTATGATATTTTACAAACAAATATTACTCAGACCACATCTCTGTTATGCTAATCCCAGCATACAGACTGCTTGTCAGGCGCTCCAGACCAGTTCAGAAGCAGGTGAAAACCTGGCCAGCAGGAGCCATCTCTGCTCTTCAAGACTGCTTTGAGAACACTGACTGGCACATGTTCAGGGAGGCTGCAACCGATGGCGACTCTACCAACTTAGAGGAGTACACAGCATCAGTGACCAGCTACATCAGCAAGTGCATTGATGATGTTACTCTGTCCAAGATCATCACTATACGTGCCAACCAGAAGCCATGGATGACCGCAGAGGTGTGTGCGCTGCTGAGGTCCCGCGACTCCACCTTCAGAGCAGGCAACAAGGCAGCCCTAACAACAGCAAGGGCCAAACTATCCCGAGCCATCAGAGGGGCAAAGCGTGCACACGCCCAGCAAATCCACAGCCACTTCCAGGACAGCGGCGACATGCGGCACATGTGGAAGGGCATCCAGGACATTACCAATTACAGGACAACATCACCTGACTGTGCAGGTGATGCCTCCCTCCCAGATGTGCTGAATAACTTCTACGCCCATTTTGAGGTGGAAAATGACATGGTGGCGAGGAAGTCCACCCCTCCTATGAATGACCAGGTGCTGTGTCTCTCCATGGCCGACGTGAGAAGAACCCTGTGCAGGGTCAACCCACGGAAGGCTGCTGGACCAGACAACATCCCTGGTAGAGTTCTCAGAGGATGTGCAGACCAGCTAGCAGATGTTCTCACTGACATCTTCAACATCTCCCTGAGCAGCACCACCGTTCCAACTTGCTTCAAGGCCGCCACCATTGTCCCCGTGCCGAAGAAGTCTTCAGTATCTGATGCACCATCAATAACTCACTCTGAGACGTAAAAGCGAGGTATCGGATTTTATTGACTGGAAGAAGGAACAAGCAGTGAGTGACCACTATACTACATCCTGGAGACTGAGAGGCCGGGCTCAGATCTCCATCGCCTTTATACAGGGGTCTGTGGGAGGAGCCACAGGAGCAGTCATCAGGGGCGTGTCCAGACAGGTATATGTAGTTCACCACATTCACCCACCCCCCCCCCCTTTGTTTTAAAAAGAGTCCCCATGTGGCGAAGTTCCTTACAAGTATATTTACAGGTTAAGTCTATCAGGTGGTCGAATCTGTCGCTGCGATCTACGTAGCACCGGCTGTGATTGCACAGGTGCTGGTGGTGGTGATTGCACAGGTGCCGGTGGTGGTGATTGCACAGGTGCCGGTGGTGATTGCACAGGTGCCGGAGGTGGTGATTGCACAGGTGCCGGTGGTGGTGATTGCACAGGTGCTGGTGGTGGTGATTGCACAGGTGCCGGTGGTGGTGATTGCACAGATGCCGGTGGTGATTGCACAGGTGCCGGTGGTGGTGATTGCACAGGTGCCGGTGGTGGTGATTGCACAGGTGCCGGTGGTGGTGATTGCACAGGTGCTGGTGGTGGTGATTGCACAGGTGCCGGTGGTGGTGATTGCACAGATGCCGGTGGTGATTGCACAGATGCCGGTGGTGGTGATTGCACAGGTGCCGGTGGTGGTGATTGCACAGGTGCTGGTGGTGGTGATTGCACAGGTGCCGGTGGTGGTGATTGCACAGGTGCCGGTGGTGGTGATTGCACAGGTGCCAGTGGTGGTGAATGCACAGGTGCCGGTGGTGGTGATTGCACAGGTGCCGGTGGTGATTGCACAGATGCCGGTGGTGATTGCACAGGTGCCGGTGGTGGTGATTGCACAGGTGCTGGTGGTGGTGATTGCACAGGTGCCGGTGGTGATTGCACAGGTGCCGGTGGTGGTGATTGCACAGGTGCTGGTGGTGGTGATTGCACAGGTGCCGGTGGTGGTGATTGCACAGATGCCGGTGGTGGTGATTGCACAGGTGCCGGTGGTGGTGATTGCACAGGTGCTGGTGGTGGTGATTGCACAGGTGCCGGTGGTGGTGATTGCACAGATGCCGGTGTTGATTGCACAGATGCCGGTGGTGGTGATTGCACAGGTGCCGGTGGTGGTGATTGCACAGGTGCTGGTGGTGGTGATTGCACAGGTGCCGGTGGTGGTGATTGCACAGGTGCCGGTGGTGGTGATTGCACAGGTGCCAGTGGTGGTGAATGCACAGGTGCCGGTGGTGGTGATTGCACAGGTGCCGGTGGTGATTGCACAGGTGCTGGTGGTGGTGATTGCACAGGTGCCGGTGGTGGTGATTGCACAGATGCCGGTGGTGATTGCACAGATGCCGGTGGTGGTGATTGCACAGGTGCCGGTGGTGGTGATTGCACAGGTGCCGGTGGTGGTGATTGCACAGGTGCCAGTGGTGGTGAATGCACAGGTGCCGGTGGTGGTGATTGCACAGGTGCCGGTGGTGATTGCACAGATGCCGGTGGTGGTGATTGCACAGATGCCGGTGGTGGTGATTGCACAGGTGC
Organism: Hemitrygon akajei; assembly: GCF_048418815.1. Lineage (NCBI taxonomy): Eukaryota > Metazoa > Chordata > Chondrichthyes > Myliobatiformes > Dasyatidae > Hemitrygon > Hemitrygon akajei. The sequence continues at coordinate 36,559,059 of NC_133143.1, read as the reverse complement.
CGGTGGTGATTGCACAGATGCCGGTGGTGGTGATTGCACAGGTGCCGGTGGTGGTGATTGCACAGGAGCCAGTGGTGCTTGCACCGGAGACGGTGGTTGTGCTGGTTCCGGCCTAACTGGAGGTGTCAGCCCACTAGGCGTCAGTGATCCCTCACGCGTGTGCGAGGTGCCTGGAATATACGCGTACGAGACTCCCGGTATATGAGTGTCATGAGGGGTCAGTGTAGGGCTTGGTGTGCGCGGTGTCACCTCGGGTACAGGGTTCATAGTTACTGTGGAGTGTTCGGGGTAGTGGTCTGCTGCTCCTGTGGGCGCCAGGTCGCGGACGGAGACCGTGTCCTCCCGCCCATCAGGTAAGACCACGTAGGCATACTGGGGGTTTGCATGTAGAAGGTGAACCCTCTCGACCAGCGGGGAGTATTTATTACTCCTCACATGTTTCCGGAGCAGCTCTGGCCCTGGGGACGTCAGCCAAACTGGTAGGGTGGTCCCAGTGGCAGACTTCCTGGGAAAAGAGAATAGGCATTCGTGAGGGGTGGCATTGGTGGACGTACATAACAGGGAGCAGATAGAGTGGAGTGCCTCAGGGAGGACCTCCTGCCATCGAGAGACCGGCAACCCTTTTGACTTAAGGGCTAAAAGTGTGGCCTTCCACACTGTAGCATTCTCCCTCTCCACCTGTCCATTTCCCCGGGGATTATAACTCGTGGTCCGACTAGTAGCAATGCCCCTAGCTAGCAGGTACTGGCTCAGCTCGATACTCATAAAGGAGGACCCTCTATCACTGTGGATATAGCAGGGATATCCGAACAGAGTGAAGAGCTGACGCAGGGCTTTTATGACGGACGTGGTAGTGGTGTCGGGGCAGGGAATGGCAAAGGGGAACCGCGAGTACTCGTCGATAATATTGAGAAAATAGACATTGCGGTCGGTGGAGGGAAGGGGGCCCTTAAAGTCAACACTCAGTCACTCAAAAGGGCGGGTGGCCTTGACAAGTTGCGTCGTTTCAGGACGGTAGAAGTGCGGTTTGCACTCAGCGCAGATTTGGCAGTCCCTGGTCATTGTCCTGATGTCCTCCAGGGAGTACAGCAGGTTCCGGGCTTTCACAAAATGGTAAAATCGGGTGACCCCCGGATGGCAAAGATCTGCATGGAGGGCGTATAGCTGGTCGAGCTGTGCGCTAGCACACATTCCCCGGGATAGGGCATCAGGGGGCTCATTGAGTCTGCCAGGCCGGTACAGGATGTCAAAGTTGTAGGTGGAGAGTTCTATTCTCCACAGCAACATTTTATCATTTTTGATTTTGCCCCGCTGTTGGTTGCTGAACATGAACGCAACCGAGCGCTGGTCGGTCAGCAAGGTGAACCTTTTGCCGGCGAGATAGTGCCTCCAGTGCCTAATAGCTTCCACTATGGCCTGGGCTTCTTTCTCCACTGTGGAGTGCCAAATTTCAGAGCCTTGAAGGGTATGAGAAAAGAATGCTACTGGCCTGCCTGCCTGATTGAGGGTAGCGGCAAGCGCGAAATCGGAGGCGTCACTCGCAACTTGGAAGGGAATGGTCTCGTCCACCACATGCATCGTTGCTTTGGCAATGTCCCCTTTAATGCAGCTGAAGGCCGCGCAGGCCTCAGCAGAGAGGGGAAAAGTGGTAGATTTGACCAGGGGGCGGGCCTTGTCTGAGTAATGGGGGACCCATTGGGCGTAATAGGAAAAAAAACCCAGGCACCGTCTGAGGGCTTTGAGAATGGTGGGAAGAGGGAGTTCTTACAGGGGGCGCATACGGTCGGGATCAGGGCCAATGACCCCGTTTTCCACGACATACCCAAGGATAGCAAGTCGGGTGGTTCCGAACACACACTTGTCCTTGTTATAAGTAAGGTTCAGAGCTTCAGCCACTTGGAAAAATCGTTGGAGGTTGGCGTCGTGATCCGACCAGTCGTGACCACAGATGGTGATGTTATCCAGATAGGGAAATGTAGCCTTTAGTTGGTACTGGTCCACCATCCGGTCCATTTCCCTCTGGAAGACCGAGACACCATTTGTGACACCAAATAGGACACGCAGGAAGTGATAGAGCCTGCCGACCGCCTCGAAGGCGGTGTAGGGGCGGTCCTCTGGGCGGATGGGGAGCTGGTGATAAGCGGATTTCAGATCTATTGTCGAGTACACCTTGTACTGAGCTATCTGGTTGACCATATCTGCGATGCGGGGTAGGGGGTACGCGTCAAGCTGCGTGAACCTATTGATGGTTTGACTATAGTCCACGACCATCCTATTTTTCTGCCCAGTCCGAACAACAACCACCTGGGACCGCCAAGGGCTTGTGCTTGGCTCGATGATCCCCTCCCCGAGCAGCCGCTGCACCTCTGACTGAATGAAGGCCCTGTCCCCCGCGCTGTACCTCCTGCTTTTAGTTGCCACCGGTTTACAGTCGGGGGTCAGGTTGGCGAACAGCGATGGGGGAGGGATCTTGAGGGTGGAGAGGCTGCAAGTGGTGTCGGTAGCGCAGCTGTCGACATGGTGCTGGGTGGGATGTGTGTGTCAGTGTGTGTGTGTGGTCAGTAGCGGGGTATATGGCGAAGTCCCACAAAACTGAGGATTCCTGACAGTGAGTGGTGGGAGGAGCCCATCATATGCCATAGTCACACCTTCGAGAAGGCTCTGGAAGTCCAGCCCCAATAGCACAGGTGCGCACAGTTGAGGCATGACCAGTAGCGCAAAGTTCCGATATTCTGTGCCCTGCACCACCAATGTCGCTACACAACCCACCCGGATGTCTGTGGAATGCGACCCAGAAGACATGGTGACCCTCTGGCTTACCGGCCGTGTCACGAGTCCGCAGCGTTGTACCGTGTCCAGGTGAATAAAACTCTCAGTGCTGCCTGTGTCAAACAGGCAGCTAGTCCTGTGCCCCTCCACCAGGATGTCCATCATTGACCTTACAAGCTGGTGTGGGGCGCTTTGGTCGAGTGTTACGGTGCCTAGAGTTGAGCCGGCTTGGTGCCCGGTAAACACTGGCGGGTCGGGGGTGGGGCATGCTGACGCCGACAAAGATGGCCGCCCACATCCGGGCATGCAAGATGGCGGCCCCCATGTCTCACACGCTGCGCTGCCCGACCCCGCTCGTAGTTTAGACTTACAGACCTTGGCGAAATGGCCCTTCTTCCCGCAGCTGGAGCAGGTCACTTCTCGGGCCGGGCAGCGTTTTCGGGGGTGGTTTTCGAGTCCGCAGAAATAACACAGCTCAGGCTTTCGCCTGGCCGCAGCCGTGGTCGGGTTCAGGAAGTTCGTGGAATCGCAACTGGCAGCGGCGTTGGCGAATTCGCTCGTGGGAACCAGCAGCGGCGGGGTCCGAGGTGTCCACGGAACCGGCGGAGAATCGCGCGACTGGACAGCATCAGCGTTGTGCAGAGCAGCCTCCAGCGTGTTGGCCGTCTCGATCGCTGAGCGTAAAGTAAGATCAGCATTTTCCAGCAGTCATTGCCGTACGTACACTGACCTCATTCCTGTCACAAAGGCGTCTCATACTAGCAGCTCCGCATGCTGTTCCGCCGTGAGTGTTTTGCAATCACAAGTTCGGACGAGAGTCTGTAGGGCTCGGAGAAATTGGTCACTCGATTCTCCAGGCCGCTGTCGTCGGGTAGCTAAACAATGTCTTGCGTAGACGGTGTTCACCGGCCGCAGGTACTGTCTTTTGAGGGCGTCCAGTGCCCCTTCATAGGTCGACAGTCCCTGATAAGTGAATAAACTTTCGGGGTGACTCTCGAGAGGAGAATTCGGTGCATAACAGCGGGTTCAGTTGCACTAACCTCCTCCAAGTATGATTGGAAGCATGCAAGTCAGAGTTCAAAGGCAAGAGCTGCTTCAGGGTCTTGGGGGTCCAAATCCAATCTTTCCGGACGTAAAATGCTTTCCATGTTTTAAAACTTCCAGTCAATAAAATTGATGCACCATCAATAACTCACTCTGAGACGTAAAAGCGAGGTATCGGCTTTTATTGACTGGAAGAAGGAACAAGCAGCGAGTGACCACCATACTACATCCTGGAGACTGAGAGGCCGGGCTCAGGCCTCAATCGCCTTTATACCGGGGTCTGTGGGAGGAGCCACAGGAGCAGTCATCAGGGGGCGTGTCCAGACAGGTATATGTAGTTCACCACAGTATCCCACCTCAATGGCTACCATCCTGTTGCACTCATATCCATCATCATGAAGTGTTTTGAGAGGCTCGTCATGAGGCATTTCAAGACCCTGCTGCCCCCCTCACTGGACCCCCTGCAGTTTGCGTACCATCCCAACCGCTCAACAGATGACGCCATTGCCACCACCCTCCACCTGGCCCTAACCCACCTGGACAAAAAAGACACATATGTTCAGATGCTGTTCATAGCCCTCAGTTCAGCATTCAACACAATCATCCCTCAGAAACTGATTGGAAAGCTGAGCCTACTGGGCCTGAACACCTCCCTCTGCAACTGGATCCTAGACATCTTGACTGGGAGACCTCAGTCGGGAGCAGCATCTCCAACACCATCACACTGAGCACGGGGGCTCCCCAGGGCTGCGTGCTCAGTCCACTGCTGTTCACTCTGCTAACCCATGACTGTGCTGCAACACACAACTCGAACCATATCATTAAGTTCGCCGATGACACGACCGTGGTGGGTCTCATCAGCAAGAATGACGAGTCAGCACACAGAGAGGAGGTGCAGCGGCTAACAGACTGGTGCAGAGTCAACAACCTGTCTCTTAATGTGAACAAAACAAAGAGATGGTTGTTGACTTCAGGAGGGTATGGTGCGACCACTCCCCGCTGAACATTGACAGCTCCTCTGTAGAGATTGTAAAGAGCACCAAATTTCTTGGTGTTCACCTGATGGAGAATCTCACCTGGTCCCTCAACACCAGCTCCTCAACACCTCAACATAGCAAAGAAAGCCCAGCTGCATCTCTACTTTCTGTGAAGGCTGAGGAAAGTCCATCTCCCACCCCCCACCCTCATCACATTCTACAGGGGTTGTATTGAGAGCATCCTGAGCAGCTGCATCATTGCCTGGTTTGGAAATTGCACCATCTCGGATTGCAAGACCCTGCAGCGGATAGTGAGGTCAGCTGAGAAGATCATCGGGGTCTCTCTTCCTGTCATCACGGACATTTACACTACACATTGCATCGGTAAAGGAAACAGCATTATGAAGGACTCCATGCACACCCCATACAATCTCTCCTTCCTCCTGCTGTCTGGGAAAAGGCTTCAAAGCATTCGGGCTCTCACGACCAGACTATTTAATAGTTTCTTCCCCCAAGCTATCAGACTCCTCAATACCCGAAGCCTGGACTGACACCTTGCACTACTGTCCTGTTTATTATTTATTGTAATGCCTGCACTGTTTTTGTGCACTTTATACAGTCCTGTGTAGGTCTGTAGTCTAATGTAGCTTTCTCTGTGTTGTTTTTTTTTATTACATAGTTCGGTCTAGTTTTTTGTACTGTGTCATGTAACACCATGGTCCTGAAAAACGTTGTCTCATTTTTACTATGCACTGTACCAGCAGTTATGGTCCAAATGACAATAAAAGTTGATGATTTGACTTATGCTGCAGCCATTAATGTCCACTAGCAGCCTGGCCACAAAATTGTTCGCACAGTAGACCCTTTGCGTCTGGTGTTCTGAAATTCCAAAGCCTTGTGAGCATTAGATTTTGCTACACGTTTTTCTTGGGCCAATCATGTCTGCACTATGTAGCTGGATATGAGGGTGTGATGTATTTATTCTTGGTCTCCCATTGATGCATGGCAGGGACTGAGACAACTGGCGTTAACTCATTGGGGTGGGAGGAACTCTGAAGCAGAAGATTAACTGTCTGCTTGCTGTGGTGGACATTTGGGTCTGACAGTCCCTGAGGGAATTTGTGATCATGATTTTAAGTACCTTCTATTGGGTGGAAACAGATATAGAGCACTATCAGATGGGGAGGGGATGTGTAATTGTGGAATTTTTGTGAAATTATATTGAAAGATTGGGAAAGGTCAAAGGTACACTAACCACCATCAGAATTTTGAGATGCTCCTGAGATTCATAAAGCTGGTATCTTATATTATTGGTCTCTTTGAACTCCTACCAAGACAATGACATCTCCTTTACACTGGACAAATAAGATTAAATCTAATAATCCTTTATCAAGTCACTGGGGGAGAAAGATTGATATTTAAGGTGTGCATGGATTATAATATTAGTTATTAAAATAGAGCTTGCACCGTCTGATAAATATTCACATTTCATTCTTTCAAATTATTTTAATAAAGTCCAGGGACTTAAAATTTAGGACAGCATACACATATGGTAATATACGTGCAGAGTTTTAATCTGATTGGTTGATTCCATTATATAACTGTTCCTTTACAGCTGAAATCTCCTCAAATTGTACCAGAGGGTGAATGTGGAGGGGAAAATGCTATTATGAACAGTATAAAGGTCAGATGAAAAATAAGAAGAAATAGAATAGGATAGTTTGGGATATTAGTCCCATGTTGGCTGAAATAATATTTTGACCTATGCTTTAAGCATTACACTGTTTGATTGCTAAGCAGACAGCTCATCTTGATATTAAAATTCTCACCCTGGTTTCCAAGTTCCTCCATAGTCTCAACCCTTCATTAAAAAAAAGTAAAAATGGAAGCAGGAATAAGCCATTCGTCCATTTGTGCCTGCTCCAGCAATCAATACAATTATGACTAATTTTTAACGTCATTACCATTTCCTTGAATCTTTAATTCCTCTATTAGCTAAAAAAGTTGAGTTCTGTCTTGAATGTGCCCAGTGACTGAGCCTTATTAGATAGTGCATTCCAAATATTTACTAACCTCAGGGTGAAAACTTCTTCATCATCTATTTCCAGAATGACTGATCCCTTGTGTTGAGACTGTGACTCTGGATTCTAGACCAAAAAACGGTCAAAGAAAATTTTTGATGCTCATCAAACCAAGGCTATTAGGTTTTTCCAGCTGCTAAATCAATCAAGGGCTCTTAATGGTTATATATTTCCCAAACAATCAAAAACCAGTTATGAGACTTCATTTTTAGAAAAGATTTATAATTTTAAATAAAATAAAAACAATTAAGCATATGTCTAACTATGCTTTTATACAACTAAAACTTTTTAAAAAAACTGATTTAATTTAAAAGGAAAGTGAATTAAATAGTTCTCTTTTGCTGCACTAGACCTAATCTCAGCAGAGTCCCCATTTTGACAACTGAGAAACTGCCGCAGGTTCACAGTTCTCTGCCAGCATCGCCAGGGAGTTCAATGCCCGATGACAGCCAAAAACCAATCATCGGTTGTGCTCAGCTGGCAAATTTGGAACTTCTGCATTCACAGGGAGACCGAATCTTTCTGACACTTGGTCAATGTTCAGCTTGTTCCTGAAATGTTCTAGCGCAATATAACCTTGTGTGCTTCTGTGAAAAATTCTGTTTGATGTTCCTCTTTTGAAGGGCCTTAATTTAGTTTGCTAATATAAAGGCACTTTATAAATGCATGAACGTTGTCAAGAGGAAGCAGTGTTCCCTGCCAAACCTCTGAATCACAATTTCAATTGTGTCCATATTTATCTGGTGCCAGAGGAAGATAATAATGTGAATTAAAACAATTAACCACTGAAAATACCACAAATGACCTTTGATAGTGAACATGCTTTATCTTTCTGTAGTACCAATCAGATTAAAACAGTGAACTAAATCATACGGTGACTTCATTCATTAGGAACGGTGGAAGTTATAAGGATGTAGAGTCATGTGCTCATAACAGTCTAATCTAAAACTATAGAACAAGAATAAGAAGAATATGCAGATTGCAGGATCCACAATCATGATCAGCGAAGCAAGACTAGCAGTGTGGGAGAATAGGGAAATCTAGGATCTTCCTAACATTGAATGATTCTAATGCTTCTCACCATTTTAAATCACTCCTCAAAAGTCGGACAGTATTTTCCACCATCCTGATAATCATTTCCAGCTAGCTATTGCTTAGAAGAGCAAAAGATTTGCATTGTAGTTATTCTAACTGTAACTCTGGTCCATTGGAGCAGAACTATTTTTATGGCCCTCTCATTTTTTTAAAAAAATATTCATGCCCAAAGCTGGTAAAGTTGAAATACCCCAAGTTTCGATACATGATCTGCCTGGCAAGTCTTTCAGTGCACAGGGTAAGCTAGAGTACTGAAGACTGATGTGGTGGAACATAACTTGGAGATAAAATAACTCAAGAAGGAAACTAAATGGTGTGTTACAAAACATGAAGTACCATGGAAGTAATGCAAGCTGCCTATCACTGGACCAAGAGAATGGTGAAGCAATAAGAAAAATTGAGATTAGCTTGCAGAATTTGGGGTTGTTCTTTGTGGAACAAAGGTGATTGAGAGGAATAGATACTCAAATGGACATGGAGCATGTTTGAAGAGAGAAACAGAGTGAAAGTTTTGTTCAATGAACCTTCATTAGATTTAGAAAAAAAATAAGCATACTTTAATGTCACAGGTTAAGGTGAAGGTTGGGGGATCAAAGGAGGAAGCAGAACAAGAGAGACTGAGCATTGTAAGCAATGCTGGTGCTGGCTGGCTGAGTGAAGGTAATGAAGATTTGTTAATTGTAGTTAATCCGTCTAGATCAGGGGTTCCCAAACTCTTTTATGCCATGGACCTGTACCATTAACCTAGGCAGTCTGTGGACCCCAGGTTGGCCTGGTAGAGTAAGTAGGTGTCATGGTCCGGTCCGTAAAGTCCACATTCTGGTTCACGGTCCTGTCCATCGTTCCTTATTCCAGGTTTTCCGGTTTTCCGGTTTTCCCTTGTTCTGTTGGGTGCTCTAATTGAGGAACATGATTCTCATTTTGAGCAGGCTACATAAATAGCTCCTGGGTTTAGCTTTATTTGCTGGACTATTTCCTTCTGAAGCCTTGCCTGTGTTGCTGTCAAGTTCTACTGCTGGAGTAAGACTGGAGCCTTGCTGTGTCTAGATAAGGAATTGTCTTTGAGTCCATGTCTTTGCTAGGTAGGTCTGGCTGTTTGCTGCTAACTTGTGTTGGAAACAGTCTCTGTGTCCATGTCTTTGCTAGGTAGGTCTGGCTGTTTGCTGCTACCTTGTGTTGGAAACAGTCTCTGTGTCCATGTCTTTGCTAGGTAGGTCTGGCTGTTTGCTGCTAACTTGTGTTGGAAACAGTCTCTGTGTGAATGTCTTTGCTAGGTAGGTCTGGCTGTTTGATGCTAACTTGTGTTGGGAACTGTCTCTCTGCATTCTGCATATGAGTTCTGGCCCTATGTCCTGCTCCCTTGGAGGGGTCCTGACTGTGTAGAGCCCTGACCCCAAGTCCTGTTCCCAAGGAGGGGTCCTGGCTCTGTGTTCCTGTCTCTCTCAGGACTGAGTCAAGGGTTTGGGTTCTTGTCCTGTCCTGTGCAGGAGTTCCATGTCTAGTCTGGCAGCCAAGCCTTGAAGAACCCAAGCTGTGTCTAGTCCTGTAGCCACATCATGTTCTTGCCCAGTTCTGGGGTCTGAGCCCAAGTAAGACCCAGGTTCTGGGTCCTTGTCCAGTCTCTGGCTCGGAGTCCAAGCCCAGGCTCTTAGTTCCCAGTTCCTTGTCCTGGTCCTGCTTCCCTAGCCAAAGTTCTAGCCCAAGTCTGTGTTCCTGTCGAGCTCCTAGTCTGTGTCCTGTCCCTAACTCGAGTCCAGACCAGTCGCTAGTACTTCAGTGTCTGTGTCTTGCATTTGGGTCTGCTCTCAATGCCTATTTTATGATGGTAGGATTGATGACTGAATGCAGAAGAAGGGAAGAAAGAAACTGATTTATACCTGGCTTTAAAAGGGAGAGTATAGTGGAATTAACACACAAAACACTGGAAGGATTCAGCAGATCAGGTGGCATCCATGGATGGAAGTAAATCAACATTTCAGACTGAGACCCTTCATTGTAAATGAAAAGGAAGAGGGCAGAATAAAAGGATTGGGAAAGGGGAAAAAGCACATTCTGACAGGCAAATCCAGGTGAGAAGGGGAAGGTTGGAAGATAGGGAATGGTGTGGAAAGCTGGGTGGTGATTGGTGTAAGAGGCAAAGGGATGAGGAAGGAATCTGATAGAAGAGGACAGTTGACTGTGAAATAAAGAGGAAGAGGATTTATTCCAGCTTTAGCCCTCTTTCATTTCTGTCCTAATTAGTTCTTAGCACAAACTGTGTGTGTGTGTGTGTGTGTGTGTGTGTGTGTGTGTGTGTGTGTGTGTGTGTGTGTGTGTGTGTGTGTGTGTGTGTGTGTGTGTGTGTGTGTCCTTTTATAGTAGAAGTGCACGTTGGAGGAAAAATTATAGGGATATTTGCTACAAGTTAATCAAGAGGAAAATTGTGGCAAACCTGGTAAAATATCAAAACACAATAGTAATGGTAGAGATGGTTAAGAATGTCAAGCTCCTATGTATAAATATCACCAACACTTGTCCTGGTCCAATCACAAAGATGCCATTATTTGCTTTAAAGGCTAAGGAAGCTTTACCCCAATATCCCTCACCAATTTTTATGGATGCCCCATAAAGAGCATCCTATCCTGATGCATCTTGGTAAGTCAACTGCTCCATGAGTGTTTAAGTTCAAGTTCAATTGTCTTTCAGCCATACATGAATACCCATGCATATAACTAAATGAAACAATGTCACTCAAGGGCCAAGGGGTACAACATAATACCAGGAGTCACACAGAGCATAATTAGCACATAGAAGATAGCAAGCACACATATGGTTATCAGTAAAATACAGTCATACAAAAAGAACATAGTCCAAGACCCTGAGTCCATGAATGGTACATAAGTCGGCAGTCAAACACAGCACAGCTTGTCTTCTGCTGAGTGAACACGGGGGGCAGCACTGACTCCAGATTGGACCCCAAGGCACACCACGTCCAGTGGAGCACACCGACTCTGATGCCTTCTCCTGGGTGACTCCACAGCACCATCCACAAGAAATTGCAGAGAGTTGTTCTAAACTGCATTCATGCTGAAAAAACCTCACTACCTACCTCATTATGGCCTTACACCTTATTATCTACCTTCACTGCACTTTCTCTGCAACTGGAACACCAAATTCTCCATTAGATCATTGTTTTTCCCTTGTATTATGTTGATGTACCTATGTTGTGAAATTATCCTTATGGATAGCATGCAAAAGAAAATTCTGTCATTGCACTTACAGCATATGTGAAAAGAATAATCTAATTACCAGAACATAACAGATTGCAGAAAGGATGAGTACACTTCTCATTACATGGAAAGGTGTGTTTGCTTCTCTAAGACTGCACAGAGATTTGAACCAACTGCTTTGGTAGAATGTGAGTTTAGATCGGATGAACACTAAGAAGGACCCCCTACAAATTGGTAGGTCAAGGACCATGTGACACAAATTCAAATAGACAAGTAAAAGACAGAGAAAGTAAAGAAGGAAAATCCTTTTCTTACACAGTGACATTATGATTTGGAACAGACTGCCTTCAAGGATGGTGGGGAAAAAAGACTCAATCAAGGTTTTCAAAAGAGAAATGCATTGAGGCTTGAGTAAAAATAATGTATAGGTGTATAGGGAAAGAGTCGGTTAATGCATCTATATACAGAGATGTCTAGGATTTGATGGGCCACAAGGTCTCCTCCTTGGTCATAACTATCTTATAATAATAATTATCTTGTAATAATAATTCAGAAATATTGAATTTTCTATATAAAGGAGATATTTAAATGTTGACAATTTTTCTGCGTGAACCACAGGTACAGTATTTCATTTCACCTTTGAGTATGGTGCTCATCTGATCAAATCCTTCAAGCATCACAACCAAATATTTCATACAGCTGTAAGTTACGGTAGGTCAGTCAAATACCCTAATAAGTAATCAAGACCCCTCAGATCTAAGCAGCTGACCAGTTAATTAAATAACTATCAAACATAAGCACCGATTAAGTGTGAACATCATATGACCAGCTCATTGCTTGTGCTTGCTGCCACTATACGCCTCAAATATCCACGAAGCTTGCAAGCTGTCATCCATGAATAGGCAGGTAAAACTTTTAGCATGCTGGGAAATTAACCGTGTAGATCATACAATGAAATAATTGGCCTTTGTTAATATTGTTGGCTTTAGATTCAGAAGGAATTTCTCAATATGAGGAAAAGCGTCCTCACTTGTAACAAGAAAATATGTGAGGAACTAAGTGGGCACAAAGCTCTTCTTACTCCTTCTCAGTAGCAACATAGTCTGAGCAAAAGTAAAATTCTTTCAACATTTCCTAGAATGATTCTCTTCAATCATCCATTGAAAGTCACACATTAACCTTTACCGAGTCAGAGGTACAAATTGTGACAGTTATTAAGTATAGGCAAATCTGTATTAAAGCAGATAGATTTTCAAGGACAATGAACAAAGTTTCTTATAATATTAAGAGGTGAATGCAAATTGCATTTTCCTTCCATTTTCCAAAGACGTACGGGTTAATAAATTGTGGGCATGCTATGCTGACGCCGGAAGTATGGGAACAACTCCAGAATGTCTTCAGACTGTTGCTCATTGCTGCAAATGACACCTTTAACTGTATGTTTCCAATGTTTCAATATGCATGCGAAAAGTAAAGCTAATCTAATGTTAAATGTGCCATGTTGATAAAGGGCATAAATCTGAAGGGGAATTTAGCATAATCAATATAACTCCATCCAAACATATATTTAATATTTGGGCACAGTTCACAAAGTAAGTAGAACACTTTGAGAATGTCTTCTAAGTGCATGTTGGGCAAAGTACAAATCAAATTAATTTAATTTTGTTCAGAATTAAAACATTAAACAGAAATTGTAAATGCTCTTTTAGAGCAGCAGTTCCCAACTTGGAGTCCACAGACCCCTTATTGGTCCATGGCACAATAAAAGGTTGGGAATCCCTGCCTTAGAGGAACAGCAAAGATGTTACAGACATCTCTGAAGAATAACAAGCAAGATCGTTGCAGAATACAGGCTGTTCTTCATTCTTGAGTGAACGGTCATCATTACATGCCAAGATTCCACAAAAGCAATGTAATGTTTACTACATTAAAAATATTGGATCCATCTGTAAAGAATAGTTGAAGTATTTTGCGAAGTGTATGTGAAAAGCATCAACATAAATTGGAAGAACGCACACAAAATGCAGGAGGAACTCAGCAAGTCAGGCACATCTAGGGAAAGGAATAAACAGTTGTTATTTTGGGCCAGTACTTCATCAGTATTGCTGAAATTGGAAGATTTCATTCTTCAGAGAACCTTGTATCAAATCCTACCATCTCTTTATCACTCTCTCTTTCATCTTTACATCCCTTTGAAGATCCAGCTTTCTTCCAATTTCTGCTTGGCTGCACTTTCCAAGATTTCCATTACCCCATCCATTATTGGTCATACCGTAGTTATATATTTCTTTTTAGTAAGTTGCTAAAGACTGTTTATACCTCTGCTGACTAACTTCTTTAAAGTGACTGAACTATATGCAATGGAAAATTATCTACAATGGCAAATTTTCTGGTAGTCTTGCAGTTTTCTGTTCATTGCACCATCTCAAATACTGATGGATAGAAATGGACAGTTCATGCCTTGTCATGCGCCACCAGAGAATGGCTATTAATAAACACCTAATGCACTTGCATACCATGAAACCTGAAACTGAATTGCCACGGATTTCTCCATTTCAATTGAAGATAAAATTGAATACTTTATGCTGCACAAAGTTTTCTTCCATTTTAGATTCTATCTGCTTTAAAAATATATTATAGTCTAAGTATCATATTGCTTTTCTCCATAAAGCAATATTGGCATGGTTGGAGTGAACAGTTACATCTGGTTTGTACTCAGCTCTACCTGGATTACAAAAGCTTGTCCTTAATGTACTATTCCCTGGGTGTTGTCAAGGACACTCTTTAGTGATCCAGCCACAGACTCCCTAATGCAGAGCACATACCCACAAGATAACATGACCCCTCGAGAGGACACATTTCGTGATGATTTTCAACCTAGGCTCGAATGGAGCAGCATTATTGACTGTGGACATCTGCCATAATAAAACAGCTGTGTGCGCAACTTCCAAACATGAAGAGTGCCCTCTTCACAAAATGGTGTTATTTAACTTAACCGATCATTAAAGCATTTAACTTCAACTATCCCAGTCCATTCACTCTAGATTCAATGGTTATCCCTGAACACAGTGATCCAAAAGAAAAACTATGAAGTACGAATAAAAAATCTAGCCAATGAAACACAGGGACTGATTTACTGTATTGCTTTCAAAATATATTCATGCATTCACAAGCTGTGGACATCACTGCAAAGCCAAAATTTATAAGATTTATATCTGATTACATTCAAGTACACTCCAAAGCAAAGTAATGGTGCTGCAAAATGAGGCAAGGTAAACTTACAATTTCATTAGCATTTCCTAATTAACAACACTATTTCAGCTAGAACACTATTATGATGATGTTCTCTTCACTGAACATGGCAATAGTGACATTAGGTAAAGCATCAATGTTAGTTCAAGCTATTATTAAAACAATTACAGGACAGCTCCACTGCTTATATCATTTCCTTTCTTTGCACTGATGTTTTCTTCCTATTACAAAAGGTCTACATTGAGCAGACAATACTGATGTAATTAAATTTACCAGACGTACACAAGAGATAAGGCAGATGATTCCGAGTAGTTTACAGCATAAAGTCTGGAAGCTTCAAATGGATCGGATACCTAGGAATTGATTTACACTACCCCAAGACAACAATTCTAGTAGACAAACAATATCAGCTACTGAAGATTCAGCTGAGAATCAAAATCAGATTTAATACCACTGGCATATGTCATGAAATTTGCTTTTTTGTAGCAGCAGCGTACAGTATTGCAAAACAGAATAAAATAAAAACTATAAACTGCAATAATGATATAGTATACAAACATAAATTTAATAAGAAGTGAAAAAAGTAAAAACAAATACAAAGGAAGTGTTCATGGGTTCATTGTCCGTTCAGAAATCTGATGGTGGGGGGGCAAAAACTGTCCCTAAAATGTTGAGTGTGTGTCTTCAGCATCCTTTAGCTTTGGATACTACCTCTTTTTTATACCTTTTTTAATATGTAGTATTTCTGTATTTGTACATTTATAAAAATCTATTCAATATACATAATTGTTTTACTTGTTTATTTATTATGTTTTATTTTTATATATCTTTTTTTTCACTCTCTGCTAGATTATGAATTGCATTGAACTGCTGCTGCTAAGTTAATAAATTTCACGTCACATGCCAGTGATAATAAACCTGATTCTGATTCTTCACCTTGACGGATGCAATGAGAAGAGGGTATGCTCTGGGTAATAGGGATTATTAATGATTGATGTTGATTCTTCGAGGCATCGTTTCTTGAAGGTTTCCTCGATGCTTTGAGAGGCTAGTGCCTATGATGGAGCTGGCTGAACTTTCTGCAGCCTTTTATTATCCGATGCAGTGATCCCTCCATACCCGATGGTGAGTGAACTACTTAGAATGCTCTCCATGGTACATCTGCAGAAATTTGTGGAAGTCTTTGGTAACATACTAATTCACCTCAAACTCCTAATGAAATATAACCGTTGTCATGCTTTCTCTGTAATTGCATTGATAAGTTTGGCCCAGGAAAGATCCTCGAGATGTTGACACCCGAGAACTTGAAAATGCTCACCCTTTCCAGTTCTGATCTCTCAATGAGGATTGGTGTGATCCCTCAACTAACCCTTCCTGAAATCCATAATTAATTCCTTAGTTTTACTGACATTGAGTGCAAGGTTGTGTCTGGAACTCAACTACCTAATCTATCTCACTTCTGTACACCTGCCCATCAGCATCTGAAACCCTGCCAACAAGAGTACTGTCATTAGCAAATTTATAAATGGTGTTTGAGCTGTGGGTGTAGAGAGAGTAGAACAGTAGGCTAAGCACGTATCCGTGAGGTGCACCAGAGTTGATTACTGGCAAGGAGGAGATGTTATTTCCGATCCATACAGACTGTGGTCTCCCAGTGAGGAAGTCAAGAATCCAATCGCAGAGCGAGGTACAGAGGCCCAGGTTTGGAGCTTATAGATTAGAACTGAGGTTAAGCTTGTGTCGAACACTGAGCTGTACTCAATAAATAGCAGCCTGATATGGGTATTGCTATTGTCCAAATGATCCCAGGCTGAGTGAAGAGCCAGTGAGATTGCATCAGCTATAGAGATATTGTGGTGATTAGCAAATTGCAGCAGGTCCAGGTCCTTGCTTAGGCAGGTGTTGATTCTAGCCTTGATACAAGTACCACTAAGTGCTAGTCATTCAGAAGCTCACCCTGCTCTTTTTGAAATTGGTAAAATTGTCGCTTTTTTTGAAGCAGCAGTGAGAGAGTAATGATGTCCTTGAATACTCAAGCCAATGGGTTTGCACAAGTTTTCAGAGTGCTACCAGGCACGCCGTCAGATTCAGATGCCCTGCAAGGGTTCATCCTCTTGAAAGATATCTTGATGTTAGCCTCCAAGGCAGAAATCACAAAGTCAGCAGATGCTACAGGGATTCACACTGATTCACATGGATGTAGTGTTATTCTCCCTTTCAAAGCATGCATAAAAGGTGTTGAGCTCATCTGGGAGTGAAGCATCACTACCATTCATGATGTTAGGTTTCGCTTTGGAAGTAATGACCTGCAAACCCTGTAAGAGCTGACATGCATCTATTCCATCTCTTGCCTTGATCAGAATTGTGTTTTTTTGCTCTTGAGATAGCCTTCTTTAGGTCATACCTGGACTTCTTGTATCTTTCTGCATCACCGGTCTTGAATGCCACTGATCTAGCCCCGAGCGGACTATGAGCTTCCTGGCTCATCCATGGCTTTTGATTTGGGTATGTCTGGTATGTTCCTGAAGGCAGATACTCATCCACATCGATTTTGATGAAGCTGGTGACAACTGTGGTGTATTCGTTCAGACTCAAAGGTGAATCCCTGAACATTGTCCAGTCCACTCACTCAAAGCAGTGCTGTAGGCACTCCTCCACCTTCCTTGACCATATCTTTTTGGTCCCCACCACTGGTGCTGCCGTCTTAAGTCCCTGCCTGTACACTAGGAGTAGAAGTACAGCCAGGTGTTTAGACTTTCCAAAGTGTGGGTGTGGGGTGACATGGTAAGCATCCTTGATAGTGCTATAACAGTGGTCGTGTGTGTTGGCTCCTCTAGTTTCACAGGTGATATGCTGCTGATAGTTGTTTAGAGACTTCTTCAAGCTGTCCTGATTGAAATACCCCACAATGATAAGGAAGACATCAAGTAGTGCTGTTTCATGCCTGCATGTCCTGGAGCTTAGCTCCTCTTGTGCCTGCTTGATGCTGTCCTGTGGTGGAATGTACACTGCTACTAGGACAAGCGGGGAAAACCCCTTCAGCAGATAAAAAAAATAATGTTTGATCATTAGATGTTCCAGGTCAGATGAGCAGGACTGAGTTGGAATTACCAGCACCATAATGAGTTAGTTATAATGCATAGTCCACCTCCTCTTCCTTTAAAAGACTGAGCTGTCCTGTCTTTGAGGAGAATGGTGAAGCCATTGAGCTCTTGTGCTGCATCTGAAATGGTGTAGGATAGCCATGTTTCTGTGATGCAAAGTGCACTGGAGTCTCTGATGTCCCTCTGGTACAGCATTCTTGCTCTGAGGTCTTCAACTCTATTTTCCAGAGACTGGACATTCACCAGATGGGTGGGTGAGAGTGTCGGTGTAAAGCCCTCGTGTTTCTATCTGACTTGCAGCTCAGCACACTTCGCTGGGCTGCAAGTTGTCATTCGGCTGGCATAGTATACATTTTTGAAGTGAAAATATTGTTTCATTGCATTTTTAGCCTTTTGCATTTTGGAATATTTCACTACCCTAATGTGAGATAAACATAGCATGCAACTTTAAATTCACTGTATCAACATCATTTGTAATTTTACATTCTGCACAATAAAATGGATGCATAAAATATATCTATCCAAATGATTTCAAGAAGTGCATTCATTATCTTTCAACACACACAGTAAACAGAAATATTACTTACTATTATTGTGTCAACATACTTGAAAGAAATGTAATCTTTTGAAAAGCATAGCATTGTAAAAATATGATTGGACAAGCCACATAGAGGCACATCTTCAATTTCAAGTTTCACAGAACAGAATCATTGGACCTCTTAGTTTTATGCTGTGTTGAAATCTGTTAAGATACTGCATACCATCTTCTTGCTACAGTGGAGTGTTGCTACTGAACAACTGGATATTTCAACAATGTATTTTATTCAGAGATACAACTTGGAACAGGATTTCCTGGCCCAGTGAGGAGCACCAACCAGCAACCGAACTATTTAACACCAACCTAATTATAGGAAGTCGTGGGAGGAAACCAGAGTACCTAACAGAAACCCTCATACTCACGAGGAGAACATGCAAACTCCTTTCAGTCAGCATCAAAAATGAACTCCAAGATTCCCTGAGCTGTAATAGCATTGCACTACCCGCTAAGGTACCATGACACCTGTGGGATGAGGGTTGAATCAAATGGATTTGCAAAAGTTATTGAAAAACAGTGAACAGAGAAGGTGATCATAATTGGACATGGAGCCATACAGAAACCCACCATGACCATAAACTGAACAAAGGTCTTAGCCCAGAACATGTTTGTTCATTTCCATAGATCTTCTGAGTTCCTCTAACATTTTGTGTGTGTGTAGCTTTGGATTTCCAGTATCTGCAGAATTTCTCATGTTTAAGATCATATCCAGGTGTCTTTGCCAGATGTTATCCGGGAAAAAAAATTATAAAGAGCAATTTATGAGTCCTCATACTTTATGGAAGAGTGCATGACAGCAAAATATATGTGAAAGAAATGCCAATGAAGTCATCTGTCCTTGAGTATGGAGAATGGATTACCTCCACAATGCAGCAGTGAGCAGAAAAATGTGAGAATGTCTGGGTTTAAGTTAGAAAATTAGGACAAAGAGTTGGTCAGAGATTATTGCTCATCCTTACCAAAAAAAAAGCTCATTGATCTCAGGTTTGAATTATTAAATTCTTAATTCTTTTTGGAGAAAGAAATACATATTCTTACAAACAACCAACATGACCTAATTTGGGGTCATTGTTTCCTCCTTCGTTCTCTCCATCAACTTTGACATAGCATCTATTTTTCAATGACATCTTTGCAAATTGCCTTGAGAATTTGATCCCAGACTACATTAGCAGTGACTGAAGAACATACAGATTATTAATTTATGATACAAGACGGTGACTGGTGGTGCAAGGGCAACACAGGAATTTTGGGGCAGAAAGAGACCATGAGGGGAGAGATCCCTTTACATTTTACATGGTTCATGGATGCACAGATGTTCATCGATTGTCACTTTAAATTTCAGATAAGATAAAAGAACCAGAAAGATTTACAGCACGGACATGTACAATTTGGCCCACAATGTCCGGTGGGCATCCATCTATAGGAATCCCATCTTCCAATATTAAGCGCATTACCTTCTATGCTGAGGTAATTCAGATGCTCGTCTAGATACTTATTAAGTGTTGTCAGCAACTCTCTTTCTACTATTCTCTCAGTCTGGATTAGAGAGGTGAAAAATTTATTCTGCCCAAGACTTTAAATGCCATTGAAAGTCATATTATGGCTGTTGTTTTGTGTCTCATTATCTGAATGATGAAGCCGGAGCATTTGTCTCACCTCTGTCTGCTAAGTATTTGCTTCACCTGACAACTTCAAAATGACAAAATTCAGTAGAACTGCATGTTGGGCTTGCACTAATGGTACAGTCTTTCAGATTTTTAAACTGAACAAACTGACATCTATTTTCAAATAGATGTATACAGAAATGGAGAACAGGATTTTCAAGCACCATAACATGAACCTTGCCAATGGCATATTTCAGCTCATGGTGACAATAGTGCCTCACTGTCCATTCACAGCATGCTTTATATTGCTAGCTTGTATGCTGGTTGCAGGAATGAAAATCTGTCTTGGATTTCACAAGAGCCTTCAAATATATAAAGAAGTAATTTTGAAATTGCCAGAAACCAGATTGTAAAACTGATGGATAAGCCATATTCCCTCTGGTACCTAGTTTTGATCATTATACTTATGATCATCACTATGGCAACAGCTCAGGTGTGCACTTCATATCATATCTCCATATCAGCTCCAGGCTAACGCAGATCTCATTAACAGCTTGCTCCCAGGTTACTCATACTTCTGACATTTAATAATTTGACCGTTTTGGCATGTACAGCATTCAGACTACTGAAACTTCCATTTGATCCCCAGTTCGACAAATGAGTATGATTTCACCTCAATGATCAAACCTTTAGATCCTCAACTAAAATCTTCATTGTCCAATTTCACTCAAGCTTTCCCATAATCCTTTAGGCTTCCCCCTGTGCTTAGCTTACATTTTTTAACCATAGATAGACTGGATAATGTAACTGGAATTGAAGATGGGAAGAATAAACCAAAGGCAATTGCTGTCTGCTATTTCGATGCAAGACAAATGCATTTCAACTTATCCAAGGAAAACTGTGATAAAGTGATCAATTTTCTTACCCATCATGTTGCATTTCCATGACAATTCTATGTTCTTTCTTATTATCTTTTCCAGTCTGTAAATGTATTTTCACAAATACATTTCTTGATAATCACATTGTACACAGAAGGATACTGCATCGCTTGTTGGGAGAAATAACCAGTCCCAAAATGTAAGAAATTCAATTACCAGGAAAGTGTGCTTGCAGCTTTACATTCTTAAAAGGTTAAGAAGGTTTGGCTTGTCACTAGCCACTCCAACAATCTACTGCAGGTGTACTGTTGAAAGCATTCTGATCGGTTATATCATGATCTGATATGCCAATTCAAATGTGCAGGGATAACTCCAATCCTAATGCTGTGGAGAGCAGTGGAGACAACCAATACATTATGAGCATATGCATCCCCATCATCAGTCACATATACAAAGTTCAGCATCATTTTATTATCGAAGTACATACATTTCACCACATTGAACCCTGAAATTCATTTTCCTGTGGGCATTCATAGTAAATACAAGAAACAATGACACAGCACACCCAGCAATGTGGACAAACAACTAGTGTGCAAAAAAAAACAAACTTCACAAATACAAAAAAGAAAGAGAAATAATAAATAAACAAGTAAATAAATAGATGGACTATAAATATCGAGAACATGAGAAGAGTTCATGAGTAGTGGGAACTGCTCAAAGATGGGGCGAGTGAAGTTATCCCCTCTCCTTCAAGAGTATGATGATTGTTGGGTAATAACTATTCCTGAATTTGCTGGTGTGGGTCCTGAGGCCACTGAACCATCTTCCTGATGGCAGCAGTGAAAAGAGGGAACGCCCTGGTTGGTGGGGTCTTTGATGATGGATGCTGCTTTCCTGTGACAGCAGTCCATGTAGATGTGCTCAGTGGTGGAGAAGACATTATCCGTGAAGGACGTAGCAAAATTCATTACTTTTGCAGGCTTTTCCAACAAAAAGCATTGATGTTGCCATACCAGGCTGAGATACAACTAGTTTCAATCACCATTTGGCACACTGCATCAAGACGGCGACGTCCGTCATCAATTATCACTACCACATTATACAAGCTATTTTCTCACAGCAGCCACTGTGCAAGAGGTACAAAAGCCTGAAATCACACACCACCAGGTCCAATAACAGCTACTTCCCTTAGAAACAACTTCCATTTGGATGTTGAACCAACCCACACAACCCAAATCAATACCTCAATACAGCAATTCTATAACCACTTTTCAATGCAATGGAATTTGTTATGTTCCAATTAGAGTCATTGATACATTTAACACTACAGCACAGAAACAGGCCATTTACCCCATCTGGTCTATGCAGAACTATTAAACTGCCTAGTCCCATCAACCAGCACCATAGCCCACCACACCCCTCCCATCCATGTAGCTATCTAAATTTCTCCTCACTGTTGAAATCAAACCCATATCCATCACTTTCACTGGCAGTTCATTCCACACTCTGAATGAAGAAGCCCCCCCTTGTGTTCCCCTTAAACATAGAAATCCTACAGCACAATATAGGCCCTTTGGCCCACAATGCTGTGCCTAACATGCCTTTACTTTAGAAATTACTTAGTGTTACCCATGGTCCTCTATTTTTCTAAGCTCCGTTAACCTATCCAGGAGTTTCTTAAAAGAAAGGTGGTATCCGCCTCCACCACCATGTGGCAGCCCATTCCACACACTTGCCACTCTCTGTGTAAACACATTACTCCTGACATCTCCTCTACCTACTCCCAAGCACCTTAAAACTGTGTCCTCTCGTGTTAGCCATTTTAACCCTGGAAAAAACCCTCTGACTATTCACACAATCAATGCGACTCATCATCTTATACACCTCTATCAGGTCACTTCTCATCTTCCATTGCTCCAAAGAGAAAAGGCTGAGTTCACTTAACCTATTCTCATAAGGCATGCTCCCCAATCCAGGCAACATCCTTGTAAGTTCCTCTGCACCCTTTCTATGGCTTCATTTACTCTTTTGAAAATCCTCAAGGTTTTGTGTACCTCTTTAAAATCTGCCCTCATTCCCCTACACTCTAAGGAATAGAATCCTAACCTATTCAACCTTGCCCTGTAAGTCAGGTACTCAAGTCCTGGCAACATCCTTGTAATTTTTTTCTGCACCCTTTCAATCTTATTGACAACTTTCCTGTGGGTAGGTATCCGAACCTACACACAATATTCCAAATTGGGCCTCACCGATGTCTTATACAACTGCAATATAACATCCCAACTCTGAAACGTTCATTTGTGAAGGCCAATGACCCAAAAGCTTTCATTACAACCCCATCTACCTGTGACAGATCTTTGAAGGAATTTTGGATCTGTATTCCCAGATTACTCTGTTCTGCTGCACTCCTGAGTGCCCTCCCACTCTCTCTGTAAGTTCTACGCTGGTTTGTCCTTCCAAAATACAACACCTCACATATATCTGCCTTAAATTCCATCTGCCAATTTTCAGCACATTTTTCCAGATGGTCCAGATTTCATTTCAAGCTTTCATTGGCTTCCTCGCTATCCACTATGCCCCCAATCTTGGCATCATTTGCAAAGCTGGTGATCCAGTTTACTACATCATCATCCAGATGGTTGATGTAGATAACAAACAACAACATGCCCAGCTCAGATCCCTGCGTAATATCAGTAGCCACAGTCATCCAGTCAAAGAGGCAACCATTTACTACTTCTGGCTTCTCCCCCCAAAGCCAATATCTAATCCAATTTACTACCTCATCCTGAATGCCAAGCAACTGAACTTTCTTGACAAACCTCCTATGTGGGACCTTATTATAGGCCCTACTAAAGTCCATGTAGACAACATCCACTACCTTGATTTCATCAACTTTCCTCGTAACTTCCTCACAAAAGTCTATAAGATTGGTTAGACACGACCTACCATGCACAAAGCCATGTTGACTATCTATAATCAGTCACTATTCATCCAAATACTTATATATCTGGTCCTTTCAAATACAAGCATTTGTACCTTCCATTAACTTACCCACTACTGGTGTCATGCTCACGAGCCTATAATTGCCTGGCTTAAACTTAGAGTCTTTCTTAAATATTGGAAAAAATTAGCTATTTTCCAATATTTCGGCAACTCACCCATGGCTAAGGATGGTTTAAGTATCTCCGCTCGGGCCTGTACAATTTCTGCACTAGTGTCCCACAGAGTCTGAAGGAACATCTTGTCAGCCCCTAGGCATTTATCCAACCTAATTTGCCTCAAGGCAGTAAACAGCTCCTCCATTGTAATTTGTATATGGTCCATGAGCTCACTGCTGGTTTGCTTCAATTTTACAGGCTCTGGGTTCATCTCCTGAGTAAATACAAATGCAAAAATTTAATTTAATATCTCCTCCATTTCTTTTGGCTCAATGCATAGATGATCACTCTTATCTTCAAAAGGACCAATGCTGGTCTTTGCAATGATTGTGCTCTTCATATATCTATAGAATAATTCTCCTTTAACTTGTCTGCCAGCTAACCTCATAATTCTATCTGCATGCAATGTTGTTCAGATGCCTTTGCAGGACAAAGTAATTTACACAGATGATCTAAAATTTTCAGGGGACAGAGATCCCAGATACCCAAAATTAATATCTTGAGGACTGATTCTCTGAGTGCACACATAATTAATCTGTTAATTAATCAACTATAGCTGTGACCCAGGGATCCCAACCTGGGGTCTAAGGATGCCTTGCTTAATGGTATTGGCCCATAGCATAAAAAAGGTAGGGAACTCCTGCTTGTTACTAATTTTGATGAGCCAGGTGACAAAATCAGTGTAGTCTGCAAGCTTCCTTGAACTCAGTCACAAAGATGCCAATAATTTAAACAGTGTTGCCTGGTTTGATGCAGGCCAATGAGCATAACCCTATTGTCTTATGTTGATTAAACATGGGCCTACATAACATTGTTTACTTATTTACAGTAAGAAGCTAATCAAGGATTATTGGTTAGAAGTTTAACTTTGTCACAAAAACAATTCTAACCTGTTGAAAAGATTATGCTGTTGTGCTAGAAAGCTGAGGATAGCTATAACCATCTCGAGCCCTGGAAAGTGAATACGTATCACAATCCTATCTGCCAAAGCCTTCTCAAGGCCCATTCTAGCTCTCTTAAGTCCTTCATAAACTGTTTCCTGGCTACCTTGTAATTCTCTGGAGACCTGACTGATCCTGGCTTCTTATGTCTCATTTTTTTTCTTCCTCTTTAGTAGATGTCACACATCACTTGTTAAAACCATGGCTTCTTTCTCCTACCGTAATTTCCTTGCCTCAATAGGGCAAATCTACCCAGAATACCATGCAATTACTCCCGAAACAACTTCCACATTTCATTGTGTACTTCCTTGAGTACATCTCTTCCCAATTCACACTACCAGTTTCTGCCTAATAGCATCATAATTCACAATCCTCCAATTAAATATTTTCCTATACTGTCTGTTCTTGTTATGGTAATGTTCAGTGGGTTACAGCCACTGGCTCTGAAATGATCACCTACTGAGAGATTTGTCCCCCGATCAGGTTCATTGCCTAGTATTAGATCCAGTGTGGCCTCCCCTCTTGTCGACATGTCTACATTTTGTGTCAGGAATCCTTCCTGGACACACCTAAAAAATTCCAAACCATCTAAATCTTTTGCACTAAAGAAGTAGTAATCAATATTAAGGAAATACTTGCGCCTATGACAATAAATATGAAACTAACTTTGACAAAAGATAGAAAACTGAGGGGGAGT
Organism: Hemitrygon akajei; assembly: GCF_048418815.1. NCBI lineage: Eukaryota > Metazoa > Chordata > Chondrichthyes > Myliobatiformes > Dasyatidae > Hemitrygon > Hemitrygon akajei. The sequence goes on along the minus strand of NC_133143.1, from coordinate 36,533,655 downwards.
TTTATAAAAAGGTGGACATATCATTTCTCACTAAAGAAAGGAAGGAATCCTCTTGATCAGATTCAGATTTTTATTTATCAGATGTACTGTACATCTAAACATTTAGTGAAATTTGTCCTTTGTGCTAACATCCAACACAACCTGTGCTGGGGGAAGCCTGCACGGAGAGATCCTTACATTAAAAGGCTAATTACTTTATTCTTTTTCAAAAACTCTCATAGCTTTCATCTTAGGGAGGGTTACCCTTGAATGTCAGTAATCACCCATGTACATTAAGTCATCATTGCTATTTTATAGAATAGTGTAAATTATTCTGATCAATTACTGATAAACTAAATGTGATTTCACATAATGTTAAAAGATGGTTAATGTACAAAGTTCTTGTAACAAATAATGGGATAAAATTTATTAAGTCCTAGAACAGATTCATGGTGCACAAAAACAGGTTTTAATTTCATTTGCATAATTCCATGAATCCTTGATGAAGACAGTGCTACCCATATAGGTTACTACTGCAGAGAATCAATATCGCAAAGGACTAACACCAATGTACCATAAAGATAGTTGTTGAAAAACGTTAGTCAATTTTACAAAAATTGTCATAGGACACAAAAGCTTCAAAAGAGGTGATTTTTACTAATTTAAACAGAAAAGAACTCAGTATGCATATATCGCCTAAACTCATAACCTATTTATGTAACAGTAAACAAATACATAGTACAGTTTTCCTTTAGAAACAATTTGTATAAACAACTTTCACAATAACACAGTCAAAATGGATTCAGTCTGTTGATTGGTCTCCTCAGTTGGTTTGACCTAAAACCTTGGCCAGTGGGTATGATCTTCACTGCATAATACTTCCAAGAAAAGTGTAGGGAGTTGATCGAGCTCATATACTGTATGTGTACTGCTTTGACCTCATTAAAGTCGTTGGTTCCTTTACTCAGGAGAAACTCAGGAATGACCTTTTCAAATCTGGTGGCCTACAGATATTTAACATCTTTTTTTTCCATATTGTCATAATCTAAACCAAGAGATCCACAACAGAACGGAATAGTTATCAGAAAACTGTAAGAACTCATCAATATCTCCACATCCATCTCGGGAACACTACACAACTTTAAAAGTCTCCAGTTACGTTGCTACCTGCTGCACATCACCCCTGATCTGTTCTGGAGGTTGGATCTGTTTGAGCAAAGTGACAAAATTCAAGGAAGGTCATCACACTGAAAGGCACATTGTTCTTCATAGAGGTTAAAGTAAGAAAAATGATCCCTCATTCCTTTGGTGGTAATATATGGCTCCTGTTAAGAATATTTCTCCTCCAATTTATTCATGCAGCTTTACATCATGCACACCCTTTATATCACTCTGTACCCCATCAGGAACACACCCATGACTGGAAACAAAGGAAAGCATTGAAGTAAAGCTAAAATCTTGTAGTGACAACCAAATAATTCCCTGTGTCCTTTAACATTTTCCAAGACCTGAACACCACACCACACATGGAGACTGTCAAACAATGAAATACACTGATGGTTACTGTTTTTGATCTTTTCCAGGACACTGTAGTCATCATTCACTTAAATATATAATATGTTAGAATAGCTGGAACATAAATGTAAAAGATTCTATCAATGCTATGCAATTAGAAAATGACTTATATAACTGTAAATGAAATCATTAGTAACTAATTAATATAGCTGTCTTTGTCAGTATATAAGGTATTAGAAAACTTTGTTATTGTCCTCTAAGTTGTCAGTATTGGGAAGGATCAGTGTTGACAAAATACATTGCCAGACCCATGCACATGAGTATTAACTACAAAAGCACTAATTTTGTACATCCATCTGTTTTAGAGGCCTTTTGGGAACCAATTCATCATCAGTAGTTTCCAGAGAATGCAGCTTTGGGATTTCTTTTTAATCTACTATCAGAATGAACTGAAAGATAATGGCACTGAATTCAAAACACAGAGAGGCACCATTGGGTCCATCATTTCTGTAATAGATCCTTGATGGAGTCTTCCCATTAATTCCATTTCCTTTCTTCTTGCATATAGATCTTAATTCCATTCTACTTTAAGAAGAAATCTATTCCCTTTCATAGCTTGCTATTGAATGTAGTTTTCAGTGCCCTTTTAAGCAGAATACTTCAGATCATAATCACTTGCTGTATGCTAAGCTACTAGTAATAAATCACTAATGATCTAAATGGCAAACCTAGCTAAACCTAAGTGAATTAACCATAATAAAGATTAATGTAATTCATGCAAGGTAATTATTTGACAAAATCTTTTATATTCAGAGAAGACAAGAAAATTCAAAGTCTTTGTTACAGGATGTTTGTTTTACAAATAAGGTAGGGTCAATTCGTGTATGTCTGGGAGCTGGGGTTTTTGCGGGGCTTTCGGTCGAGGAGAGTGAAGAGGAAGGATGAGTGTGGAGAGCGCTCGGTGATTACCGGATGGCACATATGGGAATTCGAGGGTCCAGAGATCGACGATGTTTTAGCTGAGGTCGTTTATGAAGGAATACCTGAAGCGTGAGCTCCAACGATTTTTGTGCACAAACTATTTAATAAGAGTGGCATCTCTTTCTTTTATATTTTGCTTCTTTACTAACCACATAGCAAAGTAAGAGATATAAAGTGTAATCATTCAATCACATATTATGTACTGTCTGATATTTTGCATTGTGGGTTTGTACTGGGGTACATGGAGCTTAGAAGAATAGAGGGCTATGGGTAAGCTAGTAATTTCTAAGGTAGGGACATGTTCAGCACAACTTTTAGGGCTGAAGGGCCTGTATTGTGCTGTAGGTTTTCATTGTTTCTATGTTACTAATTCTTTTTCTCTTATTTAGGAATGACTGAGTAATAGAGTCAAGTTATGTTTCCATATCTGTGCACGATCATCAGATCTCATCTGCATTGACAATAGAAGATCAGCAGACAGAGAATGGAAACAGCCAGAAGAAATACTTGAGTACTTGGCCTAAATGTCTAATAACTTCATTCTAGTAGTGGGCTTTAAGACAAAGCACCAAAATAACGGCACTTACAGCACACCAAAGTACACGTCCTTTTCATTTCTGATAGGTGATCGGGAGACCAGCAAACAGAGGAAACAATTGAGAAAGGAAAGTTGCAACAAAAAAACCCTGTAATTCTATATGCTGTTCCATTGATTGGACGTGTAATAGTTCAGTAGTCTCATAGTCTAGTTTTGTATGGTATTGGTTTACATTTAAATATCCGAGTAAGCCTAGTGTGATTTGGCTATTTGCAAAGCTGGGAACATTGCTCCTTTTTTGTTTGTTGTTAATCAGATTAGAAATAAGCTGGTAAGATAAAATGATCACTTGATTGCATGCAATATACAAGAGTTCATTAAGAACGGCAGGACGGATGACTTTAAGACATGGAGATTTCATGACGATTGTTCTGCTTTTTATGAATTACAATTTGCACTTACGCTAGTTTCTCAACCTCTTCCATTCATCTCACTCAGTTATTCAGGCAATTTTCCCTCCCCTTCCCCTCTTTTTCTATGCCCCACTCTGGGCTTCTCACCTGCATATCATCTCCCCCTGGGTCCACTCCTCCTTCTCTTTCTCCTTCAGCCCACTCTCCTCTCCAGCCCTTTACGTTTCCTACCCACCTGGCATCACCTACCACCTACTAGCTATGCTCCTTCTGCTCCTGCTACCTTTTCATTCTGGCTTCTTCCCATTCCTTTCCAGTCCAGAAGAAGGGTCTCAGCCTGAAATGTTAACTTCTCTTCATTTCCTCTAGCATTTTACGTGTGTTACCATTAGCAATATTTTAAGTTCAAACTACTTGAAAAGATATACAGACTTATTCTAAGTACCAGCAATTTAGCATGAAGGAATTGAGGCTCTGTGACCAACTGCATCACCATCTGGTGTGGGAATCGCAATGCATCAGACCATAAGACCTTAGAAAGAATAGTGGGAGCAGCTGAACAAATCATCAGGGTCTCTCTTCCACCCATCTGAGATACTTATCAGGAGCGCTGCAAATGCAGGGCACTTGGTATTGTTAACGATCCCTCCCATCTGGCCCATAATCTCTTTGACCCCACCACCCCCCACCATCAGGCAGGAGGTACCATAACATTAAGACCAGGAAAGGACTGTTATTATGAGAAACAGCTTCTTCCCCCGAGTTGTGAGTTTACAGAACTCCCTGTTTCCACCCTGGTCTCAACACTTACGTAGCATTATACTGTTCACTTTTTGACTTGTGTTGCTAAATGTCAATCTTGCAGAACATATTTTATTATTTGCAAATTTATATGTGACAATATTACTTTATTGTTGTGTGTGAGTTACATGTACTGTGTTGTGCACCTTGGTCCAGAGGATCGTGGTTTCAGTTGGTGATATACTTGTATACAGTTGAATGACAAGAAACTTGAACTTGAATACATCTGCTGTTCTCATATGATGCTAACTCTGTCCACGGTAAAGAAGCCAGATTAACTACTGCAAAGTTACCAATTTGATTGACTACTAAAGAATTTTTTGAAACCTATCTTCTGCATCATTGGGACACCATATTGAAACATGTTCGATCTTCAAGTTGAACATCAGTGAGTCTCTCACAGTTGTACCTCTCTGGCCTGTGACACCAATACAGTAAAGTAGTAGTCCAGCCATGGGTTGTACGAGTCTTAAGTTCAAGGCCAAGGCTAATAAAATTGGCAGATAAGGCTGCAGCCGAAATGGTAGGACTATTTAAGAATTTAGCAAATGGAAGTCCAGGAAATTGATGAGGAAAATGAAAATAGAACATGAGAGCAAACAACAAGAAACAAAATCTGACTGCAAGAGTTTCTTTAGGGATAAGGAAATGAACAACAAAGGCAAATATGAGCCCTTACAGACATGTAACAATCAATAGGCTATAAATGGCAAAGTAATAAATTGAGCTCTTGTACATCATGGAAGAAACAAAAGGGAGAAAAAAAACACTCCTTTCAGTTCCAAAACAACAAGGGTCCAATTCAGAAATGAAATTGAAATTAATTTGTTTTTGTAGTATTAATTTATTAACTACTAGAAAAGTTAATGAGTCTGAAACCTGATAATACAAAAGGACCTGATTACCACAGAGTTTTGAAAGAGCTGGAAACAGAAATAAAGGTTGTCGCATTCTCATCTTTCAAAATTCATTGATCACAGAATGGTTCCTACAAATTGCAGGGTAGCTGACCTCACTCTTCATGAAAAAGGAAACAGGAAACAGGATTCCACCTAACCGTCAGCCTTTCTCAGTAAGACGTAGACATAGGACTATATGAGCAGAACTGAACCGTTGGTCAAGTCTGCTCCTCCAGTCCATCATGGATGATTTATTGTCCTTCTCAACCCCATTCTCCTGCCTTGCTCCTGTAAGCTTTGACACATGACTAACCAGGAACCTACAATTTCCACTTTAAATACACTCAATGACTTGGCCTCTATAGCTGTCTGTTGTAATGAATTCCACTGATTCACCACCCTCTGATTAAATAAATTCCTCTTCATCTCTATTCTAACAGGATGCCCTTCTATTTTAAGCCTGTGCCCTCTGGTGCTAGACTCTCCCACTATAGGAAACGTTCTCTTTATGTCCGCTGTGATTAGATCCTTCAATATTCAATAGGTTACAATGAGATTATGACCCCCCCCCCCCCCATTCTTCTAAACTCCAGTGAGTACACACCCGGAGCCATCAATTAGTCCTCATATGTTAACCCTTTTATTGCCTGGATCATTCACATGAACATCCTTTGGATCTCCCCAATATCAGCACTTCCTTTCTTAGATAAGGTCCCCAAAACTGCTCACAATACTCTAACTGCAGTCTGGCCAGAACTTATAAGTCTGCAGCATTGCATCCTTGCTTTTATTTTCCAGTCCTTTCAAAATGAATGCTGACATTGTATTTATACTAGGAAAAAGTTGGAAAGTGTAGTAAAGGGGGCCATATCAACACACTTAGAAAACAACAATATGATTGAGATAAACATCAGAAAATACTGGAAACACTCAGCAAGTCAGGCACTGTTTGTGAAGGAGAAACAGAGTTAATATTTCAGGTCGAAGTTCTTTTGCTGGATCCTGACACATCTGAGCATGAATCATGAAAGGGGAACCATTTCAACTAATCCATCGGAGTTCTTTGAGGGTGGATTTAGCAGAATAAGTAAGGAGCAACAAATGCAAATGGTACACGCAGATTTGCAAAATGATTTTGAGAAGGCCCCACACAGGAGACTGGTGAAGAAAGTTAGAGTAAGTTCTATTGATGGTTTTATACTAGTGAGATACAAAGTTGGTTAACAGACCAAAAAGGAATAGAAGTATCTAGGTCTTTCTCAAGTTGACAGACTGGCAGAGGAATCTAAAACTAGAGTCTCACAATAAAGGAATGGGGTTGGAATGAAGAGAATTCCTTTCACTTAGCAGCTGATGAATTTTGGGATTTCTCTGCTCCAGACACTGTAGAGAGTCAGTCATTGAAGGCGTTCAAACTAGAGATGATTAGAATTCTGTATTCCAGAGAACTCAGGTGATGAAGCACGTAGTGGGAAAATGGTGTTGTGGTTGAACATCAGCCATGCAGTAATCATCACCGTTCATCATAATACATGCAATAATCATCACCTTTGTAATTGTCACTTTTCTTTATACTTATTTTATTCAGCAGTCTAGACTCTTAGATTCTTAGACACTTCCATCATAGGAAATATTCCCTGCACATCCATGTTATCAAGGTCTTTCACCATTCAATAGGTTTCAATGAGATCACCCCCATTCTTCTGAATTCACATGAATACAGGCCCAGAGCCATCAGATCCTCCATTTTCATGAATCTCCTTTGGACTGTCACCAGTTTCAGCACATCCTTTCTAAGGAAAGTGGCTCAATCCTTCTCACAATATTCCAAGTGAGGCCTCACCACTGCTTTATAATGTTTCAGATTACATCTATGCTTTTATATTCTAGTCCTCTTGAAATGAATGCTAACATTGCATTTGCCTTCCTCACCAGTAACTCAACCTGCAGATTAATATTTACGGAATCCTGCACAAGGACTCTCAGGTCTCCTTGCCCCTCAGTTTTTTTGTATTTTCTCTTGATTTACAAAGAAGTCAACCCTTTCATTTCTTCCATCAAAGTGCATGACCGTACACTTCCTGACACTGTGTTCCATCTGCCATTTCATTGCCCATTCTCCTAACCTTTCTATTCTTCTGTCGCCTCTCTACTTACTCAAAACTACGTGCCCCTCCACCCACCTTAATATTGTTTGCAAACTTTGCAACAGAGTCATCAATTCCATCATCCAAATCATTGACATATAATGTAAAAAGAATCAGTTCTAACACAGACGTCTGAGGAACACCATTAGTCACCAGCAGCCAGCTTGAAAAGGCTCCTTTATTCCCACACTTTGCCTTCTGCCAATCACACACTGCTTTATCCATGCTAGAATCGTTCCTGTAATACCATGGGCTCATAACTTTTTAAGCGGCTTCATATGTGGCACCTTGTCAAAGGCCTTCTGAAGATCCATCTACACAACATCAACCGATTTTCCTTTGTCTATCCTATTTGTTATTTCTTCAAAGAATTCCAGCAGATTTGTCAGGCAAGAATTTCTCTTCAAGAAACAATGCTGAATATGGCCTATTTTATCATATGCTTCCAAGTATCCTGATACCTCATCCTTAATAATCGACTCCAACATGTTCCCAGCCACTGAGGTCAGACTAACTAGCCTATAGTTTCCTTTTTGTCTGCCTCTCTCCCTTCTTAAAGAGTGGAATGACATTTGCAGTGGTCCAGTCTTCTGGAACCATTCCAAAATCCAGTGATTCTTGGAAGTTCATTACTAATGCCTCCATGATCTCTTCAGCCACCTCTTTCAGATCGCTGGGGTGTAGACCATCCAGTCCAGATGACTTATCTATCTTTAGACCTTTCAGTTTCACAAGAACCTTCTCTCTAGTTACAGTAACTTCTCACACTTCCTGTCCCCTGACACCTGGAACTTCCACCTTACTGCTAGTGCCTTCCACAGTGAGGGTGCAGACTTCCTGGTATGTGATCTGTAACGTGATGGTTGCCGCATGCTGTGGTGATTGTGAGTCAGTTTAGGGGTGGGATTCTTGTTCTGGGCTGATCTTGATTGGCATTGTTGCTTAAATTTTTTATGTGGGTTCTCAAGACAATACTTCTCCCTCTAAAAAAAATTAGTTTTTATTCGGAAGTCAATTTTATTATCTGATGCAAATATTCTGCAGTATTACATATTAAATATTCTAATCATTCTGAACAAAGATCTTTCTCCTCATTTATTAATGGTTGCCTATATTTATTTCCCTCAATTTGATATCTCAATGAAGAAAGTTCTGTCAAATTCTCTCAATCCCTTGTTCCACTGGGAGTTGTTTTGTATGCTAAATATTCTAATAAGGTTGCAGTTTTTAATTTAAATTGCTTTCCAAAAGAGGTGAAGGCTTGATGGCAAAATGTGCTAAAACCTCATTGTTGTTTTCTTAAATGTCTTATTGAAAGGCTCTGATCACAGTTGTGTGAGTGGTTATTCTGAAAATGTTGGAGAAATCATCCATGTCGTTCACATTCTGGAGCTCCGATCAACAAGATCAGCGTGAGTTCTTCTCACGTTGTGTTGCTTTGGCTGCCTAAAGAAGGTTGAGGTGAACAACAGTAAGGACAGGATCAAAAACAGCTGCTTCAGAAAAAAACATGTGGTGTCACTGGAATGAATGGATTAGAGCAACAGAGTCTGCAAAGAAGCCACTTCTACCTCATAAAGGCCACAGATAGAAGATAGGCTGGCTGAGCTAGATTCTCAGGGATACCTGATGCCTCAGATCATGGTGCCTGAAATGCGACCACCAGATTCAAGTACCGGTTCCATTTCAATAGGTTTCAATCGGTACATTTAATGTCAGAGAAATGTATACCACGTACATCCTGAAGTTCTTTAAATGTTAGAACCTCAAAGCCCACCCCCCAACTCCCCCCATCCATGCACAAGCAGCAACAAGGCAATGACCCCCCCACCCCCACCAGCAAAAAAGCATCGGCGCCCCCATCATGCACTCCAGCATGCAGCAAAGCATCAATAAAGACACAGACTTACAGTACCCCAAAGACTACTCGTTCACCCGGTAATTCAACATACCACAGGATCTCTCTCTCTCCCTAATAAGAGGGAAAAAGGCTGTCCCATTTCACAGTGAGAGGGGAGACATAACAAAGCAACTCGCTGATTTATGGTGTTAAAAGTCTGTTGCGTCACTTTCTCCGAGCTCTGTGCCTCTGGGCATACGGCCAACTCCAAGCTCATTGCTTCTGATCTTCCTTGTTCTCCTGTGACGCATCAGTCAGCAACGGCGGCACCAGCCTTGAATCCGCCTGTCTCCAAAGCCACAAAAGTCCAGCTTCCTGGCGGCGTGCTGGTCTTCCAGGCTGCGTCCTTGGCATATTGAGAAGCAGCTGGCCGTGAGGCCCTGGAAGTGGGTCCCATTCCTGTAAAGAACCAAAGTCAGAGGGTAACTCCAAAACACTGGAATGGATCTCTCTTATGCTAAAAGATGAGCTGGCCATCTCCCAATCTATCTCGTCATGGCCCTTGCATTTTATCTACCAGTGTTGTACTTTGTCTGTGACCACAACACTTCTCTTTTTATTACTTCAAGTAATCATGTATGGCACAATCTGTTTAGGTGGCATGCAAAACAAAAGATTTAACTTGTATCTTGGTACATGTAACAAAAATAAACCAACGCCAAAAGGATGGGGAGTGGAATTATCTGAAGAACACTCAATAACTTTCATTTACTCAATACCTATCCAACACACCAGATGATGAAAAACTCTCCGGGTGGTTAAGATTTTGTTGAAGAATCTACTAACAACTCATAGGAGGTGGGAAAAGGCTAGAAAAAAAAAACAATAGGAAAACAGAAGAGATTTTAGAAATTCCAAGCAATATCTGTCCATTATAACATAGAAGGTAGAAAAACAAGAGATTTGTTCTAATTCCTTTGGAGATTTCTGACATATACTTATGACAAAATATCCAAGATTCCAGATCTTTTTATTTCAGGTGTGAGCTGGCTCTCAGATGACTAGAGCTACTCCCATCCATCTCAGTTCTTAAGAACAGCAAGGAACCCCAGCAACGAGGTGCATGAATGCTCTGAAGAGAGTCAAAACATCACATGAATGTTGACAATGGGATCCATGTAGATAAATAGAATTGGCAAGCATTGGCTTCTGGAATAATTCTATAACCTATGCAATATTGCACAGCAGAGATAATTATACATGCAGGTGGAGGAAAGAGTTCATCAGGCACCTGCAGATGAGGAGAAGAAGGATGTTGTCAGATGCAACACTTAACCAGCTGCCTAAGGTATATTGCCATTTTCCACAAATGAGAAAAGTAAGTGGAATTCTTTATTCCTTTGACCACAGTTCATATTCCCTTTGCTTTTGGACTTTTATTCTCTGTGCATTTATCTTTCTTTCTTTCTTTTTTGAAATTTATTGAATAGGCCCTTCAATCTGCCACCCCCAGAAACCCCAGCCTAATCACAGGACAATTTACAATGACCTATTAACCTACTAACCAGTATGTCTGGAGGTGGTCTTTGTTGATCTGGATTCAGCTAAGAGATGACTTGAAGTTTTACAGAGGTGCCCAATCTCTTTGTGGCAGGCTTGATTCTCTAAGCTATTGATTCACAGTGATGAAGTTGGATTCCTTCACAAGCACAAACAGAGGCATAACATTACTATGTTTGAGTAAATGAATTACAACACAGGCAGATATGAGGTAATGCATTTTGCACTAAAAAAACAATGAAAGAATATTTACTAGATAATGAAAAATTGGTAGATATAGAGGACTAGAAAGAGCTAAGTTTCATAGAAATAGATTAAAACTTTTATTTAAAAAGATTTAAAAGCATAGTCAGGAAGACTAATCTGATACTTGTATTTGTATTCAGAGACTGAAGTATAAAGGAATACATCTCGCAGTCATACAAAGCACCGATCGGTTCATTCTGTGCTTCTATGGAGAGTTGCTGACAACACAAATTAGTGGGAGAGAATGAGGTACAGATTTAGCAAAATAACATGTGAAATTCAAGAATTATATCTTGGAGAGATTACTGAAAGTAATGTAGTATTCTCCAGAAGTTAGAAGCTTATATGCTGAGCTGATTGACATTTTCAAAATATTAAAGAGAACCAAGTGTTGATAATAACTGTTTCATCTTTTTCTGGCGTGTAAGATGAGAATCATAGAATTCAAAGAGCACCAAATGATGCCTCTCTGCACAGCAAATCAGTACCAACTCCTATCAAGCTTTCCTTTTAGTTCCCTGCTGCGCTCTTTCACCATAGGCCTTTAAATCATTCTCTCAAAAATGCCTGATCAATTCTCCTTGAAGAGTGGAGACTTAAAATTAACAGTGCCAATCCTTTGAAAAGCAGATGAGGAGACATTTCCTAATAAGGAAAAGATATGGCCCAAAATTCCCTACCAATAGCAAGTCACTGTTTGTTACTGGCAAGGAATTTTGGGCCATGTCAATGTTAATGTACACGTCAGTCTGCACTGCTTTATTGATCACCCCAGTGTCGATTTCCTGCAGAGAGCCAGCCTAATCCTTGATTGAGGCCCTGGAGGTTGGCAAGGGTTTGAATCTGTCAATGCAGTTGCATCTATTGGCTAATAAAATCCACCAACTGGCATTTACCCCAAGGAACCTGGGACATTTAGTTATGTCCCAGATCAGCTTTGATTTTATTGAATGGTGAAACAGGTTCCAGAGGCTAAATAACTTACATCTGTTCCTGCTGGCAAAATTAAAATGGAAAGGACTGGAGTTGAATCACAGCATAGGAGAATTCATATTTTTCCAGATCCCAGTAGTTCATGAACCAGCCCCCTTGCATTACATTTTATGTATATCCAAAGACTATGTTCCTCCTGCTCACCTCTATAGTTACCTCCACTTATAATTTTCTGTTTTAGGAAAATTTATTGTTATTCCTTCAGACTGCTTTCAGCAGTAGTTACAGTAATACAACATTGAACCAGGGTCCCACCTTTGCTCTATTACCATAATTTATCACAAAAGCTTAAAATTGATACTTCTATGCTGCCCCTATGAACATAGTCGAGATTCTCTTTTACAAGTGCACATCATATCTCGGAAAGGAAAAATTCAGAGGTCAAAATTAATTGCTTTAATTGAGTCAAATGCTCTTGAGGCAGAAGGAAATGGTTATACCATACATGACAAAGCAGAAACCTTATTAGATATACAATCAGAAACCTAATTAGGCTCTCTTTCTCCAATTATTTAGATGCTGTTTCATCAGTCTTCAGTACTGTAACCATTAATACCCTTGTCTGAATATAAACTATCACTAATTTTGAAATTCAGTCCCAACTCTTAGTGCCTTGCCTGAAGCAATCTAATACCGAATACTATTTTAACATTTTATTCCCATTTTGTCAGACTTGTAACTGTTCAACTCCCCCATAGCTTATTTGTGTCCTCTCATGATATACAGCATAAAGATCTATCACAATGGTCTTCCAATTATGCACAAGTTTAGCTTTCTAATAGAATTCTGGAGCTAACAAATAATTCTGCACCTTAGAAAACCACAGAGTAACTCGTGTACTTTCTACAGAACTGTCTTTTTTCCCCAAAACGAAATATTACAAAATGCACGTTGTCTTATCCTGTTACTCTTACTCTGAGATTCAGGCTTTATCACAGCTGCTTTGTCCCACTTGCAGCCAACACCATATTTGCCATGTCATTCTGGCTTCTCTTAATATCACCATTGGATGCATGGATCTCTAATCAAAAATATACTTTTTGCCTATGACAGCTTTTAGATGAATTAATGGACAATCCCAATGAAATAAATAATTTCAAGTGTTCAACATTCCACATGTGAAAACAAGGATATTGCGCATCCAACCAGTTCAGATAGCGACCAAAGTGTTAACCTTCACACATCAACAGTGTTCATTCCCACAGTCCTGCATTCTCTCAGACTTCAGCAGAGTAGTTTTCTTTTCCCCATCAGCTGTACTAATTTGGCACTCGACATTATCGCCAGCTATAGTGGAATTATAATGTCAAATGTCTGTCAGTATTTCTGCAGTTACATGCCACAAAGATCAACACTAAGCACCGAGTTTAATTAACACAAGAGCTATTTCTCATTTCCAAGAGTTTTGTTTTCTACTGGAGCTTGAGAGTGAACAGAAATTATATCTTTAGCTCTTCTCTGGGTGCAACCAAATATTATCTTCAGTTTTTAAAGCAAAGTTAACCTGCAGTTAGACTTTTTGCACTGATTTACCAAAATGTCATCCAACCATTAACCAGTTTAGATTTTTGTTATGCATTTTTCTCAAATGTAGCCTTTCACTTGCTAAATCCATGAGATATCAGGAAGAAGATATTTTACTGGGTGATAATATCTGAAAAGTGACAAATACAGCACCCACTATTGCTATTCCAATGCTCATTTACCATCCAGTGATAGCAGAGAGGATTGGAGAATCTAATAACCAATGTGCATCCCTCTATTTCCAAGTCGTCCCTTTCTAACTACCTTCATTAGCTGGATCATTTTTGCCCTGAGTTGAATAGACTTCAAGTTGAGCCGATCCATTGGAATGAGAATCAGGAAGGTACATCTTGGTTGATAGACTCTTTCACTTCTCCAAATTCTTTACAGGCCAATTTAAACCTTTTCTAATGTTTCTTACATCAAGAAAAAACGGGATTTAGGACCATTATCAAAACAAGTGTGGTGAATGCTTCAGATGATAATCTTTAACACAGAGTTGTTCAATAATGGTGCAACTTCTGTCAAATTATTTTACCTTGCAAACGGAGATGGGAAACCCAATATCCCAGGAACTTTAACAGAAATGTGATTTCTATTCATGATCAATGATTGATATCAGAATGGGATTGTGTTATCAAATCTAGGATCAGTTATTATGTCCAACATAGAAAGAAGGCATGCAAGAATTGACTTTTCTTTTTACTAATTCAGCTGTTGTTATTTAAAAAATTGAATTGCAGTGAGTCATGATTGTTCGGGAGGCTGGAATTAATGCATGCTCTTAAAGCTCTTCATCACAGTGGACATCAGATCCACTGGCCAATAGTCACTAAGGTACATTATTTTATTTCTTAGGTATAAGGATGATAGCAATCTTCTTAGGACAGATGAGAATTACAGATAGAAGCAGGGAAAGGTTAAAAATGCCTGCAACATCCTACCAGCTGACCTGCACAAGATTTAAGGACATGGCCAACTCCCCTCACAACCTGGCAGAAAATTCTCACTTCTGTATCTATATACTCCCAAGGTTCACTCTCCAATCTTATTCTATCACCCAGTGAAAATGAGGTCTGACAGCCTAGATTTGTAAATGGATATCTACCAAGACGCAACATACAAAAAAGAAACACCTGCAAAAATAAACTCAAGACTTCAACAGGACAAATATTACAATTCTCTTTTTAAATTAAAAAAAATGCTTGTATGGAAGATAGGGGAAATAAAATTCAGGTCGTTAGAATAATAAAACAGAAAACTTATCACTGTGCCTCAGAAGCAAAGGCAAAGCTTAAAATAATTTCCGTCCACCCATTTCTGTGACTTCTCTCTCTCTCTGCTATCTGCATTATCCTCATTGATAAATGTTCCACTTACTTAAATGAAAGGCAATTCTATCATAAAGCCTGCAGTTCCCTCCTTTCCCATCCATATGGATCATTCACAACACTGTTTCAGAAACTAGCACAGGACACATATTCATGTTTGCAAGTTAGTTCAAGCCAGTGATTAATGGTTACTGATCATGTGCTTGCATTCTGGAGCAGCATCAGACTTTTGTACCTGCACGGATATCAGCAACTTAGAAAATTCAATCTGCTCACTGAATTAAATATGAGAAAATTTGATTATCCAAACAGTATTTCAAAATGGTTTGAATGCATCAAATATCATTGAAAATGGTATTTCCACCATGCCCTTAAATTCACTTGATCCATTTCTGACACCTCTCTCCCCTTTCTCAATCTCTGTCTCCATCTCTGGAGACAAACAGTCTACCGACATCTTTTACAAATCTGCCAATTCCCACAACTATCTTGGCTATATCTCAATGCCTCCAGTAAAAATGTTATTCCCTTTTCACGGTTCCTTCATCTCCACTGCATTTGATCCCAGGATAAGGCTTTCCTTTCCAGTTGTCCTCCTTCTTCTTAGAACAGAGTTTCCCTTCCTCCACCATTGACGCTGTCCTATCCCCCATCTCCTTCACTTTCTGGACATCTGCACTCACCTCAGCTGCCCACTGTCTTAACAGTTCTTCTTGTCCTCACCTACCACACCATGACCCTCTGCATCCAACAAATCATTCTTCACAACTTCTGCCATCTTCAATGGATCCTACCACCAAACACATCTTTACCTCATCCCCATTCTCCATTTTCCACAGGGATCATTCCCTCCATGATTCCCTTGTCCATTCATCCGTCCCACTGATCTCCATCCTGGCACTTATCCCTGTAAGCAACAGAAATACCAGACCTGCCCATTCACCTCCATTCAGGGTCTCAAACAGTCCTTCCAAGTAAGGTAGCACTTCGCCTGTGAATCAATTTGGGCCGTTATCGTATCTGGTGTTGCTGATGCAGCCTCCTCTATATTGGTCAGATCAAACGTGAATTGGGGGATTGCTTTGTTGAGCACCTCCGCTCCATCTGCTAGATCCATCGACTGTTTATTCATTTCCAAAGATGCTGTCCAATCTGCTGAGTTCCTCCAGCATTTTGTGTGTGCTGTCATTAGAAGTGGAGTGATCTGCTGTCAGATTTTAAATATTCAGGACTATAGAAAAACAAGTTATAAAGACAAATCTCAGAAGCATCAAAATACTTTGTCTTATTTTCTACTATTTTACAAATTGCTGAATATGAAATAACAGAGGAACAATGGTGATTCTTCATTCCATTAAATTGTGAGTGCTTCCTACTTTAGTTCTGCCTGCCTGACTTGGTACTGTACCCTTGAATAAATATGCCTATTAAAATTGCAGTCTCAACTTTACTATTTCAATAGATCTACCTTTGACTGTTTTTCAATTAATTAGACTTGAATTTCATTTACTAATCTCAATTTATACCCAAGACCTACAAGTTTGGTTCACATGGTCTTTTAGAACTTAACCCTACTTGTCCTCATATCATCTGGTAAAACACTCATTCTAAATTCAATATACTTCTCCTGAGTGCTCAGCATTGAAAGTGCTACCTCAGGAGGTTCTCAAACTGTGACAGGTGTACTCCAGGAGACACAAATTTCTGGAGAACATCTAAAAGAAGTTTTGAAGAAATAGGTTTCAATTGACATTTAATGAACTTCAACCTCTGTACATACAGAGTACAAAATAAAATTATTATTAAAATATGTATATGCCACCATATGTGAGATAGACTCTTAGCTTCTCACTAATTGGAAAATTCGTAGTGTACCTTGTAAGTGTTCAGAATATATCACCTCACCTTTCCATTTCCAGATTGCAATCTGAATGCACAAAACTATGTCACATGGTGTGTTTGTGTCCTTTTGAAGTTGCTCAACTCACACCAATTACTGTGACAACTGAACATCATCAACAAAATGGGAAAAGGGCAGCTCTTTAGACTTCTCACAAGAAAGACAATTATTCACTCCACCACACAAACTGTACCCTATAATTAAACAATCATATGGTGGTCAAAAGTTTTAAAATGTTTCATTGAAGTATGTTGTTTATTAAAAGAAAATACACAAGTCATTCAGCTGGCAAGGAAGAGAAGTCAAGTTTGTCACATATCCACTGTTGACCATCTCATTTTAACATTTGGATTCTTACAGATTGAATTCTACTATGAGAATACCAGTAGAATGTAAAGTTTCATTGTAGAAACACACAACTGGTAAATTACAAACATTTTGAAAATGATAGAAATACAAAGTAGGGTAACACGTTTCAGAAGTTTTTAACTTGTCATTTGGTTTTCATTCTAGAACATAAAAAGTATAGTAACTGTGATTAAAAAGAGGTGGAGGGATTATTTCCCTTTTGTTTCCCTTCCTCCTTACTCAAGTTTCTATCATGTGATGCATCGTTACCCAGTTGGCAAGATCCAGGATTCTGGGTGCTTGCCAGCTCTGCCAACTGTCAACTTTTGCAAGGACAACCTGATTTAACTTATCTTCCACTTAACATTCCCTTAGGAGAACGCACTGTGCCCACTCTTGGCACTCAAGTGTCAGCCACAGGAAAATTAGTATCTTTTCCTGGAGGATTTGCTGATATAATCTGTGGCATTGCACATTTGTTGTGCCACCTAATGAGGTCCTATTTTAAGAATAGAATTGATTAGACAGCATACTAAATGCATTCATCAGAGACCAAGGGTTTAGTTTTTTTTTCATTTTGCACTGACTATAGATAGAACTCAAACCTCGGGGAAATGGTGCACCCACCTTGAAAGCTCCTACATCAGGGAGGGTAACAGTGACATGGTGTGGGGCCCATCAAAAAAAAAAGTATTTTATTTAACATGGAAAACTTGAAATATCACACATAAAGAACTGAGATAGTGTAACGGAAATCATATCTAATTCATGTTTAATTGTCGTTCAATCATACATGATCTGGTTCCACATCACCAGGTTCAGGAACAGATATTACCCTACAGCCATCAGGACCCTGACGTGCCATGGATAACTTCACTGACTACAACTCCAAAATGATTCTATGACTAACAGAGTTACTTTCAAGGACTCTTTTAGAACTCATGCTCTCTGCATATTTTACTTGCACAGCTTGCCTTTTACACATTAGTTGTTTGTCAGCCTTTGTTTATGTATGGTTTTTGGTAATTCTATTGTATTTATTTATTTTTTCCTGTAAATGTGAAAGAAAATGAATTTCAAGGTAGTATATGGTGACATATACATACTTCAATAATAAATTTACTTTGAACTTTAAATGCATTGTCAATATTAGAAACAACCACAGTGCTACTTTACTTAAAGGTACATCAGCTGTAGATTCAGAGTAGACATACTTCACGGGGGTGTTTTTTTTAAGCACAATCCATCAGATTGCCACCATCTTTTAGCAGCAAATGAAATGTGCCAAGGACTGACCGTGAATACTCATTGAGACCACGCAACTGAAAACTTCACATCTTAACCAAGTTGGATTGTAGACCAAGGTTATAATGTCAAAGCTAAGGCATGAAACCAGCTTCTGGAATAAAACCGTTTTTAGTCCCTTGAATAATTAGGACAAAGTAGAGCCTAAAAATAGATTTACTGGGGAAATCAATTCCCATAATCTACTGCATTATTGGAACAGATATTGTTGTTTTCTTTCCTGATTCCACCTTCCAGGTCATTCTCTCTTCATGCTGTAGCCATCAGCGAGTAAGTACAGAAACCTTAGGTTCCACAACACCAGGTTCAGAAACAATTATTACCGCTCAAACCAGAGGGGATAAGTGCATGCAACTTCACTCACCCCAACACTGAAATAATTCCACAACTTATGGACTCACTTTCAAGGATCCACGACCGCATGTTTTTGGTGTTTACTGCTTATTTGCTTTTTATTATCGGTTTGTTTGCTTTTCTTCTTTCTGTATTTGCACAGTTTGTTGTCTTTTGCACATTGTTTGTACTTGTTGTGTACACTTTTTCATTTATTCCACAGTGTTTCTTTGTATTTGCTGTGAATGCCCACAAGAAAATGAATCTCAGCGTATTATATGGTGACATACAGTATATGTACTTTGATAATAAGTTTACTTTGAGCCTTGCACTCTTCTGGAGAGCAATTTATCCCAAACTTTCCAAGTTAAGTATTCCTCCATGTATAAAACATATCCCAGAGGAACAATGTGCAGAGTCCCTTGCCAGCTTTGCACAAAGCCACAGAGGAGCTAATGTTCGTGCTTACATGAAAGCACTGGCATCATTAGCTCCAAGCTCCTGTGTGCAATCATTCTGAAATTAGGCATTAGCAGCAGAATCACTGAGGGTGCTATGAAGCATGGTTACCCTTGGGTGCTGGGTGAATGATGGAGCAGCAAGCAGTACAATGTTTTCATGGGCTTTTAGGCCATGGAACAAGGCATAATAAGCAGGTTTTTGTTTGGGGGAGGGGGAATAATGGCAAGTATCTTCAATCAGAAATACAGAATGAAGTGCTTGGTTTACACAAGAACAATCATGGGACCTACTGTAGTCAGGATGAATTAAATGGAAGTCCTTCAAGTGATGTTGGAGAAAGTGTTCATCCTCCAGCCAATGTATCCTCCTGTGATCAAGTCCTGGGCCACTTACAAATCAATATTCATGCCACAATATTGCTGCAGTGCAGTAGCTTGCCAATTGACCTCACTGCCTCATGCCGGCAGCCTCAGTGGCTGAACGAATTTCTGTCCACACAGAGGACTGCAAAATTGTGAAACCTTACAGCTAAAACTGAGGGCAACAATAGAAACATAGAAAACCTGCAACACAATACAGGCCCTTCGGCCCACAATGCTCCACCAAACATGTACGAACTTTAGAAATTACCTAGTGTTACTCATAGTACTCTATTTTTCTAAGCTACATGTCCCTATCCAGGAGTCTCTTAAAAGACTATACCATATCCACCTCCTCCACCGTCGTCGGCAGCCTCACCACTCTCTGCATAAAAAACTTACCCCTGATGTCTCCTCTGTACCTACTTCCAAGCACCTTAAAACTGTTAGTCATTTCAGCCCTGGGAGAAAGCCTCTGACTATCCACACGGTCAATGCCTGTCATCAGCTTGTACCACCTCTATCAGGTCACCTCTCATCCTCCGTCACTCCAAGGAGAAAAGGCCAAGTTCAGTCAACCTATTCTCATAAGGCATGCTCCCCAATCCAGGCAACATCCTTGTAAATCTCTTCTGCACCCTTTCTATGGTTTCCACGTCCTTCCTGTAGTGAGGTGACCAGAAATGAGCATAGTACTCCAAGTGGGGTCTGACCAGGGTCCTATATAGCTGCAACATTACCTCTTGGCTCATAAACTCAATCCCACAGTTGATGAAGGTCAATACAGCGTATGCCTTCTTAACCACAAAGTCAACCTGCATAGCTGCTTTGAGTGTCCTATGGACTCTGACCCCAAGATCCCTCTGATCCTCCACACTGCCATGATCCTTACCATTAATACTACTATCATGCCATCATATTTGACCTACCAAAACGAATCACCTCACACATCTGGGTTGAACTCCATCTGCCACTTCTTAGCCCAGTTTTGCATCCTATCGATGTTCCGCTGTAACCTCTTACATCCCTCCACACTATCCACAACACCCCCAACCTTTGTGTCATCAGAAAATTTACTAACCCATCCATCCACTTCCTCATCCATGTCATTTATAAAAATCATGAAGAGAAGGGGTCCCAGAACAGATCCCTAAGGCACACCACTTGTCATCGACCTCCATGCAGAATATGACCCGTCTACAACCACTCCTTGTATTCTGTGGGCAAGCCCATTTTGGATCCACAAAGCAAGGTCTCTTTGGATCCCATGCCTCCTTACTTTCTCAATAAGCTTTGCATGGGGTACCTTATCAAATGCCTTGCTCAAATCCATATACACTACATCTACTGTTCTACCTTCATCAATGTGTTTAGTCACATCCTCAAAAATTTCAATTAGGCTCAGAAGGAATGACCTGCCTTTGACAAAGCCATGCTGACTATTCCTAATCATATTATGCCTCTCCAAAAGTTCATAAATCCTGCCTCTCAGGATCTTCTCCATCATCTTACCAACCACTGAAATAAGACTCACTTGCCTATAATTTCCTGGGCTATCTCCACTCCCTTTCTTGAATAAGGGAACAATATTTGTAA
Source organism: Hemitrygon akajei (assembly GCF_048418815.1). Taxonomy (NCBI): domain Eukaryota; kingdom Metazoa; phylum Chordata; class Chondrichthyes; order Myliobatiformes; family Dasyatidae; genus Hemitrygon; species Hemitrygon akajei. The sequence goes on along the minus strand of NC_133143.1, from coordinate 36,512,585 downwards.
CCCTCCAATCCTCCAAAAACTCCCCCATCCCCATTGATAATGCAAAGATCATTGCCAGAGGCTCAGCAATCTCCCGCCTCGCCTCCCACAGTAGTCTGGGGTACATTCCATCCAGTCCTGGAGACTTATCCAACTTGATGCTTTTCAAAACCTCCAGCACATCCTCTTTCTTAATGTCTACATGCTCAAGCTTTTCAATCCACCGTAAATTATCCCTTCAATCGCCAAGATCATTTTCTGTAGAAAAAGAAATAGTAATCAGCTTAGTGGTAGAATTCCCAGCCTGTTAGCTATCCTGATTTATTGAATATCCGCTGTCAACTAGCTGGCAAGAACATGGTGAGTCATTAGGAAGCACTAATTGTTTGACCTTCGGACCTTCTGACTGAGAAATTGAGAGCCGGCTTCAATAAGTTCCTAGCAGACTTCTGTAAAAAAGATTTTACAGCACAAAAGTGTCTTACCCTATCAAACACCTTCATAATTTAAGGACTTCTGTTAGCAGCCTTTATCCTAACCTTAGTTATAAGATAGAAAGACTGAGGTAATGTTCTGAATTTTGTAAATAACTAACACAGTTTCAATCAACATCTCTGTACTGACCATAAATCACTTTGTCACAAGTACTGGTACTTGTAATCAGCCCATTCTCCATTAATGTTCTATTAAACTAGTAGAGGATACTTATCAGTTACAAGGATTCAGAGATGCAGTTTCTTACTTGCATCCAAGTGATGCTTCATTAAACTGGAAATGCACATGATTTGATCATCGGAAATCTGTTCCAAGGACAGAATGACTCCATGTCTCAAAATTATGTGATAAATAGCTTTAATAGATATAGAAATAACATATTCTTGAAGCATTTGCATTATTAAATATTTTGACTTGTAATGTATAATCAAGGTCACAATAAATATTGTAGGTATCAGAGTAAATCTACGTGAAAGCCATGTTTCAGTATGTCTAATACTGATCGGATTTCTCTCTAGGAAGTTTTCTCTGTTGGAAGTTTGGTTAACTGACCTTCAGTGCTTGACAGGCATAAATAAACAATGTTTTACATCATTAATTTTAAATTTTCAATTTGTCAATTAAGGATGCCCATTGAGAAACAAAAACCTGGAAATTCTACTGCAGACAGCAAGAGTTCTATGCACCGAATAATGGGATTTTATTAAAATGCAGTTTTGTGGCCATTACACTGGAAGCACAATTGCTATTTGGTGCAGTTGACATCAGAGCATGCATTGCAGGCATATGGCACAGCTGTGTATGAGGCCGATGGGTCACGTGTGATAATGAGCTTGCAGTGCATGTTTTGACATCATTTTGTTCAGTGTATTGAGGCTCATCCCATTACACATTGGAAGGAGGGCAGAGGATTTCTATGGTAGAAAAAAGGCTAATATTACCTAGTTCACAACTGAAATGTGAAGTTTCCATGTTTTTCCAGATAGGTTTAGAACTTAGAAAATGGAAGTGTATAGCACAGTAACAAGCCCTTTGGCCCATAATGTTGTGCCAAACTAATTAAAGTAGTAATCAAATGCCCAACTAAACTGATCCATTCTGCCTACGTAGTGTCCATATCCTTCCATTTCCCATACATCTAGGTGCCTAAGGGTTTCTTGAGCACTTCCATTGTAGTTGCTTCCAAGACCATCCTAGGCAGAATATTTTATGTGCCCACCATTCTGATAAGAATTGCCCCGTACATCTCCTTTGAACCTAACCCTTTTCACCCTAATGCTTGCCCTCTGATACTAGACATTTCAAACCTGGAAACAAGATGCTGGTTATCGACTTCATCTATGCCTCTCATAACCTTAGAAACCTCCATCTGATTTCCCCTCAGTTTCGGCTGCTCCAGTGGAAACAACACAGCTTTATCCAACCTGCATCGCCACTTTCAGTGTGCTATGGACTTGAATCCCAAGATCCCTTGGCACATCAACTGATAAGTGTGTGTGTGTGTGTGTGTGTGTGTGTGTGTGTGTGTGTGTGTGTGTGTGTGTGTGTGTGTGTGTGTGTGTGTGTGTGTGTGTGTGTGTGTGTGTGTGTGTGTGTGTGTGTGTGTGTGTGTGTGTGTGTGTGTGTGTGTGTGTGAAAATAGGAAATAAAAGAGAAAGTAGTATCCATGGATTCAATGTCCATTCGGAAATCGGGTGGCAGAGAGGAAGAAGCTGTTCCTGAATCTTGGGATACAACAGAGGCTAGTGCCAATGATGGAGTTGGCTAATTTTACAACTCTCTGCAGCTTATATCAATCCTATGTAGTAGCCCTCCTATACCAGATAGTGATGCAGTCAATGCTCTCAATGTTACTTCTGTAGAAATTTGTGAGTGTTTTTGGTGACATACCAAATTTCCTCAAACTCCTAATGAAATATAATCAATATAGTCTTGACTTCTTTATAGCTGCATCGACATATTGGGTCCAGGTTAGGTCCTCAGAGATATTGACACCAAGGAACTTAAAACTGCTCACTCTTACTCCTTATGATCCCTCTTTCACCAGGTTCAGATATGTCCCAAGTGCAGAGTGAGAGACACTGAAGTGGGATCGATAGTCCACTGACATTAGTGCAAACAGTGTTAAAGAGAAAAGAAAACAATAAATGCTAGGCCAAACAGGGCCGCTAACTAAGACTCTCAAATGGAAAAATGAAGCCTACACTGCGGCTGAAAAGAACAGCTAAAAATATAAAACAAATACCGCTGGTCTTCAGAGTCAGTTGACTCGACAGTCCAATTTCCCAGACAAGGCTGAAGGCAAACAGACAGCGAAGCATTGCTCTGCTGTGTCCAAGTCTTGACAAGCACTACGATGGAATGAATGGAGTTAAATACTATCAGAATGAAATAATAATTAGCTGACATGTGCACATTCACAAGTGCAATTGTTGAATCTGTTGCACTGCTGAATCCGTGGTTGTGACACCCTCTACGAAAACTAGTGTGTGTTCCCTTGTTTTATCCTTTCTGAAGTCCACAATCGGCTCTTTGGTCTTACTGACATTGAGTGCAAGGATGGTGCTATGATACCACTCAACTAACTGGTATATCTCACTCCTGTATGCTCTCTCATACCATTAGAAATTCTGCCAACAGTAACAGTATTCTCAGCAAATTTGTAGATGGCATTTGAGCTGTGCTTAGCCACACATTCATGGGTGTAGAGAGAGTAGAGCAGTGGGCTAAACCCACATCCTGTGGTGTGCCAGTGTTGATTGTCAGCAAGGTGGAGATGTTATTTCAATCTGCACTTGGGTCCAGTTGCAGAGGGAGGTACAGAGGCCCAGTTTCTGGAGCTTTTCAATCAGAGTTATAGGAATGATGTTGTTAAATGCTGAGCTGTAGTCAACAAACAGCATCCTAACATAGATATTTGAGTTGTCTAGGTGATCCAAGGCCACGAGGAGAGCCAATGAGATCAAGTCTGCCACAGACCTATTGTAGTGATAGGCAAACTGCAGTGGGTCCAAGGTCATGCTGAAGCAAGGGCGGACTCTAAACATAACCAACTTCTCAAAACACTTCATAGTTGTGAGTGCTACTGGACAATAGTCATTCAGGCAGCTAACCCTGCTCTTCTTAGCCACTGGTATAATCGTTGCTGTTTTGAAGTGGGTGGGTACTTCATATTGTAGCAATGAGTGATTGAGAATGTTTTTGAACACCCCTACCATTTAGTTGGTTGATAACCTTCATCAGTTTAGGAAGAAACAACTTGCTCTCCACAAAACTATGCTGTCTGTCTTTAATTAGGCCACGGTACTCCAATTTCTCATAAATCCTATCCCTAAGAATCCTCTCCAGTAACTTCTCTACCACTGATGTGAGAATTGCTGGACTATAGTTTCCAGGATTATCCCCATTTCCTTCTTAAATAATGGAACAACATCAGCCTCTCGCCAGTCCTCTGCAAACTCTCCTGTGGCTAGATAGGACTTGAATATACTGGTCACGTCACCAGCAAAATCATCTCTTGCATCTTACAATAACCTGGTTATATTGCATCTGGCCCTGGGGATTCATTTAGGACCTCACCACTCGTTATCTTCTTTATTCTGGAGCTATCCTGCCTGCTCGCTACTTATCTTCATTTTCTTTATGTCTGTGTGGAAATCCTTGGAATTCTCCTTCATCCAACTTGCCAAGGACTTTTCATGGTCCCTCCCATCTTTCCTACTTCCCTGTTACCCGGTTCGGACATGGCCCAAGGGTAGAGTGAGAGACACTGAAGCAGGTCGATGGTTCACAAACTTTAATGTGAACAGTGTTAAAGGGAAAATAAATAATAAATGCTACGCCAAATAGGGCCGTTAACTAAAACTCTCAAATGGGAAATGGAGCCTACACTGCAGTTGGAAAGAAAATCTAAACATTAAACAAATACCGCTCGCCTTCAGAATCAGTTGATTCGAAAGTCCAATTTCTAAGGGAAGGCCGAAAGCAAACAGGCAGCAAAGCATTGCTGTGCTCTGTCCAAGTCTCAACAAGCACTACGACAACAATTGTGGAGTTAAATACTATCACAATTAAATAATAATTAGCTGACATGTGCAAATTCATGAGCACAATTGCCATATCTACTGCACTGCTGAATCCGTGGTTATGACAGGCCCCACTCTCTCAGCACAGCCCCTGAGGCGCCACAGACCTGTGTCCGCTGGAAGTCCCGGATCAGCGACTTATCCAAGATATCCTTCACCGGGATCCAAGTACGTTCTTCTGGGCCATACCCTTCCCAAGTCCACAAGGTACTAGACCTTACCAGGTACCTGACGAGATGCCAGGAAGCGCCGTACATTATAGACAAGGGAACCGTCTACCAGGCGGGGAGGAGCGGGAGGTATGGTGACTGAGGCCAGGGGAGAGGTGGTGACCTGCTTGAGCTGGGAAACATGGAATACTGGGGAAACGTAGACTTTCAGGGGAAGATCCCTTGATGCCAACCAGACGTCTGCTCTTACCTGCTGACGGGAAAGCTGTTTCTGGGCGCGCAGCAGAGAAGCCCTGGCTCGTCTCCAGGTGCGCTTGTGGCATTGGATCAGCTGTTCAGCAGCAGGAACTCCTACGTCCAAATCCTGATCAGGGAAGAGCAGGGGCTGGAATCCCTTCTGGCATTCAAAGGGAGACATACCGGTGGAGGATGACTGGAGGTTATTGTGGGCGATCTCTGCCCAAACTATGCTCCGGGACGTGGAGTTAGAAGAGACAAGACAGCGCAGGGTTGTCTCCAACTCCTGGTTCACTCTCTCAGTTTGGCTTGGGGGTGGAAGCCAGATCAGAGACTGGCCGTGGCTTCTACGTGAGAGCAGAAAGCTTTCCAAAAGCGGGAAGTGAACTGTGGTCCATGATCAGACACTGAGGAAAGCCATGGAGCCCGAACACATGTTGAACCATGAGTGTGGCAGGCTCACGAGCCGATGGGAGCTTGGGGAGAGCAATGAAGCGGGCAGCCTTGGAAAATCGATCCACAACGACCAAAATGGTGGTGTTTCCATCAGACAGGGGGAAGACCAGTGATGAAATCTACTGAGAGGTGGGACCAGGGTGGTGGGGCACAGGCAGTGGACATAACAGACCCGCAGGATGCTGGCATGATGTCTTGTTCCGAGTGCAGGTGGGACAGGCAGATACAAAGTCATGGACATCCTGGGGCATAGATGGACACCAAAATTGTTTCTTTATAAACTCCCAAGTCCGTTGAATTCCCGGATGTCCAGCCAGAAGGGAGGAGTGATCCCATTCCAACACTTTGTTACACACTGCAAAGGGACAAACAGCTGGTTGGGAGGTTCCCCCATCCAGGCTTGGAGTCTGATTGGTGGGTGGTCATCACCTCTGCCTCTAGGCCCCAGATCATCAGAGCAGTAATACACGAGCGAGTAAGATTGGGCTCTGGATCGGCATTGTCCTCAGATCCGTCGCACTGCCAGGAGAGAGGGCCTGCCTTTGTATTCTTACTTCCGGGACGATAAGTGTGGATGAAATTGAACTGTGTGTAGAAGAGAGTCCACCGGGCTTGACGAGAGTTGAGTCTCTTAGCATCCTGAACATAGGAGAAGTTCTTGTGATCTGTCCAGACCAAGAATGGATGCTCCGCCCCCTCCAGCCAGTGTCGCCATTCCTCCAAGACCTTCTTGACAGCCAGAAGCTACAATCTCCAAGTTCCCGATGTCGTAATTGCTCTCAGCCAGAGTCAAGTGACAGGAAAGAAAGGCACAGGGATGCAACCGGCTACCTGCAAACGAGCGGTGACAGAGGACAGCTCCAATGCCGACATCCGATGTATCCGCCTTGACAATGATTGGCTGAGATGGGTCTGGGTGTCGCAGCAGCGGGGCAGTGGTGAAACGTCGCTTTAGCTCAGAAAATACTTGGTCAGCATCGTCCGTCCAATGGAGTCCTGCCGAGGTCTTCTTGGGGCGTGCAATAATTGGAGATGTGATAGAGCCGGAATTCCAGATGAAGCTACGATAAAAGTTCGCCAACCCCATGAAGCGCCATATCTGTATGACTGTAGATGGTTTGGACCACTGTGCAAATGCCTGCACTTTACTAGGATCCATTTGAACACTGGATGAGTTAAGTATATAGTCCAAAAATGATCCCTGGTCTTTATGGAATTCACATTTAACAGGCCTGGCATACAGGTTATTTTCAAGAAGGCATCTGATTGCTCTCCGGACATGCTGGACATGCTCCTGATGAGAGTGGGAATAGATAAGTATGTCATCTAAATGCACAAACACAAACTGGTTCAACATGTCACTGAGCACATCGTTAACCAAGGCCTGGAATACAGTGGGGGCATTGGCCAGACAAAAAGGCATCACCAGACATTCATAGTGGCCATTAGAGGTGTTGAAAGCCGTTTTCCACTCATCCCCTTCTCTTATGCCTCCTTAACGTATTCCTCCATGGCTACCATTTCATGACGAGAGAGGGAAAAGAGCAGGCCTCGGGGAGGACTGGTGCCAGGTAGGAGGTCTATGGCACAGTCGTATCACCAATGTGGGGGCAAGGTGGGGCCTTTCTTCTACTGAAAACCTCAAGGAGATCAGCATATTCAGCCGGAATCCCAGACAGGTCCATATTAGCTGACACAGGAGGGGATTCATGGAATGGAGCTTGAGCTGGACCCAGACAGGTAAACAGGCATGCCAGTCCCCACTCTGCGTACCTTCAGAGACCAATCGATCCTGGGTTATGTCGGGATAACCAGGGGAGACCAAGTACCAGTGGCAGTTCAGGTGAATTAACAAGACAGAAAGATATTTCTTCATGATATTTGCCTTCGAGCACCAGTTGGAGGGGTTGGGTGGAAAGGTGGATCTGGCCGTTTCCAGAGGTTGACCATCCAGCGTATTGACGTTGATCTTTTCTCTCAATTCCTGAGTTGGAACTCACCATCTTTGAGCGAGAGAGATGTCCATAAGATCCCCGGCAGCACCTTAATTCATGGTTCTGAGCCCTCTATGACAAGGAAGCTGCAAGCATTACAGAATTAGGGGAAGCTGACTGAAGAGGGAACTGACCCGTCAGGGTTCCCCTCCCTACGGTCGGGTATTCTCTTTTACTGGACGTTTGGAACATGCCGCTCGGAAGTTTCCTGGATCACCACAAAAGGGGTAGGAATCTGTTCTCCGGCACTGCTCTCGTTCCACCTGAGACAGGCGCATACGTCCCACTTGCATGGGCCCCTCCGTGTGCTGGGTGCTGGGTGTTAAGGGAGGGGAGAGGGCAAGGAAAGATAGTAATTAGGTGAGGGAGGGGGACAGGGCAAAGAAAGATGGTGTTCAGGTGTGCGTAGGAAGTTTGAAACATTCTTTCCTTGTGCTACTCAGTTACCCAGTCGTCAACTCGAATAGCCTGATTAATCAGGTCACCCAGACTATCCTGCTCGTCCAGAAGCGATCTCATGCTGGACCCCTGCGTTCAGTCCACACTGGTGATGAGAGATCTCTCATTCCATCCCGTCCCTACTGCCAGGGTACGGAATTTCACTGCAGAGGCTCTCAGCGTTCCTCTGCCTTGGCGCAGGTCCAAGAGTTAGTGGGCAGCCTCCTGACCCTGTTCTAGAAGGTCAGGAACACTCCTTAACTCCGCCATGAAATGTCAGAATGACTGGGCTGTGGGGTATCCTTGCTCCAGCAAAGTGTTGAACAAGCTGAGTGGAGGTTCATCAAGAAAATTGACCATGTACGTCAATTTTCACACATCATCACCTAAACAACCAGGCTGGGCTTGGAACGTCAGCTCGCATCGGGTAATAAAATTCCTGCAACCATCGGGATCACCAGAATATCTGCCTGTTGGTGGAATACTCGGTTCTTGAACGGTCGTGGGAGTCATCTCTGGTCTGGGCGCAGGAGCGAGAGCATTATTAGCAGAGATTGTCGGGGCAGAAGACAAGGAGGACCTGCGAGATACTGGGAGTGGGACTGAGGCAGCCGGAAGCTGCTGAATTGAGCTGGTGAGAACATTAATGGCTGTCAGCTGATGCTGGATGTTCACAGTAAGTTCGTGGACAGCGGCCGTGAGTGCGGAAATCGCAGACACCTGAGTCCTATTGTCTGTGGTGAGCTGTTGAACAGTTGCGGCTAGGGACGATACCTGTTCCTCAATGTGACACTGGGCTTGTTGGCACGAGGTTATCTGCCTCATTGCCTCCGTAACTTCACTGAGAACAGATTCCATTGCCTGTAGCTTGTCTCCTACCAGATCAATGAATCTCATGGCCAAGGTCAGCTGCTCTCTCTCTGCTGGGTCTATCTTTGTGTGTTCGAGACTTGCTGTTACCCAGTTTGGATATGGCCCAAGTGTAGAGTGAGAGACACTGAAGCAGGCCGATAGTTCACAAACTTTAATGTGAACAGTGTTAAAGGGAAAATAAATAATAAACACTAGGTCCAGTAGGGCCATTAACTAAAACTCTCAAATGGGAAATGGAGCCTACACTGCGGCTGGAAAGAACATCCAAACATTAAACAAATACTGCTAGTCTTCAGAATCAGTTGACTTGAAAGTCCAATTTCTCAAGGAAGGCCGAAAGCAAACAGGCAGCGAAGCATTGCTGTGCTCTGTCCAAGTCTCAACAATCTCTATGACGACAAGTATGGAGTTAAATACTATCATGATTAAGTAATAATTACCTGACACACAAGTGTAATTGCTGTATCTACTGCATTGCCCAATCTGTGTTTGTGACATTCCCTTCTTGAGTTAGGTTCCCAGTGTTTTTCTTCATGATCCCTCCTATATATTCACAATGCTACAGTCTCCCTCACAGATTCCCTTCACCACGATGACATTGCTCAATGACCAATCAACTCAACTGATCCCTCCTGTTCTGTTTTGCTCTTACACAGCTATCTCTCCAACATATCTCTTCTTATGTCTTTTCGCCTGATCCTTAACAAATTTTCTCTGAAATATATAGACAATATTTATGCATGGAAAGCTTATTATGCATACACAGTACTTTGGATCAATTGCAGGTTATAATATTACTGACAGGACCCCTGGCAAAAGCATTACAAATCTCTGCAAGGAGGCACAATAACATTCTTTGTGGTGGCGTGTTGGGGAGGAAGCATTAAGAAGAAGGACGCCTCACGTCTTAATAAGCTGATAAGGAAGGCGGGCTCTGTCGTGGGCAAAGTACTGGAGAGTTTAACATCGGTAGCTGAGCGAAGGGCGCTGAGTAGGCTACGGTCAATTATGGAAAACCCTGAACATCCTCTACATAGCACCATCCAGAGACAGAGAAGCAGTTTCAGCGACAGGTTACTGTCGATGCAATGCTCCTCAGACAGGATGAAGAGGTCAATACTCCCCAATGCCATTAGGCTTTACAATTCAACTGCCAGGACTTAAGAACTTTTTTAAAGCTATTATTAATGCTTTTTGAGTTAGTGTTTTAGATGCATATCATATTATTACTGAGTTAAGTATTGTATGTAATGAGTTTTTTGCTATAACAAGTGTATGGGACATTGGAAAAATGTTGAATTTCCCCATGGGGATGAATAAAGTATCTATCTATCTATCTATCTATCTATCTGAAATATCTGGAGTGATACTATTTTATATTTTATCAAACAGAACCCAGAGTTGGCAAACAAGAACTCAAGGCTATGTAGTAACATTAGTTATTAAATTTGGTTTCCCTCTCTCCCATTCAGATTCCATTTTAAAGTGGTTTACCTGTATTGTAATACCAAAATGCGATTTTATTTGGCCAATCAATGTGTGTTGTAATTGGCTAAAATAAAATTATACCAGTGCATGCACTCCCTTACCCTTTTGAAATGTGAGAACATGGTGTAAGTTTAAATGTACACAAAAGCCCAATTCCAGTGATCTCGGATGAAAATTTTGAAGATCTTAAAAGATGAAGAGGTTGCCCAATAAAAACATGTTGTGGTCTTGCACATGTTAGAAATAGAGCTGAAGTAACAACGAACAATTTATTTAAACGTTAAAACCCTCAAATGGAAAACATTCACCTTGGCAATATAAACAGAATTTTAACCTCACAGTGGTGGGATTAGCACAACATAAACATATTTTTTTCCATGAAAACTGATTCCTGAACTGTGTAAAGATTTAAACAATGATGACAGAAAACCTTGTGGCAATAAATAGCAACCATGAAGCATAAATCAATTATTAAGTGTTTCAATAATTCATATAAAAGACCTGAAATATCTTAAGGCAGATCACAGAATCTTACCTTTCCATTAGTACACAGCATCAATGGTGCAATTTATCTTCATGATTTCGCAATAAGGAGAACACAATGTCAAGAAAAGGGAGGGGAAAACTTCAACAAATATGCTCTGTTAAATCATAAACCCACCAGTACATTTGAATGTGATACCTTAAGAGGGCTACTAAACCTTCAAAGAGTTTAATTTTATCAATCTAAGTCAGCAATAAGCTCAACACAAAAAAAGGACTTCTCAAATTCATTGTTCAAAAATGGATCTTTCAAGATGAAACCTGGGGACTTGATGATTCAAAAGAACAAATGCTAATTCATCTACACTCTGGGTAGTTAATTAATCCATCAAATTACTCTTGAGCAAGATATCAATTACTTATATATAAAGGCCTCAGAGAGAGAAATAAAATGAACATCCCTCTGCATATCAAAGCAGACACTCAGACTCCGGCATAAAAAGAGATGTTCATTTCTCTTTCAACATCCAAACTTAATCTTTCAAATGAAAACTGCTGAGGATAGACTGTATTGAATCTGAATCAGCTCATTAAAAGTTTTGTGAACATTGTTCCTTCTCATTCATTGTCTCATATGTGGGTGAGATTCCACTGGCATCAAGAGTAGGGCTCATCTCTACTAACCGGACAGACTTCAAATGAACATCAGTCAGGTTTCCTTCCTTTTCAATGTTTTTAGTCAATGAGCAATTGTCCACAGAAGGAACCTCAGTTGAAATTACAGTCACTTCCTCTCCACACCCATAGAGTTTCTTATGTAGCCATTGCCTTAAAAGACAAAAACAATGAACTTATATGGCTTTCATCTCCAAGCTGCCATCAGTTACATGAGTAAATTTAATCTTTATTTTGCAGGGGGAGTTAAACCTACTGAGCTTTTTAACCAAGAATTAGTCAGCTTCATGTATTGCATACTGAATGTCTGTTGAAGTATGAAGAACTAGCACTGAATTAAAATAATCTCTTCTTGTGATGTTTAGCAGACATCCCACCCTGCAAAAACTCATTTCATGGAGGTAGCACCATCAATTTGCAGGAGACTCCCGGGAGAGGTGGGATGTCTGCAACAGAGTGGCTCCTTAGCAGCTAGCCAGCTACTTTAAATAACGTTAGCTATGCTAATGAATGAATGACGCCTGATAAACTCACCTCTCCCTCTCCCTTTCCATCTCTCTCTCCCACTCCTGCTCCCCCGTTCTCGCTCTTGCTCTCCCAAAAATCAATTTCCAGAATATTGTATATCATTTGCGGGTGTCAGGGAGCCGCTATCAATTTGCGGGAGACTCCCGGAACTTCCGGAAGAGGTGGGATGTCTGTGTTTAGTGAGTATATCGCAGTGTAATTGGGTATGAGGTAGAGAATTCTGGTTTGGCAAAGTCGTCTGCCCTGCCCTCATCAATTCTTTTAATCAGCTCATTAAAAACTCAGTCAAATTTGTGTGGCATGATTTTCCGTACAAAAAGCATGGGAAATTGCTCTGAGTGACCCTCATTAGTTTTTGTCTTTCCAAATTCAAATAAATTCTGTCACTCAAAATCCCTTCCAATAGCTTTAAATATTTTTAAGGCAGTGAGAGATAGATTTTTGATAAGCAAAGGAGAAAAAGGCTGCAAGGCGGAAAGCAGAAATGAGGTTGGCATCAGATCAGTCATGTTTTCTTTGAATGGCAATATAAAATGGGGTGACACGTCTCCTCCTGCCTCTACCTCGTGGGAGATTACAGCAAACAATGGTCTGCCTTAAAACTGCAAGCTCTCACACAGGATAAGAGGTTGCATCTTTGAAGGCAGACGTCTGTAATACAATTCATAGCTTAACGGTGAAAGGTGAAATACTTAAGGGGATTTGGAAGGGGAACTTATACATTTTATAGAGTGGTGAAAGTGTAGAAAATTCTGCAAACAGAAGTAATGGATATGTGTTTGATCTGCAGCCTTATTTGTGGCACCTTGTCAAAGGCTTTCTGAAAATCCAAATACACAACATCCACTGATTCTCCCTTGTCTATCCTGCTTGCTATTTCTTCAAAGAATTCCAACAGATTTGTCAGGCAAGATTTCCCCTTGGGAAAACTATGCTGACTATAGCCCATTTTATCATGTGCTTCCAAGTACCCCAAAACCATATCTTTAACAATTAACTCTAAAATCCTCCCAACCCCTGAGGTCAGATTAACTGGTGGATAATTTCCTTTCTTCTGCCTCTATCCACTCTTATAGAGTCAAGTGACATTTGCAATTTTCCAGTCCTCTGGGGCCATTCCAGAATCTTGAGGTTCTTGAAAAATCATTACTAATGCCTCCACCATCTCTTCAGAATGCTAGCGTGTAGATGAGTCATCTACCTTCAGACCATTCAGCTTCCTAAGCACCTTCTTCTTAGTAATAACAACATTCACTTCTGGCCTTAGACACTCTCAACTTTCTGGCATACTGCCTGTGACTTCCACTGTGAAGACTGACGAAAATACTTAAGGAGTTTGTCCACAATTTCTTTGTCCGCTATTACTACCTCTCTAGCGTAACTTTCCGCTAGTTCGATATCCACTCTTGCCTCTCATTTGCTCTTCATATATTTGAAAAACCTTTTGGTATCCTCTTTTATATTTACCTTCATATTTCATCTTTTCTCTCCTTATGACATTTTCAGGTCGTCTCTGTCATTTTAAAGCTTCCCAATCCTCTAACTTCTCATTACTTTTTGCTATATTATATCCCCCCTCATTTGCTTTTGTGCTGTCGTTTACCTCCCTTGTCATCAACATGCTTGCTTCACCCTTCTTTTAGAATACTTCTTCATCTTTAAAAGATATCAATCTTGTGCCTTCAGAATTGCTCCCAGAAACTCCAGCCATTGCTGATCTGCTGTCATCCCTGATAGTCAAATTCAGCTGGCTCCTCTCTCTTGCTTCTGTAATTTCCTTTACTCCACTGTAATACTGATAGATCTGACTTTAATTTCACCCTCTCAAACTGCAGTGTGACTTCTATCATATTATGATCACTGCCTCCTGTGGAATATTTTACCTTATGATCCCTGATAAAATCGAGTTCATTACACAACATCCAATCCAGAATTGCCTTTCTCCTTGTGGACTTAATACAAGCTGTTCTAAAAAAGCCATCTTGTAGGCAAGATACAAATTATGTTTTGTGGCATTCAGCATCAACCTAATTTTCCCAATCTACCTGCGTATTGAAATCCCCCATGACTATCAAATCATTGCTCTTTTTACATGCCTTATCCATATCCTGCTTTAATTTATACCCCACATCCTAGTGACTATTTGGAGGAGTAAACACAGCTCCGATCAGGATCTTTTTGTCCTTGTAGTGTCATAACTCTACCCAAAAGGGTTCGACATTTTCCAATCCACTTATCACACAGGGGTGTTCTGCACTGGCTGCTTATTTTCTATCCACCTCCTAGTGGTCACCAAGTTACCTGTGTCCTGCACTTCGGCTGTAACTATCTTATCTCCCTGTATATCAAACCCTCAGTCTCCCGAATGATCCGTTCATCCATTTCCAGCTCCAATCCCTTAGCACTGTCTGAAAGAAGCAGCAGCCCAATGCATTTCTTGCAGGTGTAGTCATCAGAGGCACTGGAGGTCGCCCTGCCTTCTCACATCCTGTAAGAGGCACTTTCCACTGTCCTGTCTGGCATTCCCATTGCTGTAACTATGCCATAAGAAAGAAAGAATGAAAGTGCTTGCAAAGCAAATGGTCTTCTTCAATTTATTTTCCACCAGAGACAAGCCCCATTTCCCATCAACCCCACCCGCCCTAACCAAGTCACTTAAAAATCTTGTGGACTAAGCTTCTTTGTGGCCAAGTGAATTTCTGAATGCGGTTAGCTTCAATATTTCTGCTAAGTACTGTGTTGGAAAAAATGATTATAATTTTACATGACAGGAGCCTATCCATAATTTAAACTCCACTCAGTGAAGATCTGCTCTCCAGTACACAGCCTAGAGGGTTGACACTGCTAGGAGATTTCTTAGTGGTACAAATCTAAGGAAAAAAATACCTGTTGAAGGTCCAAAATTTTATACCTTTGTCACTGCCACTGGAAAGAAGAAATCACTGACAAAAAGCTTACTCAAGGCTGCATATCTGTTTATATTCAAATTAAATTAAGGAGGTCAGACAACAAGTCAGCATACTTACTAGCAGCTGTCAGCCTGATGCATGGTAACAATTCAGTGATGACAAAATGGTTAAATTATCATTTCCTAAGTAATGCAGCGTTTATGATGATCACAAATAAAAGTGGAAAGGAAAGCGTCAACACATCCAGTCTGCTAAATCTGGAAAGGAATCTCAGGTAAGTATGGAAAAATGTTTGGATAGGTGGGAGGGCAGGGCTAGAATGCAGTCATTGAAAGCAAAACAGGATTATTCACAGAGAACACACAGTCATTTCTGTGACACCAAAGACATGAGCTGCACGTGGCAGGGCATTCAGACCACAACGGAATACAAGGCCACTATATGCACTAACAACTGTGATGTTTCTCTTCCAGATCATCGTTTATGCACAGGCTGATGCACCGAACAACATGCCAGTGAGGAAGGCACACCCCCCACCCTGCCTGAGCAGCAGGTACTCTGTCTGGCTGCAGCTGAAGTGAGAAAGACCCCAGCCAGGTTAACCCATGTGAATCTGCTGGGTCTGATAATGTACCTGGTCAGGTGCTGAGGGGCAGCGCAGCCCAGCTAACAACAGTTCTAACAGACATCTTTACGATCTCTCTGGAACGGTCCACTGTCCCGTCAGGCTTCAAGGCAGCCACCATCATCCTGGTGCCCAAGAGGTTGACAGTGACCTGTCTTAACTACTACTGTCCAGTGGTACCAAGTCTGCAATAATGAAGTGCTTTGAGCGGCTGCTTACGGATCACATTAAATCCCATCTTCCTGCTACGCTGGACTGTTCCCAGTTCGCATATCGCACAAATCACTCCACTGATGGTAATATAGCCTCAGCCCTCCAATCCGTCCTGTCCCACCTGGAAAATGGTGTCTCAAACACTAGAATGCTGTTTATCCACTTCACCTTGGTGTTTAATACAATCATCCCTCAGAAGCTGGTGGGTATGCTGTCCTTGTTGGGTCTCAGCACCTCGCTCCATAACTAGATCTTGGACTTCTTGACAGAAAGACCACAGTCAGTCTGTGATGGCAGCAACATCTCTAGCTCCATCATGCTGAGCACCAGTGCCCTGAAGGAATGTGTGCTCAGCCCACCACTGTTAATGCTGCTGATGTATGACTGTGCTGCTAGACACAGTTCAAACTGAATCATCGAGTTCTTGATGACAAAACAGTGGCTGGTCTCATCAACAATGCCGATGAGACAGCATACAAAGAGGAGCTAGAGCAGCTGGTAGAGTGGCTACTTGAGTTTCAGAAAGGACAATTGCAGAGATGAGTGTGAACTTTAGGAAGATGCACTCTGACCACTCCTTAACGCACATTAACAGCTCCTCCGTGGAGGGAGTTAGGAGCACCAAGTTCCAGGGAGTGCACATAATGGACAATCTCACCTGGTCCCTCAACACTAACACTTTAGCTGAGAAAGCACAGCAGCATCTCCACTTTCTGCTGAGACTGAGGATAGCAAGGCTCCCTCTTACCATTCTAACCAATCTTCACAGGGCATCACCGTCTGGTATGGGAATTACAAGGTATCTGACTGCAAGATCTTATAAGGATTGTGAGAGGATCATTGGGGTCTCTTTTCCACACATCTAAGATATTTATCAAGAGGGCTGTGTATTAGTGTTGTCAATGATCACTCCCAAACATCCAACAAATTCTTTGAGCCCTACCATCAGGCAGGAGTTACCATAGCATTAGGATAAAGAGTGTTAGGATGGAAAACAGCTTCTTCCCCAATCTGAGGGACTACTGAACTCCCTGCCACCCAGGTCTTATCACATATGAAGTGCCAGTAGCATTAATACTGTTTACTTTTGGACCTCTGTCATAAATTCACCTGATCATTTGTCAATTTATTTGTTATTTGTGATAATATTTCTTTATGTGTTGTGTATGAATTACATGTACTGTGATGTGCTCCTTGGTCCAGAGCACCATTGTACTATTTGGTGGTATACATGTGTCTGGATGAATAACAATAAACTTGAACTTGAGCTTGATAACCTGCGTTATCAAGTAACCAAATGTTGCTGAAGAGATCAATGATAGCAACATCGCTGGCTCAACATTACAAGTTCTCCTGGAAGTTCGCATAGCAAATTTTGCACTTTCCAAAGAAAAAAGATATTTATAGATATTTTCTTTTGACTATTGATACATTACAAGAAGCGAAAGTTCTCAGTCTTAACATTAAACCACTGCAGTGCAGTATTGGTGTGCTTTCAACCAATGGTGTACTGTCACTTACACATTCACCTCTTCAATTAGTGAAGGTTGAAGCATAGCCTTCAAAGTGGAAGTGCTTAGTCAGGGATCAATCAGGAAACAATGGAAAAATAAATGAAACATTTTAAATAACGTGTGATGTAACATAGCGGCTCCTGTCTAATGATAATAGGTGTCTGAATATGATACACAAGATAATCATTTTTGGATATCTCAGTTGGTGGTACTGTGAACAGTGAAGGCCATCTAAGGTTACAACAGGGAATGCAACTGGAAATGTGGTGAAGGGAAAAGCAGATGAAAATTAACTCACAGAAGTATCAAGTGATTTGTTTTGAGAAATTAAAAAAGGGTTGGAGATACACAGTGAATGACAAATGAGGATCTACAGAGTGATGGAAAAAGCTTATAACATGATGGTCTTTATTGGCCAAGACATTGATTATGGAAGGCAGGGTGTCATGCCACAGTTGTATGTGCCATGGTCCCTTCTGGCACCTGGCTATCTTCCTCAAGAATTGGGCCTCAATCACCTCATTTAGTTCCCAATCATTCCCAGGTCCCACTAACTACAAACACCTGCTTTCCATCAGCAAATGTAGTATAAAAACCACAACAAGGAGGTGCCAGTTTGTTGGTTGACTTGTGTATGAGTAACCTTGTTCCATGGTTCTTAGGACTATCAGTTCTAAGTCTAATATCATTACTGAATTCTCTACTAAAACCAAGACTCCAGATAAAGACTCCCTTGGCACCCATTCCACGCTCGCTATGACCGTAACGCCTCCCGCCTTGGCCTCCGTGCCTGTGTTCAGCACTTGGGTTTGTTCCACTGCCATGTCCTTATAACAGTATGAATTGTTGGTTAGGTTGTACTTAGGATGTGGTTTACAGTTCCTGGGTCAACATACTATAGGAAAAGTGTAATTAAGTTAAAGAGGGTGCAGAAAAGATTCACAAATATGTAAGAGTTGAGTTGTAAGGAGCATGGGATAAACTAGGACTATGCCTTGGACCAAATGAGGCTGAAGGAGGTTAACTTTACAGAGGTTTATAAACTATGGAAGGAATAATCACAGTTATTTTCCTAGGATGGTGGGGGCATTTAAAACCAGACAGCATAAGAGGGAAGAGATATAAATGGGATCTTTGGGATAAGTTTTCATGCAGTATTTCCTGGTATACTGTATGTATCAAGCTGCCTGATGATATATTAAAGGGAGATAATTTTGCAATGTTTCAAAGATATTTGGATAGGTGTATGGATAAGGAAGGAATAGGGAGATGTGGGCAAATGAGATTTAACATGGATGGGCACCTTGACTGGCAAGGACAAGTGCATTTCTATACTATATAACTCTAGAACTCCAAAGTAACTCATTAGAAATGAAGTTGAAATAACCTTCTAGGATGGAAAGTTTAAAGTGTTTCTAGTATGTCCTTCATGATAAGCTGGTCCTGAAGATTAAGTCACATGGGATCAAGCATGAGTTGGAAAGTTGGATACAAAGCAGGTGGGGTCATAAATGACAGAGGCTACCCTCTGACACCCTCCAGTTGCGCAAGATAGGGTAGATGTAGAACAGGTCTGGCAGCTAAAAACACTGAGCATCCACGAGGTGCTGTGAACCATCAGCAGAAGCATATACCACACTATCTGTAACCTCATTTCAGTATTTCCCTCACTTTGCCAATACTATCAATTAAGGAGTGAGGAGTGTAGACTAGCAAGTCAGAAGCAACGCCAGGCAAAGCTGACAAAGAAATGTTAATGTAATGAAACTACACCTCAGGACTACACTGGTGTAAAATAGCATGCAACAGAGAGAACTGGGAATGCTCAGAAACAGCAGATCTGATCAGAAGATTCTGCAGTCCTCTCACATCTTTTTTTTAAAACCATAGTGGACCATTAAATTGACAGCAGGTGTGCGGAGATTCTAAAAATATCCCCAGCCTCAAAGGTAGGGCCCAGCATATGCATGTGAGTGACAAAGCAACAGCATTCACTACCACGCTCAGCCAGAATCACCACATTAGGCTTCCTCTTGTGATTGCTCCCAGCACACATTCTATTATTGAAAGGTCTTAACGTCACGCTCGATGATCTTCCTCCCCCTACCCACTCCCCAAATGAAACACAGCCCAGGAACCAACATTTTCGATAAGAAGCACTTGTAAACTGACGGAGACATCATCAGTATATGTGTGAAGATATTCAAATTGTATGGTCTTCGGTGCACACAACACTCAACCACAAGACAATCTCAGATGTGTGATGCAAAGAAAGTCATTTATTTGTTCCAATGCCTAAAGTGGGACTTAAATGTGGAGATGTTTGGGCTTTTCTCTAGACAATCAAACTTGGTGACTGTTGTGAATGATTTTATATCCTTATATTGTCCAAACACACTGTTTTGTTGCTGATTGGAGAAATTTTATTGGGAGAATTTGCAATAGTTTCCTTGTTTTCTTTCTGATCTTCAAATAAGCTGTGAATTGACTATTTCCTGCAAATAATATACTTCTCCCCACTCCACTCTCCAAGTCCAGCTCATTGACAGATAGCAGTTAAAATGTGAAACAATAGAGCCCTGCAAAATAATAACATAGTGGATAAGTTAGTAGACTCAGCCAGATGTCAAGTCTAGACCATTGATTCAGGAGCATAATTTTACATTGCACCATAGCAGCTGGGAGATATTATTTCACAGTAATGAAATAATCCTGGAGTTTATAAACTTTTTTCAATAACAGGATCAGTGCAGGCATTGATCAACCTAAGCCCTTCAGAAATGGAAATCGGTTGTTCTTACCTGATCTGGCTGAACTGTGATTCCAAATTCACCAAAAAGGTTGATTCTTACTTCCTCTTCCATTAATGGGTAATTACAAATGGATAATAACTGTTATTGTTACCAGTGGCATCCTCATCCATAGTAAAATAAAATTACTTTCCTGTATTCATTGGTGAAGGAATGATCTCATAATTTAATGAACCTCTTTTATGTAACTAGTGTTTCTCACTTATCTATTCAACTAGGTAGAATAGTAGAAAACTTGCTTTACCTCCCAAATGATTGTTTTTATCAACTTTTCAATCAGTACCAGATCACTTCCTTCCTTCAAGCCATTCACCTCACTCTACAGAGTCTAACAGCATTCTAAGATGAACCCAAAAGTTCTTTCACATACTCAGCAGAATTAATACCTTTCAGCATCATTACTGCAGGTTATATACCAACTAGCTTTTTATTTTCCCATTATTTGTGATCAAGGCAAATGAAGGATGTAAGTAAATACAGTATATGCAATCCTCTAAGGACAATTCAAAAGGGGAAAATGCTCCATTTCATTTAACTGAAAACCAACTGAATAACCATTTATTTAAATAAATAGAGCTCCACGTGTTCTCTGGGATATGCAAGGAAGGAAAACAATAATGGTAAAGGTAATAAGTATTTGAAAATGTCCATTACAAATACAAGCAATGGGCATGGATACACAATGAGAAAATGCAATTTCTTGTTGTGTTGTGGAAGTAAACAAATCATGCTAGCAGGCTGCTGCTGTAATTGGGCCAGAACAAAAGGTCATCGAAATGAAAACCTGATGCTAATGTGATTGCTTTAGCAAAATAGTTCACCTGGGAATCCTCAAGAGTCCTTTAGGTAAACAACATCTGTGGCCATCCGTGTGCAATTGGTTATTGCAAGTCACGTGACAGAAGGATTAGAGAGAATCAATTCAACTTTGATCTTCACTGTATCTATATTCCGAGCTTTGTTTATTTGCTCAGTGTCCATGGGTATCATTGGAAAGGTCATTATTTAAAGCTCATCCATAATTACACTTGAGGAGTGTTGGTTTCTTGAACCCCTGGTGACAGTACAAACCGCAGCCACATTACATTGAAGGTAGAAGGACTGATTGTTAAAGATGTCAGATGTCCAAGCAATAAATCACTGCTTTCTAAATGATGGTGAGGTTCTCAGGAGTCATTGGGCCAGTACCCACCTGGGCAAGGAGTGAATATTCTATTATACTCTGGACATCGCTTGTAGAATGAAATGAATTTGAGGTTTAGCTTCTGACTGGCCCTGCAATTGCTGTATTTATGTAGAGGCTCAATTTAGTTCAATATCTAGTCCAACTTTTTGTTATTGATGACCCCTGAGGCTGTTGATGATGGAAGATTTGATGAATGCAATGCCGAGTGTCAAGAAAGTGGTTAGACTCTTCTTACCATCAATGTTCTAATATCTAGAACATGTGACACAAATGTTATTAGCCATATATCAGATCAGATATTCTGATCCTGATGCAAGCATTATCTGAAGACCTGTGGATGGGAATAATTTATCAACAAACCTTCATAGTCCTGCTGTTTTACAATGAAGATCATTATCAGGACATCAGAGCTGGGTATAGGACACTAATTCAAGAAACCCTGAGGTAACTGGTCTCTAACAGCTATAATCAGCTTCCTACGTGATGTTTGATACCGAGTGATGGAGAGTTTTACGTAAATCCTATTGGCTCAAAATATGCTTGGATTCTTTAATATTAGATGTGGCTTACGATAAAGGGAGTTTTCCTCATTTTCCTTTGGAATCGATCTCTTTCATTCATCAATGTTCAAGGGCTGTCCAGTTTGAAGGGAATGCAACAATGGTAAA
Source organism: Hemitrygon akajei (assembly GCF_048418815.1). NCBI lineage: Eukaryota > Metazoa > Chordata > Chondrichthyes > Myliobatiformes > Dasyatidae > Hemitrygon > Hemitrygon akajei. The sequence goes on along the minus strand of NC_133143.1, from coordinate 36,490,759 downwards.
AGCCATTATAATATCAGGAAAAAGTTATTAAATAGCAAGTGTTGTTCAAAAGAACCATTGTCAATGTCTTCTTTCAATCTACTAATGATGGAGACTAGGCAGGTAGCAAAAACAGGTTTGGTTAGCTCAAATGAATTGAGTACTTTGTATAGCTCTTTACCTCTGTTATGTAGGCATAGTTTATTGGCTGCAGTATGACTTGCTCAAGTCTTCAGCATTACAGTTAGGATGTTTTTCAGACTAATGCACTTTACTGTTGGTCACTTTGTAATGCTAGGAGTTAATTCATTTGACTAATATTGAAGGAACCACAAGAGCCGATCAAACTGCTTCATCTATTTAGAACTTCAGAATGAAGATGATTACAAGTGCATGATCTTTGTCTATCACACTTATGTGCTAAGCTCTGGTATAATTTGAAGATCACATTTGTGAGACTCCTTTTGCCATTGTTATCATTGCCTACTCTCATTTATGACTGATGGGTAGTGTGACAGAGGTCTGATCTGATCTGTAAGCTGTGGGGTTGCTTGGCACCACCTGCTGTATGCTGCTTTCACAAAGTTACCATCAATGTGGTTTGTGTTATGGTTTCACCAGGTTTCCACCTAATCTCGTCTGTAGCTAAAAACAGAAAAAGTGAAAAATGCTCCTCTCCATCAAAGCTGCCTCACCCAATGACTGTCTTCAGCTTTTTCTATATTTATGTTGAATTTTCAACATCGGTTTGTTTCTTTTTTTGCTTTTCAACTCAGGGTGCTAACAGAGTGCAGATTTTGGTGGACTGTAACTTTGTTCCTTCTGCTCCCTCGTTGTGCCTAACAGAAGTTCAATCAGAGCTGCTGGACTTGTGAGTTCATGCCTCTGGGATTGTGATAATTCTACAGAAGCCAATGGAGCAGATTCTCATTGTGATGACAGGAACATCAAGCCATAAATCCTATCAATAATGTCAATAACAAAGTGCAATGGAAATGAGGCCAAACAGGTTTTTCCTTCATGTTGATTCTTTTAACCTCTGTCAGAGACTTAGTCCTGCTCATTGTTTCTTCCAACTGACATGTTATCATTGAAAAAGAATCTTAAATGTCCTTATAGCAGTATCTGCTACTCATTGGTTATGATATTAATGATGGGCAAAGCTCAGAAGAGGGAACTTTCACCAGTCTGAGACGAAGTGAATGGGTGAAAACTAATCTGATTTGATTCTTGATATAATTACTTGATGGGGTACAAATTGTGCTGGAATTGTGCCTGCATCCTCTGTCATTGCAAAAGGAACTTGTGCAAATAAGCAACAAACAGTGAGAACAGGGAACTTACTTCCAGAGCAGCATGGAACTTTTGAAGTGAAACCATATGGAGGGTATGTTATAAAAGGACTGGCTGATAGAGTTAGATGGTTTAAGGTGAATGGAGACTCATGTGGAACATAAATTTCGGAAGTCTACTTGGGTTTCCTTTTCTGCCCAGACTTTTAAGTTGTGAGGAAGCTATTTTGCTGAGTATCAGAATCAGGTTTATTAACACTAGCATATTTTGTGAAATTTGTTAACATAACAACAGCAGTTCAATGCTTTACATAATACAGAAGAAGTAAAATAAATAATTAAATAAAAAATCAATCACAGTATTGAGTATTGAATAGATTAAAAATCATGCAAAAAAGGAAATGATATATATTAAAAAGTGAGATAGTCTTCACAGGTTCAATGGCCATATAGGACTCAGATGGCAGAGAAGAAGCTGTTCCTGAATCGCTGAGTGTATGCCTTCAGTCTCTGTACCTCCTACCTGATGGTAACAGTGAGAAAAGGGCATGCCCTGGGTGCTGGAGGTCCTTAATAATGGACACTGCCTTTCTGAAACACCGCTCGTTGAAGATGTACTGGGTACTTTGTAGGCTAGTAGCCAAGATGGAGCCAACTGTATAATAGCCCCCTCCTCCCCCATACCAGATGGCGATGCAGCTTTTTGGAATGTTCTCCACAGTACATCTATAGAAGTTTCTGAGTGTTTTTGTTCACATACCAAATCTCTTCAAACTCGTAATGAAGTATAGTTGCTGTCTTGCCTTCGTTATAGCTGCATCGATATGTTGGGACCAGGTTAAATCCTCAGAGATCTTGACACCCAGGAACTTGAAACTGCTCACTCTCTCCACTTCTGATCCCTCTATGAGGATTGGTATGTGTTCCTTCGTCTTACCCTTCCTGAAGTCCACAATCAGCTCTTTCGTCTTACTGATATTGAATGCAAGGTTGTTGCTGTGACACCACTCCACTAGTTGGCATATCTCGCTCCTATACTCCTTCTCGTCACCATCTGAGATTCTACCAACAATGTTTGTGTCATCAGCAAATTTATAGATGTATTTGAGCTATACCTACCCACAGAGTCGTGGGTATAGAGAGCAGAGCAGTGAGCTAAGCACACACCCCGGAGGTGCGCCAGTGTTGATCATCAGCAAGGAGGAGATATTATCACCGATCCACACAGATTGTAGTCTTCCATTTAGGAAGGCGAGGATCCAATCACAAAGGGAGGTACAGAGGCCCAGGCTCTGTAACTTATCAATCAGAATTGTGGGATCGATATGTTAAATGCTGAGCTATAGTCAATGAACAGCATTTTGACATAGATGTTTGTATTGTCCAGGTGATCTAAGGCTGTGTGAAAAGCCATTGAGATTGCATCTGCGGTAGACCTATTGTAGCAATAGGCAGATTGCAATGGGTCCAGGTCCTTGGTGAGGCAGGAGTTCAGTCTTGTCACGACCAACCGCTCAAAGCATTTCATCAATGTAGATGTGAGTGCTACTGGGCGATAGTCATTAAGGCAGCTCACATTATTCTTCTTAGGCACTGATATAATTGTTGCCTTTTTGATGCAAGTGGGAACATCCGCCCGTAGCAGTGAGAGGTTGAAAATGAAATGAAGTGAACTGTGCAAAGTAATTCTTATGAGAGAAATAAATTACCTTTAATGCTGCTTTTTTCTGAGTGACCTTGAGTCTTCATGTTTCAACTCAGTGGATGCTCCATTGTTTTCTTAGCTTCCATGGGTCCGTTCTGGAAATAAAGCTTCACAAATAATTTTCAGTGCTTTGAACCAACACACAGCTCTGTAGCAACTGCTAGCTCCTGCCACTTGCAGCACTGCTGACACAAGTCACAACAACATTGGGAGGCACTGTCCTCACTTAGAAAGCGTTATGTGAATTGGCAGCCCATTCTCTGCAGTCCTGCTGCCTCTAGTACCTCATGCTCAGGTATAAGATGGGGAAATCTGTAATCTATTTTTATTTGTATTAACATTTACAGATACAGCATGGGAACAGACCCTTCCAGACCAAAGAGCCTGTACTACCCAATTACAGCCATGTGACCAATTAACACACTAACCCATCCATCTTTGGAATGTGGCAGGAAACTGGAACACCCAGAGGAAGCCCACATGGTCACAGAGAGAATGTACAGACTCCTCTCAGACAGCGGCAGGAATTGAACTCGGGTCTCTGGCATTGTAACAGTGTTATGCTAACCCGATGCTACCATGCTGTCCCAAGTTAATCTGCTGAACCCGTTCTTCAACTAAAAATAGTCATCATGATTAATAAATGGAAAAAAATTGCTGAAGGTAATGTTCACAATGAGTCATAGCACTGTACACCATGGAAACAGACACTTTGCACCATTGGATCAGGACATGTTGGAACATTCAATAGCCTATGTACTACACAGGAAATGTTGAAACTGTTGTAATGTTAGAAAGCTCATTTACACATAGTGAAGTCCCAAAAATGCCAATTTATTTTCTTAAGTGAAATTTGGAGGACAATTATTAGGGCAGATATTTCATTGCTCTTCTTTGCCATCAGATCTCTATCGTCCACCTGAAGTTTCTTCATTCAAAATTTGGAATCACCAACTGCTACCTTGGAAGTGCTCTCAAATTTCTAAAATGAGGTGCAGCAATGTCTGATGTCAAAGGAATGCTACACTGATCTATAACTCAGCGTGATCTGATATCACATTACCAATTACAATTAAAGAAAAACCTGCAGATGCTGAAATAAAAGCTTATTCCTCAGTTCTGACATGACAACCTTTTTTCTCTTTCTGCTGACAGTGTCAGATCTGCTGAGTCTTTCCACATTTTCTGCCTCAATCCCATCACCGGGTTCCAGCTTGTTTGGTGCTGACCTGAGGAAAAAAATCAGAAGGGAAATAGTCAATGACTGATCTGTTTTTGGTATTAACATAATGGCAGAACAAGGACAAGGCTTATGGCCTCAATCTGTTCTTATTTCTACTGCCTTAAACAGCCATCATTTAATAAAAAAGCAAATTAATTTGTGCAGTTTATTTTTTAATATTTAAAAGCACAAAAGTAATAATTTAACAGAATTTTGGTTCCTTATGATCTAATCAAACACATTTAAGTAAATCCCTAATGCTAATAAAAGAGAAGGCAGGTATACAGCTATATACAGTATCAACATTCTAGACCATGTTCCAATGTCAGTGTAGTTCTGTCTTAGGATATTTACAACACATTTCCCCCATTTTCTGATCTACTAAAACAGTCAGTTACTATATTTATAATTGTCATGATTTATCTTCAAAAAGGCTATTGCATATTTTAGTCTTAAGCCCATTACAAAGGACAAGCTGGGTAAATCTTAGAAACATAGAAACAAGGTGCAGGAGTAGGCCATTCGGCCCTTTGAGCCTGCACTGCCATTCAGTATGGTCATGGCTGATCATCCAACTCAGAACCCTGTACCTGCTTTCTCTCCATACCCCCGATCCCTTTAGCCACAAGGGCCATATCTAACTTCCTCTTAAATATAGCCAATGAACTGGCCTCAACTGTTTCCTGTGGCAGAGAATTCCACAGATTCACCACTCTCTGTGTGAAGAAGTTTTTCCTCATCTCGGTCCTAAAAGGCTTCCCCTTTATCCTTAAACTGTGACCCCTCATTCTGGACTTCCCCAACATTGGAAACAATCTTCCTGCATCTAGCCTGTCCAATCCCTTTAGAATTTTATACGTTTCAATAAGATCCCCCCTCAATCTTCTAAATTCCAGTGAGTATAAGCCTAGTCGATCCAGTCTTTCTTCATATGAAAGTCCTGCCATCCCAGGAATCAATCTGGTGAACCTTCTCTGTACTCCCTCTATGGCAAGAATGTCTTTCCTCAGATTAGGGGACCAAAACTGCACACAATATTCTAGGTGCGGTCTCACCAAGGCCTTGTACAACTGCAATAGAACCTCCCCGCTCCTGTACTCAAATCCTTTTGCTATGAATGCCAACATAACATTTGCCTTTTTCACCGCGTGCTATACCTGCATGCCCACCTTCAATGACTGGTGTACAATGACACCCAGGTCTCGTTGCATCTCCCCTTTTCCTAATCGGCCACTGTTCAGATAATAATCTGTTTTCCTGTTCTTGCAACCAAAGTGGATAACCTCACATTTATCCACATTAAATTGCATCTGCCATGAATTTGCCCACTCACCTAACCTATCCAGGTCACCCTGCATCCTCTTAGCATCCTCCTCACAGCTAATCTTCTTCTGTGAGTCTCATGTAATGGGAGCCCTCCTGATATTCTGAATGTGTGAATAGCGCAGCAGAACTTTAACACCACTATCGTTCAAACAAATTGAGCAGCATTGTGCAGAAATGCAAAAAATATTTGCAAGTAACTATTTAATAGTATAAACAGTCAAGTTCCTCCCTTGCGGTGTTTCCATCACAGTTGTGCTGATATGTGTTAAATTCCCCTATTAGCAACATCACAGGACTACAACATTATGAGGTGTAATTTTTCATCTGAACCTGCTTTTCATTTGCGGTGATGGCTGGGAGCTCATAATATGAGCTCCTGTGTGCTTTTGTACGTGCAGCATGCAGGCAAGAGCTTTCATGACATCCTTTCAAGGAGTCAATAAACAAGGATTCCGATTGTTTAAAGAAGCTTACCGTTTTTACTGACACTTTCTCAGTCTTAGGATGCAACAAAGTATTTTGCAATCAGAGACGTACATTTGAAGTATAGTCAGCAGCACTGAATGTACAATAAACACTGTTATATTGTGAGATACAGTCTGCACAGGGTTGATTCAGTTAGCATGGAGATGTTGGCTGGCAATTTCTTGTTTAAATCTGCTGTTCTGACATCTTCCATCAAGTTTTCTTGCTTTACCAGCAATAGAAGCAAATGTCATTGAAGATAATTGCATATAAACAAAATATTTGAAATATATTTTAAAACATAGACCACAAAGTGTACAGCACAGTAAATACCACTCAACCCATGATGCTGCACTGACCTTCTAACCTACCCTAAGATAAATCTAATCCTTTCCTCCCACATAGCCTTCTGTTCTTTAAGTGTTCATTTTCAGTGACCATTCAAAAAGTCCTAGCATGCTTCCTGAATGCCTGAAAAATCTGTCTTCATCGACTGGGGTCATTCACAATGCATCAGCCTAGTGAGGATATTAATTCCTGGTTTATAATGTACTTAATTGCCAGTTTCAGGCACAAATGCCAGCCACAGATAGAAACAAGATAGCTAAAAAAAATCCTCAAAATATTAGCAAACACAAACTCCTGTGTGTCCATCTAACACCCACACAACAGACAAGATCCATTAAAATACTGAGCTATTATTTTAAGCTACTGAGTTCAATTCAATTCAATTCAATAAAACGGTATCTTGATTGATGCCACCGATTATCTGGCTAGCAGCCACTTCGATGATAATCGAGCCAAACACATCATGTTGCCTGTATGCAGGGAAAGAGGAAGTTGTGAGACCACATGCCAGTGCTCACTGGTAGGCCAGAGGTGTTGAGGTTAAGCAGTATCAAATTCCCGAGTGCTAACATCTTTAAGGACAGGCCACTTAACATGTTAGCGCTCAAGAACTTGAAGCTGCTTAAGCACAAAGATCAATCACAAAGAATGCACACCAGCACATCTACCTGGAAGTTTAAGGAGATTTGACATGTCACTTAAATGCACTGTTGAAAGTATCTTAAATGTGTACATCATGCCCTGGTACAGCAATTCCAAAATGCAGGAACTTATCAGGCTGCAACGAGTAGTGGATGCAACCCTCCCTCCATTGACAGCATCAATAGGAGGCAATGTCTCAAGAAGGCAGCAGCTATCATCAAAGACTCCCATCGTTAGACCATAAGACATAGGAGCAGAATCTGGCCATTCAGCCCATCAAGTCTGCTCTGCTATCCCATCATGGCTGATCCTGGATCTCACTCAGCCCCATACACCTGCCTTCTCGCCATATCCTTTGATGCCCTGGCCGATTAACTTCTGCCTTAAATATACCCACGGTGGCAGAGCATTTCGCAGATTCGCTGCTCTCTGGCTAAAAAAAATTCCTCCTTAATTCTGTTCTTAAAGGTCGCCCCTCAATTTTCAGGCTGTGCCCTCTATTTCTGGATACCCCTGCCAGAGAAAACATCCTCTCCACATCCACCCTATCTAGTCCTTTCAACGTTTGGTAGGTTTCAATGAGATCCCTCCACTTTCTTCTAAATTCCAGTGAGTACAGGCCCAAAGCTGACAAACGCTCTTCATATGTTAACCCCTTCATTCCCAGAACCATCCTCGTGAACCTGGACGTGAACACCTGCCCAGACTCTTCATTTACTGTCCCTGGTCTCTAGCTCTCCCTCATCCGTGACCTTAAACCCTACCCTGTCCCCTAACTCCCTGTACTGTCCCTAAATCTCTCCCTATGAACCTATAAAGCAGCAAGGTCTGAGCCATGACATCGACAAACATCACAGCTTTGCACCATCTTGACTAGAAGCTTAAAGGATAGCTTGAAGAAGTTGCTGTCTAATTACTACTAGCATACCCCTTGCAATACTTGAGGACTCAACTGCTGGAATACCACCAAAAACACCTACCACTCCGCCGCTCGCCTGCACATTGGTAAGTCCAACCACGTGATTGCTGCTTCCACCTCTGTACAGACAGGCAAAGAGTGCAGCACCAGCGAAGGGAACTACAAAAAAACTGGGTGGCAGAGGCAGAGGAACAGATCTAGGATTGTTTCGAGTGAGTGGATTGGACCATGTTCAAAGATTCATTATCAGACCTAAATGAACATGCTACAGTTGTCACCAACTTCATAAGGACATGCGTGGACAAGTGTGAACCCACAATAACACTCTGAGCCTTCCACAACCAGAAGCCTTCGTGAACCAAGAGATTCATAATCTGCTGAGGACTAACTCAGTGAGATTTAGTGCTGCCAACACTAAGTTACATAAGAAGTCTAAATAAAACCTCCAGAACGCCACTTTGAGTATGAAGAAGAAACTTCAGACGAAGCTGGAATCACAGATGATGCTTGACACTTGTGGCAGGGCTTCCATAATACAACCTTCTACACGGTGAGATCAGGTAGTATAAGTGTGAATGACACTTCCATGTTTTGATAGAGCTAAGGCACAACTACATGAGCCACCACATCTCCAGATGACCCTGTAATTTCAGTCTCTTGACGCTGACGTCTAGGCATCCTTCAAGAGAGTGAATCCATGAGAGGTGTCAGAGACCACTGAAGGCCTGTGCTAATCAGATTGATGGAGTGTTTCTGGGCATCTTCAGCCTCTTGCTTCGGCAGTCTAAGGTGCCCACCTCCTTCAAGCTGGCTTCAAGAAAAATGGAGGGCTATATGGGAGGAAAGAGTCAGATTGATCTTGGAGTAGATTAAAAAGTCAGTACAACATCATGGGCTCAAGAGCCTCTGTTGTGCTGTACAGTTCTATCTTCTATGTTCAGTCATACCAGTGTCCATGTATAGAGTGAGGACCTGACTCAATGTCTACCGTCCAGTGGCACTTACATAAACCATAATAAAGTCTTTGAGGGGTTGGTTATGGCAGGAATTCAGATGTCAGGCTACAGTTCACCAATTACAGCAGCTCACCACAATCATTCCATTTAAACTCATCATCAACCTTCAAGACCTGATCCTCTGTACCTCCCTCTGCAACTGAATACTCAACATCGTCATTGGCAAATCTCAATCATGGGGGATTAGTAATGTTACGTACCCCGTAACTGGGTCACTTACCAGCAAAGATAGAGAGGTCCGTTGAAGTCTGATGGTACTATTTTTAAAAGTCTTTATTGATAAAGGGGCACAAAAATAAGATTAATATAAACACTCAGATAATATACGTCATCAATACTCAATCTAAAAGTGCGAGTATAATAATAATAATCAATAAGAAATAGCTCTATCGTTGTCTAGGGGGATAATGTATTGTCCGATGGAAATATAAAAGTCACTGTCATTCAAGCTGCAGCTCTTTGGGTTTAAGAGAGACAGTTTTAAACTTGCCCGGGTCTTTTATGGTGCCAATCCGTTGAGTCGGGGGAGTTGGTTCCCCATTGTTAGTTCAAAGCCGTTTTCCGTGGGACCAGCCACCAGGTCCCAGGCAAGGGAACTGAACGCACGTGGCTTCCTTCAAATGGCTTCCCGCTATTACGGGATCACTAGCGTTTCTTCTGGTGCGTCTGAGGGGCTGTTCCTACAGCCCCTCTTTTATCCTGACTTGCAGGGTTGTAGATGTCAATCAGGTTGGGGTGATGCAATCTCTTTCTCACCCAGCCCACTTTTGCCCGAAGGCATCCACGTAGCATAGCATCTCAATCCACAAACGTGTCTCCAAGAGACAATGGCCATGTCCCGTGACTTTACATCGCTGGGGAACGAGGCATTCTGCACGTCTCTCTCTCGTTTCCTGGGTCCCATGACCCAACCCAATAGTGATCTTACGATTCTCACAAAGGAGGGGGCTGCGGGCATAACAGTAACAACATCACTCCTCACTGACTTTCAATGCAGGTGCACCTCAAGGTTATGTGCTTTACTCTTTAGACACATGTGGCAGACGAGACAGCACACAGAAGTGAGATAGGATACCTCATTCATTTGTTTAGTTGTGCCACTACAACTACCTCTAGCTCAATGTCAGAAAAACTAGAGAGCTAATTGTTGACCTTGGGAAGGGGAGGAGGGTGAAAATGCATCAGTCTGCATCGGGGATTAGCAGCGGAGAGATTCAGCAGCTTTCAGTTCTTGAGTGTTAACATATAGATAGCGTGTTCTGGGCCTAGGACATAGATACAATTATAAAGAAAGTGTATCAGCATCTGTAGGTTTTGGAAGTGCAGCTTGTCACAAAACACTCTAACACGTGTCCTCAAATGTGCTGTTGAATGTGTATGGACTGGTTGCATTATGAATGCATTTGAATGAACAGGAGAGCTGCTGAGAGCCGACTCTGCCCAGTAGATCACAGGCGCATCCTCCCCCCTGTTATCTCAAGAAGGCAATGTCATTCATCACAGATTGCCACCATCTGGGCCACGACAATTTTCGCAGCCTCTGTTGGGTGGCAAGTCCCACACTACCAGGTTAAAGAACAGTACTTGAAAAGACTGGCAAAACCTCAATCGCCAACACAATGACCACTTCGCACTAAAATGAACTTGGTATTTTTTGTTCAAATTGCAATAACTTCTAAAAGATTGTATATGATTTATGTTTGTTATATTTTCTTCTGAATACTGCTAATATGATGTTTAGGTGCCTGTGATGCTACTGTAAATAAGTTTTTCATCACACCTCTGTATACATGTACTTGTGTATATGACAATAACCTTGACTTTGACTTTGACCCTTTTTAGTGCTTTTGGTAAACATTCACACCAACTTCCCAACACATTATTGGAGACCACAGCAGTCCCATTTCCACTGCTGTAATTTTGTTGGAAGACAATGCATTAAATAAAAACTATATTTTACACTCTTATGTAGTCAGTTGTTCAATGATGCTTTGAACATGGACTTATGTGTGCAGCACCAGCTTTAAGCAGAAACATGAAGATATTTGAAGCTTCGAAGATAAAATACTTAAAATACATAATAAAAAATATATTAAAGCATGTCAGCCCCATCTTAAAAGGCATGTCAGACAATTTTATTGTTCTGGAGTTTTGAGTCAAATTGATAGCTCCAAGCAAATAGCCCTCCTAAGCAGAAGGTTTTTATTTTTTAAACCCTCAGAATCTGAAACCTTTTGATGTAATTATTTTATGTTTGATTTTGTCACTGAAACACACTCCTGAAACTATTGAAGGACATTCAGTGCATGAGCCCACCAATATGTTGGCATCAGTGCTGAGTTATTTGGATTGCACTGAGAAACAGTGTTTAGCAACCAGGCATGCAATTCTAATGCTATTTAAAGCACAAGCAATGAAATGCATTGGAGACTCTTGACAAGATTAATGTGTTGTGCTACAACTGAATTGGCAGTACCATATCAAGCCCCATTAATTCGTTGTGACATGTGTCAGTGGCTGTGATATCTAATTCAATAGAACATGTGGACACCTATGGCAGTATTTTAGATGAAGCAGAGCCTTTGATGCCTTAAGCAGGATTTTTTTTACCAGTGTGGTAAGTAAAATCAAACACAGGACATCAGCGTTCATGAGTTACCGGTACAAAGATGATGGCAAGTGAGAAGTAACTGATTCATCAAGCGCTCTCACACTCCTGTTGGCCAGCGTACCATAACCATATGACTCCTAGTTTACACCAAACCCACAGACAGAATCTTGCAATTTATAGAGATAGAGAAAGGAATTAGTAAAGATAGAAATCATAACATGTCTTAAAAAAACATAAAACTGGTACAGCTCACACACGTTTATGTCAATTTTGGATAAGATGCCTGCAGTGAAACTCTGACATGCATGAAGTTCAGCCATTGTGCGCAATAAAACAGAACCTGCAGACTTAAACACATTAAAAAGACCTAACATACATGAAATCAGCAAAAAGTCCATTTCATAAACTACATGAATTAAGCAACGACTGTTCTTTCTAATGGAAAGTGGTAACCCACCAGTAGGTTACGGTGATTACATTGTAGGCTCAGTTTAAGGCTATTCTGAAGAGCTGGGAGGACACCTGCAGGATGTCCTATGGTTTGTAAAAAAGGATCGAGGCCAGAAAAGAATAACTTCAGGTCTTAAAGTGAAGGTGAAAGTCAAGCAAAGGAACAAAGTTAAGCAAAGGAACAAAGTTAAGCCAGATTTGTTTAATATACAAATATAAAACAAGATGTAGAGTTTTGCAGGAATTACATTTCATAAAATATGACCTGGAAGTTAATGCTTGAGGTTAAATAAAAAAAGTGGTATTATCAGCAATGAGAGCTGTTAGAAACAAAAGGACTTAAGCCACATGATATGTTTGTGAGTGTCACCTTTCCTGATGACAGGATTTTAGTAGAGGAATTAACCAGGCCTCATTAGGTAATAGTATGCGTGTCTGTACCATGGATGTTGCTCCTGAGTCAGGAGCACCCCAGATAAATTATGCTGTTTTCTTGAAATGAAAACATTTGCATTATTGTCTTTAAAAATTCATGTGGAGGATGTATCTTGTTCTTAAGGAAGGTAACTTTTTTTCCTCAAGCCTGTTGCCTGCAAACACAACACTTGCAAAGATCAACAAAAATGGATGGGGATAGGAAGGTCAATTGTGGACATTAAAATTGATGCTTGTGGATTCTTGACAGTAAAGTTGTCAAGGGTTATAGAAGCAAAGTACTAATGATGGAAGTAAACTGCACACCAACCATGATTTAATAGAAAGATGGGATTCTTGTTCATGTGGAATGACAACACTGTCTGTTACTTTCAGTCCTCAAGATACAATTCCCTGTGAAGCTTGCTTGACAAATCCATGTCACAAGGTCAAACCTAATATCAAGTTCAGTTTACTGTCATTCAACTGTACACGTGTATACCACCAAATGAAACAACGCTGCCCAAGGTGCACTACACAGTACATATAACACACACACATAACACAAAAGTACCCCAAATAAATTAACAAATAGTAAGTTACATACATGATACAAGGTAAAAAGTAAACAATTTAACATTCCTGGTGCTTCATGCACGATGAGACTGGGTGGTGGTACAGATTTCAGCAGCATTTCGGCCTGAGGGATAGAAGCTGTTTCCCATTCTAACCTTTCTTGCCCTATCAATATGGCACCTCCCACCAGATGGTTGGGAGTCAAAAGAGATTGTTGGACAGGATCACTGAGCACGCTAAAGGCCCTGTTTACACAGTGCTCCTGACAGATATTTCTGGTGAGTGGACAAGAGACACCAATGGTCCTCCCAGCTGTTCAAATGTTCCTTTGTAGGGACTTGCAGTCAGATGCCTTACAATTCCTATAGCAGACTGTGGTGCAGCTGGATAGGACTCTCTGGGTGGTGCTCCTGCAAAAACTGGTTCATGTGGGGGGAGTTGGGAGCCTCGCTCACCTCACTCTCCTCAGGAAGTGGAGATGCTGCTGTGCATTCTTGACCAAAGAGGTGATATTGAGGGACCACGTGAGATTATCTGTTAAGTACCCTCCCAGAAATGTGGTGCTCCTATTTCTCTCCACAGAGGAGCCATGCATGTGCAGTGAGGAGCAATCAGCCTGCACCTTCCTAAAGTCCACAATCATTCCTTTGGTCTTGTCCACGTTGAGACTCAGGTTATGCTTGCACCATTTTCTAGCCACTCTACCTTCTCTCTGTATGCCATCTCATCGTAATATACTAAGTTCCTGCTAGAGATCCCAGAAATATATTATGTCAACAGAGCCAGCTGGTTTTAGCTATTAGTGAGTTTTTCCACTCATTTTGGCCTTTACTTATGGAACAGTACAGTATAGTAACTGGCCACTTGGCTCTCTATTTAACTGCAAAAACAATAAAGAATGAACACAAGGGAGGGAATGCCTCGTCATCTCGTTAAAAAAGCTAGCATGAATATGATGACCCAAATCAGACCTTAAGACCAGAAGACATAGGATGAGAATCCGCCGGTCAGTCATGACTGATATAGCATCCCTCTCAACCCCATTCTCCTGCCTTCTCCCTGTAATCTTTGATGCCCTGACTAATCAAGAAACTATCAACAGCTGCTTTAAATATACCAAATGACTTGACTTCCACAGCCATATGTGGCAAGAAATGCCACCGATTCATCACCCTCTGGCCAAAGAAATTCCTCCTCATCTCTATTGTAATGGTCACATCTGTTCTGTAAATTCATGATTGAGTTTCCATAAATAAATATTATTTGAAAACATTTATTTGATTGCATTGGAATTAACCATTAATAACAATTAATAATCATCACATATATTCCAAGACTTATAATGGACTGGGAAATTTGTATTGCAGATTTTATGGTTGAAAACAAAATCCTAACTATTTCTTAATAATCTGGATAACCACCATTCTTTATAGTTTTCATTTTTTGTGCTATTAAAAGACCTACCTCGTTACTCATTTAATGGCTTTAACAAGGTGAATTCCTTTCACCTTATCAGAGCTTTAGTTTTTTTACAAAATTGTCAGTCAAAACATTCAGCTGGAAACTACAAGGACCTAGGTCTCTTCTGCAGCTGAGTTTTCAAGGATTTGTCCTTGGATGAGTTAGTCACTGGGAGTGCAGTCATACTATCTCTGCAGCTGGAACAAAGAAAGCTTAGAGCTGAATGCTTATCAGCCAGAGTCTTTGGTAACTTTTAATTCCCACTGAATATTTCATTGGAAGCAAAATAAATACAACCAACCTTCTAAATGAAGCTTATCTGTCAAAAGGTAAAAATGAACAGTATGAATTAATTGTTTCCTTACAGCTGTGGCTTCTCTGGGTGCAAAAAAAAAAATCTTCTGCAACACCCTTAAGGTGATGGTTTTCTGTTCATATTTTTTGACCATCTGCACTAGTATTTCCAACTGATTATTTTCTGGATCTTGTTCCTGAGATATTGTTAATGGATAAAAAACAAGAGCTGTACGGAGGTCCCATTAGTTTCCCTCCTGCAGTGAGAAATAGTTAACCCAGTGGCCAGATTGGCCATGGGATATCAAGGCAGATAGTTTCTGAGTTCAGATGTCTTTTTTTAATCTAAAAATCATTTTATCGTGTCCCGATTATACTTAAATACAAACATATTAGCAAATTTAATGCACAAACACAATAATCTAATCATTGCTAATTTACAAGTTGCTCTCCTTGTTTGCCAAAGTTGCATATTAGAAACACTTTTAAATAAAATTAACTCTCAAGTGCTAATTTGTCAATCATATCATGCAATTATTGTATGCACATAACATATTGCAGATTTACTTCTCCTTATGAGTTAAGTTATAAGTTGCAGTTTTAGTATGTTAGATTAGAAAGAGTGAACAAGCAACAAGATAGTGGAACCTCTTGGGATTAAATATGGAATAGGTTGGTAGGAAAAGCTTTGCAGCTTGCAAGCAACGGGCAGCTGGCTGGGTTAAAGATTTTCCTGAAGCTGATTTCATCTTTCCTATCTATTCCCTGGAAGGTTTAGTGTGTACACCATTGAGTCTGGTCTGCCGGCTGCCAATGCAGTGCAATTATAGGGCTAAAAATATGCGACTGAAAGGACAAATCTTTTCACGCCCACCAGTGTTTACGATTTGCCAGTAATCACTCAAGGTTTAAGGACATTGTTTCACCATTTGGGTTCACATTATCTGGCTTTTTTTCTTTTCCCTTTTCCCAAGGTTCATATCACACTTAATAAGCCAAAGTGCCTGTGCAGTGTTGAAGGAGCCCTGCATTGTACAACCACGGAAAATTAAGTCCAAGTCCCAACTGTCCTGTCAAGTGGATAGGATATAAAATAACGTGTTGTTTTCTGACACCTAGACTCAGTCTATTCCAGTCCCTTCAAGCCTTCCTCCTTTTACTTTAAACTTGTCTCATTCTGATTTTCCCAGTTGTAATGAAAAATCATTTTTAAGTATGTACTTTTTCACCTGACCCACTGAGTACTTCCACCATTTTCTGACGCCAGTTCCTTTGGGATCTTGCTGTGCAGTCCTGTTTCTCTGACATTACAACTGGGATTACGCTTCAAGCTATTAAGCTCAATGATATATCAGGTGGCCATGAAAGCCTATTTCAATGCAAGATTTTTTTCTTTATTTTACCCATCCTCTCAACCTTTTAGGGAGGCTGTGAATCATTAGTGCTCAATTTGCAGGCTTCTGAAAAACAGTCGATTCCCTTTCCCATTGATCAGACTCCTTTAAATTCAATAATGAAATACTCTAATCGTTAAATTATACTAATTTATACATTATTTTATGCTTTTCACATGTAGGTTGTGTATCAGATGTGATGTACTTGGGATGCTGCAAACAAATTTTACATTGCACTGGAACATACATTTATTCGTGCATTTGACAAAAAAACTTGACTTTCTTGCCAGATTAACTCCAACAGTTAATGCATTTCATTACTTGCACTGACCTGACCTCATGACACTGGGCAAGCCTGGGTCCATGCACAGGTGGCATGAATTGCACTTAAGAATTTATCAAGCAACTATGAAATCAATATTGCAGGCAAGTATTCTCATGAAGTATTTAGGGGAGAAACCAAGGACCTTTCAATGAGTTGCTGCACTGAATATCATCACAGCTACAATGCTTTATATCAGACTATTCATCAGTACCCAAATTATTTGACAGCACTTGGCCCCATGAAATGATACTCGGACTCAAATGTCAATAAGTGAAGTCAGAACAGATACTCACCCCCAAGGGTTCATCCCAAGCATGAAGTGGCTGTGGAAAGGTCCTCTAGAGAATGATTTGCTTCAGACTCTGTCGTCACATGGTGTGTGTTTGTCCATCTGTCCAGAGGGGAGACTCTATATACCATACAATGGTAAATCACCAGAATGTTTACATTTCCACTGACTTTAATTGAGTGAGATTGGATGAGCTGCCTATATGCTAAATCCTCTATATACTATTCCAAAAAGTCAGGATCCATTCCAGGTTGTCTGTAATTAATGTGGAAAATGCTAAAATAATGAGCACTGGCATCTAAATTATAGGTAATAAGTCATCTTAGGCAGTTTGGCAGATTTCTTTTGGTCTTCAATGATTTTTACTCTTTTCCACATCTTCTGCGATTTGTGGGAATAATTTTACAAACATTTTTTCCAAATCATAATACAGGTGAGCTGTTGCACTCAAGCCTTTAATACACATTAGGTCAGAACATTTTAAATAAAACTAATTGTAACATTCTCGCTCGGGTGTGATGGAACCCGAGTTAAACGTCGAGGTAAACCGTTGTCAATGAAGACAGAATCACAGTAAAATTAACCGTTTACTGTTCACTCTTCCACATTAACGTATGGTGAAAACTGTTGATAAAACAATACAAGATTGGTACAATATTTGTTTCCTTCTAGGTATCACAGTTACATCGTGAATACTTGCAAAGGTAAAACTACAATAACTACATTACATTAAAGTGCAGCATATAGTCAGAATCTACCTACTCCATTGACTGCTTTAAATACACTTCAACACAAACTATCCCGACTCTTTAACTAACAAAAACATAAACCTTATCGACCGTCGTTACTTTTAACAGAACCGGCGTTAACATTTTAATTC
This sequence comes from Hemitrygon akajei, assembly GCF_048418815.1. Lineage (NCBI taxonomy): Eukaryota > Metazoa > Chordata > Chondrichthyes > Myliobatiformes > Dasyatidae > Hemitrygon > Hemitrygon akajei. Next base: position 36,473,151 of record NC_133143.1, on the reverse strand, counting down.
AACATATCGATTATCTCATGACTTACAGCGTTGCTTTCACTGTGTTTCTGGTGCATAGAAAACAACCTTACTTGCGCTAAACTGGAACATGTGAGCGCCCCCCACCCTTGCGTTTATCCCAAACTGGTATTTTCCCACAAGACGCGGCGAAACCGGATGTGACGTCATCGCATGCCGCGATATATTAGACAATGAATTTACTTAAACAATCCTAACTTTAACTAAAAAATGCTAACAAACGAATTACTAAAGCGAAAATATTTTAAACTAAATAACTGCCATAAAGGCAGCACACTAATTTTACAAAAATATTATCAGGTTATTGTTATACAGCCAACATAATATAAACCTGCAATTATGATGACAATTTTTGTAAGACATGGGAGGATGCCACAACAACAACCTCACATTCAGTGTCAGCTGACCAAGGAAATGATTGTGGACTTTAAGAAGGGGAACTTGGGAGAAAACACATCCGTCCTCACTGAGGGGTCAGCAGTGGAAAGGGCGAGCAGATTCAAGTTCATGTGTGTCAACATCTCAGAGGATCTGTCTTAGGACCAATACATTAATGCAATCACAAAGAAGGAATGGCAGTGGCTCTACTTTAATAGGAGTTTGGGGAGATTTGTATCGCCAAATACTTTCAAATTTCCAAAGATGTATAGTGGAGAGCATTCTGACTATTTGCATCATTACCTGCTGTGGAGGCTTCAGTGCACATAATTTAAGAGGCTTATGCACTCAGCTAGCTCTATCACAGGCACAACCTTTCCCACAATCGAGGACATCTTAAACATGTCCGCTTTGGTACCACAGAGAAGGCAGCATCCATCGCGAAGAACTGCCACTACCCGGGATATTCTCTCTTTTTGTATTGCCATCGGGGAGGAGATACAGGAACCAGAAGACCCACAGTCAATGATTTAGGAACGGCTTCTTCCACTCTGTCATCAGATTTCTGAATGGTCCATGAATCCATGAGCATTACTACATTAATCCTTTCTTTTGCACTGCTTGTTTGTGTAATTTATAGTATTTTCTGTCTTCGCACTGTTTGCTGCTGCAAAACAACAAATTAAACGTCATATAAATCTGATTCTGTTTCAAATTGTAACAATGAATTATTTTAATAGTTTTTTTTTGCATTTTCCTGTTGACTTTACAAACTATCCATGGGGGAGTCAAAAATATAATCGTACATTAGCTAACAATTATGGTTTTCAGCAAAATTTGACAGAGAACACTGACATTCTCAGTCTGTTTTCTAAACCCCTCAATGCTCTCTTCTTTGCTGCTTCAGTAAAATACACCAGCCAAGATCTTGCTCCCATCCTGGTCTCCCATTCATTGCCCATTCTAATCAATCCACCACTGGTGACTATTCCTTCAGCAATCCAACATTTGAAAATATTCTCCTTAATCTCTCATTTTGCATTACTCTTAAAACCCTTAATCAGAGTTCTAAAGCTTATGTCATTGACTAAGCTTTTAATTCCCTGCTGTAAATCTGTGACCTTGCATTATGTTTTGTCCATTATATAAAGTGCCTTGATATGCCCTTGAATTAGAATCGTACAGAACAGAAGTGATGGCCCAAGCAAGCACAGATCATCAACACCCTCCACTTCCCATTTATACTAACTTTGTATTGACCACATTTTATTCTCTCCATATCTCTATCAACTACCATCAGATTCCACCGCTCTTCTACCAACTGGGGACAATTTACAATGCCCACCTGCACATATTTGGGATGTAGGAAAAACCTGAAACACCCAGATGAATACCAAGCAGTCACTGAGAGAATGTTCAAACAGATTGGATCCCAGTTACTGGAGCTGCTAGGTAGCATCTCTGTTAGATGCACCACTTTGTCACTGTCGTACTATGCCAACATTACCGTGTAAGTGCAAATTATGAAAACAGATGACATTTGCCATGAATTAGTACCTGTATCTTTCTTCCATGGGGCATATATCTTAATCAATTTGTTTGCGACTTCTTCCCATCCAAGTGAATATAACCAATGTTGCTTAACTACCTGTTCAAAGTTCTTACTGATTAGTTTCAGGTGAGGAACCTTTAGGATTATCTTGAGATCAAGAAAAAGTGGGGAGGTTGGAGAGAAAAAGCTTAAATCTTTCTATGGACCCTAAAGAAATACATCCTGCAAATATCTGCTCTTCCACAAGATCTTACTCCTCTGAACCTCTTGGGCCTCTTTATTCTGTTCACTGCACGTGGATAGATTTTTCTCTTTGGAGAGCAGACCTTTAAGACTTAGCTGGGATTTCACTGTTTGCTCTTTGTACTCTACCACTCCTTTTAAGTTGACTCATCACCACATGGCAAGGAATCAGCTCAAGATCTTCTCATTACACGGAGACAGTACTAGATATCTGAAAAAGTACTGGATCAGTAGTCACCATTCTCGAGTCCCACTCCAGTTCTTGAGAATATAATCCAATCTAATGCTGGATTAACAGTGGTGTAGCATATTCAAACAATTAATATACTGTATATTACATCCAATACCTTCGCTGTTTGCAATAATTATTACTTACTTAATTGTGGATATGAGGTACTGTATTAGTATCATTACAGATTGCACTAAAGTTGGTAGTATTATAGATAGTGAGGAAGGTTGTCTGAAGATAAAACACACTATAGATGCTTGGAACATTTACTAGATGGAATTTCATCCTGTCAAGTGCAAGATGATATGCCTTAGGAAGTCAAATGCCTGGAGGATCTGTGTGCTTAATGGCAGGCACTTAAGAAATGTTGATGGACAGAGAGACATTAGGATTTAAGTCCACAGTTATTTGAAAGGGTTGTGAAGAAAGCATATGGCTTACTGCTATCACTGATCAAGGCATAGAACGTAAAATTTGGAATATATCTTTGCAAAACACTGGTTATACCACCCTTACCATTCTAGTCGCTGCATGATAAGAAGAATGAGGTTGCACTGGAGACAGTGCAGAGCAGATTGGCCAGGGTATTGTCTGTATTGGAGAACTTCAGTTATCAAAATAGATTGGATAGGTTCTATTTGTTTTCCCTGAAATGAAAATGGCTGAGGGGTGATCTGATACAGCTATGTAAGTTTTTAAGATATATTGATAAGGTAGGCATTCAGGATCATTTTCTACCATGGTATCAGTATTAAAAATGGAGGCAGTTTTAGGATGGGAGTAAGGAACCTCAAAAGGGATTTGAAGGAAATGTTTTTATTTACAAAGAACGTGGTTGATATCTACAACTGACTGTTAGAAGAGGTGATGAGATCAGAGAGAATCACTGTGTTTAAGAGACATTAAGACAGGGACAAATAGAGGGAGAGGAAAAGGACCAAATGTGGGCAAAAGGGATTAATATAGTTGGCAAAACAGTCAGCTCAATGACTCCATTGTTAAAAAGGCATTGTGTGGCATATCAACAGTGGTCATGGTCAAAGATCTGCTGCATGTTCATACTCCACACCTTAATTTAATTCATGCAGAGTGAGCAAGGAGAATATGCCAAGCCCAGGAGTGGGCAAGATCTGGAAGGAGTAGAGGAGTGATGAGGGGCAGGGGGATAAAGGGAGTGGCTCATACTAAGGAAGGGCTGGAGACTGAGGACTGGAGGAAGATGGATGCCAAAAATCAGGAGGGGAAAAAGCACCAAGAGGTTGCTGAAGGGTCTCGGCTCGGAACATCAACTATACTCTTTTCCATAGATGTTGCCTGGCCTGCTGAGTTTCTCTAGCATTTTGTATGTTTTACCAAGAGGTTACATGGGTTTGATCAAAGCCCAAGAAGAGCAGACAAGCTATAAAATTAAAAGGCCATGTATCCAGCTCAGATTTTACATCCTGGGCTCAGTCCTACACCTGAAGACCTTTGCAGAAATATCATGAAACTATGGCTGTTCCAGAAGCGCTCCTGGGAGCTTTACAACACAATCTCCTCCAGGGGAATAACATTATACTGTGCTCAACACAGTATCAGGACAAGTGTGAAGGTTGTATCACAACCAAAAGAACTCACTCAGATTTTGATAGTTGTGCTACCAAGCACAACAATTTTCATCATCTCTTCCAATCTGGAAGTTAAAACAGTGCTGCTTAACATCCAACTTCTCAGGCATTTGTATGAAACATTAAACCATAATATATCCTGCTAAGTAAAGCTTCACACCGCATTTTAATACATAAATAACACAGAAGATGCTGGTGGAGCTTAGTGGGACAGACAATGTCTATAGAGTGAAGTGGACAGTTAACATTTTGCATCAAGACCCTACATCTTGTGTCACTATTCCAAATGAAATCAGGTTAGTTCCTCAGTATGACCTGGGCCAATATCTATCTCGCCAACCAATATTGTTAAAAGGAGTACATGGTCATTATCACACTGCTGTCTATAGGAGGTTGCTGTGCACTAAAAGCTGTCATCTTGCCCATATATCACAGTGAGAAATGGTTTCATTAGCAGGAAAATGCTTTAGACATATTGTAAAGGAGGATTATGAAACCAGTCTCTCCTTTTATAAAGGTATAACAATGGAAGCAAAAAACTTAGATCAAGCTTTTGTCAAGAATCCTAGCCTGAAGCCAATCAAGCCACCAATGGGAATTTAACAAAGGAGAAATAGGAAGATTTTCTTTCACTGCAGATTCATTGCAAATTACAGGCACTAATTAAATGAGTATACCCAATTGGAAAGAGAAACATTTGTTCTACTAGACAAAATCAAAATGAGTTAAGAGCTTTAGACTTAGCAATTCATCTTTAAATACCAGTTTCAAAGCATTGAAAGATTATGAGAACAATCTTGTATTAAAAGATTAAATTGGTATTGCAGATCTAATGAAGTACCTGGATAATTAGACAATTTGATCCAGTCTTAAAGAATGGGACCAGGTTCATATGTCATGATGAAAGGTTGTGTATTTATGGGACTCTAAGACTCATTCATTCGATAGGTGCCATGTCGCATGACATTAGCGATCATGGTCTTTCCATGACCATGACTGTACCTGGCAAATCTTTCTGTCTTCTCCTGGGCAGCGTCTTTAAACAAGATGGGTGGCCCCAGCCATGATTAATCTTTTTCAGAGTTCGTTTGCCTGGTGTTAGCGGTCACATAACCAGGATTTGTGGTACGCACGAACTGCTCATATGACCATCCGCCACTTGCTCCCATGGCATCAGGTGACCATAAGGAGCTAAGCAAGTGCTACACCTTGCCCAAGAGTGAGCTGCAGGCTAGAGGAGAGAAGGAGCACCTTACATCTCCTTTGGGAGAGATGTAACTCCACTGCACCACCCCAAATCTGAGATTAGCCCTATTTAAGCGAAGTCTTTAAGCCTTATTGTCTGACATGCAATATATTCACTCACATCTCTCTGTGACTCCAAACAGCTGGTCAACTCCTGTGGCAGATCCCCATTCTTTAATTTTAAATATTACTGTTTCCTCAAAATTGATCAAATATTTCCAAGGCCCCATTATTTTATAATACAGAAACCACAACCACCATGATATATAATTGTTGCAAATCCAGGCCTCAGAACATATTGATACGGCTGTACACAATGTTTGGATGGTGATTTTCAGGCCGAATCGAGATGGTGAAATCTGTTGTTTCCAAGCAGCAGAACCCATTGTTCAGATGGAGATTTAAGCGACGGGCGGGATTAAAAAGGTCAGTGTGTCGAGGCCCGAGGCGATGTAAGAGATGGTGCAGATCGCTGCTGCATGATGTTCACTCAGCTCTGCACTGAACTTTGGGACTCTCTTGTGGTCTTTGGTTCAGAAACGCTATTTGCTTGCGGTTACCGTTTGCATGGGTTTTTTTTTATTGCACATTGGGTGTTTGACAGTCTTTTTATGGCTTATTTTATTCTTTTATTTTTTATAGGTCCTTTTTTTATAGGCATAAGGTGGTTTTTATTCTCTGCACATTGGGTGTCAGACAGAATATTTTTTTATATGCAGTATATATGTGTTTTTTTGGGGGGTGTCTGTTCCATGTCTGCCTGAAAAGAAACAAATCTCAAGATTGTATAAAGTATATATACTTTGATAATAAATGTACTTTGAACCTTTGAAATCCCCTTTTGGATTGTTCCATCTTCATCTGTTTATTTGTCATAAGACCAAGAATTATTTGATATAGAAATGTTTGATGTCCATTCCAAGAGGGATTCACTCATGGAGAAAAAGTTTGAGCTTTTCAGCATTCTGAGTTCAGATTGAGTTTTACCCTAGTGATAATTCTGATGCTTATCACTTCCAAAGACTTCTAGTGACAAGAGCAGGGATGTCACAGTTGCCCTGTCACTGATTTGCTGATTGGTAAATTCCTGATTACCTTGTCCCTCTGCAGGGCCCCAGATGAAAAGCTTGTATATGTGTAAGCAACACTGTTGGAGTTCCTATCAGTTTACAACCTGGTTGAAAACTTCAGCACCAATGTTCAAAGCAAACTTGCATAAATTTTCAGCCACTTTCAATCTGACCACTTCGGTTAGTATTAGAACAGGCCTATATAGAATATAAACACTGCGGTCCAGGCCATTTGAGTGAACCAGCCTGAGTGTATTGGTTCTAAACAATCTTGGATTTGCCATATAATATGACAAAACGTAATTGTCACGTACAGTGGACAGAATCACTCAGTTGATACAGAGCCAAATAGAAGAACAGGAGGCAGTGTGCAAGTGCGGGAAGCGTCAGAGGCGTCAGTGGAAGGCAGGCCAGGCACCAGCAAACGCGATGAGTTATTTCCCTTGCGTAAGGTTTTTCCTATTTTTTAAACCAGAAAAGAGACATAGGATCTAGTGAAATGGCCATCATCGGAGTGGGAATTTAGAGGCTTTGACGATCAGAGGCTGAGGCTGAAGGATCAGGTAAGATGGTTAGATTTTTCCTTTTGGTATTGCTTATTTGGTCTTGGTTGCCCACAGTACAGTGCAGGCAGGATGGCAGATATGACAGTGGAATGTCTCTCCTGTAGGATGTGGGAATTCATGGATCCTCCTGGTCTCTCTGATGACTGCACCTGTGGGAAGTGCAGCCAACTCCAGCTTCTGAAAGACCACATTAAGGAAGGTGGAGTTTGAGTTGGATGAACTAAGGATCATCCGGGAGGCAGACCAGTTGACGGATACAACATTTGAGCAGGTGGTTACACCCAGAGTGCATGATTCAGGGGGTAGATGGGTAAAACAAAGAGAGTTAAAGGCAGAAATAAGTCACTGCAGGGTCCCCCTATGGCCATTCTCCTCAACAACAGTCTTGACCTTTACTCCCTTTGGACAAGTAAAGGTCAAGTCATGGCTTAAGTACCTGAATGAATTCTTTGAGGGTATAAAAAAACACATTGATGAAGGTAGAGCAGTGGATGTAGTGTATATGGATTTCAGTAAGGCTTTTGATAAGGTTCCTCATGCAAAGCTCAATCAAAAAGTAAGGAGGCATGGGATCCAAGGAGACCATACTTTGACCTGGAATTGGTTTGTTCACAGAAGGCAAAGGGAGTTGTAGATGCTTCGTATTCTGCATGGAGGTCGGTGACCAGTGGTGTTCCACAGGGATTTATTCTGGGATCCCTCCTCTTTGTGATTTTTATAAATGACTTGGAGAAGGAAGTAGAAGGGTGGGTTAATAAGTTTGCTGATGACACAAAGGTTGTGCATGTTATAGATAGTCTGGAGGGTTGTCAAAGGTTACAGTGGGACATTGCTAGGATGCAGAATTGGGCTGAGAAGTGGCAAACGGACTTCAACCCAGATCTTGGGGTCCATGTCCATAGGACAATCAAAGCTACTGCGCAGATTGATAGTGTTGTTAAGAAGGCATATGGTGTGCTGGCCTTCATCAACCGTGGGTGTGAGTTCAGGAGCTCTGAGGTAATGTTACAGCTATATAAGACCTTGGAGTACTGTGTTCAGCTCTGGTCACCTCACTACAGAAAGGGTGTGGATACTATAGAGTGCAGAGAAGATCTACAAGGATATTGCCTGGATTGGGGAGCATGCCTTGTGAGAATAGGTTGAGTGAACTTGGCTTTTCCTCCTTGGAGTGACGGAGAATGAGAGGTGACCTGATAGAGGTGTATAAGATGATGAGACATTAATCATGTGGATAGCTGGAGGCTTTTTCCCAGGGCTGAAATGACTAACATGATGGGTATGGTTTTAAGGGGCTTGGAAGCAGGTACAGGGGAGATGTCAGGGGTAATTTTTTCACACAGAGAGTGGCAGGTGCATGGAACGCACTGCCAGCGACGGTGGTAGAGGTGGATACAATACGGACTTTTAAAAGACTCTTAGATGGGTACATGGAGTTCAGAAAAATAAAGGGCTATGTGGTAGGGAAATTCTAGGCAGTTTCTGGACAGTTTCTAAATAAGGGACAAAGGGCCTGTAATGTGCTGTAGATTTCTATGTTCTGTGTAGATCATGAGAACACAGCAAATGATCCAAGTCATTTTGAACATGGTCAGAGTCTCACTCACGACACACACTGCCCTCATGTCGATTGTGTTAAGATAAAATAACCATCCACTTCTTTCTGAACCAGCAGAAGTTCCGGAAAAGGATGCAAGTGTCCTCACTAGGCAGCTATGTAACAGAAGTCTCTCTGATCAATGGATTGGTAGAAGGGACACATACCAAGTCAGACAACAACTGCTGCTGGAAGATCATCAGCAGAGTGCAAAACCCTCTTTGGTTTGCCTGAAACTTGTCAGTATTCCGGTAAATAAAGAACTCATAAATGAATAATACTGCCTGGCATTATCCAGGTTACAAGAGTACATGCTAGGGCATGCACTAAAGCTTGGTGCAGCCAACACAAAGGCTTTGTAGGGAACAATTGTACTGTCATGTCCTGGTCACTGAGGGGCTCAACCCTATATAATAGTCCCATAAACACAAGAAGGATGTAATGGTCAAAGAGGCCATAGGAGTGGCAAAGGTACGTTGGAGATAGAATGTATTAACTTGACAACACCATGAATGTAGAGACTAATGACACTATGTATGAGGAGGAAATCATAAAAATCTGAATAGAACGCACTTCTTGGAAGTTGTTTCAAGCAATTAAAAATTCCACATGCACAGAAAAAAATATACAACCACAGAGACAGATAGATGCAGCATATCTTGTGTTGATTGTCCAGCCGGATTTTGACGTCCGAAACCTGTATAAGATTTAATGGTATCAAAACATTCATGTGTAAGTTCATATTTATGGGCCATCCATGGTAGACATGAATGTCGTATTTTATTTATATTTTGGACGAGGCAACTAGAAAAAGTATCATTTAAGAGAAAATAGGACAAGGTTTTTGATACCTGAATGACCTTCTGGACTGGAATTGTTCTGTACATTTGGATTCTGTTGATATGAACAACATTCTCTAAGTCTGCCAAGTCCTGCCAGCACCGTGGAATCAAAAGTTTCTGTGGGGAAAATCTTCCAGGAATAAAGAGTCAAGCTCTTCATCCCCTCATTCTCTATTGCACATGTTCAAAATCTTCCAAACTGTGTGAAGGGGAAATCGTTTGTCCAGTGGTTTCATGCGTCTTTCTCCGTCCCCTGACAGGAACCGCAGAGAGGACTTGTGTAACCCAGGCTCAGCTGTTGGAGGCGTGTGAAGGCTTCATTAAATAGCTGTCTGCAAAGTCATAAAATCTCCCAGAATAGACACCGATTCAGAAAAAAAAAATTCATATCAAGTTGCTATTTCACAACATCCTTCAGCTAACATTGCATTTCAGTCCAGTCAGACGGAGTTTGTTCCGCTGTGCTGCAGCATTCAGTGTATTGCAATTTTAGAAATACTTTGACATACCTTTTGGGCACAAAGGATGGATGTGTTTTTAAAACGTTAAGAGTAGAACTGAAAACAGTTTTTCATGAATTATTTATCCTAACTTTGCGAGGGAGCAGTCATCATTCTTTCCTTTGCGTTCGCCCTGTCCCTCATGATATGAGGAAAACAAAAGATTAGCTGTTAGCCTTGACTCAGTTGACAACTACTTTCTTTCAGAAAGCCATGGTTTAAGTCCCATTTCAGAGTCTTAAACCTTTAACTAGGCAAACATTCCATGGTGGTATTAAGGGTGGTACCATTTCCTTGCAATGAATTTAAGCTGCACCCCAGTTTGCCCCCCATGGATGAGGAAATAAGGGCATAGGAATTCTGGCTCATATTTATTCTTCGATAAAGAACATCACATTGAAAGATTACCTGGACACTGTTGTTTGTGGCAATTTACTATACAGAAATTAGTTTTATTTGCCATATGTTCTTTGAAATATTGGAAGACACAGTGAAATGCATCATTTGCGTCAAATAAAATTAGCGAGGAGTGTGCTCGGGGCAGCCACACATCTGGTGCCAACATAGCATGCCTACAACTCACTAACCGTGATCTGAAATATATGTCTTTGGAATGTGGGAGGAAACCGGAGCACCCGGAGGAAACCTACATGATCACAGGGAGAATGTGCACCCTCTTTACAGACAGAGATAGGAATCGAATCCCAAGCTGGTGCTGAAAAGCCATTGCATTAACTGCTATGCTGCATGACATTGCTACACTCCTGTGCTGCCATTTCGACATTCAAGAAAATATTTTACAAGTATTCCAACACTAAGACAATGCAAATATGCTGAACATTGATTATAAACATGTTGGAATACTTTAAGGATGCAAAAGATCCCTTATAGATGCAACAAATCCTTATTTCTTTTTTACCAATATTAATACAGGAAATAAAATGACAACAGGGTCTTTAGCCTTTCAAACTAACTTTACACTGGTTAGGATTGCTCATCCATATTTTTAAACAAATATCTACTTGGTAATCATCAAGCAGCTCCGCTATGCTGGTTGACATTCCAATATCTAGATGAGTGGGAGCGAAAAGGGATCATTCATTGATTAATTTGAGATGAGTGAAAGTGGCCTGAATTTGACAGACAGCTTACTAGAGGGGGTAGCAATGTTGAACAAGAACATTATGAATGAAATGGTCTATGGAGAAGGAAATAGGACAATTACGTTTTTTTGTATTGGCATTCATTGTCGCAAACATTTGATTTCTAGCTGCTGTTCAATACACTTGTGGTGTTGGGTCTGCAGCTGCATACTAGATGTCAATAGGAAAATGGTTGTCGCTAGCTCTTTCCAATATTGGGGTACATCCAATTATTTCATAGCCCTTTACAGGGCTTAATTTCCCCAAAAAGGGATAAGGGTTCAGAATCCCTCCATCTCAGTTAACACTGCTGTTTCACAGCTCGAGAGGTCCTGATTCACTTCTGTCCTTGAGCAGACTGCTGCAGAGATCGAACCAGGCCCACAACTCTTCATGCTATACAATAATGATCTCTAATAGGTGAATAAGTATAGTGCTTCTATGTTTGATGCTGATGCTAAATTGAGTGAAGAAGCAAATTGTGCAGAGGATGAGGAGAGTCTATAGGGAGAAATAGATAGGTTACATGAGAGCACAAGGGTCCAGAAAATGGATTACAATGTTGGTAAATGTGAGGTCGTCCACTTTGGAAGGAAAATAGAAGATCAGGTTATTATTTAAATGGTGAAAAATTGTAGTATGTTGTTGTACAGAAGGATGTGGAAGGGCTTCATGCATGAATCACAAAATATTGGGTTTCCAAGTGCAAATGTTATCAAGACGGCAAGTGGAATGCTGGGCTTCATTGTTAGAGAAATTGAATTTAAGAGCAGTGAGGTTATGCTGCAACTGTACAGGATATTAGTGAGGCCACAACTGGAGTACTGTGTGCAGTTCTGGTCTTCATACTTGAGAGAAGGTGTATTGACTTTGGAGCTGATGCAGAGGAGGTTTACCAGGTTGATTTCAGAGATAAAGTGGTTAGCTTATGAGGAGAGATTGAGTTGCCTGAGATTATACTCACTGGAGTTCAGAAGAATAAGAGGGGATCTTATAGAAACATGTAAAATAATGAAAGGGATGGTTAGGATAGAGGCAGCAAAACTGTTTCCACTGATAGGTGAGACTACATCTGGAAGGCATAGCTTCAAGATTCAGGGGAGTAGAGTTAGAATGGAAATGAGGAGGAAATGCTTTTCCCAGAGAATAGTGAATCTGTAACATTCTCTGCCCAGGGAAACGGAAGAGGCTCCTTCATTAAGTATATATTTAAGACACAGTTAAACAGATGTTTACACAGTAGAGCAATTAGCGGAGTCCATGATTAGATCGGCCATGTTGTTTTTGAATTTTGGAAAATGTATAATGAAGACAGATGGCTGCTCTTGCCACTTGATCTTAGGTTCTTGGGTTCTGTCTGCGTGGAGTTTGCTGTCTTGTGTGCATGTGAGTTCAAAATAAATTTTATTATCGGAGTATATAAATATTACCGCATAAATACTGAGATTCATTTTCTTGTAGGCATACTCATCAAATCTATAGAATGGTAAAAATAAAAGGATCCATGAAAGATCAACCAGAGTGCGGAAGACAACATACAGTGCAATTACAAATATAAATAAATAGCAATAAATAATATGAACATGAAATAACAAGATAAAGAGTCCTTAACCATATAACGATTACAGCACGGAAACAGGCCATCTTGGCCCTTCTAGTCCATACCGAGCGCTTACTCTCACCTAGTCCCACCTACCGGCACTCAGCCCATAACCCTCCATTCCTTTCCTGTCCATATACCTATCCAATTTTTTTTTAAATGACAAAATTGAACCTGCCTCTACTGCTTCTACTGGAAGCTCATTCCACACAGCTACCACTCTCTGAGTAAAGAAGTTCCCCCTCGTGTTAGCCCTAAACTTTTGCCCCAACTCTCAACTCATGTCCTCTTGTTTGAATCCCCCCTACTCTCAATGGAAAAAGCCTATCCACTTCAACTCTATCTATCCCGCTCATAATTTTAAATACCTCTATCAAGTCCCCCCTCAACCTTCTATGCTCCAAATAATAAAGATCTAACTTGTTTAACCTTTCCCTATAACTTAGGTACTGAAATCCAGGTAACATTCTAGTAAATCTTCTCTGTACTCTCTCTATTTTGTTGACATCTTTCCTATAATTCGGTGACCGGAACTGTACACAATACTCCAAATTCGGCCTTACCAATGCCTTGTACAATTTTAATATTACATCCCAACTTCTATACTCAATGGTCTGATTTATAAAGGCCGACATACAAAAAGCTTTCTTCACCACCCTATCCACATGAGATTCCACCTTCAGGGAACTATACACCATTATTCCTGGATCACTCTGTTCTACTGCATTCCTCAATGCCCTACCATTTACCATGTATGTCCTATTTTGATTAGTCCTACCAAAATGTAGCACCTCACACTTATCAGCATTAAACTCCATCTGCCATCTTTCAGCCCACTCTTCTAACTGGCCTAAATCTCTCTGCAAGCTTTGAAAACCTACTTCATTACCCACAACGCCACCTATCTTAGTATCAACTGCATAATTACTAATCCAATTTACCACCCCATCATCCAGATCATTAATGTATATGGCAAACAACATTGGACCCAGTACAGATCCCTGAGGCACTCCACTAGTTACCGGCCTCCAACCTGACAAACAGTTATCCACCACTACTCTCTGGCATCTCCCATCCAGCCACTGTTGAATCCATTTTACTGCTTAAATATTAATACCTAATGATTGAACCTTCCTAACTAACCTTCCGTGTGGAACCTTGTCAAAGGCCTTACTGAAGTCCATATAGACAACATCCACTGCTTTACCCTCATCAACTTTCCTAGTAACCTCTTCAAAAAATTCAATAAGATTTGTCAAACATGACCTTCTTCGCACAAATCCATGTTGACTGTTCCTAATCAGACTCTGCCTATCCAGATAATTATATATACCATCTCTAAGAATACTTTCCATTAATTTATCCACCACTGACATCAAACTTACAGGCCTATAATTGCTAGGTTTACTCTTAGAACCCTTTTTAAACAATGGAACCACATGAGCAATACGCCAATCCTCCGGCACCATCTCCGTCTGTAATGACATTTGAAATATTTCTGTTAGAGCCCCTGTTATTTCTATACTAATCTTAAAGTGTAAGATTATTAAAGTCCTTAAAGTGAGATTATTACTTGTGGGAACATCTCAATGGATGGGCAAATGAGTGTAGTTATCCCCTTTGTTCAAGAGCCTGATGGTTGTGGGTTCTAACTGTTCTTGGACCTACCTCTTGTACCTTCTCCCTGAAGACAGCTGTGAGAAAAGAGCACAACCTGAGTGGTGAGGATCTCTGATGATAGATGCTGCTTTCCTCCACCAGTGTTTTATGTAGATATGCTCAATGGTTGGGAGGGCTTTGCCTGTGATTTACTGGGCTGAATCCATTACCTTTTGTAGGATTTTCCGTTCAAAGGCATTGGTGTTTCCATTCCAAGTTGTGATACAGCTAGTCAATATACTCTCCCCCACACATCTATAGAAGTTTGTCAGAGTTTTTGATGCCATGCCGACTCTCTGCAGACTCCTAAGGAGGTAGAGGAGGAGTGTCCTCTAGGGTTCCCCTTGTCTTCACCTACCACCCCACCAGCCTCTGGATCCAACGTATAATTCTCCGTAACTTCCGCCACCTCCAACGGGATCCCACTACCAAGCACATCTTAGGAGATCTAGGCCTCATATGGAGCCAGTGATCATTAATGGAGAATGTGTGGAGCAGGTTAAGTCCTACAAGTATCTGGGAGTACAGTTAGACGAGAAGCTAGACTGGACTGCCAACACAGATGCCTTGTGCAGGAAGGCACAGAGTCGACTGTACTTCCTTAGATGCCTTGTGCAGAAAGGCACAGAGTCGACTGTACTTCCTTAGAAGGTTGGCGTCATTCAATGTTTGTAGTGAGATGCTGAAGATGTTCTATAGGTCAGTTGTGGAGAGCGCCCTCTTCTTTGTGGTGGCGTGTTGGAGAGGCAGCATTAAGAAGAGGGACGCCTCACGTCTTAATAAGCTGGTAAGGAAGGCGGGCTCTGTCGTGGGCAAAGTACTGGAGAGTATAACATCGGTAGTAGAGCGAAGGGCGCTGAGTAGGCTACGGTCAATCATGGAAAACCCTGAACATCCTCTACATAGCACCATCCAGAGACAGAGAAGCAGTTTCAGCGACAGGTTGCTATTGATGCAATGCTCCTCAGACAGGATGAAGAGATCAATACTCCCCAATGCCATTCGGCTTTACAATTCAACCGCCAGGAGTAAGATATGTTAAAGTGCCGGGGTTAGGGCTCAATGTATTTAAGTAAACTACTTAAGAACTTTTTAAAAGCTATTATTAATGCTTTTTGATAGGGTGATTTTAGATGCATATCATATTTTTACTGAGTTAAGTATTGTATGTAATTAGTTTTGCTACAATAAGTGTATGGGACATTGGAAAAAATGTTGAATTTCCCCATGGGGATGAATAAAGTATCTATCTATCCATCTATCTATCTATCTATCTTTCCCTCCCCCCTCTTTCTGCTTTCCACAAGGATTGATCCCTACACGACTCCCTTGTCCATTCATCCCCCCCCCATCCCTTCCCACCGATCTCCCTCCTGGCACTTATCCTTGTAAACGGAACAAGTGCTACACCTGCCCTTACACTTCCTCCCTCACCACCATTCAGGGCCCCAGACAGTCCTTACAGTTGAGGCGACACTTCACCTGTGAGTTGACTGGTGTGGTATACTGCGTCCGGTGCTCCCGGTGTGGCCTTTTATATATTGGTGAGACCTGACGCAGACTGGGAGACCGTTTTGCTGAACACCTACGCTTGGTCCGCCAGAGAAAGCAGGATCTCCCAGTGGCCACACATTTTAATTCCACGTCCCATTCCCATTCTGATATGTCTATCCATGGCCTCCTCTGCTGTCAAGATGAAGCCACACTCAGGCTGGAGGAACAACACCTTATATACCAGCAGGGTAGCCTCCAACCTGATGGCATGAACATTGACTTCTCTAACTTACGTTAATGCCCCTCCGCTTCTTACCCCATCCCTGATATATTTAGTTTTTATTTTTTCTCTCTGCCTATCACTCTGCCTGCTCTCCATCTCCCTCTGGTGCTCCCCTCCCCCTTTTTTTCTCCGTAGTCCTCCCGTCCCATGATCCTTTCCCTTCTCCAGCTCTGTATCTCTTTTGCCAATCACCAGTCTGGCTCTCAGCTTCACCCCACCTCCTCCGATCTTCTCCTATCATTTCGCAATTTCCCCTCCCCCTCCTACTTTCAAATCTCTTACTATCTTTCCTTTCATTTAGTCCTGACGAAGGGTCTTAGCCTGAAACGTCGACAGTGCTTCTCCCTATAGATGCTGCCTGGCCTGCTGTGTTCCACCAGGATTTTGTGTGTGTTGCTGGAATTTCCTCTGTTACCGCTTGCATATTAATAACTAATGGTTGGCAGTAACTGCACACAATAAATTTCCCTGTGTAAGTGGGTGACAGAAAATTGTTGATGGGTGAGTTTGGGGTGGGTGAAGTGGGTGGGAATTTAATATGTATGCAAGCAAATAAAAAAGCTTAAAGTAAAGTGTGCTTAATGGTCAATACAGTTGTGAGAGATGAAGAACACATATTCGTTCTTTATGATTCTATGATGTTGAGTTCCTGCTCCGCTGCTTAAGAGATCTGTATGGAAAGTAGCAAGTGATGCAGTATATCCAACCATGATTATGGAAAACAAGGACTGGGGTAAAATTTTAAGCACTTTTTAATCCCTGAGGAAAGAACAATGGATTTGTAGTATAATCCATTCCCTAGAAATGAATAGAGAATTTACCTTCTCCATTGGGAGCAGAAAGATGTAATATCTGTGTGATCCAACGTCTCTGATTTTTAATCGACAATGGACTTTCAGTCTCCAGGTTCCAGCTAAACACCATAAATTTGTTGCATGTAACCCAGTGACCACTCACATTGACCCTGCATTCCATGCTACAAGTTACAAAACCCATTATACAACCGAAATTGTGTCTGAAGTATTTTTTAAATTTCCTTTGGCTTGTCCATGATTCAAATATTAATCTGTTTGTTTTTAATGCATTCTCATCCCTGTTGATGAATAATGGAGCAGCATGTGAATACGCTTAGGCATTTGCTAAGACAATTGGCAGTAGCAAATATTAAATATGTACTCTTTGGCTTACTGTTAGCAATCTTTATTCTCAGTTGGTTGTAGGTCCCCTCCAGGAGTTCAGTACAAATTCCTAACTGATGCTCCATAGCAGCACTAATGGAGTTCTGTAATATAAGTTCGCAGTTATTTTTTGTTTGAAATATTAAACATCTGCCTTCTCAGGAGGTTGCAGAAAATATCACAATACTGTTCGGAAACAAACTGCATGCAAGTTCCATTTTACAATGAAAATCCATCAGACTACACAATTCTATAGATTACAGATTATCTAACCATTCATTGTTGCTAGTGCAATTTTAGGCCTAAATAGGTTTTTGCATTTTCTTACATTCCAACACTAATTGCACTTTTTAAGAAAAAAATGTATTTTATTACTTTAATAGATGTTAATACGTTTGAGGACCGCGAATCCAAGTTGCAACACTTTCAAAATACCGGAGAAACTCAGCAGGTCAGGCAGCATCTACAGAAAGGAATAAATAGTCCATACTTTGGTCCTGATGAAGGGGCTCGGTCTGAAACATCGACTGCTTATTCCTTTCCCTGGATGCTGCTTGGCCTGCTGAGTTCCTTCAGCATTTTGTATGTGTTACTCTGGATTTTCTGCATCTGCAGAATCTCTTATTCTCCTCTTTGAAGTTCACCTTCCCCAGTGGTAACACAGCAAGAGTAATGTGACTGGTTGATTGTATTGTCACTTCTTTCCAGAAACCTGTCAGCCCACTGCAGAGGAAATTATGGGATACTGGTGAGTGAACAAAACAATATGCATTGCCGTAGTAAGGATGGTGATGAGTCTCTAAGGTTGCAAGTAAAGTACATCAGAGAAGAAAGGGACTTCAAGGGGATTGCCTGATATTGGCACAGGATTATGGTGGAATGTGAAAATACAAGTCCGAGGGCATAAATTTCCATCAGCTCTGCCTTCAAACTCATTAAGATTTGGAATAATATCTGAATGCCATCTGTTATGCCAGCTTCCTTTTCAATTCAAACTGATATGAAGAGGAAAATGGGCCAGGAGTGGAATATCTCATTGAAGGAATTATATATGTTTGAAAAGTAAAACAATGCAGAGCTTTGAAGAAACAATGCAGTATTTAAACAATCACAGTATTACTCTCAGAGAACTGATAGAGGTACAATATACTGTATAGACTTCCACTGTTCAATAATACCTTACAATTCTCTTTTTATTAGACATAGCCAAAGGGTAAATGTATATTCGAACAATGCACTTCCTCTCTTAAAAATCCCCTGCTGTGTTTCCACCATATCTCATCTGCAACGCTTAATGCTCTGTGTAGACAACAGTAATAGTAAAAGGCAAATCTTCTATCAGATTAAAACCAATGAATGCTATTCCATCATCTCAAAGTTGACAGGGGATTTAATAAGGCAAAGGGATGATTACAGAGGAAATTATTTTGAGACATGCAAATTTACTTTTAGGAGTATGAAAGGAAGGAAAGAAATTTATTATCACTGACTTAAATGACATGACATTTGTTGTTCTGCGGCAACAGTACAGTGTAAAGACATAAAATCACTATAAATATAAGTAAATAAAAAGTGCAAAAAGACAAAAAATTGTTTACTTCTGTGTTGAAACAAGCAAAGCAGAATCTATGGCTGGAAAAAAATAAGAAGGGAAAGACCATGGAGTAATATAAAACTAACATCAGTAAATTTGAACCATGAAGCTGCTAGGTGTATTTAAAAAGCCAAATTAATTGGGGACTATAGGATTTGATATTTGACCTTCATCTTTGTGTGAAGCACCAGTACCTATGGTCTTCATAAAAGTTGATAAATCATGCTCACAATTTTTAACAAATAATCATCAGTTCCACACTTCTTTTGTGCAGTCTACCAGCCAATCTTCTGGCAATGTCGCACTGTAACTTGTGTTGTTTTTATATACCTAGCAGGCAAAGTTTAATTTTGTCAGATACTGGACCTTTTTCCAAAGTGACCTGCTTAGATCGAAGAAAATCCATGCAATGATATGCCAGTAATAAAGCTAACTTTAAATCCCTGCATATTTGAAATAATTTTACTTCTAAGAAGATGATCTCTGATTTTTTGTCAAATATATCTAATTCAAAATAAACCTAATTCTGTAGAATGAATGCTATAAAATGAAAAAGAATTGTTAAAAGAAAAGTAGACTTTCTGCAGTATATTCAAGGTATTCACAGAATAATTTGTAACTGCTGTTTCTGTGAGGCTCTGAGTGTTATTGTTAATTCTTTCGCAACCCCTCTGATATACTGTAGGTTGAAATTCTGAGTCCTCAGTTCTAGGAGATGAAGATTTACTGCTTTATGCAATGGAACAAGAACACTCACAGACATTAATCTTTCAAAGATAGCCTAAAACTAGCTGATCACTGCCAGTGTTTCACAGAGATAGTTGTGCTCCAGATACCAGACTGTGAGCTTTAGTTGCTAAGGTGAAGCTTTAGTGAACTTGGTTTGTCAATTTAAGGCCAACACTGAGATAATCCCTATAGAGAAGAAATCTGAACAGGCATCGAGAGTTCAGATAGATGCTTATTGCTCACAAAGGTTTTCACTGATAGACAGCTGCTTCTAGATCCTTCACTCTGGGATTTAGTGAGAGTTCAAATGATCAAAAACATAAAAAGTCACACAAAATGACTGGATTTTGCTTATTTTTCCTGAAGATTATTTAGCATCTATCTTTAAATGCAACATGTGAACGACAATACATGAACTCGTGAAGCTTTCAGAACTAGAAGAGTAGTATTTCACTTGATCTCAAAGACTTACACAGCATCCTTTAAATCAAACTGATTTATATGCAGCAAGACAGTAACAATGAGTTGCAACTGATTTTTAACATAACAAATACAATGCTGGAATTAACAGGCAATTTGATGTGACCTTTTTGATCAGAATATTGCACATCTAGACACAGCTATTATCATTATGCTGTAATTAACTGATTGATTGTTTAATGAGAAAGTAATGTCAGTGGAATAATCAGCACAGGAGCTATTTGTACTGGCAAGGATGCTTTTCTTTAGTTTCTAATGAGTTTACAGCAGATTTATAAATCAGTGACATCATTAACATAGTGCTTGACCTCAAGGCTTAGTTCTGAAAGTCATACATTTCCTTCCATACCTTCAACGTTTCTATAGCAGGGATCAGTGCATACCGAAAACTAGTGACACTATATCTTACTGAACTCAAGAAACCTGCAACAAGGCAAGCTCATAGTTTGATCTAAAAGCAAACTGTAACTACTCTCCAACTAAAATTAATTACATGCAAGGCAGAATGTTTCTAGGATTTTCTTTTAATGTGTTCGTGTTCATCATCAGCAATATGGCCAAGGCCAGTGTTTATGGCACCGTCCTAGTTGGCCTCAATTCAGTGATTTGCTAAAAAAAATCCCAGAGCACACTCAAGAGTTAATCACATTCGTATGTCCAATCACATATGGATCAGACTGGATAAAGAAGTGAAACAGGTTTCCCTCATGAACATTAGTGATTCATGCATGTGTCATGACATTCTACCTGTTCTTATTGTTGATAGCTGCATTTAAAAAATGCTTAATCTCAAATTGACTCCGAGCACGCTTCTTTGGCAAGAATTCCACACCCTGCACTAATGATCCCTATTCCCATCTTAACCCTCCTCCTCCTCCTCCTCCTCCTCCATTTAGACACCTTCCTCTGGTTCTCTACTTGCTCTGGATCTTTTCATCTTGAATTGCTGACAAGACATCAACCATCTTGACTTCAGCACTTCTCACTCCTCCACATAACATACACCCTCTAAATGTACTGCCTTCCACTCGCTCCACACAAATCCCAACCTTACCAATGAACCTGCAGACAAAGGGGGTACTGTTGTAGTGTGATGAAGTAATCTCTTCTTTGCTGAGGCCTAACGGCAACTCTCAGACACTTTCTCATACCTACCCCTTGAAGAGGACCTCACCCTGGACCATCAGGAAACAGCCTCCAACAGCATCACTGACCCCATCAACTCTGGAGAACATCCATCCACTGCCACCAAACTGGTAGTTCCCTTACCCACACTGTTTGCTTCTTCCTTCCACCCAAGATCCACAAACCCGACTGTCCAGGTAGGCCTATTGTCTCTGCCCACTCCTGCCCCACTGAATGAGTCTCCTCATACCTCAGTTCTATTTTATCCATCCTGGTCCAATCCCTTCTCACCTACATCCACAAAACTTCTCATGTTCTCGATTTCCTCACCAACTTTCAATTTCCTGGCCCAGACAACCTCATTTTCACCAAGGATGTCCAGTCCTTATATACTTCTATCCCCCATCAAGAAGGCCTTAAATCTCTCCACTTGTTTCTCAATAAAAGTACCAACCAGTTTCCCCCCACCACCCCATCACTGCCCTCATCAAAGTTTCCTTCATTTTTTCCTACTTTTTCCAGACACAAGGGGAAGCCATGGATACTGCATGGCCACAGCTATGCCCACCTCTTTGCTGGCTACATAGAACAATTCATGTTCCAAGCCTTCCCCGGTTATGCTCACCAAGTCTTCCTCCCCTACATTGACATCTACATTGGTGCTGTTTCATGCAGCCATACTGAGGTCATCAATTTTATCAAGTTTGCCTTTAATTTCCACTCTGCAATTAAAATCACTTGGTCCATTTTTGACATGCCTTTCTCCTTTCTCAATCTTTCTCTCTCCATCTCTGGAGATAACCTGTCAACCGACATATTTTATAAATGTACTGATTCCCATGGTAATCTTAACAATACCTCTTCCCACCTCATCTTCCATAAAAATGCTATTCCCTTTTCTCAGTTCCTTTGTCTCCGCTGCATCTGTTCCCAAGATGTGGCTTTCCTTTCCAGAGCATCAGAGATGTCCATCTTCTTCAAAGAATGGGCAATCCCTTCCTCCACAAACTCACAACTCCTCAATTTCCTGAACATCCATGCTCACCCCATTGTCCCACAGCCTTAACAGAGTTCCTTTAATCCTCACCTACCATCCCACGAGCCTCTGCATCCAACGCATCATTCTCTCCAAAGGCATCCCACCACCAAGCATAGCTTTGCTTCCTCCCCTCTCTCTACCTTCTGAAGGGATTTCTCCCTCTGTGATACCCTTGTCCGTTCATCCCTCCCCAATAATCTCTCTCCCAGCACTTAACTTTGCAAGCTTCCAAAGTGCTACACCTGCCCATTCACCTCATCCCTCACCTCCATTCAGGTCCTTAAACAGTCCTTAAAGATGGGGCAACACTTCCCCATAAATCTGCTGGGGTTTGTTATTGTGTCAAGTGCTCCCGATGAAGCATTCTCTACATGGGTGAGACCCATCATAAATCAGGGACTGCTTCATTGAGCACCTCTGCTCCATTCACCTAAACGGAAACTTCCTGGTGGCCAAACATTTTAATTCTGATTCCCATTCCTGTTCTGTCAGTATGTGGCTTTGTCTCGTACGACAAAGAAGCCACCCTCAGAGTGTAGGAGTACCACCGTCTAGGTAGCCTCCAACCGGATGGCATGAATATTGATTTCCTGTTTCGGGAAAAAAAAGATATTCCCTCCCCTTCCCCTCTTCTTCTATTCTCCACTTCTGGCCTCTTACCTCTTTCACCTTCCTATCACATTCCCCTGCATCTCATCTTCCTTCCCTTTCTCCTATAGTCCACTCTGCTCCCCCCATCTTTTTATTCTGGTGTCTTCCCCTTTCATTTCCAGATCTGAAGAAAGGTCTCGGCCTGAAATGTTGACTGTTTATTCATTTCCATAGATGCTGTGTGACCTGTTGAGTTCCTCCAGCATTTTTTGTGTGTTGTTCCAGTGATAGTTGTTCTGAATTTATATTCCCAGTTGCCCTTGTCTGATTTGAATTTGTATCTATGTAGGCAACATCCACGCTCAACAATCTCCTTCATTACCTCCTGAATAATTACCTCCTAGATCAAGTTAGACAAACATGGCATGCGTCACACAAAGCTCTGCGGACTGTCACTAGGAAGATCATGGTTTTCTAAAATTTCATAATCCTATCCCCAGGAATTTTCTTTAATAGCTTCCATTATTGACGTGAGACTCACTGATCTAAAGTTTATAGGATTATCACTTTTTTTCTTTTTTAAACATTAGAACAAAATTAGCTGCTCATCAGTCCTCTGCAACCTTGCCTGTGTTAGAAATGACACAAAGATATTGGTCAAAGCTTGAGCCATCTCATCTCTTGTCTCTCTCAGTAACCTGGACTATATCGCAGCAGGCCTTAGGGATATATCCACCTTAACATTCTTCAAGAGAAACACTTAGTGGTTTCAATACTACCCTTTTCTTAATGTCAAAATTTCTCAGCGTATTAGCATATTCCACACTGATCTCACTGTCCTCCACGTTCTTCTCCTTTGTAGATGCAGAGGCAAAGTAGTTATATAGGACCTTTCCATTGTTCTAAACCTGAAAACACCTGTTCCATTTATACTTTACCTCCCACAGATCAACAGTGTTGTTTGGTAGGTTAATAGAGTGCTACAAATTGGATCTAATAAAGGTGGGTGGTAGGTGAATTGGGATGGAGGAAGCTGATGATAGATACATACATACTTCATTGATCACAAAGGAAATTACAGTATCGCAGTAGCGTTACAAGTGCACAGATATACAAATATTAGGAGAGAAGTTAGAAAAAAAATTTTAAATCACCTCGAAGAGTCTAACTGGAGGGGGATGTCACTTCCCCAGCTATAGGTTGACTCATTATAGAGCCTAATAGCAGAGGGTAAGAATGACCTCATATAACACTCTTTAGAGCAGCACAGTTGTCTTAGTCTATTACTAAAAGTGCTTCTCTGTTCAGCCAAGTTAGCATGCAGAAGGTAAGAAACATTGTCCAGTATTGGCTGGATTTCCCGTGAGGTCCTTCGTTCTACCACAGCCGCTAGTGTGCCCAGTTTGACTCCTATAACAGGTCCAGCCTTTCTAATCATCTTATTGAGCCTGTTGACATCATCTGTGTTAATGTCAATGACCCAGCATACCACTGCATAGAAGATTGTGCTGGCAACAACAGACTGATAGAACATGTGAAGGAGAGGCCTACATACTCCAATGGACCTTAGTCTCCTCAGGAAGATGGGGATGTCATGGGAAATAAAAATACTGTAGGATTAGTGCAGATTGCTGTTTGATAGCTAGGGTGGATGAGGCGGTCCAAAGTGTCTATTTCCTTGAATGTCAGTTTCCCCTATGACATTTAGAATCAACAGGACTTGAAGGAACCCACGTTTCACCTACAAGCTAGCCTTTTCCCGAAAATCTAAAGGCCAACAGAGGATGATCATTTAGATCGAATGGTGCAGAGGAGTTAAGGAAGTTCTCAATTTGGGGTAAGGGTGAGATCCGCGTCTCAGTCTATCTGTGCATACACAAGCCAGGTTGGATGTTATGTTGAGAACAGGACTGTTTCAGCTCTTGTCCCCTTCATCCATCTTGAGCTGCCACCAGCACTTCAGAATGACTGATAGTATCGAAGTATAATTTCCAATGAAGAATGGAGTGTGACTGGAGCATTAGACCAGGATAGGATTAGCATACAGAAGCCCAAAACCTCTGAGGACAGAGATGGGATTGCAGAATAACCATGGAGTGAATTAAGAGCAGGATGCAGTGCTTCATAAGCCTGCTGCTGTTCGATCTGTCCCCCAGGGTTACATCAACCTTTATAGGCCAATTATTTGATATGGACATTACCAGTGTGTCTCATGTTTTTTATCATTGATTTCAGGGGGTTACATTTTTTCAACCATCAGCCCAGTAAAAACAGAAGTAACTCCATTCTGTAATCACCAGCTTCAGCCTTGCTTTAGTAAAGTCAAAAATATCTTAATGGGAACCTGATTACTAACATTTAGAGCACTGTGTTTCAAAGTTTATTATCTAAAATAGTTCACATGGGATTGCACAGCTGACTAATGCCATGTTGCTGTGTTGATGTGCTATTTCCCTGGATCCCAGTGAGCACAATACAACTTCTATTTCCATCTGGAAGTGGTGAGGAGACCTGCTGACAGAGGAACATGCAATGATTTTAAGTTGATAAACTTTGCAGAAAGAAACTCCTTGCCGAATCTTCAAAGTAGTTCTTTGAGACAAGAAGAGATACTTGGGTGTGAACTCAAACATCCTGCAGCATCTCTTCCCTACAGGGATCCTAGTCAGTTGAAAATTATTATACCAGGATCTGAGCTCTGAATTTTTAGCTCCACATTGGGCCTAATTTTGTGATTTTTATTTCAGCCTCTCAAAGTTGTTATTTTTTATTATTATTATCACATCTTATATTTCTCTCTTACAGTTCTGCCCTGTAGTTTTGATTGCACAATGTTTAATCCAGTTGAAAGGTTCCTGGCTAAAAGCCTCTGTCATAAAAATACTTTTATATGTGGCTAATGGCTGTTCAGATAATTTAAATTGCATCTCATCATGGGGATAGGAGATGTTCTGACTGCATTGTGTAAGTCTTCAATAGCCTCTAGAAATTCCTAAGAAATTTTCCTGATGGCGTTGTAATATTGTTACCCATAGCAACCAGTGAAATTATTACTCCATGGTGTTTCCTTTACCTTTCAAGCACTTCAGTAAATCTGTGCAGTTTCATTCAGGAATAGTAGAATGTTTTATACCAACATTATTTAATTATCCAATGGCGTTTGGATAGACAATGAAAAAGAAAGCATTTCTTGCACATTTTATAGTGTAATTGAGTGGAACTGAAGGTCATTGATAACCTTTAGTTAGTTTCAATGTCACACTGAATCTCTGCCATCTGCTGTATGTCAAAATTTTTCTTCCACAGTTTATAATTTTTAAACAAAAGAGATATAAAACGAACAGAAAGCATTGAGAACAGCAGAACAAACAGCATTTACGGACAGAGAAACAAGGTTAACAGTTCAGGTCTGAAACCCAACAAAAGCCACTTATATAGCATCATTAGTGAGGTTAACATACTTTTCTATGTGATGAAGATTGATACTGACACACGTAAGAAATACTAGGGCTGATGAAAGGCAGGAGTGCAGAGTGATCTTGGGAGTGAATTAGAAGTTAGGGATTTGACAGCTAAAGGAAAAGCTACCAACAGTAAATAAATTTAGCATACAAGTCAGAACTAGATGGGTGTAGGCATCACGGTGTTCAGTCTAAAGGAGATTATGGAAAGGGAAGGGCAAGACCTCAAAGGAATTCAAAAATCAAGGATGAATATTTAAAGGACAGCACACTAGTTAGTTGCAGTTCATTGCAATCTGTGCCATTTTTTGCTAGTATTCCAGTGTTACTACTTTGCTTGTAGCTGATTGTTTGGAGGGTAAGAAGGCAAATGCAGAAATTTGTCTTCATTTACATTTGCTTCATGGTGGCCTGCAGGCTGTGATAGTAACTAATATATAGCAGAGCCAATCTTAGTGAAATCCAGCATCATGCAAGGGTGTTTCTTTCTTACCATTATTCTGCACCCCAATTCTAGCAGACTTCTTGCTTTAGTGGTATTAATCTGTGGAAACAATGGGAAACCGTGTGACCTAAGTTTCTTCCCCTCAGAACCAAGGTCACCCCGACTTATATTGTCTGCAGACTTCACTTGTCTATGATCAGACTGGGTGGTTGAGCTCAAAATTTTCATCAACTTGTTCACCTAAGCATGCTAGTTGAGATTAGATTAGCTTTATTTGTCACCTGTACATTGAAGCATACAGTGAAATGTATGGTTTTGCACCAAATCGAATCAGCAGGGCAGCCCAGAAGTATCACCTAGCTTCCAGTGCTGACATAACCTGCCCACAACCCACTAGCGCTAACCCTACCTGTATGTCTTTGGAATGTGGGAGGGTACGGGAACACCTGGAGGAGATCCACTCAGTCACGGGGAGAATGCACAAACTTCTTGCAGACAGCAGTGGGAATTAAATCCCATTTGGTAAGTGCTGGCTCTGAAATACAATTGTGCTCACCGTGCCACGAGAGAATGAAGTTGCACTCAATACCTTCAAGACAGAAATTCTTCGAAAATCCTGCTTCACTGAATAATACATTGCTCTCTAATAACAAAGGTTCAGACAAAACTTGGAGAATGTGAATTATTTCCCATATTTCAGGAGCCAACTTTTCCCCAAAACAAATAGCACTGATGAACTTCACCATCATCTCTACTGTAGCTGCATTGTTTTTTGGCATCTCAGGAAAGGTATGCTTGAAGATCGGGATCTCAGACCTCACACAAAATTCATGGTCTGCTAGGCAGTGACCCCTGCCCTCTAACACACTATACTTCTGAGGATTAGCCAATTTATACAGCGCACATCATCATGTACAAGAGAAATATGTTGGTTTAGGTTGTGGAATTGTTATTTCTCTTGTATTTTTCTTGTAGCTTAACTTTCCTATGCTTGCTTGGATTTTTATATAATCACCTATACACATACAATGGTTTAGTGAATTTTCCACTAATTGTAGTATGGCTGCCTCTGTATTTTTCTAAAAATAGTTTTTCTATAGAAGGCAGCACACCACTTAAAAGGGGTTATTTTATAGGTTAATTCTTATTTCTGGAATATTGTTATCTTTTTAGTTATTTTTCTAGCTTTTATAAAGGACAACCATACCTTCTGTGTTCTCAGCTCTTCTTTATCAGTTAATTATTTGTTCTTGTAATACATAATGAAACGGCCATAAGTAACAAGTGTCATGCCTCATTTTTTACCCCCGAAGAACCTCTGGATTACCAAGCACCAGAATCCAACAGTAATGACTGTAAAATTACTGACAACGTAAATGAAACCAATCCCAGCATCCTCTACCAGGCCAACATACCCAGCACTGAGACATTAGTTACGCTGAGATGAGCTCATCACCAGGCCACTTCATTCACACCAAACACCTAAAACAAGCATTCTATTTTGAGCTGTCACGGGAAGGGATTTTAGGTGGACCGC
This sequence comes from Hemitrygon akajei, assembly GCF_048418815.1. Classification (NCBI taxonomy): domain Eukaryota; kingdom Metazoa; phylum Chordata; class Chondrichthyes; order Myliobatiformes; family Dasyatidae; genus Hemitrygon; species Hemitrygon akajei. The sequence continues at coordinate 36,444,947 of NC_133143.1, read as the reverse complement.
AGATAAGATACAAGTATGTACCCTGAGGAATTGACTTCTGGGGATCCATGGCTTATGTACTCTATAAAATTAAGGAGCATTCAGGAGGTAGTCTCATATACTTGCAGTGGGAACGCACTGAAGCTCTGCACAAATGGCACAATGTACATACCAATTTAAATGCACCTCACCCAGCTACAGTATACTGTAAGGTGTCCCCTGCCCCAGTTCTGAAAGAGTCTGAAGACCGCATGTAGATCTCATCGGTCACCTCAGAACCTACAGAACTGGAGTGTAAGAGAATCATTCTTGACCCCAAGGGATCATTTAAGAAGAAATTCTGTTATCCATATTTTAATGTGTGCATGTGGCATAAGGTTGTCCTATAGTAAGAGTCTACTATATATCATCAGGGATTAGATTACCCTTATCGTATAGGCAAAGAAATCTATGAGATTCCCAACACACACAAAATACTGGAAGAACTCAATGGGTCAGGGAGCATTTATGTTGGAAAATGATCAGTCAATATTTTGGGACATCCTGGCCCAAAGCTCCAACTGTTCATGTTCTTCCATTGATGCTAGCTGACTTGCTGAGCTCCTCAGCATATTGTACATGTTGATCCAGATTTCCAGCATCTGCAGTGTCTCTTGTGTCTGAGATTCGTCATTTTTTTGCTCTGTCCTGCATCACAAGATTCACAGTTTGTTCACAGTGCTGCTGCTAAATAAGGCCTCGCAAAGATGTCGGATTTAATATAGTGTCCTTTTATTTCTGTCTTTCTCCTGCATTATTTGTGAACAGCAACTGCAAGAGCAGAGAATTGCCTCAAGGCATTTCTCTGTCAAGAGTGCAACTAAAAGCCATAATTAGGACATTGCCTTGGCTTCAACTTTATGTGCTTTAATTCCACTCACTAGCTCAGTCTAATACAATAACTATTAATCTTCAATTAATTCAAAAAGCAAAAAGAAGCCAGTCATATGAATGAAACACTTAAATTCTTCCAGCAGTCTAATCAATACATTGAGTAGGACAAATTTCAGTAAAATGAACTCACTGAAATATAGAAACATAGATTTTCTACAGAACAGAAAAAAATCATTCAGCCCATTCAGCTCAATGGTCTGAAAAATAACTGTCCATATTCGTTCATGAAACATCGAGGTTTTATAAGCATATTTCCCATGTGGCTGTTCTATTTAAAGGACATTCTTTGTTCCTACTGAGATCTGTGATTTTCTATGCGTAATCTCAAACTGCAGTCTCACAAAGGTCACGTTTAAAGTTACAGTCAATCTTAACTTCCTGGCCTCAGGATCATTCCAGGTTGCTGCTGCCGCTACCTGTCTCATCTCATTGTTTGCGTCAGGCAGGTTATCCAAACTGCACACTGGAATTCCAAACTTCATCGAAGTTTCCACTATCCTACTGGAGCAGGCAAAATCGACTAGAATTGTATTGTCCAGCAAAGTGCTGGTGTGGCATTAAGCTCCTACAGAACTTCCTTCCACGCTGCAGCCCTGGAGTAACTCCACAGCCTTCACACACTCAGTGGCAATTTATTAGGTACTTCCTGTACTTAATAAAGCAGTTACTGAGTGTACGTTCATGGTCTTCTCCTGCAAAAGCCCATCCGCTTCAGGGTCTGATATGTCGTGCATTCAGAGATGCTCTTCTGCACCCTACTGTTGTAATGCATGGTTATTTGAATTAATGTCACCTTTCTGTCAACCTGAACCAGTCTGGCTGTTCTTCTCTGACCTCTCCCATTAACAAGACATTTTCTGCCACAGAACTGCCAATAATGATGTTCTGTTTTGTTTTTCACATCATCCTCTGTAAACTCTGGAGACTGCTGTGCATGAAATTTCCAGCAGTTTCTACGATAGCCCATCAGGCACCGACAATCATTCCCCAGTCAAAGTCACTTAGACCACATTTCTGAGCAACACACACAGAACGCTGAAGAAACTCAGCAGTCCAAACAGCATCTATAGAAAAAAGTGCGGTCGACGTTTCAGGCCGAAACCCTTCTGCAGGACTGAAGAAAAAAAGCCGAGGAGTAGATTGGAAGGTAGGGGGAGGGGAGAGAGAAATGCCAGGCCACATTTCATCCCATTCTGATGTTTGATTTGAACAACTAAACCTCAACCATGTTTTTGTGCATTGAGTTGCTACAACATGATTGGCTGATTAGATATTTGTATTAAAGAGCAGGTGTATAGGTGTATCTAATAAAGTAGCCACTAAGTGTCCATGATTCTTTGCCAAATAGTGACCCTAAGGAAAACATTTAATCTCAACCAATTACTGCAGCAGCTTTTCAATCCATAGCAATACCAACCTTTCAGAGAAACAGTGTTGGTTCTCTTGTGTCAAAGTCACAGAAAAAGACCCACTGAATTTGTGCTATTAATCACCTATTTACATTAATCGTATAAAAATTGTTCTTTTATTTTAATTCTTCACACACTTCTATCGGCTTTCTCCAGTTTCCACCTCCTTTTTAATATGAGAGGAAACGTTCGCACACAGAGGAAAGCCATACAGTCCCACGGAGCACATGTAAGCTTCCTAGAGACAGCACTCAAGATCAGTTATTGGATCCGGGTTTCTGGTGCTAGAAGGCAGTAGGTCTACTAGCTGTAGCACTGTGCCACCTTATCAAATGCAGCCATCAGGCCAACTGCTGCCGTCTGTGAGAAGATGTGGATCAATAGAGGACACCACACTAAAATTAAGATCATTAGTTTAAGCTTGGTGTTAAACAGGAAAATGAAACAATGCTCTTTAGTAACAGTTAGAATTGAAGATCTTAATCCTTACACAACTTTCTCAAATATGATTAGGGATTTACAGTGCTATTGTTATGTCATTAAAAGTGATGAAACCAAAGAATTTCCTCAGGTTATTTTTGGTGTTAAATTTTAGCTCACCAGTTCAGCTAATCCACCAGCATGGCTAGGATATCTTGAACTCTGTTGTTATCCTCCAGATTGCCCTGGAAATTGTAACCATGCTCAAATCACTCACATATAAAGATGAACAATGGTTCCCATTCCTTATTTCTGGGAAACACGAATTTCTATCTTCCTCCTACAGAAAATACAGTTCATCAGTATCTTAAACTGTTCATCAGTTCTCTCCATTTCCTGACATTAAGCTAGTTGGTTTCTAGTGCTGCCATTGCTCATTTTGTTCTATTTCTGCCTGGCAATCTTCAGTTCCATTTTTCTTGGGCAGATTCATTTTGAATCACTGAAGCTGAACCTCCTCCAATGAAGCCTTTTTATTCTTGATTGTTGCTTGTTCTTTTCCATTATATTTATGAATACACCAATCACTGATTCTCAAATGACACTTGCTCTGTTGGACTAAACTCCTTCCATGGAACTATATATCATAATGCCTCCTTCCTCAGGACTGAGTACTTCCAGCATTTTCCATTTTTATGTCTCCTTCCTTATAACCCCAGAAGCTGATGAATGATGACAACTGTTCAGCCAAATATGCTTCAAGCATCCCCCGACCACCACGACTATTAAACTGTTACTACCACTGTGTGTTTTAGGATAGTTCATATTCTCCATGATAACCAATCTCTATGTTTTACACCTCTTAACTATTTTCTCTGCTCTATCTATAGAATAATGGCCTTTAGTCCTGCAATAGTTCTTTATGTTTTCATAACTCTAGCTAAATAGATTCTGACCTAAACATCTCTGGAATATAATCTTTCTTTAAAACTGGGGAATTGTCCTTAACCATTACAACCACACTAACTGATTTCTACTATATATCCATCCTGAATAGGTTGTATACTGCATTTATTTTAGTAAAACCATGATTTTCATCATAGTGTTATAATTCCTTGTGCCCATTATTTTCAGCAGTTTACCATCCTTATTTACCACTCTTCTTCATTCATTTAAATTCAGAAATTGTAATCCTACCTTAGACTCTCTAATATGATTTCCAGGTGGTATCCATTTCTGTATTTCACAGATTTATATGCTACCCTTTGGTGCTGTTTGGAGATTTACATGGTCATGTTTGGATCAGGTTGCTGTTTTAAGACCAACACCAAAGATTTCAGCAAAAATGTTCAACATTCAAGGTGAATTTATTACAAGAGTACACACATGTCACTACACGCAGCCCTGTGATTCTTATTCCTGTGGGCATACTCAGCAAATCTATAGAAAAGTAACTACAAACAGGATTTAAAAAAGAGCAAGAGGACAGAAGACAACAAAATGTGCAAATACAAATATAAATAAATAACAATAAATAACAGGACTGGGAAATAACAAGATAAAGAGTCCTTAAAGTGAGATCATTGGTTGGGGCAACATCTCAATAGACGAGTGCAGTTGTCCTCTTTTGTTCAAGAGCCTGATGGTTGAGGGGTAGTAACGGTCCTTGAGCCTGATGCTGTGAGTTCTGAGGCACTTGTCCCTTCTACCTGATGGCAGCAGTGAGAAAAGAGCATGGCCAGGGTGCTAAGGATCTTTGATGATGGATAAAAATCCGTATTAAAACTTCGGTGCAGTTCGAAAGGAGTTATGAACAGTCAAATTTTTGAACCGCCCTCTAAGTTGTATGAAAAAGATCAAATGGGTCCTTACAATAAAAACAGCTGAGTTTTTTGTTGCTGTGCTGGCCAGAATTTACCCAATATCACAGAAGTTGTTTGTATAGTAATTTATTTCAATGGAATCAATAGAATATATGTGCAAAAAATAAGTCATCTCTTTCCTACTCATGAAAAGTGACTTCCATACAAAGGTACTTCATTGGTCATAAAATGTTGTCAGCATGCCAGTAAAAAAAAATAAGCTATATAAAATACATTGTATAAAATATATGAAGGGCCTTTGGCCTAAAACATAAACTCTGTTTCTCTTCCCACAGACACAGTATAGCTTGACATGCTGAGAATTTCCAGCATTTCCATTTTTACATTAGATAAAAGGCATTATCTGTTAACCAATTGATTCTGCTCTTCGACATGTTTCACAAAAATTAAGTGGAATCTGAAAATAAGAGAAAGAACAGCAAGAAACAAAGATTTTAAATAGAACAACTCCACGGTGACAATGTAAAAAGAAAGAAATCTGCTAAGGGAGCATTCTTGTAAATTATATTTGAACAGATTCTCAAAGTATAGGTTCAAATATAAGTTACAAAAAATTAGTATATGGAAAGTATCTTAATTCTAGCTATATCAACTGGGCAGTAGAGATTTACATAAAAAAACACAATTGTTGAATATTGCTGTGTGTAAAGGTGCTTAAATTGATGATCAAGATATCATTTGCACTAACAGTGAACAACCAAATGATGCATATTTAAAATAATTAACAAGGAACGAGTTGGAGTATTTAACTCTAGTCACCACGCTTTAGGTACAATGTAGAGGTTCTAGAAAGCATGCGGTAGTGATTGACTAGAATGGTTCCAGGAATGAATGACGTCAGCTATGAGGCTAGACTGGGAAAGCTGGGCTTGTTCACCTTGAGACCCCAAAGACTGCAAGAAGACTTAATCTTGATATGCATGATCATGGTGATGCAGAGAAGGCAAAGAAGTAGGACCTGTTCCTAGTAGAGTGTATAGGTTGAGGTTGTTGAACATTTGGAAAAATCTCTGACAATATCAGGCTTGAAAATACTGAAAATCAGGAAGTCCATCACTTGGAGCAGCTGAATATTTGTAACCATTGTACAGGTACAGGTACAGCATTGCCATCTAACAGACAATAAGGAAACACACAAAATGCTGGAGGAACTCAGCAGGTCAGGCAGCATCAATGGGGAGGAATAAACAGTCAACGTTTTGAGCTGAGACCCTTCAACAGGACTGGGCAGGAATGGGGAAGGAGACAGAGGTCTATTCAGCCATATTTATTTATTGGGGTACAACATGGAATAGGCCCTTCCGGCCTTTCAATCCCAATTTAATCCTAGCCTAATCATGGGACAGTTTTTATAATGACAAATTAACATATTGAACTACAGAAGGAAACTGGAGCACCTGGAAGAAACTCTTGTGTCCACAGGGAGAACATACAAACCCCTTACAGACAACAGTGGGAATTGAACCCAGGTCACTGGTATTATAGAGCGTTATGCTAACCACTTACATTACCATGCCACACAAATCCGAATCCAGGCTGTTCACCACAATGATGAAAGATGTTGATGTCGGTGTTATCAATACACAGTTTGGATTTCATAAGGACCATGCTCCAGACTTAATTTATGCTTTGACTTTCAACATATTTTATAAGGTTATAATTCAAAATAGTGTGATTAAAATGAGAACAAATGGCTGTGAGATGAGGCTTTAAGTTGGATTATTAATTGACAAGATAATAAGCAAAAGGTAGTAATCAGCACTGATAGTTCTAAATGGACAGCTGTGACAGGTTAAGCCCTCCAGAGATTGGTCCTATGACTTTTGCTGTACAAAATATCCAACAGTGACCTTCACAAGGATGATCTAAATAGAAATCCATGATTTGTGAATGGTGCAAAGTCACGCAAGGAAAACAGAACAAGCAAAGGAAATTAATAATGCTTAAAGGAATCAGCTGATGCTAACTGACTGACATGATGTCTATAACGTTCTGTAAACTGGAAGTAATGTTAAAATGAAACCAGGGTGAGGCAGATATGATTATGCTATGAAGAAAAATGCCAGACAAATACCAAACTTGGTCCATTGTACCAGCTGTTTTGTTAGTCCCATTGCATGCCCTTTTCTCAGAGCTGCACAGTTATTCCTTTTTCAATATAGATCCACCTTCCTTTTAAAAGTTGCTTTCGAATCTGCTTCCATCAAGCTTCCAGACAAGATATTCCAAATCACAGTAATCCTTGTGTTTTAAACTCCCTTAGATTCTTTTGCCAATTGCCTTAAACCTGCCAAAATCCCAAATAATTTTGGATGTATTACATCTTTCATTAACCCTCTTGATTCATGGAGAACAACTCAACTACCCTAATCTCACCCTAAAAGTGAAGGCCCTCTCTACCTGTCTTATTTTGGTTAATCTCCTCTGCACTTTATGACCATTAATTTTATTGAGACAGGGTGAAGACAGAGAATTCATGGATGCTGCCTGACCTGCTGAATTCATTCAGCTTGTTTGTACATGTTGATTTGACCACAGCATCTGCAGTGTACTTTTTGTTTAAAGAATTCATGGGACTGAGAAGATGTGATTGTCTTAGCTGTCTCACCTGACAACTCAGCACATTCTCATATTGCTCTAAAATGATTCTCACACATTTGCAATTATGTTACTTCTCAGCTAAGGCTCAGTGAACAATAAAGGATAAATTAGCCCATCCTTCTGCATAAGGTGGGTGAAACTTCAACATCATTATTTCACAATGACAAATGAAACTTAAGTTATGTTTCTGGCAATTGAGAATTGCCTTGCGCTATGGCAAATATTAAATGCAGATTGCTGAACCTTTGTAGAAAAAGGACTGGTAAATCATCATAAAGTGACAGCAAATTAAATTCAATGGATTCTACCTCAGGTCTGACCAGCATTGAAAATCAACAAGCTTTAGAATTTTTCAGGAATCTGTTGTGTGTTGATTAACTTAACACTTTTGAATAATTATTTTGTGCCAATGTTTTGAGTGATTCTAAATAAAACTTTGTCCTTACAACACCAAATGAATTAATTTGAAATTCTCATCACTTTCAGATCTCCACCATTCTAATTTCTGTTCCTCCAATTCTAGTTGCAACAATTTCTCCATGTTTTTTTCCTGCTCTTGGTAATTATGTGATCCAATATCAAATAAGTTGGTTACAATTGTTTGACTTTCCTCTTGTTTCTACTTCTTTCGCTCTGCTGTTTTTATCTCTGCATTCTTCTTGCTTTCTTCACCCACTTTCTTCCCACTCTTCCTTCCATTGGTCCATCCTTTTGATTTTAAGTCCCTGCTGTTGCCCAGCAGATTCCATAACCATAGGTATCAAAGCCTGTTTTCTGTTGTCGACACTCTGGTATGTCAACAGTAGGAAGGGGGCATTTCTGCCTTTATGCTGAGCTCAGAACAAAAATTCAAAGTTGCAATGACCACAAGTGTATTAATCCAAAAAAAAAAGCAGCAGGGAGAGAATCTGAAGGTAAAGGATTGCTGGCAAGACGCAAAATAACATGTTGCATTAATCTACTGCTATTCTCTCCAGGAATGTAGCAAAGCTCTCTTAATGCAAAAGCAATAATCAGACTTTAGAATAAGAAGTGTTGTTGAAGCTTACTGGTAAAGAAAGATAATAATTTGATATGTAAAATGAAACTCAATACTTTGAAAGTAGTAGAGGCAATGTGAGAATTCTTTCTGAGATCACAAGTGTACAAACAACTGAGAGCCTCATAGTATCATTCAATTTACTGTGATATGAATGAACAAAGCTTATCAGTCTGCAGTAAAAGTGTGTAAACTCCACCTGCGTTTGGCAAAGCATCAGACATAAGCAGCTGATAGCTGAGATGCAAAAAGGTTCAGAACCTTCTTTATTTTTAAACAAAGAAACAGATTTTCCATTGAATCATCAAAGAGAAAAGAAACGATCAATGTGCACTGAATCAGTGACTGAACTGAGAGCGAACTGTTTTCTTTTAGAGATATGTTAAATGCATGGGGTATCATAATTTCATAGATTGAAGTTACGATCTTTGTGCCAGTGCTTGAATGCTTCCATTAGTTGATAAAAGATTCAAAGTAAAGGTTTTCCTGAATGTTAATATTGCAGCAGGGATGAATCCCTAAGATTATCGGTCTTTATCGTTATCCTTCTCTGGAGACCAGTGAGTGACTTGTTAGAAGCTGTGAAGTTGTCAATTCAAAACAAATTATTCATCACAATTGCAATGCTGTGGTTATCAGATTCCAATATGCCAATTAGGGTCATAGCCTAGAAGCCCTCGCTTGATCACTTATAGATTTGCCATCAGATTTTCTAAATGATATGCTATGACAATGAAGCAAATTATTTTTGTTATTTATTGTGCTGTTAGACAACCTATCAAAACTAATAATTAAGCTTTCTTCAGTCTTGCAGCTATAATGTATTTGAAAGTGATGTGGGCTGAGTCTACAGAAATCCCATCTGAGAGGACTTCTGTGTTAAAGTCTGTTTAATAATGATATATTCTTGGTATCAGGTAGCAACTGATTAGAGTTAGAGATTTTTGTCATGCCAAATACCTCATATTAAATGGAGGGAAGGGCGAAGACATTTCTACTCCACCCATTTGCACTTTGGAAAGGACCCACATCAGACTGCCCAAATGAAGAACTGCACCCAGTAAGAGAGAAAGAAAGGCATGTGTTTGTACACCAACATTTACACCATTTTCAGGAAGATTGAAAGTGTCAAATAGCAAATGATATGCTTTGGAAAAATGGTCACACTTATAACATTGATAAAGCTGATGCTTTAGCCTCCAGGTGAATGTGGTAAGATAAGAGAGGAGGAGCCTTTCATTTTGAAGGTCTGTTCTGGCATTCAACTAAATAGTGCTCCATATATGGCCTCTTCTATATCAGTTAGATCAGGCATAGATGAGGAGGTTGCTGAGGAGGTACCTACACTCAATGATTTAGGAACAGCTTCTTCCCTTCAGCTACCATATTTCTCAATGGTCTATGAACCCCAGAACACTACATTATTACACATACTTGGCAATATTTACTTATGTAATTTATAGGGTTAATGTCTTTGTGTTGTACTCCAGCTGCAAAACAATATGTTGTATCGGTATTGATATTGGTTTGGTTTATTATGGTCACATTCAGTGAAACTCTTGTGTTAAATATTGTTTGTACAGATTAAATCATTGCATAGTGCATTGAGCTAGAATAAGGTGAAACAATAACAATACAGAATAAGGTGTAAAAGATAACAAAAATGTGAAGAGCAGGTAAACGATAAAGTGCAGAATCTTAACAAGGTAGATTGTGAGGGGCTAAGAGTCCATCTTATTATATCAGAAGTCATTCAAGAATTTGATAACAGTGGGATAGAATAATAAACCTGAAACTGCTGTCTCTTGTGTCTTCTCTGTCACTATTTAAACTCTTTCTTCATTCACTTGCCTATCAGCCCTCCACTTGCTCCATCTCTTCTCCTTACCTTTATACTGGCTATGTCCCCTCTACCTTTCATTCCTGATAAAGGGTTTCAACCCCCAATTTCATTTGTCCATTTCCTTCCACAGATGCTGAATTTGTTGAATTCCATCATCTTATTTGTTGCTTCAGATTCCTGCATCTACAGTCTCTTGTATTTCCAATTGTGGACTTTTCTAAGTTTCAGTGGTACTCCAACAACCAGATGCCCTTGGGTGAAGAGATTTCTGATTTTATTTGCTATGTGTCCTGTCCTATTTTTCCCAATAACAGAAAAGCTTATTTGCATCAATGTTACTATAAAAACACTTTAAACACCTCAATTAGGTAAATATTTAACCTTTTAGACTAACCATAAGAGTGTTCAAATTTCATTACTGCAACCTGACCTCAAAATGTCCCCCTTTTAATTCCCAAGATCCTTTCAGTGAAAATGTTGTGTCTCTTCCAAGGTCAATACCTTCATTCTGAAGTGTAATACTCAGAAGTAAGCACAAATGACGCTTACGTTGTCTTGTTCCAAGTCAGATCCTAAGGGTATTCCTTCTCACCCAAAACTTTGTTGAGATAAAGGCTAACATTCTATTATTTCCTCTGTCTGTGCTGATTGATTTGTATCAATGAGACACAGTGTAAGAAATCTGTGTCCTGCTATTCCCAAACCTGGCTGGAAATTATGCAATTATGACTGTCATGTGAAGTTTAGGTCAGAATCATCAGTGATAATCCTACCATTAGAGCATCTTGCCAACACGTAGAAAATAGACAAGAAGATTTGTGATGCCCTCAATTAGAAACAATTAGACTGTAGATGCATCCTGATGAAGTGTCTTGAAACATTGCCTGTCTATTCATTTCCATAAATGCTGCTTGACTTGCTGAATTTCCCAGCATTTTTGTGTGTTGCTCTGGATTTCCAGCATCTGCTGAATTTCTAGTGTCTTTGATTGAGTATTGCCATGTTATTGGGTAGAATAGGATCAATGGCTTTTTGCTGTCTTTCCATGTGAGTCAATGAATTTCTTTCCCTAACGGGAAGTGAACATTGCCAGCAAGGCTAGGATTTTTATTGTGCATTCCCAATCGGTTTCCAAACTGACTAGATTGCCAAATCATCTCTGAAATCAGTTAAGACTCAATAACATTTACGGGCTCTGAAGTCACATGGGGCCTGTCTGGCTCTGAACTCTTATTAAGTCAGTTTAGCTAATGATGGTGAATTTCCCAGAGTATCAGTGAGTCAGAATTGTTTTCTTAAATAATAATTATTGAGTTCATTGTCACAGCTGCTGGAACTGAGAATGCACATGCAAACTGAGAGACCAATGTGCAAGATAAACAATCTCTTCATGATTCTGATTTCATAAGGAAAATGCTCAATCATAGACAAGCCAGTAAATTTCAGCTGTGAATATGAGCTGCAAAGTGATAATTAATTTGTCATGTCTGGATAAAATTCATCAGAGGTTGCTTTATGGTTTACTTGTCAGAGCTTAGCAATGGACTTGGCTTGCAATTTGCAGAAGAGCTGAGATCACATGGTTGCTAGAACAGAATTGAAAATACCATTCGAATTTTTATTATTTTTTCTTTCAGTTTTAAAGTAGTTACACTTGCTACAAATAATCAAAATATATAATACCTTACTATCTTAAATTTTCTTTTTGCTGTTTTATATATATATAAAAAAATTTACTGTACATTATAGCTTTTTATTATTATGTATTGCAATGTACTGCAGCCACAAAACAATAAATGTCTTGGCATATGCCAGTGATTTTAAAGCTGATTTTAATTTGGTTTCTAAAATTGATCTTTTTAAGGTGTTAAACACATTGCTGTCAAGAAAACACTGCAAAAGTAGGTTTCACCGAAAGTTTCTCACAAATCCCAGCAAGGCAGGACTCCACTATGCATTCCAATGAAGTCAGATGCAGTGGCATATATCACTCCTGGATATGGCTGGGAATGGTTCAATGTCAGTGGAACCAAATACATTTGGCTTACAAAGTCATTAGAAGTTTGATTAAAGAAGCAGAATTTGAGGGTTGTTTTAAAAGAAGAGAGAGATAAAAGGGTTTGGAAATTGAGGGCAAACTTATCAATAATAGGGAAACTGGGAGTGCAGAAAGGAAAAGATTTGAACAATGAAGGAGATTTTGAAGCATTCATTGTTCATAGGGCTATCATCAGACTGTGTAATCTAGGAGATGAATCAATGAAATAGCATTAGTCCATTTGTTCAGTAGATGATTGCTTAATCAATTTTCAGAAAAATATTATTAAAGGACAACATAAAAAATATCTCATGCTGTTACAGTAAGCTTGCATGCAGTGGATGCTAGCCAGACAGAAATCTAACATGGGTTTTACCAGAGCAGGCTATTTCCTTCTTCAGATAGCGGGAGTGAGCAACAAAATCATCTTCCAAGGGATTTTATATAACTGTCAAAATGCTGTGCCTCAATGTGAAAAAAGATGGCCAGGATATTGATAAAATAGACTCTTGACCATACCATCCACCTCGTTATGATCTTGCAACTCGTAATTTACTTTTACAGCATTTTCTCTGTAGCTGCTACACTTTATTCTGCATTGTTACTGTTTTACCTTGTTTGCTTCGTTGTACTGTATAATGATCTGATCTGTATGAACAGTATGCAAGACCAGCTTTTCACTGTGTCTTAGTACATGCAAAAATAAAAGCCATTTCCAATTCACAAAAACTTCTGCAACTCAGTACCTCAGTACATGGAGAGATCTGCTTTAGCCATCTTTTATGGCAAAAGTAGATCTTATCAAGGGCAATCAACTGTACTTTGCTCTGTAGGTTATGATTAATTCTCATCATTGGTTCGCATGAATTAGTCAGAGGAAGTCATTAAAAGAAGATGGAAATCTGAGAAGAACTTGAAACTACAACAAAAAGAAAGTCATTATTAAAACAGAAAATGCTGCAAACACGTGGTAGGTCAAATTTCAACTCTGGGAAGAGAAATGGAGTTAAAATTTTAGGTAACAGAACTTGCATCAGAACTCGACCAAATAACCGTGTTTACAATTTACTGTGCCTATAAAAAGTATTCACCCCCGCCCCCTCCCCCCACACAACTTGGAAGTTTTCATGTTTTATTGTTTTACAATATTGAATCATAGTGGATTTAATTTGGCTTTTTTTGAAATTGATTGACAGAAAAAGACACTCTCTACAAAGTGATCTAAATTAATTACAAATATAAAACACAAAATAATTAGAACATAGAACATGGAAAACCTACGGCACAATACAGGTCACCACCCACAATGCTGTGCTGAACATGTACTTACTTTAGAAATTACCTATGGTTACCCATAGCCCTCTATTTTTTCTAAGCTCAATGTACTTGTCCAGGAGTCTCTTAAAAGGCCCTATCATATCCACCTCCAACACCATTCCAGGCAGTCAATTCCATGCACTCATCACTCTCCGCATTAAAAACTTACCCCTGTCATTTCCTCTGTACCTATGTCCAAGTACTTTAAAACTGTGCCCACTCAAGTTAGCTATTTCAGCCCTAGGAAAAAGCCTCTGATTATCCACACGATTAATGCCTTGAAACATCTTGTACATCTCTATCAGGTCACCTTTCATCCTCCATCGCTCCAAGGAGAAAATGCTGAGTTCACTCAACCTATTCTCATAAGGCATGCTTCCCAATCCAGGCAACATCCTTGCAAATCTCCTCTGCAACCTTTCTGTAGTTTCCACATCCTTCCAATAGTGAGGTGACCAGAACTGAGCACAGAACTCCAAGTGAGGTCTGACCAGGGTCCTATATAGCTACAACATTACCTCTCAGCTCCTAAATTCAATTCCACGATTGATGAAGGCCAATACACCATAAATCTTCTTAACCACAGAGTCAACCTGTGCAGTTGCTTTGAGTGTCCAATGGACTCAGACCCCAAGATCCCTCTGATCCTCCACACTGCCAGGAGTCTTACCATTAATACTATATTCTGCCATCATATTTAACCTAGCAAAATGAACCACTTCACACTTATCTGGGTTGAACTCCATCTGCCACTTCTCAGTCCAGTTTTGCATCCTATCAATGTCCTGCTGTAACCTCTAACAGCTCTCCACACTATCTACAACACCTCCAACCTTTGTGTCATCAGCAAAATTAATAACCCATCCCTCCACTTCCTCATCCTGGTCATTTATAAAAATCACGAAGAGAAGGGGTCCCAGAACAGATCCCTGAGGAAAACCACTTGTCACCGACCTTCATGCAGAATATGACCCATCTGCAACCACTCTTTGCCTTCTGTGGGCAAGCCAGTTCTGGATCCACAAAGCAATGTCCCCTTGGATCCCATGCCTCCTTACTTTCTCAATAAGCCATGCATGGGGTACCTTGCTGAAATCTAAATACACTATGAGATGTACCAGCTAGTTGAGTGGTGTTGCAGCAACAACCTTGCACTCAATATCAGTAAGACTAAAGAGCTGGTTGTGGACTTCAGAAAGGGTAAGACAAGGGTACATGAACCAATTCTCATAGAGGGATCAGAAGTGGAGAGAATGAGCAATTTCAAGTTCTTGGGTGTCAATATCTCTGAGGATCCAACCTGGTCCCAACATATTGACATAGCTATAAAAAGGCAAGACAAGGGCTATAGTTCATTAGGAGAAGATTTGGTTTGTTACCTAAAACACTCGAAAACTTGTAAACTTAGTCAGCTCCATCATGGGTACTAGCCTATGTAGTATCCAAAACGTCTTCAAGGATTGGTGCCTCAAAAAGGCAGCATCCATTACTAAGGACCCCCAAAACCCAGGACATGTCCTCTTCTCATTGTTACCATCAGGACGGAGGTACAGAAGCCTGAGGACACACACTCAGCAATCGAGGAATAACTTCGCATGAACACAACCTCATTTTTTTATTGTTTCTGTTTTGCACTTTTTTTATTTCTATTTAATATATATCTATATACTTATTGTAATTCTTTTTTTTCTCAATTTAACAAGTAATTCATTGTACTGCTGCTGCTAAGTTAACAAATTTCACAACATATGCTGGTGATATTAAACCTGATTCTGATTCTGATTTAATCAAAGAAATTGTACAATTGGTTTACTTGAATTGACAATGGAGGATGGTACTCATTCTAACAATAACCAGTAATGTTTCATAAAATAAATTGTGTTGATCTTTGAAAGATTTTTAAGTCTTAGCAATTGTATAAACTATCTGGCAAACTCATCTCTGAGTCATGTTTTGTCAATGTGGCTTAAAGCATTTCTTAATGAAAAACACAGACAAGGAAATTGGCTAATTGATAAGAGATGATCAATTCTCATTTGCAGATAACTGCAGCAGATAATTCACTGGGAGAATAGCATGAGTTAGGTTTAACTCTAACCTGACACATATTCCAATAATCCTTGTTTAGCAAATAATGGCGAACTCTGCAACTTCAAATTCTACAGACATGAATTAAGTTCTAGATGGCACCAATGCCAGTCTATTGCATATGCAGGTTGGGCAATGTTGAAAGATTTAACTTATTTTTAAAATGGTAGTTTTAATCACTGTAAATGTTTAAGCAATTGGTCTGGCCCAGGCAGTGGGCCATTATTAAAAGCTTGGTTAGCAGGAATGTTAGTGTAATGTTTAAGAGTGTAACTGATGTTTGAGTCTAATTAATCATGATGAATAAATATACTCCTCTTCTGTGGCCACCAAGTAGAATTAGTTATCTAATTTTTCATATCATATTAATTTTCATGCATGTTCTTTGTCACCTTCCTGAAAACACAGCACAACAACTTTTCATAAATATTCTTTGTCAATGCAAAATCTCCACAGGCTGTTGGGACATTGCAGGCACTCCTGGTAAATTCTGGGTCAGTAGATTTCTTCTTCTTCTTCTTCTTCTTCTTCTTCATGTACAATTAATTACAGAATTTCAAGAAACTCAAATATAAACTATTCGCACGTAGAAACAGAATAATAAACCTTTCAACCAGATGGTGGTTCTCTTGCTGGCCAAACAAAGATTTAATAGAAAAACAAAATACATTTAAGTCAGACGGCTTCTTGAGCAATATTCTTCTTTCAATTTTATTTCCAATACAACTCAGCAAAACATGCTGAACTGTCTCTGGACTACCACAGTCACGTAATCCAGTTGGATGTTTTCCTATTATCTTTAAGTAATAGTTCAGCCCACAATGCCCCAACCTAAGTCTTGTTAATTTCACCATATCTCTATGATTTAATGAGTAACAGTCTGAGACCTTTTTAACTAGAGGGTGACTAGAAAAGAAATGCCTTCCCTTTAATTCATTTTTCCAATCCTCTTGCCATTTCTTCTCTATGCCTTTTTTTTATCCTACTTCTCAATTCTGCTCTGCCTCGGGGTATTCTAATTCCTACTTGCCCACTCTGTAAGGAAGACTTTGCAATGCCATCCACAATTTCATTTCCCTCCACCCCAGCATGCCCAGGTATCCATGTAAATCTGACTTCACAACCCATCTTCCCTACTCTAAACAAAACTAAGAGAATCTCAATAACTATGTCAGGATGAGCTTTTGATTTATTCCCTTTTATAGCCTCTAAGGCAGCAGCAGGAATCCGAACAGATGATAACCCTGCATGGTCAAGAGTCTTCTATCCACCATAAGGCCCAGAGGATTGCTAATAATTCTGTTACAAAGACAGAAACACCAGCTGAAACCCGGTGACCAATCTCAATTCCATGTTGAGACATGTACATCCCAAATCCTGCCCTACTGCTCTCTGGGTCCATTGAGCCATCATGAAAAATTTTCGGATGAGATCCCCATTTATTATTTAAATATTCATGTCCGATCAACGCTGTTGAAATTGCTCTGCTTCCTTGAAGCTGAACAAGGAGGAATAGGTCTACTTCTGGTTCTGGCAAAAGCCAAAAAGGAATGGGTGGCAAGCAAATTTGGTCAGCTATGTCTTCCTCAATCAGTTTCATTTTCACAGCCCAGATATTAACCAAATCTAAAAATGGATATCTTTTAATTTTTCTTTGGTGCTCCGATGTCTCCTATGAAAGACATTTTGATGGACAGCTGTGATTGAAGCCATTTAGTTTTACCCAATACTGCAGGCCCCACTCAACTCATCTTAAATGTAGAGGTGTTTCTCCCATCTCTACACATAATGCAGGGATTGATGTTGTTCTGAAAACTCCACAACAGAGTCTAAGTGCTTTGGACTGCACAGTGTCTAACTCTCAAGCACTGCCGTAGCAGCAGAACCATAAGCAATACAACCATAATCAATTACTGATCTAATCATAGCTAGATATATTAAGTACATAGTTACCTGCCCTGCTCCCCAGTCACATCCAGCAATACTTCTCATAATATTTAAAACTTTCTCACACTTTCCAATTGTTTTATCTATATGAACCCTCCAAGTAAGTCTTTCATCAAACCAGACACCTAAAAACTTGAATACCTTGACTCTTTCTAATGGAGAATCATATAGACACAATTCACCATCAGGAATCTTTCTTCTAAAGCTAAAAATCATATATTTGGACTTAGAAGCAAAAATCCTGAAACTCCATTTGTTTGTCCAGTTTTCAACTGATCTTAAAGCCTTTTTTACCTGCTTTAATATATACTTAACGTTACTAGATACCATCTTTCTAAATTCATCTCTAAACACTTCATATCAGTGTTGTAAATATTGGAATACAGTTCAAAATTACAATAAAATGTAAATATAAATAACATTTATTCCGGTTGATAGAACTGATACAGTACGTGCAACTTGTAAAGAGAGAATGGCAAGATCTGGACTAGAAACAAAGTGCTGAAAGTACTCAGCAGACTGGGCAACATCTGAGTAGCAACAAAGACTGGATGAGATTACTGATAAGACTAGTTTGTTAAAGGGGTTGACTTGCTTATGAATGGGACTGCTACTGCTCCTTTCCGAGATCAAGAAGAGAAAGATAGTTGCCCTTTAGTGACGAAATTAAAATATGCTGGGTTAAGCCACTGAGTAGCTACAGACCCACACATTAACCTGTTCGTTAATAGTATGCCTCCTTCATAAAAAGGAAGGACCATGGATTGGTATAACAATTTTAGCAAGCTTAGGATAATCTAGAGCAGTTTATAGAAGCTTCTATAATGTATTAAATGGGAGGTAATTTACAAAACTGGCAAATCCCACAAGCATAGGTGTACAAGATGATGAGAGGCATTGTGGATAGTCAGAGGCTGTTTCCCAGGGCTGAAATGGCTAGCAGGCGAGGGCACAGTTTTAAGGTGCTTGGAAGTAGGTACAGAGGAGATGTTAGGGGTAAGTTTTTTTTACGCAGAGAGTAGTAAATGCATGTAATGGGCTGCTGGCAATGGTGGTGGAGGCAGATACAATAGGGTCTTTTAAGAGACTCCTGGACAGGTACATGGAGCTCAGAAAAATAGAGGGCAATGGGTAACCCCAGGTAATTTCTAAGGTAAGGACATGTTCAGTACAGGCCTGTACTATGCTGTAGGTTTTCTATGTTTCTATGTTTCTATCAATGAGTTAATAATTAAAATCAAATTTGAGTTTATTTTCAAATGAACATTTTCAAATGAAAGTACATGTACTGTATGTGTATGTACATTGAAAATCTTATTGTAGCAGCACCACAGGCACATAGGATCAGATAAGCAGCTTTCAGAAGATAAACATAAAAAATAAGTTACGCACAACTTCTACACATAAGAAAGAACGCAATTAGAACAAAAAGAAAGTAACACACACAAAATGCTGGTGGAACACAGCAGGCCAGGCAGCATCTATAAGGAGAAGCGCTGTCGACGTTTCAGGCCGAGGCCCTTCATCAGGACAAAAAGAAAGCAAGTCCATTTTAGTGCAAAGAGATCAAAATGGTCGATGTAGCTAAACTGTAGTGATCAGGTTTGTGCAGGTTGGTTCAACAACTGAATGGTTGAAGGGAGGTAACTGTTATTGAACCTGATGGTGTGAGTTTCTGTTCCTCTTGCCCAGTGGAAGCTGTGAAAAGGTGGCATGGCCCAGATAGTGGGGATGTTTCTTGAATGAGGTAGCCTTCTTGAGGAAGCACTATTTTTATCTAATATTTGAAGGATAAATATTGGCCAGAAGGCAGATGGAAATAAGATATTTTACATCCACCTGGGAGGGCAGATTGGGGTGAGGGTAGGAAGAGAAAGGGTTTGCATGTTTTTCAAAGCCGCCACAAACAGCTCTTGCTGCTAAGTGTGGTAGAAGTAATTGAAATTCTGTAATTTCTTACAGATCTTAATGACATTTAGAATCCAAGCTAGAGGTGAAGTGAGCGAAGATTAAATGGTGGCACTTTAAAGGAGAACAAAATTAGGAGAGAAAAAGAAAATCCCTTTATGCTGATTGGGTAGCTTCAGTCTAGGGGACATACTGTAACAATTTGGCCGTTCGTCAGGAAAAGTGGGAAAGGCTTCAACTACAGAGGTTAGAAAAGTTTGGATTTTATTTTTATACAAACATTAGATCAATATGGTATCTTTAAATATGACTAGACTATTTTTAATAATCAAAAATACTAAGGAAAATAGGGCAAAGACAGCCAAGTGGAGTTAAGTAACAGATCAACTATGATTTAGCTAAAAATAAAGCAAATTTCTGGGATTACTGGCCTTCTCTTGGCCTATCCACTCACCTACTGGAGATAACTTTAAATTATAGACAAGCAAAATAATTGGGTCAGATAGTCCACAGAAAACAATGTTAGCATTCCTCTTGATCAGCTGAGTCATAGAGGTGTATAATGTGAACATTGATTTCAAAGTAAATTCAATGTTCATAGTAAATTTATTATCAAAGCACCTATACTTTAGCAAATCTCAAATTTGTTAACTTGTGGGCATATGCAATAAATCCATACAATAATAACCATAATGGAATCATTGAAAGACTGTACCAACTTGGGCATTCATCCAATGTGTAAAAAGCAACAAACTGCAAATACAAAAATAAATCAATAATAATAATAAATAAATAAATAAACAAAAAACAAACAATAAGTATTGAGAACATGAATCCATCAGTTGTGGGAACATTTCAGTGATGGAATAAGTAAAGTTGAGTAAGTGAACCCTCTGATTCAAGAACCTGATGGTAGAGCGATAATAACTGTTCCTGAACTTGGTGGTGTGAGTGCTGAGACTCCTGTACCTTCCTCCAGACGGCAGCAGTGAGCAGACAGCATATTCTGGGTGGTGGGGGTCCCTGATGATGGAAGCTGCTTTCCTGTGATGCTGTTTCAAGTGAATATGCTCAATGATGGGGAAAGATTTACCTGTGATAGACTGGGCTATATCCATCACTTTTTGTAAGATTTTCCTTTCAATGACATTGGTTTATCTAACCAGGTAAATTCTTCTCCTCCTTCTTCTTTCATTTTCCAGTTCCCACTCTGATAAATTCTCTTACCCCTTATTTTCTCCTCACCAGCCCATCACGTTTGTCTAGTGCCCCACCTTCTTGCCTTTCTCCCATAGTCCACTCTCTTTTTCTGTCAGATTTCTTCTTCTTCAGCCCTTTACCTCTTCCAACTATCACATATCAGCTTCTCACTTCATCCTCCCTCCCACCCACCTGCCTTTGCACTCACCTGCCTTCACCTATCACCTTCTAGCTTATGCACCTTCCACTCCCCCAACCTTCTTAGTCTGACTTCTTCTTCTTTCCTTTCCAGTCCTGATGAAGCATCTCGGCTCAAAGTGACAGCTCTTCATTCCTTTGTGTTCATGCTGCCTGACTGCTGAGTTCCTGCAGCATTTTGTGTGTGTTACTCTGGATTTCCAACGTTGGCAGAATCTCTTGTGTTTACGATAACCTTCTATGTCGTTCCCATTCAATGGCCTAGAGATCCCTAAACAGGGATCTCCATTGCTTCCAAAGATTTGGTTTCTGCTTCCCGATGTCTGAGTGTTTTACTCAACAAGACCTTTCCATGTAACTTCAATTTGTATTCGACTCCCATATGAAAATTAACTATCACAGACTGTGTGAATTTCACTAATCAATTTTCCTTACTCCAATCTTAACCAGCTCACTTGATTCACAGTGGGATTCATTTACATTAAATAACTTTATCAAAAAACACCTAATCTAAATTCTTATTCTTTTGGAAGAAATAATTGCCTTCCTCCTCTTGTTGGTTTAACTAGTGAAAGGTAATTGTTACAAGATGTATAAAGGTTTGGTTGAATTAAGAGCAGGCATTCTCACTGTGTTATCTGTTATTTTATATTTCATGATGTGTGTGCGTGGTTTTTTAGCTCAATCTGCAGGTGTTCAGATGTCAGCAGATTCCACACATGGCATTAAACTAATCTTGATATTAATCCATGATGATAGGCAGAAGATAGTTCAAAAAGTGTAAAAAGTGCAGAGTATCCCAGAAGAGACATCCCGATTTCCATCTTGCCTTTATTTCTAAACAGGTGAATAGCAATGGTATGGCATAGTGTTCTCATTAGCTTTTAACACACTTTATACCAGACTCAAGCCAAAGAAGAAAGGATGGATGAATTGGGAGAGCAACTCGCTACTGAAACTGAATCAAGCTGATCCTGATTCATTCAAGAAATTGAGATACAACCTCTGTACAGCTATCAGGAATGCCAAGGGACAAGAGACAATACCAGTCTAAAATCAAGTCTTAGTCCGGCCATCAGTTGTGACAGAATTTACATGCCATAGTGGGATACAAAACAAAGTTGGGCAGAATAACCAACAACAATATCTCTCTTTCAAATGAGCTTAATGCATTCTACATACATTTTCAACAGAAAGAGATTGGGGTGCCTTCACCCACCCCACCAGCATCCAGTCCACCTGAACTCACGTTCAGTGTTAGGGAGAGCAAACTTACAGAAAGCACTTGGCCTGAATGTGCTGATCACTGGGAGAGGGGGTTAGGGAGGGATGGGCTTTGTATATTCAAACATTCTTAATTTCTCCCTGCTTCAATCTGTAGTTCTCACTTGCTTCAAGAAAACCGCTATCATCATGGTACCTAAGAAAAACGAGAAAATGTGCCTTAATGAGTATTGCTCAGTGACATTGATGTCTACTGTCTTGAAGTGCTTCGAGAGATTTGTCAGAGTATGCATCAACTCCAGCCTTTCACATAACCTCGATCCACTGCAATCTGTCTACTGCCAAAATAGGTCTATAGCAGATTCCATGTCCTTGGATCTGAACTTATCTCTGGAGAATCTGGACAGTAAAGATACTTATGTTAGACTATTGACAACAGCTCTGCCTTCAATACTATGATTCCAAACCAACTCAGTTCCAAACTTCCAGACCTGGGGCTCAGCACTTCCCTTTGCAACTGGATCCTTGACTTCCTGTCCAACAGACCACAAGCAGTAAGAATAGGGAGTAACACCTCTGCCATGATTATTCTTAACATTGATGCCTACAAAGATATGACCTCAGGCCCCTTCTAGATAGAGAGCTGAATGACACAGTGTCATGATAACAATTTTTCCTTCAATATCAGCAAAACAAATGAACTTGCCATTGTGTAATGCCCTGGTTAAGATCTCTACTGCTGTGCTGTGAGGTATTTTGATTTTAGCAGTTTTCTGCAGAAGCAGTGTGTCCTCTAAATATGAGTGTTTTGGCTTCAGCTAAAGATAAGGAGCCATTTTGTCCAACTTGGGAATGTTGTGTCAGTCATTCAGATTTGGCTTGGTATTCATTGTAACGTTCTGCCCAATGGGATGTGACTGAAGATTCAAGAGAGTGGGGCGGGATCAGATTTCTGAAGGACAGTAGTCTGGTTTGGGTTTCCTTTTGTGGGGAGGTGTGAAGCAAAGCACAAGGGAAGAGGCTCGGAAGGTCACATCCGATGTGGAGACCCTTTGTAAGAAGTGCTTTATGCAGACAGATGGTTCAAAGATGGTAGTGCCAATACTCCCGAGTTAACCAGTTGATTCAAAGTGGTCTTTGAGGAAAATTCAAACTGTGATGGTGTCTTTCACACAGAACATGGGTACAGCATGTGAGTAAAGCAATACAACCCATTGCTCCGGAAATGAGCTCCAACGTTTATGTGCATATTGGACTGGTTTAAATGTAATGGGCTCTTTTAGCTTACTTCTCTGTTTCTGATAACTTTCTGTTAAAGTTCAAATATTGGTAACTATATTTACTTTATAATTTTATGCTAGTGTACAATCTGTTATTTTTCTGGTGAATGATAACTTTGGATGGGGCAGTATTTACACAGCACTCATTATAATCAGGGTTCTTTAATTGGAACATCACAACTTTCCTGTTTTGTAGAACCCAAAACATGCCAACACTGGATGTGTGTTGCTTAAGGAGGGAGGCCTTTGCACTGCTGAGACACGGGGCTGTTAGCAGAGTTAACTAATGAGCCAAGTTTGTATGCAGGTACCAGCGAGAGGGTTCTTCAGGAAGTGAGGTGTGATGTACATCCTCCTGCTTACGTTAATGATTCTGAGTTTGAGAGGGTTGAGAACTTCAGGATCCTAGAAGTGAACATCACCACCAGCCCGTCCTGATATAACCACATTGACAGCATGACTAAGAAAGCTCAGCAGAGGCTCTACTTCCTCAGAGGGCTAAAGAAATTTGGCATGTTTCTTTTGATCCTCACAATTTTTTATCAATGAACTGTAGAGAGCATCCTATCTGATGCACCATGGTTTGGCATGGCATCTGCTCTGCCTGAGACCA
Organism: Hemitrygon akajei; assembly: GCF_048418815.1. Taxonomy (NCBI): domain Eukaryota; kingdom Metazoa; phylum Chordata; class Chondrichthyes; order Myliobatiformes; family Dasyatidae; genus Hemitrygon; species Hemitrygon akajei. Next base: position 36,421,027 of record NC_133143.1, on the reverse strand, counting down.
CAAGAAACTGCAGAGTGTTGAGGATACAGCTTGGCAAATCATGGAAACCAGCCTCCTCTCCAGAAACTTGTCTATAGTTCTCACTGCCTTGGTAAAAGCAGCTAAATAACCAAAGGCTCCCATCTGGCAGGAGGTACAAAAACCTGCATCATATACCTCTAAACAGCTTCTATTCCACTGTTATAAGACTATTTAATGGTTCCCTAGAATGATAGGATGGACTCCACCTAACAATCTTCCTCATTATGACCTTTCACTTCACTGTCTGCCTGCCCTGCATTTTCTCTGTAACACTTTATTCTGCATTCTGTTCTTTTTATACTTTGTACTGCTCCAATATGCTTTTGTCATGAATTGATTTGTAACACAAGGGAAGTATTTCATTTAGCACAATGACTGATTGTGCCACAATGCATGTTGGATGATATTCGCAGTGTGCCATGATAGGACTTTGCATAAGAACCAATGGATGATGAGAGTGTGTGGCCAATTTGTGAGGCTGGGTGACATGAGTGAATGGGACCAGGTTCCAAAGTTAAAAGGACTTAGTGGCGATCAAACCGGTCGTAGCCCTTGTGAAACTTATTTTATCTGGACATGACAAGTTTTGGCATGACTTGGTCTAACCTCTTGGTACCTCTCTAAAAAAGTTAACTCGATGCACACCTGATGGACTGTGGCCGGCAACTTCCTGATTGGGTTTCTGAGAGATGTAAAACAACCAACAACGAAAAATGAGCATTTAGTAGGGTAGTGGTTAGCGCAACGCTATTACAGCGCCAGCGACCTGGGTTCAATTCTGCCAGTGTCCGTAAGGAGGTTCTACATTCTCCGGGCGACCACATGGGTTTCCTTCAGGTCTGCCGGCTTCCTCCTACGTTCCAAAGACATACGGTTTTGCAGGTTAATTGGTCACATGGATGAAATTGGGCAGAGCGGACACATGACAGGAAGGGTCTTTTACTCTGCTGTAACTCTAAATAAAAATAGAAAGCATAAATAAAACCTAAAAATAGAATTAATTAATCTATTTAATCTGGGAAATCTGAATTTTCAATCACATGGCTCTAAAAGCAAACAAACTGATAATATTATATCATTTATTAATGTTCATGAAGCTAATATTTTTCATTAAAAAATTACTCATTCTACTTGCAAAATAAGTTTCAGTGTAAATCTGACTTCTTACTTTCATGCAAGGCTATAGGCACCAATGAAAAATGAACATTTACTGTATTCCCACTCATTACGGATTGAGCAGCCAATTACTGAAGGTAAGTGTGGAATTTGCCCAATGGGCGTACAATTGCCTGGCTTTTATGAGGCTGATGAATGATGGATGTAAAATGGCACTAACAATATATTTCATGCTGAACTTCAGCAATGGGTTTGATGCAAATCAATTTTGTTTCTTCATGATGAGACCCTGAAAGCCCTGGAGTAACGTGATCTGCCCGAGCTTAAATATGATGAACGATTATTTCCCTCCTAAAGTGGTTGCACTCAGGAACTGAGTTGGCCCATCACAGTCTGAGCAAAATGGCACACAGAATAGTTAAATAATCGGTTAATAAAATCTGCAGCACTTCAGAGCAGAGTGATTGATCCAACCCTCTGTGCCTCAGATAATTATCACCTACAGGTTATAGTTCGATCTGAAATGAAAAGAGAGTTGTTGCTCCTGGATAACAAAACTTGAAAGAAAAATACTGGTCAGTGAAATGTGCTATCATGTTCCCAAAATGCATCTTTCAACTGGAATAACTAACTTCCTTTTGAAGAGAAATTACAAATCAAACTATGGATGCTGGAAATGTGAATTGAAAATAGAAATTGCTGAACACATTACACAGGTCAGGACCCATCTGAGGGAAGAAAGGGTTCACATTTCAGCATGATCACCAATCATCAGAGCTGGGAAAGAGACAACAGAAGCTTCTTGAGCTGCAGAGAGCACAGGACAGGGATATCTCTGATAAGGTAAGACCAGGATGACTAGGGAGATATGGTGCATATAAAAAGTATTCACCCCCCCCCCCTTGGAAGTTCTGATTGCATAAGTATTCACCCCCTTCAAGTCAGTATTTAGTAGATGCACCTTTGGCAGCAATTACAGCCTTGAGTCCGTGTGGGTAGGACTCTATCATCTTTGCACATCTGGACACTGCAATTGTTCCCCATTCTTCTTTACAAAACTGCTCAAGCTCTGTCAGATTGCATGGGGACTGTGAGTGAACAGCTCTTTTCGGGTCCAGCCACAAACTTTCAATTGGATTGAGTCTGGACTCTGACTAGGCCACTCCAGGACATTAACTTTGTTGTTTTGAAGCCATTCCTGTGCAGTTTTGGCTTTATATTTGGGGTTATTGTCTTGTTGGAAAACAAATCTTCTCCCAAGTCGAGGTCCTATTGCAGACTGCATCAGGGTTTCCTCCAGGATTTCCCTGTATTTTGCTGCACTTATTTTAACCTCTCCCTTCACAAGCTTTCCAGGGCCAGCTGCAGTGAAGCATCCCCACAGCATGATACAGCCACCACCACTTTTCACGGTAGGGATGGTGTATTTTTGATGATGCACTATGTTTGGCCTAGGATAAACATAAAATTTAGACTGACTGCCAAAAAGCTCAATTTTGGTTTCATCAGAGCACAGAACTTTCTTCCAGCTGACTTCAGAATCTCCCACCTGCCTTCTGGCAAATGTTAGCTGAGATTTCATCTGTGTTTTCTTTCAACAGTGGCTTTTTCTTTGCCACTGTACCATAAATCTAGTGAAGCACCTGGTCAACAGCTGTTCTATGCACAGTCTCTCCCATCTCAGCCACTGAAGCTTGTAACTCCTCTAGAGTTGTCATAGGTCTCTTGGTGGCCTTCCCCACTAGTCACCTTTTTGCACGGTCACTCAGTTTTTGAGGACAGCCTGCACTAGGCAGATTTACAGCCATATTATTTCCATTTCTTGATGAATGACAACTGTATTCCAAGGAATATTCAGTGACTTGGAAATTTTCTTATATCCATATCCTTTTCAATAATCATTTCATGGAGTTGTTCAGACTGTTCTTTTGTCTTCATGGTGTAGTCTTTGCCAGGATACTGACTCGCCAGTAGTTGGACTTTCCAGATACAGGTGTATTTTTACTACAATCAATTGAAACATCTTGACTGCACATGGTGATCCCATTTAACTAACTATGTGACTTCTAAAACCAATTGGCTGCACCAGTGATGATTTAGTGTGCCATTTTCAAGGTGGTGAATACTTATGCAATCAGTTACTGTGGGAGGTGAGGGAGGAGATTGCTGAGCCTCTGGCAATGATCTTTGATACATCAATGGGGACCGGAGAGGTTCTGGAGGATTGGAGGGTTGTAGATGTTGTTCCCTTATTCAAAATAGGGAGTAGAGATAGTTCAGTGACTCTTACTTCAGTGGTTGGTAAGTTGGTGGAGAAGATCCTGAGGGGCAGGATTTATGAACATTCGGAGAGGCATAATATGATTAGGAATAGTCAGCATGGTTTTGTCAAAGGTAGGTCTTGCGTTATAAGCCTGACTGAATTTTCTGAGGATGTGACTAAACAGATAGATGAAGGTAGAACAGTAGATGTACATAAGAACATAAGAAACATGAGCAGGAGTAGGCCATCCAGCCCATCGAACCTGCCCCACCATTCAATAAGATCCTGGCTGATCTGTCTGTAAACTCAACTTCATCCCTGCCTTTTCCCCATAACCCTTAATTGCCTTACTATGTAAAACCTGTCTGTTACTTAAATATATTTCGTGAAGAAGCCTCAACTGCTTCCCTGGGGAGGGAATTCCACAGATTCACCACTCTCTGGGAAAAACAGTTTCTCCTCATCTCCATCCTAAGTCTTCTCCCCTGAATCTTGAGGCAATGTCCCCTAGTTCTAGTCTCACCTACCAATGGAAACAACTTTCCTACTTCCATCTTATCTATCCCTTTCAAAATTTTGTATCTTTTTATAAGACCCCCTCTCATTCTTCTGAATTTCAGAGAGTATAGTCCCAGGCAACTCAATCACTCCTCATAGGTTAACCCCTTCATCTCTGGAATCAACCTGGTGAACCTCCTCTGCACTGCCTCCAAAGCCAGTATATCCTTCCTCAAGTATGGAGACCAGAACTGCACACAGTACTCCAGGTATGGCCTCACCAGTACCCTGTATAGTTGCAGCATGACCTCCCTGCTCTTGAATTCAATCCCTCTAGCGATGAAGGCCAAAATTCTGTTTGCCTTCTTAATAATAACCTGTTGCACCTGCAAGCCAACTTTTTGCGATTTATGCACAAGCACTCCCAAGTTCCTCTGCACAACAGCATGCTGGAATCTTTCACTATTTAAGTAATAATCTGCTCTTCTATTATTCCTTCCAAAGTGGGTGATCTCGCATTTACCAACATTATATTCCATCTGCCAGACCTTGGCCCACTCACTTATCCTGTCTATATCCCTCTGCAGATTCTCCACATCCTCTGTACAATTTGTTTTTCCACTCAGTTTAGTTTCATCAGGAAATTTTGCTACACTACCCTCAGTCCCCTCTTCCAAATCATCAATGTAAAAGGCAAACAGTTGCAGGCCCAGCACCGACCCCTGTGGCACCCCACTCACCACTGACTGCCAACCAGAGAAACACCCATTTATACCAACTCTCTACCTTTCACTATCCATGCCAACACACTTCGTCTGCCTCCATGCAACTGCATCTTATTTATAAGTCTCTTGTACGGCACTTTATTGAACGCCTTCTGGAAATCCAAGTATATAACATCCACCTGTTCCCCTCTATCCACTGCACTCATTATGTCCTCAAAGAACTCCAGTAAGTTTGTTAAACAGGACCTGCCCTTTCTGAATCCATGCTGTGTCTGTCTAATGGAACCACTCCTTTCTAAATGTTTCACTTTTTCTTCTTTAATGACAGCTTCAAGCATTTTCCCAACTACAGATGTTAAGCTAACTGTCCTATAGTTGCCCATCTTTTGCCTACATCCTTTTTTTAAAAAATGGCATGACATTTGCTGACTTCCAATCCGCTGGGCCCTGCCCAAAGTCTAGAGACTTTTGGTAAATGATTACCAGCGCGTCTACTATAACGTCCGCCAATTCCTTCAGCACCCTGGGATGCATCACATCAGGACCAGGGGACTTATCTACCTTCAGGCCCTCTAGTTTGCTCATCACTATCTCCTTAGCGACAGTGATTTTATCAAGGTCCTCACCTCCCATTTCGTCCATAACATCATTCTTTGGCATATTAGATGTGTCCTCCACCATGAAGAATGTCACAACATAGTCGTTCGATGCCTCAGCCATTTCCTTTTCACCCAATATCAACTTCCCCTTCTCGTCTTCCAAGGGACCTACTTTGACTTTAGCCACCCTCTTCCACTTTATATATTTATAAAAACTTTTGCTATCTGTTTTTATATTTTGTGCTTCCAGTGGCCTGGAGGTTCTCTAATAACAAAGCAGACTGACAAGAATCCTTATGTAAGTTCTCAGCCTGAATCATCAACTGTTTATTCACCTCCTTAGATGCTGCCTGACCTGTGAAATTCTCCCAGGTGTGTTATTGGTCCATTCCCTTGGGTACAGGTTTAATTTCTAGTTTCCTCTTGCATGGCAAGTAGGTTGGAGGAAAGAATGGGATAGAGTGGGACTTCAAATTATAGCTTATTGTATCTGCTTTGACCTGCAAAAAATATAGCCAATGTAAATTGGTGGCCTGGGTATGCTGAGAACAAAGGACAAATGTAACAAAGTCTGAGGAAAATAATACTGATAGGTCTAATCCTTATTGAATTTTTGCGTGGCTAGAAATTCAAACCTGTCACTCACGACTAAACTGACTATATGGTAGAATAGTATTTCAGATGCATTGCACATTGCCCTAATAAAAAGTCTCGGGCCAAAACATCTTTTGTTTATTCCCCTCCGTAGATGCTGCTGACTTGCTGAGTTCCTCCAGAATTTTGTGTGCATTGCTCAACTTTTCTAGCGTCTGCAGATTCTCTTGTGTTTTCGGGAGGACTTTAGCTACCGCTCCCTGGGGGATTCCTCAAGCTTGCTCTTGAGCCTTGTGTCAGTGAAGAGTGCATCAATCTTCATAAATGTCTATATACTGCACAACAAATGATTGAAGATCTATAATCCCCCAGGAATGCACGCCGGTTCATTCTTTATTCCAGTATTGTATTGCGTTTCTATTGTGAAACCGAGGTCGAAATTCTCTTTCAAGTCTTGGAACGTCTAATCAATAATCCAAAAAATATCTTGTGAGTTTTCCACACATTCTTGTCAGTATTTGTATCCATTCTGTCAGTGAGAGACTGAAAAGGCATTGGGCCATTCCACATTGATTAAAACAAAAGTCAGACATGACATTTTAGATGTGAACCTACAGGCTGACAGACACAATCATTGATAAATCAGGGTGGATACAGGAAACTTGAGGGGAAAAAATCACTGAGAAGAACATGTTTCACTATGTCACTCATGCACAAGTAAGAAGAAGAGAAACTCTGCTAACCGGAGTGGTCACTTCATCTCATGGAGTCACTCAGATCATGGCTGATCCATGCCTTAGCTTCACCTGGAGCTCAGCATGTTGAAGTCTTAATTCCATATGCCAATATGTTCATAACCTTGCCTAGTGGTATATCTGTAAGGTAAAGATGTTTTTTCCATTAGACATTACCTTCTAACATAAGACCATAAACTTGAGGAACAACAGGGTCATTATTTTTTAGGGTACCTTGCAAATTTTCAAAAGTGATTTTCCTCTCAATAAAATGATAGTTGAAGCAAGAGTTTCCACTTTTAGTATTCAAACTCTCAGAAAAAAAACCGCCTTACCTTCTTGCTCCCCATTGTCCTTTGTATTTCTCCAGACAGTAGAGTGAGTCAAGTTGTTAAGTAGCAATTATGATTCCTTAAGATCCGAGGATCCCTCTGAACTTGGGAGCACCATCAGGCTGAAAGTGCCTCTCAGAGGACTGCGCCATTTATAAAACTGACCTAAAATTCTTATTGCCCTGATTTTATTTGTCAACTTCCCCACTGTGTGTCATTCTCCAGTGCACACCTTGCGTGTGTTATCATTTAAACTCCTCTCACAGAGCACCACTTTGCATTTGCTCAGTTCGCATTTACAAGTTGTTTATCTCAAAGGTCTACTTTTCATATGATGCTTCATGGCCCCAAAATGTTAATGTTTTTTACCCCCCCAAATAGAAGGCATTCAATTTGTTAATATCTTTCTAACAATTTTCAAACAGAAACCTTTTCACATAGTGCACTAGAGAACCAAATATTTCCAGTCTTATTGTTTCTATATGCATTGACAAATATCTTCAGACTAAAGGTACTTACTGTAAGAAAATATGTCAATCAGCTGTCTTAATGTGCAGTGGGTAGTAAAAGTATCCATAAAACAAATGAGTTAGTTGGGAATCAACTGGACACAGGCGGAACACTGTAATGTGTGGCATATGCTGTTGTTACACAAATGCATTAAATTAAAACCTATAGGGCATTTGCTTCAAAATTAAATACATTAACAAGGATGCCCAAAAGAAACATTGCTACAAACAATACTATCCTTCCATTGATATGGCACCACAGCTTTCATTATCACATGCTCTCTTTATAAGAGAGGGAGTGGCACATTTCTTTAGGAAAAAAAATGCCCATGTAAGTTGAGATCAGATGGCATTGTTGCTTAAGTGTCTTAGCGTGGCAGGGATTTAGCACCAACTGTTTGGCTTACACCACTTTGCAGTCACCTTACCTGGGTCTCCATAGTTGAACCAACAATGGATCAGATCAAGTGAAGGGTACATTGAAATGCAGTTCAATTCCAAATATAATAAATGGTCTATAATAAAATGTATAATTCATATAAATGGTCTAACTGATTTGAAAATACTCCAGTCTTGCTTCAGGTTAGTTATTTCACATTGTTGCTGGAAAACAAAGGAAGACTAGAGGGCAATTCTGCCCTTCAAATCTGTGCTGCAATTCACTGGGACCATGGCTATTTTATACCTTACCTTACCATCCGTGCTGCTCAATATTTCTGCCTGATGAAGTCCTACGGATCTCAGCTTTCAGAGCTTCAAGTTAACCTTCAACATCCGCAGCTATTTGGAAGTTTAGTTGATCGTCAAGCTTGGCAAAATATTTGCAGCCATTTCGGCTCCAATTGAGAAGCCGTCATCAATATCCATTCGGCCCCCAGAAGAGTATATAAGCCCGCAGTCTGAGGAGGCAACACCCTCAGCTGTGCACTGGTAATGGCTTCTTAATTGGAGTTGAAATGTCTGCAAACACATTGCCAAGCTCCAAGATCAACAAACCTTCCAAATAGCCAACCTGGACAAACAATATTCAACAATATTTCAGATCTGCAGCTATTATTAGACAGTATTATTTTTATGTGTTAATGTACTTCCTACCTGCTCCCAATATTTTTGAGTTTAATTTTAACCATTGACCCCAAAAGAAGTTGACTTTGCTAATAGTGAGAAGGGTAGTCTTTGGATACAGATTGGTATTAATCAGCTGGTAGAGTAATATCTGAGAGTATAGGAACATAATAAGAACATAAGAAATAGGAGCAGGAGTAGGCCATCCGGCCCATCGAGCCTGCCCCGCCATTCAATAAGATCATGTAAACTCAGCTTCATCTACCTGCCTTTTCCCCATAACCCTTAATTCCCTTACTATGTAAAAATCTATCTAACTGTTTCTTAAATATATTTAGTGAAGAGACCTCAACTGCTTCCCTGGGCAGAGAATTCCACAGATTCACCACTCTCTGGGAAAAACAGTTTCTCCTCATCTCCATCCTAAATCTTTTCCCCTGAATATTGAGGCAATGTCCTACAGCTCTAGTCTCACTTACCAATGAAAACAACTTTCCTACTTCTATCTTATCTATCTATTTCAAAATTTTGTATGTTTCTATAAGATCCATTCTCATTCTTCTGAATTCCAGAGAGTATAGTCCCAGGTGACTCAATCTGCCTCATAGGTTAACTCCTTCATCTCTGGAATCAACCTGGTGAACCTCCTTTGCACTGCCTCCAAAGCCAGTATAACCTTCCTCAAATATGGAGACCAGAACTGCACACAGTATGTATCAGATTGAACTGATGCATTTTGAGGGAGTTCGGTAAGGATAGAACATATACAATGAATAGTAGGGACCTAGGGTATATTAACCCTGAAAAGGATCATGGTATACAAGTCCAAAGATCCTTAAAGGTCTCAACAAATATAGTTAAGGGAATGTAGAATATGTGTAGAATGTTTGCATTTCTTAGGTGGGACACAGGAAATCAGAGCAGCAAGTTCTTCATACAATTAGTTAAGCCACAGCTGGAACACTGTGTGCAGTTCTTCTTGTTAGGAAAGATGTGCTTGCAGCAGTGATGGCTAAAAGGAGATTCATCATGATGCAACATTTCACTGAAAAGTCTTTGTTTGCTTGCCTTGGAACAAAGCAAACTGGGGATCATGCTGGGCGAGGGAAGGGGAAGCAGGTGAATGGGGCTGATAAGAGATATACAAAATCATGATGTCTATGGTGAGGAGTAAAATATTTAAAGAAAACTGAGGAGGAGTTTTTTTAAACCGTAAGGATGGTTAAAATCTGGAATGTGCAGACTGAGAAGGTGGCGGTGGAAGATTCCCTCAGAGTTTTTAAGAAACATCTAAACAAGCACTTGATTTGCCAAAGCAAGTTGCCTACAGACAGGTGCTGGCATATAGAATTAGTCTAGATGGGTTCTTGGTGGTCTTAATGGTTATGGTGAGCTAAAATATGTGTTTTTGTGTTTCTGCACTGTGTAACTCGATGACTATAAAATTCCCTTTGTTTGTTCTTTGTGTCGGACTACTTTTCAGTATTAAAAGGTTGGGATGAAGGTGGTGAATTATAGAATAAGTATCTAGTAGCTGCTGTCTAAAAATAAGCTCTTCAGGATTTTTTTCCCAATGAATAGCAACAAATGGAATATGTAGCAAACAATTTTATGATGAACTGAAATGAGGATTAAATGGTGTTGGTGAGACATTCAAATGTATGATTGGAAAACAGCTCTTTTATGAACCAGTGACACTTGCTCTCAGGGGAGTTGATATGAAAGTTAATAACACTTTTACTAACACAGCTGGGACATTACTAAATCAATTGAACTGCATTTAGGGATTTAAAACCAAGAGTAGAAAACCAAGAATAGGCAGCAAACTCTTGTTATGCCCTTAATTATATTTGAAAGATGGATAAAAGGATTAAAAACCATTGATGATTTGATTTATCTTACACTGGTAAAGAGAATCTGACATTGCATTTGTTGTAAGAGATGCCAAAAGTAAAGCAGCTAACAATGCAGCACATTGCAACGTTGAGCTCAATCTATCTGGTTACCAGAAGGTTTTGCTTCTAACAGCATCATTGATAAAATGACCATACTAGCTGTTGAAGAGTTGGAAGCAAAACTACCTAGTTGACAGATGTGCTTCAGAGAGGGAAGCCTATCTCTTCATCCAGATGTAGTCCATGTGTGATTCCAACCCTGCACAATACATTTAACACGATGCTCTTCAGGGTAAATGAAAATGCCATTCAACTGTCAGTGAATCCTTGGACACATGGTAAATGCAGCCCTGCCTGCATAACTCATTGCATCAGAATTACCCATTTGAGTTCAAATATCACTATATTTGATTTAAGCGTGGTTAAGATCAACTCTATATTGCATTGCAAAAGCAAAGACGTAGAATTAATATTTCATCATTTAAAAAAGATTGACTCAGGAATATCAAGCCTTCAAATCTAACGGATTTTGCTTTGCAGTCTGTATAAAATATTTGAATAATGATTTAAGTTCGGTGTTTTCATATTTAGTATAAAATAGAATATTCTGTCTTAAACATGCATATACTTACAAGTACATACAATCTTAAAGTATTATATGCCCCTTTTCCCAAGCAAACATAGCTTCCAAAATGTTTGTTATTTGATCCAAGTTTTATACACCACAGAAACAGGCCCTTTGGCCCACTATGTCAATGCTGACTGAGTCATAAGAGCTGTAAAATTAAGTTACACACACACAAAATGCTGGAGGAACTCAACAGGCCAGGCAGTTCTATGGAAAAGAGTAAACAGTCAAAGTTTTGAGAAAGGTCTCGGCCCAAAATATTGACTATTTACTGTTTTTTCATAGACGCCTCCTGGCCTGCTGCATTCCTTGTGTGTGGTGCTTGGATTTCCAGTATCTGCAGATTTTCTCTTGTTTATAAAATTAAGTTCCTCCTTACACTTGCTTGTTCTTTGTGTCAGGTTATTTTACTGTCGTAAAAGGTTGGGATGAAGGCGGCGAGTTATTGCAGTCTAGAAATAAGCTCTTCAGGATTGTTTTCCCAATGAGTGGCAATAAACATTTTGGGGCAGATGGAATTTGTACCGCCGAACGGGTTGCAATTGAACCAAAGGGACACTAATACTGGGCAGGCATATGCTTCAGTTAGTTGAGGACTGTTTAAACCAGGGAATGGGATGGGGGAGGGTGGGTTGCAGGGGACTTAGAACAGGCTCAACTGTTTAAACACCTTTGTGGAGAATATCATACTAGGGAATAAACTGATTATAGGCTTCAAAAATATAAAAATGTGTCAGAAAACATCAGTAATAGACTAAGGATAGACTGTATAAATGCAAGAGTATTAAGGATAAAATAAACAAGCTGGAATTATATGCAGGTGCATGTGAGTGTGATATAATAGCAACAACTGAACCCTGGCTGCCCTCAAAGAATGGTGATAAATATAGTATTAAAGGATATATTTTACTTAGGGAAGATAGGCAAAGTCAGAAAGGTAGAGGAGTAACCATATTCATAAGAGAAAATTAAATTTGAAACTGCTTATCATAGAAGATGAATCAAGATTTAGTGAAGATATTTGGGTGAGAATTGAAAGCAATATGGATAAAGGAATAGCATTGTGTGTATTTTATAGACACCCTAATGCTGATAGGGATTTCAGCACACAACTCTATCAGAATATTAAAAAAGCAAGTTCTGAATGTGATGTTGTAGTTATGGGTGACTTTAATTTCCTAAATATTGTGTGGGATGACCTAGTGACTAATGAATTACGGGAAAGTGCATTCATTGAGTTGTTGAATGTTTTTTTGACCCAGTATGTTAATGCACCAACAAGAGGGGAGTCCTGTCTGGATTTGATATTTTGTAAAAATCAGGATAGAATTTTGAGAACAGAAGTTGTTGAGCCTTTAGGAACAAGTGATAATAATATTGTTAATCTCAAAGTTCTTTGGGAGAGTATATCCGTAAAAACCAAAGTTTGAGAAGGGTAAAGTTAGTGCAGATGCGGCAAAGACTTTGGAAGGTAAACCATAAAGAGCTGCTTGATTTTGAGTCAGTTGAGGAATAACAGGTTTGATTTGAAAAGGTAATATACACAGTGCAGGAAATATTCATACACAAGGTCTGGGGAAGCAATAGAAACAAAAATCAACCACATGGGTGATTAAAAATGTTCATAAAAATTACTAAAGAAAAGGCTGCTGTATAAGGAATACAAAAATAGTAAACATGAGAAAATCTGCAGATGCTGGAAATTCAAACAACAACACACACAAAATGCTGGTGGAACACAGCAGGCCAAGCAGCATCGATAGGGAGAAGCGCTGTCGACGTTTCGGGCCGAGACTCTTCGTCAGGACTGACAAAATATAGTAATGATGTTAACTGTAGGGCATATGAAAGTATGACAGCTATAGTCAAGAGGGAAATTTGGATTGCCAAAAGGTAAGTGAGAAGAATATTGCTGTATTAGGGGTGTTAAATTAAGCAGAGAAGTGAAGAGAAGAATAAGGTTGTTTTAAGTGACTTAGAGATCTTAGAAAGTGAAGTCCTGCTTCAGTTGAAAAGGTTGAAAGTTAATAAATCTCCAGGGTCAGCCAACATATATTCAAGAGTACTTAAGTAGGTCTGTGATTATATATACAAACCTCGAACATGTATCTTTCAGAAGTTATTGAAGACTGGTGAGATCCCTAAGGAGGGGAAATGGGCTAACGTTGTCCCAGTATACAAGGGTGACCACACTGGCCCTGGTAACTATAGAGTAGTAAGCTTAACGTGTATTGTAGGCAAGATAATGGAAACAATAATAAAGAATGAGTTGGAAAAGCAGATGATAAGAACAGGCATGTTAGCAGAAAGTCAGCATGGGTTCAGAAATGGGAAATCATATCGTACTAATATGCTAGAGTTCAATGATGAGGCAACTATAATTTATGATAACAATAGGACGGCTGATATCATTTACTTGGACTTTCAGAAAGCTTATGTCAAGGTACCCCACAGGAGGATAATAATCAAATTACGTGAGGTAGGGATTCAGGGTAAGATGTGCGAATGAGTGAAGAAATGGCTCAAAAACAGAAAACAACGAGTTATGGTGAGAGGATCATTTTCACAGCTAGAAGATGCTCAAAGTGGGGTTCCGCAGGGATCAGTTTTAGCACCGCAGCTGTTTTCAATTTACATTAATGATTTGGATAAGCACATAACAAATAAACTAGTGAAGTTTGCCGATGACACAAAATTAGGGGGACGGGCTGATACATTCAGGCAGCTGTTCGATCTAAACAAGGTCCAGGTGTGGGGAGATAAATGGCAGATGAATTTTAACGTAAGTAAAAGTAAAGTATTACATATAGGAAGTAGAAATATTAGATACAAATATACAATGGAGAGGGGTCTTGAGTTAGAAAATACACTGTATGAGAAGGATTTGGGCATCCTGGTAGACACATCACTATCAACATTTAGACAATGCACAGAAGCAATTAGAACATTAAGATGTACAATGCGCTCAGCGCAGTTCAAGTAAAGGGACGTTCTCCTTAAGCTGTATAATGCACTCGTGAATGCTGTGAACAATTTTGGCATCCATATTGTGTGAGGGATGTGAAGACAACTAGACTCATTCCAGGTCTACACGGTATGAGCTATGAAGAAAGATTGAGAGAATTAAATACTTTCAGCCTAAGCAGATGTAGAATGAGAGGAGAATTGATAGAAGTGTTCAAAATTGTTAAGGGTATAAGTGGATGCAAGCTGCTATTTCAAAATTAATCCACAGTCACATACATGGGGCCATAGGTGGGGACTTGTTAAGGGGAGTTTTCAGACTAATATCAGGAAGCATTTCTTTACACAGTGAGTTGTGGACATATGGTACAAACTACTTAGCTATCTAGTTGAAGACTTACAAATCTAAACTCGATAGTTTTTTCAACAGACTATGTGAATAGGAATTTGGCAAACTTGGTCAGGCCGAATGGCCTGTTCTTGTCAGAAACTTTCTAATGTTCTAAATGAAGTATGTAGTGAACAATTTTATGATTAGCTCAAAGTGAGGGTTAAGTGGTGTTGGGTAGACTTGGCTATTCAAATGTTCATCCCAATATATTATTTAATATTGTAACAACCATCTCAAACAGTGCATCCCAAATACAATCCTGACATCTCATCCAAATAGCAAACACGAGGAAATCTGCAGATGCTGGAAATTCAAACAACAACACAGACACAAAATGCTGGTGGAACACAGCAGGCCAGGCAGCATCTATAGGGAGAAGCGCTGTTGACGTTTCGGGCCGAGACCCTTCGTCAGGAGTCATGAAGGGTCCTGACGAAGGGTCTCGACCCGAAACGTCGACAGCGCTTCTCCCTATAGATGCTGCCTGGCCTGCTGTGTTCCACCAGCATTTTGTGTGTGTTGTTAACTCATCTAAATCCCTTATTCCTATCTTAAATCTATACCCTTTGGTTTTAGACATTTCTATTATGGGGAAAAGTTTGTTACTAACCACCCTAGCAAGGCCCATAATTATTTTATGTACCTCTGTTAGGTTCACCTCTCATTCTCCCCTGCTCCAAGAATAAACAACCCAGTTTATCTAGTTATTATTGTAACTTTGTATTTTATCTGTAACTTTGTTATTTAACTCAAAATTGAATTGTTAACTAATGCTATTAGAAAACCTGATACATATCTACAAACAATAATCTAGTTATAGGATCGAAGAGCATGAAAGAGATCTTTCAGCCCACCTTATACATGAAGCACTCATTTATTCTAAACCTTGTTTGTCTCTTGAATCTCAATCAAATTTCCAATTAGGGATGGGCAATAAATACAAGGCCAGAATTCATTGCCCATCAGTCTGTGCTTGAGAAGGTGATGATGAGCCCATCTTCCTGAACCACAGTAGGTCTTCTGTTGAACATTCTCCAAGGACACTGGGGTGCAAGAATCAGAATCAGGTTTAATATCACTGGTGTATGTCATGAAATTCGTTAACTTTGCGGCAGCAGTACAATGCAATATATGATAAATATAGAAAAAAACTGAATTTCAGGAAATGTATATATGTATGTTAAATAGTTAAGGAGACGGGTGAGTCCTGGGCTGGACATCCTTCTCCCTTAAGGAAGGTTAAGCATCTCCCATAGCCTCACCTTTCTAGGAGTAGTGATCACTGCAGGACCACTGTTTGGCTTGTCGTGCAGGAAGTCGCTTGCATATAGCCTCTCCTACACTACTGCGCCCATAGCAACACTTCCATGTTGTTTCATAATGTTCTTATTGAGTTTGCTATGTCATGGCACAACCGAGTGTTCCGCAGTATAACTGGGCGGGCAGCCTTGCCTGGCAGCCAGCCTAGGCAGCCAGCCTAGGCAGCCAGCCTAGGAGAACAACAACTCTGATTCCAAACCCAGTTCAATGGGATGCGTTAGGCAGTCTGTCGATGAGAATGAAAACTCCAATAGTCAAGCTACAACAATGCGGTCACTCGTAGACATCACAGCTTGTTGTGCCATTGTGGAACGTCCCCTGGCCTAAAGAGTTGTATTGGTCCACAAGCACCGATCCGCACAATGAACCTACATAGCCCAGGTAGGAAAAAATGATCTTCACAAGCAAAGAGCCAGTCATCGTTATCATCAGTTAAGTTAAAATAAGTAGCACAAAAACAGAAATAAGTTAAAAAAAAAAGTAGTGAGGTATTGTTCATGGGTTCAATGTCCATTTAGAGATCGGATGGCAGGGGGGAAGAAGCTGATCCTGAATCACTGAGTGTGTGCCATCAGGCTTCTGTACCTCCTTCCAGACAGTAACAATGAGAAGAGGGCATGTCCTGGGTGGTGGGGTTCCTTAATGATGGACGCTGCCTTCCTGAGGCACCGCTCCTTGAAGATGTCTTGGATGCTACGGAGGCTAGTACCCATGGTGGAGTTGACTAATTTTACTACTTTCTGCAACTTACTTCAATTCTGTGCAGTAGCCCCCATACCAGACAATGATGAAGCTAGTCAGAATGCTTCCCATGATACATCTGTAGATGCCTTCGAGTGTTTTAGGTGACAAACCAAATCTCCTCAGACTCCTAATGAAATTTTGCTACTGTCTTGCCTTCTTTCTAGCTGCATCAATATGTTGTGATTAGGTTAAGTCCTCAGAGGTATTGACACCCAGGAAGTTGAAATTTCTCACTCACTCCACTTCTGATCCCTCTATAAGGATTGGTTTGTGTTCCCTCATCTTACCCTTTCTGAAATCCACAATTAGCTCTTTGGTCTTACTAACATTAAGTGTATCACACCACTCAACTAGCCAGTATATCTCGCTCCTGTAACCATATAACAATATAACAATTAGAGAACGGAAACAAGCTATCTCAGCCCTTCTAGTCCATGCCAAACGCTTACTCTCACCTAGTCCCACCTACCTGCACTCAGCCCATAACCCTCCATTCCTTTCCTGTCCATATACCTATCCAATTTTACTTTAAATGACAATACCGAACCTGCCTCTACCACTTCTACTGGGAGCTCGTTCCACACAGCTACCACTCGCTGAGTAAAGAAATTCCCCTTCGTGTTACCCTTAAATTTTTGCCCCTTAACTCTCAACTCATGTCCTCTTGTTTGAATCTCCCCGACTCTCAATGGAAAAAGTCTATCCACGTCAACTCTATCTATCGCCCTTCATAATTTTAAATACCTCTATCAAGTCCCCCCTCAACCTTCTACGCTCCAAAGAATAAAGACCTAACTTGTTCAACCATTCCCTGTAACATAGGTGCTGAAACCCAGGTAACATTTTTTTTTTAAATTTTTTTTTATTAGTTTTTCAAAACATTTTACAAAATTAAAAACCCCAAATCCCAATGAGGAGCATTAATACAGTGCAAGATTAAGTATACAATAACAATATGCTACAAAGGAAGAGAATTTAACAAAAAAGCACCTAAATTAAAGACAAGTGAGTTTAGTGTCCTCCCCAAGCCCCACAACACAAGAAAAAAACAACAACAACTCCAGACCAACCACCACACAATATAAAGAGTATAAGTCCGGACAGTCAAACTCCCAGACTGTGAATACACTTAGCAACAGAGGATAATAATGCCTACTACCAGGAAAAAAAAAAGGGAGCTGAAAGCAAGGGACCGAAAAGAAGAGAAAAAAAAAGAAAAAAAAACCCTAGTTAAGAGGAAGGTTATGAAAGTACTCAATAAAAGGTCCCAGACTTTATGGAACTTTAGATCCAAATTAAGAACTGAATAATGAATTTTTTCGAGGTCCAAGCAGGCCATAATGTCGTTAAGCCATTGTGCATGAGTGGGCGGGGCAACATCTCTCCATCTAAGAAGGATCAAGCGTCTCGCCAGGAGAGAGGCAAAGGATAGTATTCGGCATTTGGTCGGACCCAGACATAAATCTGTCTCGCCCCAAAAACCGAACAGAGCAATTAAGCGGTTAGGTTCTAGGTGCTGATTCAGAATACCCGATAATGTAGTGAAGACATCTTTCCAGAATATCTCCAAGCTAGGACAGAACCAGTACATATGGATGAGAGAGGCCACGCCCCTCTTGCATTTATCACAGAGCGGACTAATGCCAGGGTAGAATCGAGATAGTTTAGATTTAGACATATGGGCTCTATGAACAATCTTAAACTGTAAGAGGCAATGACGAGCACAAAGGGAGGTTGAGTTAACCAATTTGAGAACTGAGTCCCAGCTCTCCTCGGATAAGGAGATATTTAAATCCTGCTCCCAGGCCATTTTAATTTTATCCACAGGGGCCCGTCATAAGGCTGCTAGTTTATCTCGGATAATTGAAATTAAACCTTTACCTAATGGATTAATGGAAAGAAATAGGTCCATAGCATTTTTCGCAGGCATTTCAGGAAAGTTAGGAATTAAAGGAGCAGTAAAGTGTCAGATTTGGAGATATCTGAAAAAGTGAGCGTTAGGCAGGTTGAACTTAACGGAGAGCTGCTGAAAAGAAGCAAAGCGATTATCAATGAAGAGATCTTCAAAATGTCTAATGCCCTTCCTGTACCAAACATGGAATGCTGAATCGTACGTAGTAGGTAAAAAAAGGTGATTATGTGCGACAGGGCTAGAAACGGAAAACCCCTGGAAACCATAGCATTTCCTGAACTGAGCCCATATACGCAAAGTGTGTCTAACCAGAGGATTAGCTATTGATCTGGGCAGACTGCTAGGGAGTGCAGAGCCAAGAAGTGCAGATATAGATAATTCTTTAGTGGAGCTCAACTCCATTGCCACCCAGTTAGGGCACTCGGGTTGACCGTGGAAGAAAGACCAGAAGGCAGCACAACGTATATTAGCTGCCCAGCGAAAGTTAGGTAAAGCCATGCCACCCTCTTTTTTAGATTTTTGGAGGTGGATTTTATTAATTCTAGAGCGCTTATTCTGCCACAGATATGACAAAATAATAGAGTCTAAGGAATCAAAAAAAGATTTAGGAATAAAAATTGGGATAGATTGAAATAAGTATAAAAATTTGGGGAGAACATACATTTTAACAACATTAATACGACCTACCAGGGACATAGATAGAGGTGACCATTGTACCAGACTCTGTTTTATAGCATATGAAAGATTGACAAAGTTTTCACGAAAGAGATCTTTAAACTTCCTTGTGACTGTAATTCCAAGATAAGTAAATTGATTATGGACTACTTCAAAAGGGAGATCACGAAATATTAGTTCTTGTGCTTCTTTATTAATTGGGAAAAGTTCACTCTTATGTAAGTTGAGTTTATAGCCAGAGATCTGGCTAAACTGGTCAAGAAGTGAAAACATTAGAGGTAAGGATGTAGACGGATTTGAGAGAAAGAGTAATAAGTCATCAGCATAGAGAGAAACTTTATGCTCAACACCCCCTCTCCAAATCCCGGTCAATTCAGGACAATTTCGAAATGCTATCGCCAGAGGTTCTATAGCCAAATCAAAGAGAAAGGGACTTAAGGGGCATCCCTGACGGGTGCCACATTTGAGATTAAATACTTGGGATTTCTGAAAATTAGTTAAAACAGAAGCAGTAGGACACAGGTACAGCAATTGGATCCAAGAGATGAAACTTTGGCCGAGGTCAAATTTTTCTAAGACTGCAAAAAGGTAGTTCCACTCTATACAATCAAATGCTTTCTCCGCATCAAGGGAGATAACACATTCAGGAGTCCCAGTTGGAACTGAGTATAAGATATTAAATAGACGCCGAATGTTAAAAAAAGGGAGACGGTTTTTAATAAAGCCTGTTTGGTCATCAGAGATAATGGAGGGAATAACGGTTTCTAATCTATGAGCCAACACTTTAGCTAAGATCTTTACATCAACATTGAGCAGAGAGATCGGCCTGTACGAGGAACACTCTGTTGGGTCTTTGCCCTTTTTTAAAAGAAGAATAATAGATGCCTCATTGAAAGAGGGTGGCAATTTGCCGTAATTAAACGAGTCAGATAATACTGAAAGTAACTGAGGAGAAAGAAGTGAAGAGAATTCCACAGGGAACCCATCAGGTCCAGGAGATATCCCTGAGGACAGTGCAGAAATTGCAAAAGATATTTCTTCTGGTGATATAGGCACATTGAGTTTGGCTTTGAAATCAGATGAAAGTGAGGGGATATTCAGATTCTGTAAAAATTGATCCACAGAGATATTGTCATTCAGAGATTTAGAGGAATAAAGCCGACAATAAAAATTTTTAAATGCGTCATTAATTTCTAAATGATCCGATGTAAAGTCTCCGTTCTCCTTCCGGATCTTTGTAATATGTTGTTTGGCTTTGGAACGCCTCAGCTGATTGGCTAGGAATTTACCAGACTTATCCCCATGAATGTAAAAGCGGCTCTTGCTTTCGAGAAGTTGGCGTTCGACAGGTTGAGTGGACAGAAGGTTGAATTTAGTTTGGAGTTCAACGCGCTTCTTGTATAATTCAGGGTTCTTAGTTTGGGCATATATTTGATCCAAATCTTTAATCTGGTTAATGAGGTCTGCTCGATCTGCACGGGATCTTCTATTGAGATTTGCTGTGTAAGAGATTATTTGACCCCTCAGATATGCTTTCATGGCATCCCAGACAATCTGGGATGGCACTTCAGGTGATGTATTAGTGTTAAAATAAAAGGTTATCTGGTCCTTAATAAATTTTACGAAATCATCATCCGATAATAAAGTTGAATCAAACAGCCAGTGTTTGTTCCTCTGAGGGAGACCAGGAAAGTTCAGAGAGAGGGTAATTGGGGCATGGTCAGAAATCAGTATACTCTGATAGTCACAAGAGTGGGCAAATGGGATAAGTTGGTTATTGAGTAAGAAATAGTTAATCCTAGTGAAGGTATGGTGAACATGTGAGAAAAAAGAATAATCTCTCTCCGTAGGATGGAGGAAACGGCATATATCAGAGATACCAAAATTAGAGAGAAACGATTGAATAGCTAAGGCAGATTTAGTAGGTGATCTGGTAACAGAGGACGATCGGTCCAGTTTAGGATCCAACCAACAGTTGAAGTCACCACCCAGTATAAGAGAGTATGAGTTTAAGTCTGGTAGTGAGGAAAAAAACGTTCAAAAAAGTTAACATCATCGAAGTTGGGGGCATACAGGTTTGCTAGTGCAACTTTAGTGTTATATAGTTTACCAGAAACAATAATAAAACGGCCATTTGTATCAGATATTTTATTATGGAGTTCAAAAGGAATATTTGAGTTAATAAGAATGGAAACTCCCCTAGCTTTAGCGGCAAAGGATGAATGAAAATGCTGACCCGCCCACTTTGACAGAAGCCGAGAGTTATCAAAACAACGAATATGAGTTTCTTGGAGGAAAGCAATGTCAGCTTTGAGTTGTTTAATATGTGAGAATACCTTCCTCCTTTTAACAGGGTGGTTCAATCCCTTTACATTCCAGCTCACGAATTTAAGTGCACTAGCCATTATCAATTACTAATGCATAAAAGGCAGCAGGCATATAAAAAGTCAAGCAGTACAATAGCAGTCTGGGAGCAGAGATGTAAACATAGATTCGTAAGGTCAAAATATAAACATGTCCTAAGCAATAAAGAGATGTTGAAACTGGAAAAAACACCCCACCCGCACAACCCAAAACTAGACGGCTACCAAAACAAGTAGCTAGCTCTACCAAAAAAATTAACCCAAATACAACTTCCAGATCTGTGTCATTAACAACAGTTCCGTATAAATACTATAGCAAATAATAACTAGTTTATGCGCTAGAAAACATAACTACAGATTAGAACACCTTCTGCAGAAATATAAAACTTAATACAGAGAAAATCGGAAGAAAACCAAAACTAACCTACCCGCGAAAAATTATAGAAGAATAAAGTAAGAGAAAGGGAAAAAAAAGGTAAGAAGGAAAAAGAAAAAAGAAGAGGAAGGGGAAAATTATAAATTCAAGACGAGTATTTATCAACCATTTGCAGAGAAGGGAGAAAAAAATTCAGAGATTAGAAAAAAGGGGTGAAGAAAAGAAAAAGATAAAATAAATAAATATTTAAAACAAAGGAAAAATAAATCAGCAGTTGAACTGTGAACCGACAAACAGGGAGGCCTTCACTAAAGACTTCGAACCTCCAAAACAAGTTAGAGTTAGTTGTAGAACTCTGTAGGTAAAGTTATACAAGAATAAAAATAGATTACACACACACCAAATCCCGGGAGAGATTGTCAACAGCCCTTAAAGTTTCAATGAATAATGTCTGAGTGATTCAAGTGAATTCCGAATCCAGAGAAAGTAGTTTTACTATGAGGAGTACTTATCCACCATTTTAGGAGGTCCGATCAGATTCCGAAGATGACTGGATAGCCGGAAGACTTGCCACAAACGCTTCAGCTTCCTTCACTGATTTGAACCACTTGTATTTCCCGGTATTAAGCTTGAATCGTAGATCGGCAGGGTTACAAAGGGAAGGTTTGAAACCACGATCAAAAAGCACTTTCATTGCGCCTTTAAACTCAGCGTGCATCTTTAAGGTCTGGGGTGCAAAATCTTCCACAAAGCGAATGGTTGTATCCTTGAAAGGAAGCGACCCCCTGCGACGCGCCTCTACGATCAGACTGTGTTTTACCTGGTATTGATGGAAACACAAGATTACTGGTCGCGGGCAGGAGCCCAGAATTCCGGGGGGAACGTAAACTCTGTGTGCCCGTTCGAGCTCGGGCGGCTTCGGAAGCAAATCTTTCCCGAATAACTCACAGAGAAATTCGGCAAAAAACTTCACGGTTGATCCCTTTTCGGTCGCCTCTGGCAATCCCAGAATTCTGAGGTTGCATCGCCTGCTGCGATTTTCGAGATCCACCATTTTGGAAAGAAGTTTGTTAGATTTTTCCTCTAAGCTGGAACAGAGAGTCTCCAAGTATCGAACACGACTTTCTAAATCTTCAGAAGTCGAATCGATGCGAGATAAGTGTTCAGCATGTTTGTCCACTTTATCATTGATCCGATCCAGTTTGTCTTCTAACTGTTTGAAAGCGGTTTTAAATTCCTTTAAGATTTCGTCTCGGAGCTTTCCAAGCACAACCATCGTCTCGTCCAACGGGGTCATAGCTTCTTTTCTCCCGGATTTAGAACTCTTGCTAGACATTGTAAGTTAGATATATTCACAGGCAAGTAAGAGATACTGAAATAATTCCTAACTAAGGTTTAAAAAATGGAGACATTTAGTGCAAAGATAGCGAAAGTAACGGAACAAAAGTTCGGAGCAGCTAAACAATCGCCATCTTACCGGAAGTCCCGTAACATTCTAGTAAATCTTCTCTGTACTCTCTCTATTTTGTTGACATCTTTCCTATAATTCGGTGACCAAAACTGTACACAATACTCCAAATTCGGCCTTACCAATGCCTTGTACAATTTTAACATTACATCCCAACTCCTATACTCAATGCTCCGATTTATAAAGGCCAACAGACCAAAAGCTTTCTTCACCACCCTATCCACATGAGATTCCACCTTCAGGGAACTATGCACCATTATTCTTAGATCACTCTGTTCTATTGCATTCTTCAATACCCTACCATTTACCATGTATGTCCTATTTGGATTATTCCTACCAAGATGTAGCACCTCACACTTATCAGTATTAAACTCCATCTGCCATCGTTCAGCCCACTCTTCTAACTGGCCTAAATCTCTCTGCAAACTTTGAAAACCTACTTCATTATCCACAACGCCACCTACCTTAGTATCATCTGCATACTTACTAATCCAATTTACTACCCCATCATCCAGATCATTAATGTATATGTCAAACAACATTGGACCCAGTACAGATCCCTGAGGCTCACCACTAGTCACTGGCCTCCAGCCTGACAAACAGTTATCTACCACTACTCTCTGGCATCTCCCATCCAGCCAATGTTGAATCCATTTTATTACTTCAATATTAATACCTAACAATTGAACCTTCCTAACTAACCTTCCGTGCGGAACCTTGTCAAAGGCCTTACTGAAGTCCATATAGACAACATCCACTGCTTTACCCTCGTCAACTTTCCTCGTAACCGCTTCAAAAAATTCAATAAGATTTGTCAAACATGACCTTCCACACACAAATCCATGTTGACTGTCCCTAATCAGACCCTGTCTATCCAGGTAATTATATATACCATCTCTAAGAATACTTTTCATTAATTTACCCACCACTGATGTCAAACTGACAGGCCTATAATTGCTAGGTTTACTCTTAGAACCCTTTTTAAACAATGGAACCACATGAGCAATACACCAATCCTCTGGCACCACCCCTGTTTCCAATGACATTTGAAATATTTCTGTCAGAGCCCCTGCTATTTCTACACTAACCTCCCTCAAGGTCCTAGGGAATATCCTGTCCACTTCTATATTCCTTAAAAGCACCAGTACTTCCTTCTCTTTAATCATCATAGTTTCCATAACTTCCCTACTTGTTTCCCTTAACTTACACAATTCAATATCCTCCTTAGTGAATACCGAAGAAAAGAAATTAATCAAATTCTCCCCCAACTCTTTTGGCTCCACACATAGCTGTCCACTCTGAGGGACCAATTTTATCCCTCACTATCCTTTTGCTATTAATATAACTGTAGAAACCCTTCGGATTTATTTTCATCTTACATGCCAAAGCAACCTTGTATCTTCTTTTAGCTTTTCTAATTTCTTTCTTAAGATTCTTCTTACATTCTTTATATTCCTCGAGCACCTCATTTACTCCATGCTGCCTATATTTATTGTAGATATCTCTCTTTTTCCAAACCAAGTTTCCAATATCCTTTGAAAACCATGGCTCGCTCAAACTTTTAACCTTTCCTTTCAACCTAACAGGAACATAAAGATTCCGTACCCTCAAAATTTCCCCTTTAAATGACCGCCATTTCTCTATTACATCCTTTCCATAAAACAAATTGTCCCAATCCACTCCTTCTAATTCCTTTCGTATCTCCTCAAAGTTAGCCTTTCTCCAATCAAAAATCTCAACCGTGGGTCCAGTCCTATCATTCTCCATAATTATATTGAAACTAATGGTATTGTGATCACTGGACCCAAAGTGCTCCCCAACACATACTTCAGTCACCTGTCCTATTTCATTCCCTAACAGAAGATCCAACACTGCCCCTTCTCTAGTTGGTACCTCTATGTATTGCTGCAAAAAACTAACCTGCACACATTTTACAAACTCCAAACCATCTATCCCTTTTACAGTACGGGCTTCTCAGTCTATGTGTGGAAAATTAAAATCTCCCACAATCACAACCCTGTGCTTACAATAAATATCTGCTATCTCCTTGCAAATTTGCTCCTCCAATTCTTGCTCCCCATTAGGTGGTCTATAATACACCTCTATAAGTGTTACTACACCTTTCCCTTTCCTCAATTCCACCCAAATAGTCTCCCTAGATGAGCCCTCTAATCTATCCTGCCAGAGCACCACTGTAATATTTTCTCTGACAAACAATGCAACACCTCCCCCTCTTGTCCCTCCAATTCTATCATACCTGAAGCAACGAAATCCAGGAATATTTATTTGCCAATCACACCCGTCCTGCAACCATGTTTCACTAATAGCTACAACATCATATTTCCAGGTATCAATCCATGCTCTAAGCTCATCCACCTTTCTTACAATGCTCCTAGCATTAAAATAAATGCATTTAAGAAATTCTCCACCTCTTCCTCTCTGTTTATCTCTAACAGTACAAAGAACTTTACTGACTTCTTTTTCTTCCTTCTCCCATACATCTGTTCCTACACTCTGGTTCCCCTCACCCTGTACACTCACTCATTAGCATCTGAGATTCTACCAACAACGGTTGCATCATCAGCAAATTTACAGATGACATTTGAGCTATGCTAGTCACGGGTATAGAAAGAGCAGAGCAGTGGGCTATGCACACACACATGAAGCACACCAGATTATAAAATTTACTAGAGCAACAAGACAATTTTTGACAGTATTTTCCAAACTCTCAATATTTCTCCTCTAAAAGATCAACAGAAGCAAGGATATGGAGTTCTGTGACCTCCATGTTCTCCTTATCTGAATCACAAATCACCCTACTTATACATAAAAATAGTCATTCATTCCATGCCATAATACTAAGTACTCAATACACTGACAAAGCATTGCAAGAAGCATCACCAATTTAGAATGATGTCCCTCTATTGCAGGGTATTCCAAACTTTTTATGCCATGGACCAATACCAATAAGCAAAGTTCTATTGCCTTTATAACATTCTACAAGGAATGGGCAAAAAACATAAAAGCAAAAAAATGCAGATGCTGGACTTAAAACAGAACTAAAAACAGAAAGTACTCGAGGCACTCAAGAGATTTGGTGGCATCGGTGGGGACAGAAAAAGAGTTAATATTGTGATGTGCTGAGCTCTTTCAATAATTCTCTGCTAATTCTTGCGGTCATATGCAGAGCAGTTCTAGGAACAATGCTTTCTATAGTGCATCAATAAACATTTGTGACGTGAAAGGGAATATCTATAATTTTTGTGGTGGAAACCAAAAAAAAAAGATATTGGCATTAAAGAGAAGGAGGAAAAGAATTGTTTATAGAGGTTGAATACTCCTTATCCAAAATTCCAGAATCAATGGAAGACCACCCAACTAGGCCGCTCAACCAGAAAGCAGAAAACAACAAATTGTGCAAATACAAAAAGAAGAAACAATAATAATAAATGTATAAGCAATAAATACTGAGGACATGAGACGAAGAGTCTTTGAAAGTGAATCTATTGATTATGGGAACGTTTCAATGATGAGGCCAATTAAGTTCTCCCCTTTGGTTCAAGAACCTGATGTTAAGGGGTTGTGACTATTGCTGAAACTGATAGTACAAGTCTTGAAGTTCTTGTACCTTCTTCCTGATGGCAAGAGTGAGGAGAGGGCATGTCCTGGGTGGTGGGGGTCCCTGATCGTGAATGCTGCTTTCCTGCGTGAACACGATTTTACATAGATGTGCACAATGGTTGGGATGGCTTTACCAGTAAACAGTATGCTAATCATGAAACAAGCAAAGATCTGTCACGCCTAACTGAAAATTGAAGGTAATTTTGAATATTTAGCAGGTTGGTTGCAGAAATTTAAGAAAAGGCATGGCATTAAATTTTTAAAAACATCTGCTGATCACAAAAATCCAACACCAGAACAAGTCTACAATGCTGACTGTTTTTTATACCTTACATAAAAGAAAAATACAAATACAGTGTATTGCCACCTTTTAATCAAGACACAGCATTGTAGGTGGAGACTGAAAGCCTGCTGTTATTTGTTGTGGTTCAACAGCTGATTAAGGTATTGCCCCAATGCTACCTTGTTGCTATTGTTACCCTGCACACATTAAGTTTTCTTTATGGTAATGGTATGTAATATTTTTTACTGTTAAGTACATATGTGTGATGCCGAAGTTTAAGACAGAGACTACTTACCAGTAACACATAAATTCATTGAGTCAGAAATAATGGTGATCCCAAGCTATCTCATTACATATTCCAAAATCCAAAATCCTAAATACATATGGCTCCAACCATTTTGGACGAGGGGTACTCAACCTGTAATAGTTATTCCTTCTACAGGAGGGGAAAAAAGAGGCAGATAAATGAAGACAGAAGAAAGAAAAAAAGAAAGAAAAGCAGGCTCGCCCTGTGAGATACAGGACGCAGAAGTTGCTGGAAGCTGAATTTAAAAAGTAGAGATGTTTGGCAGATCAGGTAACATCTGGGCAGGGAGAAAAACTGTTATTATTACAGGCTGATGTTCTCATATCAAAACTGGCTGGGTCTGGCACAACTTGGAAGAAAGGCTGTCTGGAATTGTTGAATTCAATATTGTGTCTGAAGATGTCGAGTCAGAAGAAGAGATCTTATTTTTCAAGTTACATTTGGCTTCACTGGAACAGTGCAGAAAGCCAACAAAAAAAAATGTCAGAGATGGAATACAATGGAGAATTGAAGTGACAGACAATTGAAATCTTAGGGTCAGTCTTGCATTAAATAGTGGCCCTGCCAATGATACCCGTTTCCCAAGATGTTTCTATTTATAATAACAGTGCTGTAGAAAAATCTGTACATGGTCCTGATTGTTTATATTAGATCAATGCTTTGCTTTAAGTGGATTTAACAACATTTTTATTGCATTGCCATTTTTGTTACTTTGTAACTCAAACAAATTCTGCAGCCTTGAATCCCTAAGTATTTTTCTTCATAATGTAAAGTCACTGCTGTCAAATCTTAGGCCTCATTGATCTATGCTGCAGCATGCTGACAAGCAAACTATTACCTAATGACTGAACAATTCATTAATTCCATGGAGGAAATCTGAGACTTGCAATTAAAAAGATTCCCTACTACAAACTCAACATGAGGATAATGAATCTGTTTTCAATTAAACTAGGCTAATCTTAGAGCATCCTTGATAGTATGTTAATTTAACAACTGAGGAAACAACTGCAGAAGCAATTATATACAATAATGTACAAGGATTTATGTCTGAAGTGGGGTTAAATGTCAGCCATAGGCCCATTGGTAACACTATTGTCTGAGAGTCGGAAGTTTATAGGTTTCGTTACCAAATCCATTTATTTAGGCAACTCTAATGGTACTGAAGGGTCAAAACAATATAGTCAGCACTGCCCTCCTCATAGAAATGGGAAATGTATGCACTTATACCAGTTCAACACCAAGAACTTCACAAACATTGATGTGCTTTCTGAAATGTTGGCACTTTAAATATATAGCTTGAACACTGGATTTTTGCACAGACTCTGATCAAATAAATTAGGTGTTTTATTCAATTGCTCAACAGCAGCTAATGGATTTAGTTGCAGTGTGGCAGTATGACTCAGATAACATACTAGGGCTTCTCCATACCTCATCAAAATGTACTCTGCGTGGTACTCTCTCTCTCTCGCACATTCAAACACACACACTCACAAAATGGGAAAGAAAGAAAGAAAGAAAGAAAGAAAGAAAGAAAGAAAGAAAGAAAGAAAGAAAGAAAGAAAGAAAGAAAGAAAGAAAGAAAGAAAGATTAGATGTATTTGTCACATGTATATTGAAGCCTAGGAACATACAGCGTCAAATCAAATGACTGAGGATTGTGTTGGGTGCCGCCTGTTACAGTGTACATTGGCAGAAATTTGAGTGAGAGCTCAGAGATCCTCCACTGATCCAAAAAACGTACGCAACTTATAGAATTTGCATTACAGCAGATTTCGCAATTCTATCAGTAACAAACTTATTTTTATAGTATTTTATCTTTGTTTTACATCTGCAGGGTTTGTCCTAACAAATTGAACTTTGATTCCTTTGCCAGATGACTAGTTCCCCACATTCTCCCTGCAAATATGTGTTCTGAATTATAGTCTTGTCTGTGTTGGCCTATTTTCCCATCATTTTTTCTAATTTGCATGACATTTAAGATGACTATATTACAAACTTTTCCAGTTTTCTTATAATCTCTGCAGTTTCCTTCATCACATGCCGTCCTAAGACTGAGCAGTTCAAGTTCCATAATGTTATTCGATTTGTCCTTTATCTTGGCTCAGCTGCTACTGAACCCCTCAGCCTTTGGCAAGTCTCCATAGTTCCATCATCTAAAAACTTAAGATCTTGCATCTGCTGACATTGATCAATCAACATTGTATTGGCTACTAATTAATCAACCTCAATTATAAAATTGTCAAACACTGTTTTCAAAAATCCTTTTTGATCTAGGCAATATCACCGAGCCTTCCAACCCTTCGATATATCTAACATTCTTCAAGTCAAAAGTATTGATTATCAGAAATTTTACTATCCCACTACTGATCACCAACTCTACAAATACCATGTTTTAATCTCTTGAAATTCTCTAAGTGTCTCAACATATCATTTTTCCTTAAGTTGTATTTTTTTTGTAAACACTATTTTTGTAACCTACTGTTTGGTTCTATGCCATAAAGCCTCAAAAAGTGGTGCATCATCTAATTTTCTTTGCTAATATTCTGATGCAGTGCATTATGATGCATTCCAACATTAGGGAAACTATATATGCGGAAGAGCTTACTTGCCCCTCCGAATAACAGTGTTCCACGCTGTAGCTTCTAATATTACAAACCTACACACTTCATACTCCAGTCCTTAAATCCATTTAAGAGAGTCAGTAAGCATGATGCATTAACATGCTAATTAGCTCATTCTCCATGTCTGAATAAACTGCCGACTTTCGATTTGTGTTTCAAATGTGGTGTAGGCACATAACTGAGGCTTGAGGAGATGCTGTGAAATTTTACCCCAGCGTAAGTATGCATCTTCAGGTGTGGAAACTAGAAGGTTTGCAGATTTATCAGTAACAGGCAAGTTCATTGCAGCAGCCGCATTTTTTTTAATTGAAATAAATAGTCAATTAGCATCTTAATGTGAGAGACACCAGGTTTTTTGCTTTTCTCCTTGTGCCTTGCTTAATTGAAGTGACAGGCAGAATATACCTAACAAGAAAAATACAGTTGGCATGTGATCCTTATTGCACCAGAATGGAAAGGGACAATGTGGGAATTAAACAACAGAAGGTTTCCCATAAAATAAAAATGAACAGCTGTGAAATACTTAACAACTGGGAATTAAGCCAGGAAGGAGTGGGCTATTCATTTCTATTATGCGCTTGCACAGCAATTCCAAGAATACTTTGTCCTCAGAACAGATATTGCATGCCAAAATAATGGACATAGAGGGAAAATAAAACAACTTATCCAATTTAACATCTTTTGATAATGATAACTACATAGCCTTGTGGAGCTGCCCATTTACAAAAACAAATTATCCACCTGAATCACGGGATCATTGATTTCAATGAGTGAATATTGGGAGCAGGGATCTAAGGAATAATAAATCCAGGGGAGACCAAATCACTTGACTTTTCCCAATGGTACATATTTGTTCTGCAAAATAGTTTTAATGTCCTGTGCAATATTATTCACATAAAATCAATCTTAAGTACTGAAATAGACAGACTGGAAATACGTAGCAGATTACGTAACATGAAAGGTGATGCTGAGATATCTCTCTGTTGATACTATCTGATCTTTTGAATATTTCCAACCTTTACTTCCTTCATTTCTAACTTCTAGCAACAGAGTATATACAGATCAATCAGCAAAAAAAAACCTACTTTCCTGATTACCTAATTATTAACAATTAGGAAGAGTCTAGGTTTCTGCAGCACTTCAGCTTCCATCTACAAATTATCCCACAAACTAATATCAAAAATGTATTACAAAGTTTAATTTTAATGTAATAAATATACTTTGCTTGGAGACATGCACTTTGAACTTCAACATCACAAAACTTACTTTTTCAGCCCATGAAGTATCTGCCCTTTAAGAGGTCTAAGGCACATGGATCCTTCTGTTATGGCAGGTCTGGATTGGAAATTGAGCTGGCCTTATTTAGATGTATTTAATTGCATTTTTAAGCTTAACCTGTGCAAAGTGACATGTGCATTTTAAGCCAGATGGCATTATCTTCAGTGCTTAAGTTGGATGTGGATTCCAGCCAGAAAATATGTCCCTTACCACTGTTCCAATTTTAATAAAATTGATGTAGCATAAAAGTTGGTTTTGCTCGCTCTATCATTGTGACGCCTCTCAAAGGATGACTAACATTTAGACCTCCCCGGGTGTCCCTCTACAAGAGTGATCCAGTAGTCATTTTAATGAGGAGCAGCAAATTGAGCAATCTTTCGATGTTAATCATATCTTAGGTCGACCCTAGGGTAATCATTTAATAAAGAGCTCTTTTGATTCACTTCCTTGTTTGCTTCTATTAATAATGTAATGCATTATATGATAGACTAATGGAACTTAAAAACAGGAACAATTCAATCATAATTTAAAAGCCAACTTTGGCCAAACAGCAAGACATTTACTTTCTAATCAACATTACTCAAAGCTCTTTATTACAAAACTGCATGTGCAGGCAGAGCAACTGAGGCCCAGCCCTCATCTACAACCCAAACATACACAGACTATTGCATTTCACCTTTGTTTACAAGTACTGTACAAAAAAAACCTGACCCAATAGACAACAAGTCTTCCTCTGAAATGCTTGCTCCTTCAGAAAGAACAGCCTGGCAGACATAGGTATACATAGGCACCAGAGCGTGCTTGTATCTCTATCTATATTCTGATATTCTTTCTCAAAGGAGATTAACTGTTGTTACTTGAGGAGAGAGCCAAGAAATGTATCTTTCTCAGTGTTTATATTACTGAGTATCTGAGCCACGCAACTGGTCATTATATGGAGCACCAGGCAGCCAGTGGGTAGTTGGTAGGTGAGAGTGTCATTAAAATATTATTTATAAAAGTGAACTTATGCATTTGTGACACACACAAAATGCTGGTGGAACGCAGCAGGCCAGGTAGCATCTATAGGAAGAAGTACAGTGAACATTTCGGGCTGAGACCCTTCATCAGGTCCTGACGAAGGGTTTCGGCCCAAAACGTCGACTGTGTTTCTTCCAATAGATGCTGCCTGGCCTGCTGCGTTCCACCAGCATTTTGTGTGTGTTGCTTGAATTTCCAGCATCTGCAGATTTCCTCGTGTTATGCATTTGTGATCCACCTATCCATGTCTCATTAAATGATGATTCAAATGAACATCAAAAAATACTGTGCACGCTGGAAATCTGAAATAATGACATAAAGTGCTGGAGAAGTTCAGCAGGTCAGGCAGCATGAGAAGAGGAACAGATGCTGTCACTTCAAGACCCATCATCAAACTTCATTCTGGATGTCAAGTCTCAGAATTTTACTGTTCCGTGTTCCAGCCACCAGAAAAAAGGGCAGTTTCAGTGAAGTTTTCATGAGGATTCACTGGCATTAATTCCAGAGGAAGGGATTGGTTTGCTGTTATTCACAGAGTAATGCGTCTTTGTTTTCTTTAATGAATCATCATTAGGGTGGAATATTGTGAACATAATCTTAGATTCAAGCTAATGTTTTGAAAAAAAATTAAATTGTTCATCTTTGCATGGACTTGTTGAAATGTGGAATTCTTTTTTTCCCTTTCCCCCTTCCTTCTTCATTTCCCCACTCTGTCACTCCCTTCCCCCCCCCCCCCCCACTGTAATGACCTGGGAAAGATTTGTACTGCTATGCTGGGAAATATTTTTATTTTAGCAGTTTTCTGTAAAAGCAATGTGTCCTGCTGGTAAGAGTGTTTTTGCTTCGGCTAAAGATGAGACCCTAAGACATAGGAGACATAGGGGCAGTATTAGGCCATTTGGCCCAGCAAGTCTGCTCCGCCATTCAATCATGGCTGATATTTATTTCCCCTCCTCAGCCTTCTCCCCATAACCTCTGACCTGTGTTCAAATGAGAACCTATCAGGTTCTGCCTTAAATACACCCAGCAACTTGGCCTCCATAGCTGCCCTTGGTAACAGATTCCACAAATCACCACCCTCTGACGAAATAAATCTCTCCGCATCACTGTTTTAAATGGACACTCCTCTATCCTGAGGCTGTGCCCTATTGTCCTAGACTTCCCCACTATGGGAAACATCCTTTCCACTTCTACTCTGCCTCACCCGAAATGTCAATTGTCGCTTTGCTTCTGTAATTCAGCCTCTTTAACAGTTTTCTTTTTACAGCAGATTTAAGCATCTACAGTCTGTTATGAAGAAGGATTCATCGACCTGAAACATTTCCACAGATGCTGTCTGACTATCTGAGTTCTTTCAGTGCTTCGTTGCTTTATCCAAACATGCAGGTTTTGGACTTCTTACAAGCAGACTGTCTCAGACCGGTGTTGAAGGGAAAAATCCTAGAGCGGAATTTCTGAAGCATTACATTTAAAATATTTGAAGGAAAAACTTCCATCAACAGATTGTGGTGTGTGACTAAAATGAAGATTCCTCGTGAGAAGATTAAGGTGCATATGTAATGATGGAGATGGACTGAAATGATTCAGAGTAGGGAATTGAATTGCAAGTGCAGAAAATCCATGATATGAGGAGCTAACATTGTGCAATCTTGCACAAAGCTCTTGTAAGCCCTTGGGTTATTATGAAAACAGTCAGAGATGTGGTATTAACTCCAATGTGGAAAGAGTGGGTTGAGACACGGTATGTTTAGAAGCTAGCTCTTTGGTGATGAACTGAGGAATGTCAGAAGATTAATCAATACATTCAGAAGCAGAGTTTCAAAAAGTGCTCCTCTGATGTGTATAAGAATAAAAACAATCCAATAAAACCATCTCATTGCTATGCTCAGTTGGAAACAGTAGAGGAGGACAATTGCCATACTTCATTAGGATTCTCAACTTAATTAACTCATGAGCGCCACATCTGCAGTGTATCCATGCATTGAAAATTGCCAGTGTTCTGGTCTCCAGTTTCATTCTTATGGAGAGTGAAAAACAAAGCCGAATATTTGGATGTTTCACTACAACAAAGACACTACACGTAGAGAAGATGGTGTTATTGTTATATTTTCCAGCTAACTTTGAATGTCCTGGTTTTAAAGATCAAAACAGTCCTGATAAGAAGGGAGTAATCCCACCTGAGTGTCTATTTTGGGGTAGTTTTAGAGTGGCAAATGAAAAGGAAAAGACAGGAGATTGGGGCTAACAGGAAAGTGGGATCAGACATGATAGCCCAAATGGCCTCATTCTGCTCCTATATCTTATGGTCTTCTGCTCCCAAATCTTCCCCAAGGTAATTTGTGTTTGCAATTTTCTGTCAAAATATACCAATTCACTTTAAAACAACTTAGACTTATTTGTAGGTGGAACTATCAGACTATGGTCATTGGTTTATTGACGTCGTTGTTTTCCCTTTGGCTAAAGTCAGATATATTGAAATGCAATTGAAGTGGTTATATGTTGGAGCCAGCAATTTAGTATGGTGTTATTTATACTAATATAAAACACCGAAACAAGCTCCCATCTATATTTCCTCCTTCTCCTTTCTTTCTCAGATGCCTTGCCATCAAATGGATCAGTTTGTGTTTCCCTCATTTTTCTTTATGCCACTATGGTCTCCATTCTAATAACTGTTTACCTTGATGTGTTTCTTTGGAATTTACTTCCATATTTTTATCTGTTTATTTGTCTTTTTATACATAATCTATACTTGTTTTCAGCTCAACCCCTAACTATATAAAAATAGTATTGTCATCTATGTTATTTCATTTCTTAATTTAAATATCTCCATCATCTCTAGATGATTTCATTCAAAGTAATTTTGAAATTTGAATCGGAGTCTTCATGCCATTCTGCCACTTTTGTTGTCCAAAAATGAAGTTCCTTGTGGTAATAATTAAATAGTGCTTTGCAGTGTAGACACATAACATCCAGCAGGGGGTTGCTTAAAACTTTTCATATATCATAGAAGGCTCCACTGCCTGTCACACCAACACTTCAGTAATTTCTGGCGGTAATCTCTCAAATGTCACAAAAGATCCCACTTCCCACTTCAACAAAAGGTACTTGGGCAAATAGGTCTGCTGGTAACCGAAGATCATCAAGTCCTCTTCCACCAGGCAAGCAGTATTGTCTAAACGGTCGAGCTCACAAAGAAACAAAAAGAGGAGACATTCAGTCCTTCAAACCAACCTGCTATTAAATATAATATTGCCTTATCCTTTATCTCAAACACAAGAGATTCTGAAATCCAGAACAACAAACAGAAAATGGGGGTGGAACTCAGCAGATCAGGCAGCAACTATAGAAAGGAATGAACAGGCGATCTTCATCAGGACTGGAAAGTAAGGAGAAGAAGCCAGAGCAAGAAGGTGGGGCAGGGGAAGGAGTAAAAGCTGGCAGGTGATTGATGAGATAGATCAAGGTGGGTACGTGGGAGAAGGGGGATGAAGAGACAAGCTTCGAGGTGGGAGGTAGAAAATGTAAATCAGTGAAGAAAGAATGTGATAGGAGAGGTGAAAGGACCATAGGAGAAAGGGAAGGAAGAGGAGCGCCAGAGATAGGTGATGGGCAGGTGAGAAGAAAAGGGATAAGGGGGGAGACAACCTGAGGAATTGAAAAAGAGAGGAAGAGGCGGGTGAGAAATTACCAGATGCTATTGGTCTCCTCTACTACACAATGAGGTTACACTCAGGTTGGAGGAGCAACACTCATCTTCCATCTGGGTGACCTCCAACCTGATGGCATGAACATCGATTTCTCTGACATCGTTTCTGGTGCCCCATACCCCTTGATGCCTTTTATGCCTAGAATTCTAATTACCTTCTTTTAAAACATATTCAGTGACGTAGTCTCCACAGCCTTCTTTCATGGAGAAACATACAGGTTCATATGAATGAGGAAATTGCTCCTCTTCTCTGTCCTAAATGTAAATCCTGTTATCTGAACTCTTTACCCATGAATCTATGGATACTGTTGTCTGTACAATTTATCTCACCACCTTCTATTCTTGGATTTAAGTGTATATTTGGGTGTGGCATCTTGTTCACCTACTCGCCACCCTAAATCCAGGAGTGCTGCTGTTGATGCAATTTGTCTTACCACATCTATGACCTTGGATCAAAGAGGAGAGCGGTGTGTGCCATCTAGCTCACTCCTGGATCTATCAAGGAAACATTAGGTGATCCGTGCTCCATTTGACAGCTTGCCACAATGTCATTTCCCTCAGAAAATCAGGACAACTCAACCCTTCCTAATAAAACCAGGAAACTGAATGTTGGAAATCACGGTCTTGCATGGAGGCTCCAATGCACAGGATCAAAAGAGGCTGCAGAGGATTGTAGACTCAGCCAGCTCCATCAGGGGTACAGGCCTCCCCCCCCCCCTCAGGGACACATTCAGAAGGTCATTCCTGAAGAAGGAGGCATCCATTACTGAGGACTCCCACCATGTAGGCCTTGCCCTCTGTTGATTGCTGCCATCGGAGAAGAGGTACCGAAGCCACACTCAGTGTTTTAGGCATAGCCTCTTCCACTCCAACATAACCTTTCTGAATGGACCATGAACCCATGAACTGTACCTGACTATTCCCCTTTTCAATATTTATTTATTTTAATTCTATTATAACCTATCATAATTATTTATTTCTTGTACTGTACAGCTGCCACAAAGCAAATAATTTACGATGTATGTCAGTGATAATAAACCCAATTTTGATTCTGGGAACTCACCATTCTCTTTGCTCTGTGGTGTCACTAGAACTACAGGTAGGAATTAAATATTTCCCCAAGAAACCTTCCTCTAATTTATAAACAGAAGTGGCTTTATTCTGTCCAATTTCAGCTGGCATGCAAAGTGAATCACCCAATTCAACCTGGGGAGCTGCAATGGTTCTTAGCATACAACAAACCCTTCCGGCCTATATGACTGGTCTAGTGTGCGGTGGCCATGAAAAACACTCCATTCTGCTGTTGGTTCTACTGAGGCTTCTGCTGACAGGGGGAAACAAATGTGATGAGGTTCAACAGAAGGGAGCTGAGAGGGAGAGTCAAGCTTTACACACTGAAGTTAGTGGATATATGGAATGAGCTGCCAGAGGAAGTGGTAAAGGCAGATGAAATTGCAATGTTTAAGAGACATTTGGACAGATTCATGGATAGGAAAAGCAGAGAGGGATATTGCCCAAATCAAGGCAAATGGGACTAGCTCAGGAAGTCAACTTGGTCAGCATGGACATGTGGATCTGAAAGGCCCGTGTCCATGTTGTACAAATCTATGACTCTACTAACCACAGTAGATATGTCCATATCATTAAGTGAACCTGCTGATCTGAAGAATGATAGCACAAATGAT
Organism: Hemitrygon akajei; assembly: GCF_048418815.1. Taxonomy (NCBI): domain Eukaryota; kingdom Metazoa; phylum Chordata; class Chondrichthyes; order Myliobatiformes; family Dasyatidae; genus Hemitrygon; species Hemitrygon akajei. The sequence continues at coordinate 36,383,314 of NC_133143.1, read as the reverse complement.
AATACTAATCTATTGCTCTGTAAGTAAGACAGGGACTGAAGATTTGTAGGTAACTGTTGCTTTCTTCTCCGTTACACTTTAGTGAAGACATAATCCCAGTTAAAATTTCATTTTCAGCTCAGAATGTGTACTTTGTAAATGGCACAATTGTTACTTAGAAATGCCCTCATGCCAGAAAGACAATAGATTTGCTAAGGTATGACATTTAGGTCTCTGACATCCTATTATTTTCATGCTTACACATTAAGCATGCAACTGCATTGAATAATAGACCCATCACATTCATCCTTCTGAGGAGGGAATCCTAGTTCTTTATGGCTAACAAAGTACGATAGGATAGGTATGAATTTGTGGCACCAGTAACCAACCACTGGTCCCTGTTCGTATAATCTCTACCACTCTGAGACTTCTTAATAGAGAGGATGTTTCCCCTAGTGCAGGATTCCAGGACTAGAGGGCGCATCTCAGAATAAAGGGACATCCATTTAGAACAGAAATGAGGAGGAATTTCTCTAGCCAGGATGGGGGGAGCGGTGAACCTGTGGAATTCATTGCCACAGGCAGTTGTGAAGGCCAGGTCATTCGATATATTTAAGGTGGAGGTTGATAGGTTCTTGATTAGGGCATGAAAGGTTACTGTGTTGGCCATATTGGAATTAAAATATGGAAGAAAACATCAATGGTTCAAGGACAGTGGAAGTAAACAAAGCAAATGTCTTTTTTTCTTGCCATGATGTCAAAGGAATGGAGGCTGCCATTTTGTAAAGCTGCTCTGTAACCTCCATTCTGTGAAATGTTTGATGAGCTGATTCTTGATCTGGGATCATTTAACCAGAGCAAATGAACGTGGACACAAGGAGTTTCTGCTATTAATCTGCTAAACCTGAGATCATTCTCGGATAAACTGTGTATTGTGTACAATGGCAGGTTTGCAGAAATAATCTCATTATCTCCCTCTTTCTGAGTGATCTAGTTTAACTGGTTTGAACCAGGGTTGAACAGAACAAAAGAAGATACCTAAGGCATAAAGTTGTGTAGCCCTTGGACACATCAAATGCGAATCAACATAGGTCAGTCAGATGACCTTGAGCCAACAAGACTGAAGTGCAACATTTAAACTGATGAGGAAAACTATAGGAGTTAAAAGCTTCAAATGCAAAGGGATGAGAACTCTAGAGACTAACTATTACAAGGAAGAAACACTATGCCAGGGGCTGGGAGAAAAGGATCAAACATCCAGTCAATGGGAGATTCTCTATTTCAGTGTTATAAGTTGGAGAAATGGACTGAGTGAGCATTGGTGCAGAGGGAAAAGTAGAATTCATGTTTTAAATTAAAACCTGGGGTCAACATAGTTGTATTGTTGTTTGTGCAGAAGCAATAAAATGCAAGCTTTGATTAACTAAGCATTGTGCAATGAGTTGCCAAACCTAGTTCAAAAAGTAGGAGAAGACAGGTGAATGGAATTAAGATGGAAGTGGATCAGCCATGATCAAAATGGTGGAGCATTTTGATGTGCTGAATGGCCTAATTCTGGTACTATTTCTTATGGTCTATGGTCTTGGTTATTAAGGGCAAAAATACATTGAGGAAATTGTATATAAATCTTAAGAATTGATTTCCTGCAGGCTTTTGGAGACACAGCAAATGGACGTTAGATGCCGCCTGATCAATCCCAGCACTGCACAAATCTTCAACTCAAAGCCAGGTACTGCAAAAAATGAAGCAATCATGGTTGTGGAAGATGATTCCACAATCAGAAGTGAAGATGTGCAAGTCCATGTGACAGGACATTTCTCAGATAGAAACTCCAGAAGGAACCAAAACATTTCCATTGAATTCTCCCAAGGACCGGCTGAAAGGATCATCTTAATCTACAATAAACACTGTGACTGCCATGTAATCAGCTTGCATGAGATTGGCTGAGCTTGAGAAGTCAGTTGGAGAGAGTCCTGACTTCATATGGAATGCTCCCATTTATTACATTGGAATAAATTTAATATTTAATAATATTAAATACCAATATTTATTACATTGGTAATACCTAACTTCCAGTACATCCAGGTCTCTAGAATTTCCAATTAAGGTAAATAGGCACTGTAAAGAGACACTTCATAGTAAAATTGTTACATTGTGTTTACCTCCTCATGGGAAACAAATAATGTTTGGTCAATAACATACAACAACAGCATATCTCATCATACTGGTCAACAATCTCTAAGGCAGGAGCAGCAGACACCAGGTGTCTAGACAACAAGAGAAGCAGCTGAAGTACAAACACCTTTAGATCCCAAACCCCCTTGACCGAGAGCTGAAGTCCCAAGGGCTGACAAATAAGAAGAGCCGATGAAGCAGCCACAATACAGATGTATTTCTGATATTAAAAAGCATTTAAATGCTGACTACAAGACCTTTCCAATTTATAGAAAAATGTACAAATTATTACAATCTCTCAAAGTAAAGAAACTCCTGAATTCACTTAGGAACATTTAGACAATCAAAGAAATTTGAAAATAATGTAAAACAATTACAAATATCAGAAAACTAAGACTGCCTTTTGAAATACTTCTATTCTTTCAATGAATGCAGATATTGCTCCCAAGCCAAGTCGAACCTGCACAGTTTCAAGAGGGTTTTCCCCCATAAGTTAGAGGGAATTACCTCTGGTTTGCACCTCACTACAGCAGCACATAAGGTGTACAGAGATGGAGGACAGTCCTGGAATCACCGGCAAACAGCTGTCAGGAAGCATGGAGCATTGATATTCCCACCCAAATGCACAGCATCCCAAAGCTCCTAGCACTTACATTGGGAGATCTCTGCACTTATGTACAGAAATGCTTGATTTTTCTTGCAAAATCCAAGTCACTTTCATGTTTTGATTGTGGATGTATAAACCTGCTATGCCAGAGTCTGGTGAAAGTACTGACTCCACAGAACCTATCATATGATCATTAGTATGACAGATAATCTTGAAAAGAAGATAACTACCCTGCTTACTTCACCAGTTTGTCCGCAACCCTCATTACTCACACAAGGCTCCTTGCTTGTGGAAAGAGAACAAGGATATATTCATCACAGTTAAGTTATGTGTCACTGAGTGTTTAAATAACCACATATGTTTCTCTCTTCATTCTATCATGTTCTCAGCACAGTCATGATTGAACATGTAGTCCCATGATTAAACAAAGAAGCAACATCATCAAGAATACAAATCAGCACCTGTCAAATGAATAACAACTTCTTGCATTGAGCTGTGAATCTTGTAAGATGATTAGGCTCAAGGTTGCATAACCTGTTAGCTATAATAAATAACAGAAATGTTATGATGGTTGAAATATAGCAAGTCATCTCAATGATAATTCACAGCCTGGGTTTCCACCACGTGAACAACTTCAGTGGATCTAACAAAGAGGAATATACGAGTCATAATTGTTAAGATCATTTTCCACTGACCCTAACTATCATTAAATTTACAACAGTGGAGTTTGTGTGCCTGCCCCCATCTCCATTAGATCGTACCAATCCAATGAGAAAGCCGATGGCCTTGATTTGAGTATTCAAATGTTCTTCTGTCATCACTGTCAAATGCAGCATGGCCTGTGCTGCCCATTTAAAACAAAAGGTTTTGAAATGTAAACTATTTCTTTGGATGACCTTCAGTACTCCAATAAGGACCCTTTATTTGTCCATTCACAATCACTTGAACTGGAAGTGCCATTTGTTCTCATCTCTGTGTCAAAGCTGCAATTAAAGTCCAACCAATGCTCATAGATCCCTCACAGCTTTTTAAAGCTCATGGCACTTTACAGTTACCATTCTCTATCAACTGTCAGCTAAAGTCACAACTGGCTTTAAAACATGGCTTCAAATATTTCCTCATGATTATTATACAATAGTTGAAAATGCTACAATACCTATGCAAAAGCTCAATGAAAGATTCCATCCACTATCGCTGGCTAAACACTATGTTCTCCCATCTCTGCTCAAGACCTTAAATGGTAAAGAAAACTGGGAAAAGTATTAAACAAACTTGATGTTCACTCTGCGTACATGAGGAATATTTCATTTCTATTCTGAAATGGTTCCATTGATTCCAGCTATAATCGGTTATTTATTTCTCACTATGGGTGGGAAATAAGACCAAGGTTCCACTCTACCTCTGAAAGAGTTGGTCTCAGACACAGGCCAGCAGTAATTGTCTTGGCAGAAACACTTGACCAACTGAGAATCATTCTGGAGAATACTCCTCGCTGCCTCAGTAAAGCAGCCAACATAATCAAAGACCCCCACCTATCCCAAATATCCTCTCTTCTCCCCATTCCCATTGGGCAGAAGGTATAAAAGCCTGAAAGAACACACCAACAGGCTCAAGGACAGCTTCTATCCCACTGTCATCAGACTCTTGAATGGACCTCTTATACGATACGATGGACTCTAGGCCTGACTATGATCCTGCACATTATTCTTTTGCTGCACCGTACTTCTTTGGTAGTTTTACACTTTATTCTACATTGTTATTGTTTCACCTCAATGCACTGGGTAATGTTTCGATCTGCGTAAACAGTCTTTGTCGGTTGGTTAGTATGAAAGACAAGCTTTTGATTGCATTCTGGTACATGTGACAATGATAAATCAATACTAATACCAATAGCAACTGAGACAGGACGCACTAGTTACCCAAAAGGTTTGGTATGATATTGCTGCTACTGAAGTGAATGTGGCCCCACCACAAAGCAGGCTGCATTCCTGGTGTTTTGCAATGGAAACCACAAGGCACAGATGAAACAACCTCTTCTGCCCAATGAGTCCATACTAACCAGCCAGCATCCATTTACACCAGTCATATTTTGTTCTGCCATCAATTTGCCCCAAGTTCTACTATTTCAATGCAAACCTTTTGGGATATGGAATGTAATTGGAGCATTTGGTGGTGGGGGGGGGGGAAGTGAAAAGCCAGTATAAGGAAAACATATAAGCTCGACAGACACAGAGGTAAGGGTTGAACACAGCTCACTGGAACTGTGAGGCAGCAACTCTGACAGCTGTGTCATACTGCTGACCAGCTGTGATGATGTTTTATTGAGAAAAAAAAACACGTGAGTGGACTACAGAAACTCTGTGTGGTACATTAATGCTTTATTAATTACAAAAATATTTTGATGTAAAAACATGAAAGATTAATAAATTTTGTGCTACAGTTGGAATTGAGAAGTCAGTAAGGTTTGTACGGAATCTTTGTGCTGATATGAAATACCAGAAATCATTGGCAATTAGAATTAAACAAATAGAGAATAATCATGAGGAGAGTACAATATGTTTATTACTCAATTATTCAAAGTTCAAAGTAAATATATTGTCAAAGTACATATATGTTGCTAAAAACTATTTTGAGATTCCTTTTCTTGCAGGCATTTACAGGAAAAGGAAACACAGTAGAATTTTATGAAAACTCTACAGAAGCAGACAAAAACTGACAAACAACCAATGTGCAACAGAACACAAACTGTGCAAATAAAAATGTGTTGTAAAGAGTGCTTGACAGTCATAGATTCAGTTCAGAGTTGTGATGAATGAAGTTATCCGTGCCAGTTCAGGAGCCTGATGGTTGTAGAGTGATAACTATTCCCCAACATGATGGCATAGGTCCTAAGGTTTCTGTGCCTCCTGCCTGATGGTAGTAGCAAGAAAAGGGCATGGAGGCTGTTTTTGATGATGGATTATTTCAAAGTATGGTCTGTATTTATTATAAAGGACAACCAGGGTGAAACTGAATTAGAGTCAATGTATTCCTGACAACCCACTATGTAATAGAATTATAAAAGAGTTGGCTAGAGATATTAATGTGTTTAGGTAGTAGAGGATTAAAAATAATTCCTTTAGCTACCTGCACTTCGCCACACATCTCTGCACAACGCAGTTCTTACCTCCACCCCCACCCTATCTTTCCCTGAATGTTTATTACATTCATTTGCACCTTTCTATTTCCATTACCAAGATCATGAAAAATTGAACATATGGAGGTTATTTTTGCAGAAAATAGAAGGGTGAGTTCTAATGAAAGATTATCAACCTGAAAATTAACTTTCCCTCCACAGATGTTGCCGGGTCCCGGAACGTGTACAAAATGTCTCCCCATTTATTTCAGTTTTTGCCTTTTTAAAACCAATTTTAATTTTTTTAAAGCAAGAATATTTTTTATTTTAAAAGGCTGAGGTAATCACCTGATAGAGGTGTTCAAAATGATGAAAGAATGTGGCAAGATAGATGTACAGGTGGTATTTCCAGAATCAGATTTATTTTCACTAAATTATGGGACATGAAATTTGCTGTCTTGTGGCAGTAGAACAGTTCAAATTTACATTCCATTAGTGAGAAGTTCTAAACCATGGGTCACAATGAGAAAATAATCAAGAATTAGTCAGGTAGAAGATTACTCAGCAAGCCATTGCAAAACAGAATATATTTACAATATGAATTATTTTTGATGAATGGCAGTGGTAGTGAGGTTACTGAAACAAAGAGCATATATGACCATATTAGCCGCATTTCAATGGGAGCAGGCAGGGATAGAGCTTAAACATTCGAATCAAATCATAGAATCATAGTACAGAAGGAGTCTATTCAATACACTAAGTCTGGTACTTTGTAGAGCAATCCCATCTGTCCCATGGCCCTATCCTTTATTTGTAGTCTTTTTTATGGCACCTATTCATGTCTTTTTTGAAATCCCTGTTCAACTTTGTCCCAGCACAGTCAATATGAGGTCATTACCATGAATACATAAAGAAACATTTTTCCTCACACCACCAGTGGCCCCATCTTCTTTTTGCTATCACTTTGTGATGGATGTTCACTTCTAGTTTGTTTGCTAATCTCAGCTCTCTAAACACAGCATCTGCAACTTGTAAAGTCACAAACAGGTGGTAAACAAACTTTCAGCTAATATGCTTTGTTCATTTTCTGCTTGTCAAAGGAATTCAGTCTTCAGTTCTTGAAATTTTATGAGGAAGTAGTAACCAGCTTGAAGTTAAAAGCACTGCTTTGCAAACAATCTCTGTATATAGCACTGATGCTCGGTCTGTAGAAAATAATGGCACCTGTTTTATTACTGCTCAAGAAGTAGTATAAGATAATGGGGTGTTTCAAACAGACAAGATGACCTTTAAATTGTTTAGTTCAAGAAAGCTTACAGCATCTATAGATTTTCTTATATTTGTGAAGCTTACAGACTAGATGGATAATAACATCAAACAACACACACAAAATGCTGGTGGAACACAGCAGGCCAGGCAGCATCAATAAGGAGAAGCACTGTCGACGTTTCGGGCCGAGACCCTTCATCAGGGTCTTGGCCCGAAACGTTTAGTAACATTTAGCATATTAATAACTGACGTGTTTATAGTTGGAAGGCTTTATGTACTAAACTGTGAACATTAGGCTGAGGTCTATGTCTCAATATGTCTTGAAGATGCTTTTCGTCCATTTGTTTAAAAGGATATCCAAGGAAATATCATATGTGTGTGAAGTCACCCAAGTGGCTGAAAAGGATACAAATGTAAAGAGCAATTCAGGTTTATTAGGAATGGGTTAAGGAACATCAGGAACATGGAAGAAACATAGGGTGGACTAGAATCCATTTCTCTTTGGTTTCTGCGACAAGCAATTTGTTTGTCTGCATTGCGGTACATCTCTTTATTTTATAGGAACTGTACTTGTATTTTGGAAATCCTTTGTGCTTTATGATTAGTGTTTTAGGAAATGGTTTGTGTTTTGGAATGGTTTGTAACTTGGAAATGTTTAAGATAGAAATCCTTTGTGAGTTTAAATGTGTTTCAAGAGTGTTTTTTTATTTAAGCATATATCACTGAAAATAAATGAATTGTGTTTCAAACTACTTTGTTAATGGAAGTATGTTCTCCTTGGTAGGGAGAGGGGATCCACTGCTCAAATAGTGGGTATTAGCAGCCGAACTCACCATAGAGAATAACTGGGAAGTAAACTAATCTTTGAAGATTGTATTGTAATTACCCAATTTCCCTTTAGCGAGATTAATTGTGGCTACTTATATCTGATAGGACTTAAGGCTTGTTAGGGTTAATGTTAGGGTTAATTTGAGACTGCCATTACAGGTCAGGAGTGGCTCACGTAATATTAGGAGACCGGAATGCGAGGGAGGGGGGAAGCAAAACTGGGGATTCCGCTACACCGAAACTACTAGTGTCACGCGATTCGGTAAACAAAAGAAACAGGTAACTCGTGACTGTATGGCATCGGGCCAATAAGATGGACACAAGTGCCCGATATTACCTAATATGTAGCGGGGGGTTGTGCTGGGGGGAAAAGGGATATAAATAACAGCAGATTGTAAGGGCAAGGGAGAACGCGCCTTCTCCAGCGACTCCGTGGATTCGCTGTGCCAGTTACGAATTCTGCAATAAACCCAAGTTTTGTAATATTCCGGTGTTGGTTGTCTCTCTTCCTAAACGAAAACAGGGCAGAATTTCAAGCCCAACAGGCTTCTGTTTGAGTTTAGAGCTCATGGTCAGCAAACCCAAAGCCATCACAACTTCAGATGAGTACAGTTAAATATCATCTTTCTCTGCAGTAAATTCTGTTCAACTTTTAACATAATAAGTTTCTGGAACATTTATCTATTGTAAAAAAATGCTTTGGGCAAAAATTATTCAGAAATTACACCCACAATTTACTGAAGACCTCTGGGGTGTACTTGTCATACCGTGTTGGTCAAAAGACGCACTGTAATGTCAGTAATTTTCAAATGACTTATGGAGCTTCCTGAGAAGATGGTGCATGATATTTTCCTTAATACCGATATTAAGTTACTGAGCCTGCAACTCATGCTTGCTTTTCATAATTTCACAATGGCATTAACTATCTCTCATTCATCAGTCAAGAAAATATTAATGGAAGATGTAAAACTATTATAGTGTCTCATTCAGCGCTTTTCTTTTATGATAGCAGAATATATCTGATCTGAGCCTTGTAGCCTGAAAATGTTTAATGTCTTTCTCACTCCATGTAATATAAATTATGAAATTTATTATATCATTCTTCCAAATCAGAGATTTGTTCTCAGGTTCTGAATTATTATAGTAGCACATTTGCCATGCTCCAAAATATTTTCTTTTAAATTGTTCTTAAAACACCCCATGTGGCTTTTTAATGCTTTGGCAAAGGCTTGTACATGTAACTTATCTCTAGTCTTCAAATTCTTCAAATTTTGACATGTTCTGCATTCAGAGATGCTGTTCTGCACATCATCATTGTAATGTGTAGTTATTTGAGCTACTATCAACCCCACTGTCACCTTGAACCATTCTTGATATTCTCTTCTGACCTCTCTCATTAACAAGGCATTCCTACTCACAGAACTGCCACTCACTAATTTTCTTTTTGTTTGTTTATTTGAACCATTCTCCATAAGGTATAGATACTGTTGTGTGTGAAAATCCCTGGAGATTAGCAGTTTCTAAAATGCTCAGCCATCTCATTTAGCAGCAACAGTCATTCTATAATCAGATTTGCTTAGATCACATTTCTTTCCCCATTCTAATGTTCAGTCTGAACGACAAATGAATCCCTTGACTGTGTCTGCATGCTTTTATGCATTGAGTTGCTACCACATGATTGGCTGATTAGATATTTGCATTAATAAGCAGCTATACAGGTGTACCTACCTAATAAATTAGCCACTGAGTGTATATGTCTCCAGTCCCTTCAATGTAATTGGTTCTTAACTAGCTCCTCAGTTTAGGGGCAAAAGGTTTGACAAAAATATCAGCATTAGAGGCACCTTGTGAGTAAACAAGATATTAAACCTTTCAAGAATCATTTTTGTAGAGTTCATTTACAAATTGCATGTCAATGTCTTGGAGGTCCTAACCTGGATGCAACATATTGATGCAGCTATAAAGAAGGCAAAGCATTGGCTATATTTCATTAGGAGCTTGAGATTGTGCTTGTCAACTAAAACACTTGAAAACTTCTACAAATGTACCTTAGAGAGCATTCTGACTGGCAGCATTACCATCTGTGTGGAGGAGGGCCACTGCACAAAATCAAAATAAGATGCAGAAACTTGTAAAATTAGTCAACTCTATAATGGACACCGGCCTCTGTAGTATCCAAGATATCTCCAAGAAGTGGTGCAGTAAGAAGGTGGTGTCAATCATGAGGGATCTCCAGCACCAGGACATGCCCTCTTCACACTGTTACCATCAGGAAGGAGGTACAGAAGCCTAAGTCACACACCCAGTGATTCAGGAACAGCTTCTTCCCCTCTGCCATACGATTCCTAACTTGTGAACCTTGCCTCACTACTTTTTTTTATACTACTCATTTTAACTTATCTTTTTAATAGGCATATATATACACGTAATGTAACTTAGTTTTCTCTCTATATCTATTTTTCATGCATTTCCTTGTACTGCTGCCATAAAGTTAACAAATTTCATGACGTGTGCCGGTGATATTAAATCTGATTCTGATTCTGGCTTCATACAAACAATGGTTGATATCTTATTTACTGCTGATAATTTGTCATTATAGTTCATTTCCCATAGCCTTGAAACTCAGACTCTAGTCTTCAGATCTAAGTGCCGCTTTACAACTTCCCAAGTGGAAGGTTGACAAACATTCAAAGAGAGGTTCTCCTTGAGGCAAAGCTTCCTATTTAGTGCCAGGGATTAAATGGCAGCTGGAAGTGGGAGATAATAATGTAGGACTGGGCAAACTTTGATTAAATTTTCACAGACCATGTTCAACACTATTTATCAGGCTGTTAAAAATACAAAAATCTCATGTCTGTCCATTAACACGGAATTGAATTATTTGCCCTGTTTGACATATGGAAAGGTGTAATCACAGTAGTTTGAAGTGTGCTAACTATAATGCCTTTTGTAAAATATGTGCATTCGGAGGGTTCTTAACCTCTAAGAGTCCATTCTAGATTGTACACATTGACCCACTTGAGACCTGAGGAACTCAAATAAGATACACGTAGTTTGTTTAAAAGCTCTTGGTATTATGCTTGCAGAACATCTTATTAAAGTTGTTGCAGCCCAAACAGCAGTTCTTTACAAAACACAATGTTGAAATGCTGGTGACAGTCTTAAAATAACAACAAGTATTCACTCTGTGAAGAAAAGGGAATAGTGATGCTGAATATATAAAAATAAACATGAAATGCTAGCTTCTGTAGAGAGAGAGGAAAACAACGCTTCAGGTCAACCACCCTTTATTAATTAATATTCAAAACCAAAGCTCTTTTACATTGAAATAATGTTAGTCTTTAGATTTTGTTCATTGAGTAGTGGAAACTCGTAACATGGTGGTAAGTATGCTGACATATTGGTCATTGAATTTTTTCAACTTGGACTGACATATACTAATTTTAATATCGAGTTTTGGCCAAGTTAACCCGAGATATTAATTGGACATGTTCCATTGCATAAAGGCTGCAAAGTTTCATTGAGAGTGTGATTGCTGATATGGAGGGCAACAGTTACTGAAGCAAAAAGAAAACATCTGGGTAAAACATTAATTTAACTTAATTTAATTTAATTAAGGTTTCAATACAATGGAGGAATCTGCTTGTGCTGAGTGGACTGAATCAAGGGCAGACTTTTTATATCCTAATGTTTCACTTGGAGGAGTAGCAATGAAAGGCAACCAGCAGAGCAGCTGTTAGCAGGCAGTAAAATGGACCATTATGGGGATCCCAATTAGGCCAATGTAAAAAGCGCTTGTTAGCAAGGATATTGGCTTCTTACCTGAAGTTATGGATAGGGTATTGGTCCATTTAGTGTCTTGTTATAGTGAGTTCTTCTTACCATGGTAAGACCAGAAGAACATTAGAAGTAAAAGAAGGAGTACGTTTTTCAATAAAAAAGATGTATCTGTAGCACAGGAGGCTGAGATGTCACCTTATGGAAGTACATAAAATTACGAGGGGTGTAGATAGGCTGAATATTCACAGTCTTTTTTCCCCATGATGAGGGAGTCTAAAATTAAAGGACATAGATTTAAGGTGATGAGGAAAGGACATTAACAGAATATGAGGGGTAACCTTTTTCACACAGAGGATGAAGTTATCAGTGGAAATGACGTAAGAGACTATAACTATAATATTGAAAACCATTTGGACAGGTACATGGATAGACAAGTTTTAGAGGGATAGGGGCCTACCATAGGCAAATGTATCTAGCTGTTATATGTACTTAATTGACATGGGTAATTTGAAATGAAGGTCCTGCTCCTGTACTGCTTAACCATATGATTCTATAACTCTATGATATTTTAGCTCTGACCTCATTATCCTGTGTGAACTCCATATCCCTTGAATCCCTTAATATCCAGACAACTAACATTAAATGAGCCCTGCTGAGTAGAGAACTTGGGGAATTTGGTACCCTCTTGGGCAGGAGGTTTCTAAGGGAATATATCTTATTCTTCTAGACTCCAGAGAGTATAAATTTGATTTACTTACTATTTTCTCATTAGCCAATTGTCTCTCCCCAATCAAAGAATCAATGTGGTGAACCTGTGAAACATTCTCTGTATCATGGGTAAGTCCTTCCTTTGCCAGACAGATTGCACTTCTCCACTATATTCAGGACCCTTTGCAAGTTCAGTAAGATATCTTTCCTCCTGCACTCAAAATCCTCTTGAAGTAAAGGCAGGCAAATCATTTGGATTCTTAAGTACTATTGTATCTGCATATTAATTCTGTGTTTCATGCACAAGGATACTCAAGTTGCTCTGAATATCAATACACTCAAAGCCTCATTATTTGAAAAGTAATTGGCTTTTTATCTGCCTTGTACTGGATTTCCTTGTTATTTTCCATGCTCTATACCACATCCTTTCAAGTAACCATATTATATTCTTCCAAATGTTCTCTGAACTTTTCTCAGAGCTCTCATTGCCATTTAGTTTGTATTGCCATCAGACCTGGATATATTACACTTGGCACCACTGCTGAAATCATTGATATGTATTTTCAAAGTTGGGATCCCATCACCAATGCCTATGACGTTCCACTAGTCACATCCTTAAAAAAAAAAGCTATCTGCTTTTCTGTAATACTTTCAGTTACCACATTATTAGCTACCTCCGCCATCCTATGACGATGGCCAGTGAGTGTATATTCATTGTCTACTACTGGTTTAGACCACCCACTTCAATGTTCAACATGTTGTGCATATTCTGCTCACCACCATTGTAATGCTGTTGTTTAATTTCCATTGCTTTCCTGTCAGCTTGAACCAGTACCCGCCATTCTTCTCTGACTTCTTTAATTAAAAAGGAGATTTGACCACAGAATTGCCACTTACTGGATGTTCTTTTTGCTTGTTTTTTATTTTGCAGCATTCTCTGTAAAATCTAGAGACAATCGTGCATTAAAATCACAGGAGATCAGCAATTTCTAAGATACACAAACCAGCCCAACTGTCTCCAACAATCATTCCATGGCCAAAGTAATTTAGATCATATTTCTTCACCATTGTAACATTTGGTCTGAATAGCCTCTTGATCACGTCTGCATGTTGAGTTGTTGTCTCATAGTCAGCTGATTAGTTATTTGCATTAACAAGCAGGTATACAGGTGTACCTAATAAAGTGGCCACAAGTGTATGTTATCCAGTCCTGGGCACTCTAGTTTTGTTTAAATATATTAGTGAGTCAATAGATGATATTATAATGGAGGAACTAATGCTTGGTCAATGAAATCGGTTTTCAATGGTGGTTTGAGGGAGAGTTTAACATTGAGCAGAGGGGTTTAGGAAGAGCTACCCAGAATATGTAGTCATGTTAGAGATGTGATTGATAGTGGAAATATGTGTGTGCATACAGATATATTCAGCAAAAAGAACTGAAAGGTTATAAATATGAAAATGAGAATATTAAATTTCAAATAACAAAATGGCGGGGTCTATTGTTGATTGAAACGGTTAGGTCTGATACGTGCATAAGATCAATGTAGGTAGGGGAGTTGCCTGGATATTAGGCACTATGAGTTTAGGTACTGGTGTTTTCAAATAAAAACAAAGGATACTGCAGATGCTGGAATCTGGAGCAAAACACTAAATGCTGGGAGGATTTGATGAGTCAGGCAGTAGTCTATGAAGAAAATGGACAGTCGACATTCCGGATTAAGACCCTTCATCCGGATAGAAACATTAGAGTAACTAGGATGATCAACATTTTCCACAATAGTATGAGATAAATAATGTTCTTTAAGTTTATTTCACTTCCTGGCAAAGAGCTATTTCTCCTTCACCCGAACCCTATGTTCATTGCCCTCCCCTTGGAAATGCAGAGGTATGGATAAAGATTTGGGTGGCAGATAGGCTGTTGTGTTATGAATTAAAATTATATTTCAGAAACTATATGATTTTAATTTACATTAAACTTATATATCTGATACTCCTTGGTAGTATTTATAAATGAGATAAATCCATGATTCAAAACCCATAGAATAAATAGCAATTCCATATTCGACAGCACATTGTATCATAAATAAATTGGTTCTGGCAGTTGCTATTGCAATCATGGAATTTGTGCTTTTGTCCTGTTTCATACTCAGCTGATACTATATTACAGAACAACTCAGTCCACCACTGCATGCATAGTTCAGCTGCAGACATAAGCATCCATCAAATCTTGCACTTAGTCTAAATTTGCAAAAATCTAAGATGGCATGGAAGAATGATTCTTACTTCAAACTGTGAAACCATCCAGCTGAGATAAACTAAATTGATAGCAATATCAAGTCAATAAACCGAAAGAATCAAGTCCGTCGCAGCAAAGCCATAATGAGTCTGTTTATTAAAAGGAACTTAATACATGTTGCTATGATAGAAGTAATTTGCCCTTTCTCAATCATACCCCATCCCATTAGGTAGAAGATACAAAAGCCTGATAGCTTGTTCCACCAGGCTGAAGGACACTTTCTACCCTGCTGTTATAAAGCCATTGAACAATCCACTAGCATAATAAGGTGGACTCTTAATCTCACAATCTACCTCATTATGGCCTTGCACTTTATTACCTACCTGCATGGCAATTCCTCTTTAACTGTAACACTTTATTCTGCATTCTGTTACTGTTTTACTCGGTACTACTTCAATGTACTGTTGTAATGAGCTAGTCTGCATGCACGATTTCCATTTTGGTTTTTCACTGTGCTTCGGTACATGTGACTATAGTAAACTGATTTTACAATTTATGAATGCTCCTGATAACTGCTCTAAGATGTTGAATTCTAAAACCTTTATTTAGATATAACCTTATTTCTATAATCACATATCTCCAATTTATACATGAGGGAGAGAGGAAGCAAGTGAGAGGCAGTTGGTTTGAAAACCAGAGGGTATGATCATTCAATATGAAGCTGAGGCCAGTTTTAACTCCTCACTGGCAGAAATGGGATAGGAGAACAGTTAAAATCTGGCTATGACCAACTTGTTATCAAACTGTTGCTACACAGATTGGTCCAGACTAAATATGCAAATTGGACCACACAGATTTTAGACTTGTTTTTTCTATTTTATTCTGAGCTCTAGGCAATATAATAGAAACAACAACATAATGTAGAACAGTAGCAAGAGTCCTGATGAAGGGTCTCGGCCCGAAACATCGACAGTACTTCTCCCTATAGATGCTGCCTGACCTGCTGCGTTCCATCAGCATTTTGTGTGTGTTGCAGTAGCAAGAAAAGACTATTTTACATAGAATCATTGAGTTGTGCAGGATAGAACAGGCTCTTCAGCCACAATGCCTATGCCAGAAATCCCATATGTGTATATTAATTCCATATCTGTTAAAACCTCGCTCATTCAAGTACCTGTCCAAATGCCTCTTTAAATGCTGTTCCTGTTGCTGCCTCCATCACCACCTCTGGCAGTACATTGCAGCTACCAGCTACTCATTTTCCACTCATCTTAATACTATGCCCTCCACTTTTTGATGCCCCTACTATTGGAAAGACTATGTCTATCTACTCAATCAATGACTTTCTATCATGTCACATTCTAGCTTCCTTTGCTGCAGGGTGAACAAGCACAGCCTAGCAAATCTGTATAGTTCAAGCTCTCCAATCCCAGCAACTTCCAGTTCTGACTTCTGCCTTGAACTCCAGGCCGGGTCTTCATGCACTGCTGCTGGAATCCCTGTCTCCCCTTCCCCTGCCACCATTCCACAATCCTGTCTCTCTCCGGTCCCACCACCAGTGCTCGGGCATTTGGAAACTCCATCTTCCTCTCACCCCACCATCCCTAAACACCCCAAGCCTCCCTTCTCCTCAGACACTACCTAACCTCTTCCCCTTCCAATCACAGCTCTCATCCAGACCAAGTCTTCACTATTCCTTCTGATCTTCCTCTCTCTGAGGCAGAACCTTCTGACCTCAATAAGGGCTTCACCTTTGTCCCCCTGCACCCACAGTGAGTTCCGCGCCTGCCATGACACTGAGCTCTTCTTCCTCCAACTGCATCTCCAAGGTTACTTCTTAAGGAAGGACTCTCCTCCCAGTACCGATGAGCCCTTTTCCTGTCTCCAATCCTCTTCCTCGTCCTGGACACCCACTCATGGCTTCTGCCTGCTCTGGATCTTTTTATTGCCAACTGCAGATGGGACATCAACTGTCTTGATTTCAACGCTCCTCTCTCCAGTTCCAACCTCATTCTTTTCGAATGCTCAGCTCTCTACTCCCTCCGCACTAATCCTAACCTCACCAACAAACCCGCAGATAAGAGTGGTGCTGTAGTAGTCTGGTATACTGTCCTCTACCTTGCTGAGGCCCAGCGACAGCATTCAGGCACTTCCTTTTACTTACCCCTCGAGCAGCACACCACTAAGGAGTACCAGGTCATTGTCTCCCATGCCATCACCAACCTTATTAACTCTAGGGATCTCCCATCCTCTGCCACCAACCTCATAGTCCCCGCATCCTGCACCTCCCGTTGAGCCAAGATCCACAAATTTGCTTGTCTCAGCTTGTTCCTGCCCCACTGCACTCATATCTGCACGTCTCGACTCTAGTTTACCCCCCCCCCCCCCCAGTTCAGTTTCTTCCTACCTACATCTGTGACACTTCACATGCTCTTGAACCTTTCGATGATTTCAAGTTCCCTGGCCCCAATCATTTTACGTCTACTACGGATGTCCGGTCCTTATACCACTCCATCCCCCACCAGGAAGGCTTCAAAGTTCTCTGTTTCTTTCTGGAGACCAGACCCAGCCAGTTCCCCTCCACCACCACTCTCCTGTACCTGGCGGAACTTGTGCTCACTCTAAATAATTTCTTCTTTTACTCCTCCCACCTCCTTCAAACGAAACGGGTAGCCATGGGCACTCACATGCGTCCCAGCTATGCCTGCCTGTTTGTCAGCTATGTGTAACAGTCTATATTCTGACCTTACACTGGTGGCCGTCCCTCACTTTTCCTACCCTACATCGATGACTGCATTGGTGCTGTTCCCTGCACCCATGTAGAACTTGTTGACTTCACCCATTTTGCCTCCAAATTCCACCCTGCAATTAAATTGACCTGGTCCACTTCTGACACTTCCCTGCCCTCTCTCACTCCCTCTGTCTCTAACTTTGGAGACAGCTTATCTACCGATGTCTATTACAAACTCACGGACTCTCTGTTACTTGCAAAAATGCCATCCCCTTCTGTCAATTCCTCGGTCTCCACCGCATCTGCTCTCAGGATGAAGCTTTTCATTCCAGAAGAAAAGAGATGTCCTCCTGCTTCAAATAAAGGGGCTTCCCTTCCTCCACCATTAATGCTGCCGTCAACCGCATCTCTTCTATTTAATGCATGCCTGCTCTCATCCCATCCTCCCGCCACCCTACCAGGGATAGTAGGAATCTTTCATCCTCACCTACCACACCACCAGCCTCTGCATCCAGCACATAATTCTCCAAACTTCCACCATCTCCAATGGGATCCCACCACCAAACACATTTTCCCTCCCCCCACTTTCTGCTTGCCACAGGGATCGCTCCCTACGCAACTCCCTTGTCTATTCCCCACTCCCCACTGCTCTCCCTGTTGGCACTTATCCTTGCAAGCAGAACAAATCCTATACCTGCCCCTACACCTCCTCTCTCAATACCATTCAGGGCTCCAAACAGTCCTTCCAGCTGAGGCAACGCTTCACCTGTGAGGCTGTTGGGGTCATATACTGTGCCCAGTGCTCAAAGTGTGGCCTCCCGTATATTGGTGAGACCTGACGTAGATTGGGAGACTACTTCGCCAAGCATTTACAATCCCGCTGCCAGAAAAAGCGGGATCTCCCAGTGGCCACCCACTTTAATTCCACTTCCCACTCCCATTCCAATATGTCTATCCATGGCCTCCACCACTGTCATGACGAGGCCACACTTAGGTTGGAGGAACAACACCTTATATTCCATTTGGGTATCCTCCAACCTGATGGCATGAACATCAATTTCTCAAAATTCTGGTAATGCCCCCCAACCCCCTTCACTATTCTCTATCCTCTTTTCCCTCTATTACATTACCTCCTTTCCTGCCCATCGCCTCTCACTGACGTACCTCCCCCTTTTTCTTTCTTTCATGGCCTTCTGTCCTCTCCTATCATTCTCCCCCTTCTTCAGCCCTGTATCTCGTTCACCACTCAACTTCCCAGCTCTTTACTTCACCCCTCCCCCTCCTGGTTTCACCTATCACCTTGTGTTTGTCCATCCCATCTTCCCACTTTTTAACTCTACCCCACATTTGTTTTTTCTCCTGCCAAGGGGTCTCGGCCTGAAATGGCAACTATATTCTTTTTCACAGATGCTGCCTGGCCTGCTGAGTTCTTCCAGCATTTGATGTGTGTTGATTAAACATCCTTGTGTGTCTTTTCTGCTCCTTTCCTAGTTTAATCACATCTTCCCTGTAGTGACCAGAACTGCACACAATACTCCAAAGGTAGCCTGATCAGTGTTTTGTACTAGTATAACATAGCTCACTGCCTCTGACAATGAAGCCAAACGTGCCATATGCCTTCCTCACCACCCTGTCTAGCTGTGTTACCACTTTCAAGGGAGTATGTACTTGATCTCAAATGTCCTGCTGTTAAATAACATTCCACAAGGCCTTACTATTCACTAGGTATGTCCGGCCCAGCTTAATTTCCCAAACTGTAAAACTTCACACTTCTCCAGGTTAAATTCCATTCCTTTCCCTAATTTGCCGGTGGCAACTTGTTGCAACCTTCGACAACCTTCCTCATTATCCAGTAAGCCACCAATTTTGGTGTCCACTGTGAACTTACTTGTGTCTGTTAATCATTCTCATCCAATTTTGTGTCCAGTTGTCTAAATCATCAAGAGTTCCATGGTAACAACCTTCAGGACCTTTCAGACTTTCAAGACAATGTCATCATTTATCATCTTTGAGATTGATTTTTCACTTTAAGGCCATTTTCCTGCACCCATCGATTCACTTAATATCCAGAAACACATCAATTGCTGTTTTGAACACATATGGACAAAGAAGAGGTCACAATCCAGAGCAACACTGCCTCGCTTTTCTTGTATATTATTTCTGGTTTTGCATTATTTTTAATTTAACTATTTAATATAAATACTATAATTAACTTATTTTTTTCTATATCATGTATTGCACTGTACTGCTGCCACTAATTTAGCAAATTTCACGACATGTGATAGTGATATTAAACCTGATTTTGATTCTGATTCACCAGTGCTTTAAGATGTAAAGGAACCCTGACTTTCCAGTCGATAATTAAACGCGCTGAGATTTTTCTCTGTGAAAGTCTATGGGTCAGAATGTAGACTAACCCCACAGCAACCTAGATTAGAACACATTAGCAGTATTCCCCACCCAGCAGCCTTTCATGAAAAGCGAGTAAAGTGTTTAAAATTTGATACAATCTACTGAAAATAAAATTTAGGATGGATCAAAATGTTATGTAAGGGCTGATCAAGCTTGTAGTAAACTTCTGAAAGGCACATTTAAAAGAATAATCTTCGGTTACCCAGCTCGAGTATTCTCAAAAAATCTTTAACCTCTCGCTCAGCAGTCTGAAGTACCCACATGCTTCAAGTAGGCTTCCATTATAGTGGTGCTGAAGAACGTGGTACTGTGCCCCAATGACTATCATCCAATAGTACCTGCACTCACTGTGACGAAGTGCTTTGACAGGTTGGTGATGCAAAGTATCAATTCCTACCTGAGAAGCAACTTTGATCTGCTTTAATTTCCTTACCGTCACATCAGGTTAGGAGTAGATGCCATCTCACTGGGTCTTCACTCAACAGCGGAACATCTGGATGGTGAAGACACATACATCAAGATACTCTTCATTGACTACAGCTCGGCATTCAATACTACCATTCCATCAAAGCTAATCAATAAGCTCCAAATCCTTCACCTTAATGCCTCCTTGTGCAACTGATTCCACCACTTCCTCACTTGTAGACCCCAGTCAGTTCAGATTGGCAGCAACACCTCCTCCACAATTTCCATCAGCACAGCACAGCACAAGGCTGTGTGCTTAGCCCTCGGTTTACTCACTTTATTCTTGAAACACTCTGGCTCCATCGGCGATGTAGGTCTAGGGAAGACAATCCCCAGCCCCGCCAAACGTGGGAGATTGAAGCACAAGCCCTCCCCCCCCCCCCAGAAACCCCTGTTTGTGTGGCTGCTGTGTGATTCGTTACCCTGTTACAAATAAGTACCATGAACTAATAGACAGTAAATTAAAAGATTTAACTTTAAAATTCTTAATTTGACTAAAGGCTTAGTAAAGAAAAAACAAAAAAAGAAAAAGGGCCCATTTTAATGAAACTGTCCAAATGTGCACAATTTGGAGCTCACGGTTTCTCCTTCACCGATCCTCTTTTGATCTCCCCAAGCTTCGCCGAATCACGGACCCATTCCAGGTCAACTCCTACAACTTCTTCTCTCTGGCATCTTCTCTCTTCTCCCCCTAACAAAAGCCCCAAGCACAACTTTAGTGTCTCTTACCAGAGAAACCTCTCCTAATTCCAGCCATCCTAATGGATGGCACACAATTCTCCTATCTCTTACCTTCAACAGTAACCCAAACAAGCAGCTTATGCACAACAGCATAACAGAGAAAATATGAACCATATGAACCAGGGCATGACTGTGAGGCTAAGTACACCTGCAATGCCATATTTAAGTTTGCTGATGATACCACTATTGTTGGCCAAATCAAAGGAGATGTCAAATCAGCAAACTGGAGGGAGATTGGGTGGTGCCACAACAACAACCTCTCACTCAATGTCAACAACACCAAACAGGAGATTAGTGATTACAGGAGGAGAAACGAGAGCTCCACAAGCCACCGCTAATCAGAGGATCGGAGGTGGAGAGTGTCAGCAACCTTAAATTCCTCATTGTTATAGCTTCTAAGATCTGTGCTGGAACCAGCACGTAAGTGCCATTATAAAGAATGCATGGCAGTGCCTCTACTTCCTTAGAGGTTTGCGAAGATTTGGCATGTCATCTAAAACCCTGACAAACATCTGTAGATGTGTGGTAGAGAGAATATCGACTTGTTTCAACACCCCCTGCTATGGAAACACCAATGATATACCAATGCTGGTGAATGAAAGAAGCAGTGGATTCAGACCAGTCCATCACAGGTGAAGGACTTCCCACCAAAGAGCACATCTACATGGACTTCTGTTGCAGGAAAGCAGCATCCATCATCAAGAACCCTCACCATCTCTTCCCATTGATGCCAACCAGGAAGGAGGTACAGGTGCCTTGGGACTCATATCTCCGGCTTCAGGCTCTTGAACCAGAGGTAATAACTTCATTCACTCAACACCAAATTGTTCGCATAATCTATGGATTCACTTTCAAGGACTCCTTATCTCATGATCCCAATATTTATTGCTTTATTATTATTATTATTATTATTTTGGATTTGCTCGGTTTGTTGTTTTTTGCACATTGGTTGTTTGCCCGCCTTGTGTGCAGTCATCATTGACTTTGTTGTGTTTCTTTTTAGATACTATGGATCCCATCAAAAAAATAAATCTTAGCATTGAATATGGTGACATATATGTAGTTTGAAAAATTAGGCAAGGTTAAAAAAAGTATCTATTGGATTAGACCCGGCATAGATTGGGGGGTTGCTTTGTCGAGCACTTTTGCTCTGTCCACAAGAGGGATGATTTCCTGGTGGCCAAACCATTTTAATTCAACACACCATTCCTGTTCCAACACGTTGGTCCATGGTCTCCATGATGGATCCAGAGTGGATGTATGGAGAATGTTCTTGGGGGGTCAAAGTCTCACACTAATGGAAGAATAAGAATCAGTATCAGATTTATTATCTTTGGCAAATGCTATGAAATTTGTTTTGAGGCAGCAGTACATTGCAATAATAAAAAGCAATAAGAAATATATTTAACAGTGAAATTAAATAAGTAGTCCAAAAAGGGAGCAAAAAAAGTAGATAGATAGATAGATAGATAGATACTTTATTCATCCCCATGGGGAAATTCAACTTTTTTCCAATGTCCCATACACTTGTTGTAGCAAAACTAATTACATACAATACTTAACTCAGTAAAAAATATGATATGCATCTAAATCACTATCTCAAAAAGCATTAATAATAGCTTTTAAAAAGTTCTTAAGTCCTGGCTGTTGAATTGTAAAGCCTAATGGCATTGGGGAGTATTGACCTCTTCATCCTGTCTGAGGAGCATTGCATCGATAGTAACCTGTCGCTGAAACTGCTTGTCTGCCTCTGGATGGTGCTATGTAGAGGATGTTCAGAGTTTTCCATAATTGACCGTAGCCTACTCAGCGCCCTTCGCTCAGCTACTGATGTTAAACTCTCCAGTACTTTGCCCACGACAGAGCCCGCCTTCCTTACCAGCTTATTAAGACGTGAGGCGTCCCTCTTCTTAATGCTTCCTCCCCAACACGCCACCACAAAGAAGAGGGCGCTCTCCACAACTGACCTATAGAACATCTTCAGCATCTCACTACAGACATTGAATGACGCCAACCTTCTAAGGAAGTACAGTCGACTCTGTGCCTTCCTTCACAAGGCATCTGTGTTGGCAGTCCAGTCTAGCTTCTCGTCTAACATATATGGGTTCATTATCCATTCAGAAGTCTGATGGCAGAGGGGGAAAAAGCTGCTCCTAAAGTCTTGAGTGTGTGTATCTTCAGGCTCCTATACCTCTTCATTGATGGTAGCATTGATAAGAGGGCATGCCCTGAGTGATGGGGGTCCTTAATGATGGATGCAGCCTTTGTGAGGCTTCGCTCCTTGAAGATGTCCCCGATGTTGGGGTGGCTAGTGCCCATGATGGGTCTGGGTTTGCAACTTTCTGCAGCCTTTTCTGATCCTGTGCAGTCGGCCCTCATGCCAGTCAGTGATGCAACCCCATTTTGAATGCTCTCCACAGTACATCTGTAGAGACATTTAGAACTGAAATGAGGAGAAATTTCTTTATTTTGAGGTAGGTGAATCTTTAGAATGCTTTCACTTGGAGGACCGTAGGGGCTCCTAGAATAAGTTATTCCATCTTGCTCAACATAGTCCCACAAAATTTGCATAATACTTACATTCAATTATTATTTTTAAACCTGCTGTAATACTTGGGAAGGGTTCCTTTGGATATTATCAGCACAATTATTGAAACTGATATTTTATTCAGCTTGTTACATATTTGATTTTAACCTTCCATTCAGTGAGGCCCTGGTGTATAGCCACCATTATCTGAGACAAGAATGTAATTCCATTCCCTTTTTTTTAATTCAAGCATTTCTTTTCCAAAAGAAGCACATGCATAATGCATTTAACAAATGACATAATCCATAATTACATGCAGTATAACTGCAATACATCAAATATTAAAGACTTGCACACAGGGCACATTCCAGTTCATTAGGAGATTTAAAACATTAATTACTGAAGATTAACAGGCACAAAAGATATACATCTTTTTGTGATTGCACAGAGGAAAAGAAGTATGAAAAACGGAGGTTCTTTCATGAAAGGCTGATGGGTGGAGAATACTATTACTGTATTTTGTAAAATATTTCAAAAGTCATCTCTCTTGACAGTTAATGAGTAGCTGAATTATGTGGATCAGGAAGATCTTTGGTTTGATCCCCAGTTTCTGTTTGTTACACAGATCAGTTGGGATACCATGAGGCCTCAAGTCTACTGACCTTGCGAAAAGAAATCAGCCAAACAATATACTTTCAGTTATTTTTTAGAAACCCTTGGGCTGTCCTCAGTCATAGTGTTGATTTCAAACCATTGCTGGAATCGTGACTTTCTCTTGAAGAATAGCTACACATCGGCTTCTTTAGGCAAAATTAATCCCATCAGCCAATGTCTTCCATTGCCTAGACTCTAAATCAGGGATTCCCAATAGCAGCAGCACCACCTCCCCCAAGGGGTCATTAGGGAAAATAGATGTCATTGGGGGAGCGTTCAAGATTCTTGTGGGGGGAGGCGGTAATCGGCACCCTAACTCGAGGCAGGAGACCTGACTGACCATTAGTGGAACAAACAGTTCCAAGAAAAAAGATGAGGCACTGGAATGCAGGAAGAACCACAGCTCTGCAGGCTGTGAGCACTCTTGCCACAATGCATCTGAAACTCAGTAATCTCATCCAAAACTAATCAACCAAACAAACATTATTGAGGATGCATAAATTAGCACCCAGAACCCCAACAGTTCCCCCTGACTCATGGCATAGAATGGGTTCATGCAACTTAACTGTTGGTAAGTCAGGTACACCCCCTCAACTTTCTTTACAGATCTATGGAGAACAGGTCATGCAGCGCTGGCTGGAACCAAGCGGTGAAATAGAGCCAATCAGTGAACCTGCCGACCCCAGGATTCCTCCTGAGGTGCTCAAAGCGACCTGGGCTTCATATGTGCGGTCAAGAACTATCTTTGGGATTATGAGACCTTACGTGATCAGTCAGTTGTGCTAACAGGAGTAGTATAAAGGTAGCTTGCTGAACATCAGCTCTATCCTGACTGACGTTCAGATTCCAATCTGTGTACTGATCATCTGCATTTTTGCCTCACTGTTCCTCTGCCCGCTGCTACCATCGTTCCATTTGTGTCAACTCACTGCAGTCATCAACATCCAGTATTCCCAATTTGTGTTAATTTTTTATCTTCATTTATCCCTGTTAATAATGGATAAGTATGCATGGCGCAATCTCTATAAGTCTGAAGGCAGTGAAGCCTAGAATTCTAATCTTGCGAAGAAACAGAGACTACAGAAAGTTCGTCAATACCTGGAGTATGGTTTTATTCTGTTCCCGTCAGATCAGCAGCACCCCCTGTCTCTTATCTGTAATACTGTAATATCGAATGAAGTCATGAACCCATCAAGATTGCAGGAACACTTCCGTAAAAGACACCCTGAAAAGGCTTCATATGGCGTTACTCAGTTCCAGAAGATGAAAGAAGCATTTGGAAAGTGCTGTGCATGTGAGTCATTTGCCTGGAAAGCTAAAAGTGACTTTCTTAGTGATCTCATTGCTTCTTATAACATTTCCAAAATGATAGCAAAGTGTGGAAAATCTAGTACAATTGGTGAAAGATTAATAATGCCTGCTGTATTAGAAGTGCTCACCACTGTTTTCAAAATGGATACCAATATTTAAAAATCAATTTTTCTGAGTAATAACTCTGTAGCTCATCGTACTGATGAAATGAATGAAGATTTTGAGTATCAACTATGCACAGAGCTACAGAAAAACAGAATTTGGGATACAACTGAATGAGTCAACTGCACGAGACAATTACATATTGTCAATGACTTATGTATGGTTTATCAAAATTGGAAAAGTTTTTGAAGAGATTCTCTTCTGTAAAAGGATAAAAACAAATATAAATGGAAAATCTATCTACAACAAGCTCAAAATGTATATTGAGAATAAAAGTATTCAGATTAGGAACATGATTTCTTGTGCAACAGATGGAGCACCATATACAACAGATCGCCATGCTGGTTTAGCGGCATTTATGAAAAAATAAATTCCAAGTCTGTTTGCAATTTATTGTGTAATTCATCATCAACATCTTGCAGCCAAAAACCTCAGCTGGTGACTTTTTTCAAGAATGACTATTGAAATATTGCTATCGACAAAATTAAAGCTGCTCCATTAAATAGCAGAATATTTTGCCAATTATGCCAAGATAATGATGAAGAGATTGAATGATTGGCTGTCAAAATGCTGCTGCTTAAAATGTTTCTTTGATCTTCTTGATAATGGCTAAATTTTT
The DNA here is from genome assembly GCF_048418815.1 of Hemitrygon akajei. Classification (NCBI taxonomy): domain Eukaryota; kingdom Metazoa; phylum Chordata; class Chondrichthyes; order Myliobatiformes; family Dasyatidae; genus Hemitrygon; species Hemitrygon akajei. Next base: position 36,356,995 of record NC_133143.1, on the reverse strand, counting down.
GCTCAAAGTTGACAAGAGCTTGGAAAACAAGATTGAACTTTTCTGTGAAGATGTGGCACACCTCACCAATATGTATGACAAAATTAACATTCTAAATATTAAACTGTAAGGTGAGAATTTCAGTTTAATCCAGGCAAAAAGTGCAGTGTACAATTTGTCAGAAAGCTGGAAATGTATAAAAGCAAAATATTGAGAGAAGAATGTTCTCACAGTTTCCCTGCATGGAAATAATGGCAGTCACAGATGGTGATTTGCAAGAGTACTGCTTATATCTGCAGTCACTGAAGAAGGATTTTCAGAATCGATTCAAGGATATGAGCAATTTAGAAATTCTGGACTGGGTAATGAATCCATTTCTTTGCAAGGTGAAATAACAGGAAGAGAGCTTGCAAGAAGAAGTTATCAAAATTCAGAATGATGAAGAAGCAAAACTTCTTTTCAAAAATATCAGCTTTTGTAGTATGTGGCCACAATGTCATTTGAAGTTTTCTGGTCTTGAGAGAAGAGCCAAACTGCTCTTCATTTAATTTCTATCCTCCTACCTTGTTGAAAGAGGCTTTAGTGCAGTGAACCACATACTAACAAAAAAAACCAGAGACCACTTGGACATTGTTACACTTGGAGACTTAAGACTTTGCTGTCACAACTTGAACCAAATATTTCAATTCTTGCTAAATACCTTCAAGCTCAGAGATCATATTGATATTGAAGCTGTTGTACAGTGCCCAAGTGCTGTGCAGGCTAAGTTTAAAGACAAATAAAAAATCAAAGCAGAATTATTTTTCTCATGTTAGCATATGGTAGACATATTATACATAACGGGGGTGCCAGAAAGTATATTGTGCCTAAGAGGGTGTTGCAAACTATGACATGCTTCGAGGGTATGTTGGGCTAAAAAAATAGCAACACTGCTCTGAACTATGATCAATACAATCAAACCTCTGAAGCTGGTGGGTAAAGTGTCCTCACTGGGAATCAACACCTCTCTCTGTAAGTAGATCCAGGACTTTGTGACAGAAAGGCCATACTCAGTCAATGTTGGCAGAAACATCTTTAGCTCCATCATGCTCCATCATGCTCCATCGCATAGACTGGGAAGCCCATTCTGTAAAAGGGCTGGATGGTTTGGAGTTTGTAAAATGGGTGCAGGATAGTTTTTTGCAGCAATATATAGAGGTACCAACTAGAGAAGGGGCAGTGTTGTATCTCTTGTTAGGGAATGAGATAGGTCAGGTGACGGAGGTGTGTGTTGGGGAGCACTTCGGGTCCAGTGATCACAATGCCATTAGCTTCAATATAATTATGGAGAAGGATAGGACTGGACCCAGGTTTGAGATTTTTGATTGGAGAAAGGCTAACTTGGAGGCGATGCGAAAGAATTTAGAAGGAGTGGATTGGGACAATTTGTTTTATGGGAAGGATGTAATAAAGAAATAGAGGTCATTTAAAGGTGAAATTTTGAGGGTACAGAATCTTTATGTTCCTGCTAGGTTGAAAGGAAAGTTTAAAAGTTTGAGAGAGCCATGGTTTTCAAGGGATATTGGAAACTTGGTTTGGAAAAAGAGAGAGATCTACAATAAATATAGGCAGCATGGAGTAAATGAGGTGCTCGAGGAATATAAAGAATGTAAAAAGAATCTTAAGAAAGGAATTAGAAAAGCTAAAAGAAGATATGAGGTTGCTTTGGCAAGTAAGGCGGAAATAAATCCAAAGGGTCTCTACAGTTATATTAATAGCAAAAGGATAGTGAGGGATAAAATTGGTCCATTAGAGAATCAGAGTGGACAGCTATATTCGGAGCCAAAAGAGATGGGGAGATTTTGAACAATTTCTTTTCTTCGGTATTCACTAAGGAGAAGGATATTGAATTGTGTAAGGTAAGGGAAACAAGTAGGGTAGTTATGGAAACTATGATGATTAAAGAAGAGGAAGTACTGTCGCTTTTAAAGAATAAAAAAGTGGGTAAGTCTCCAGGTCCTGACAGGATATTTCCTAGGACCTTGAGGGAAGTTAGTGTAGAAATAGCAGGGGCTCTGACAGAAATATTTCAAATGTCATTAGAAACGGGGACGGTGCCGGAGGATTGGCATATTGTTCATATGGTTCCATTGTTTAAAAAGGGTTCTAAGAGTAAACCTAGCAATTATTGACCTGTAAGTTTGACGCCAATGGTGGGTAAATTAATGTAAAGTATTCTTAGAGATGGTATATATAATTATCTGGATAGACAGGGTCTGATTAGGAATAGTCAACATGGATTTGTGTGTGGAAGGTCATGTTTGACAAATCTTATTGAATTTTTTGAAGAGGTTATTAGGAAAATTGATGAGGGTAAAGCAGCGGATGTTGTCTATATGGACTTCAGCAAGGCCTTTGACAAGGTTCCACATGGAAGGATAGTTAGAAAGGTTCAATCGTTAGGTATTAATATTGAAGTAGTAAAATGGATTCAACAGTGGCTGGATGGGAGATGCCAGAGAGTAGTGATGGATAACTGTTTGTCAGGTTGGAGGTCAGTGACTAGTGGTGTGCCTCAAGGATCTGTACTGGGTCCAATGTTGTTTGTCATATACATTAATTATCTGGATGATGGGGTGGTAAATTGGATTAGTAAGTATGCAGATGATACTAAGATAGGTGGCATTGTGGATAATGAAGTAGGTTTTCAAAGCTTGCATAGAGATTTAAGCCAGTTAGAAGAGTGGGCTGAAAGATGGCAAATGGAGTTTAATGCTGATAAGTGTGAGGTGCTACATTTTGGTGGGACTAATCTAAATAGGACATACATGGTAAATGGTAGGGCATTGAGGAATGCAGTAGAACAGAGTGATCTAGGAATAATGGTGTATAGTTCCCTGAAGGTGGAATCTCATGTGGATAGGGTGGTGAAGAAAGCTTTTGGTATGCTGGCCTTTATAAATCAGAGCATTGAATATAGGAGTTGGGATGTAATGTTAAAACTGTACAAGGCATTGGTGAGGCCAAATTTGGAGTGTTGTTTATGGTTCTAGTCACCGAATTATAGGAAAGATGTCAACAAAATAGAGAGAGTACAGAGGAGATTTACTAGAATGTTACCTGGGTTTCAGCAACTAAGTTACAGAGAAAGGTTGAACAAGTTAGGTCTTTATTCTTTGGAGCGTAGAAGGTTGAGGGGTGACTTGATAGAGGTATTTAAAATTATGAGGGGGATAGATAGAGTTGACGTGGATAGGTTTTTTTTTCCATTGAGAGTAGGGGAGATTCAAACAAGAGGACATGAGTTGAGAGTTAAGGGGCAAAAGTTTAGGGATAACATGAGGGGGAACTTCTTTACTCAGAGAGTGGTAGCTGTCTGGAATGAGCTTCTAGTAGAAGTGGTAGAGGCAGGTTCGTTTTTGTCATTAAAAAAAAAATTGGATAGGTATATGGACAGGAAAGGAATGGAGGTTTATGGGCTGAGTGCAGGTCAGTGGGACTAGGTGAGAGTAAGCGTTCAGCATGGACTAGAAGGGCCGAGAAGGCCTGTTTCCGCGCTGTAGTTGTTATATGGTTATATGCTGAGCACTGGTGCACCCCGGGCTACTTGCACAGCCCACTGCTGCTCATGTTGCTGATGCATGACTGCACTGCTGGATCCAGTTCACACTGATGACACAACAGTGGCTTGCCTGTGTTGTGTATTTAATATATCAGTAATATTTGACTGATGTTGTAAATACTATGTATTCATCGATTAAGCATTCTTGTTCTTTCAAAGAATTCTTCACATGGTATTTGTATAGGTTACTACCACGTCACTCATGGCATCATGGTCTAGTACGGGTTAGCAAGGTTAGCATTTGACTGCAAGTCCCTACAAAGGATTGTGAGGACCACTGAGAAGATCATTTGGGTCTCTCTTCCATATATTAGAGAAATTTGTCAGGAGCACTGCATATGCAGGGCCCTTAGAATTATCAATGATACCCCCTATCTGACCAGAAATCTCTCTGATCCTCTCTCCTTCTCCCAATGTAGAGTTCCTTCCTGCTTCAAAATATCCACCATTGTTTCTGTACCTAAAAAGACCAAAGTAACATGTATGAACACCTCAATAATAAGCAAGTGCTTTGAGAGGCTGGTCAAGGACTACATCTGCAGCTTGATGCCACCCACACTGATGTGACCCCTACAATTCGCCTACCGACGCAGATGACGCAATAGCCACAACTCTACACAACATCCTTACACATCTGGAGAAGAGGGTTGCTTATGTGAGAATGCTGTTCTTGGACTACAGTTCAGCTTTCAACACCATAATTCCCTCCAGGCTCAACAACAAGCTCAGAGACCTCGTCCTTCACCCTGTTTGTGTAGCTGGATCCTGGACTTTCTGTCAGATCACCAGCAGGTGGTAAGACTGGACTCCCTCACCTCTGACCCTCAACACAGGAGCCCCTCAGGGCTGTGTACTAAGCCCCCCTCCTTTACTCTCTGTATACACATGACTGTGTCGCCACCCACAGCTCTAATCTTCTAATTAAATTTGCTGATGACACTACACTGATTGGCCTAATCTCAAATAATAATGAGGCAGCCTACAGAGAAGAAGTCATCTCTCTGACACAGTGGTGTCAGAACAACCTTTCCCTCAATGTTGCAAAAACAAAGGAGCTGATTGTGGACTACAGGAGGAATGGAGACAGGCTAACCCCTTTTAACATTAATGGATCTGGGGCTGAGAGGGTGAAGAGCTTTAAGTTCCTTCGCATAAACATCAATGAGGATCTCACATGATTTGTACATACCAGCCATGTGGTGAAAAAGGCACAACAGCACCTCTTTCACCTCAGACTGTTGAAGAAGTTTGGTTATGGCCCCCTAGATTCTAAGAACTTTCTATCGGGGCATAGTTGAAAGCATCCTGACTGGCTGCATCACTGCCTGGTATAGGAACTGTACTTCCCTCAATCGCAGGACTCTGCAGAGAGTGGTGCAGACAGCCCAGCACATCTGTAGATGTGAACTTCCCACTACTCAGGACATTTACAAAGACAGGTGTGTAAAAAGAGCCCGAAGGATCATCAGAGATCCGAGTCACCCCAACCACAAACTGTTCCAGCTGCTACCATCCAGGAAATGGTACCGCAGCATAAAAGTCAGGACCAACAGGCTCTGGGACAGTTTCTTCCACAAGGCCACAGGTCTATTGAATACCCAGCCCACCAAGGTCTCATCACATATGAAGCACCAGTCACATTATATTGTTTACTTTTAACTTGTTTCATGTATACATTATTATTTGTCAATTTCTTTATTGTGATATTACTTTATGTGTTATGTGTGTGAGTTATGTGTACTGCTTTGTGCATCTTGGTCCAGAGGAACTTTGTCTCATTTGGCGGTGTGTACAGTTGAATGACAATAAGCGTGAACTTGAACTTTCATCACTTTGTGTGCCATGCCTTGCTGCTGAACATGAAGCTCTCAACCAGAAATGAATGAAAAACATTTCCAGTGGGCAGGCAACCAGCACGCTCAGCACGACAATTCCAGAGACACAAGAGACTGCAGAAGCTGCAATCTGGAATAATGCCTAGGAAGCTGAAAGAATTCAACAGGTCAGGCAACATCTGTAGACAGAAATGAACAGTTAACATTTTAGATTGTGACCCTTCATCTAGATTTAATAACAACCAATTCTCAAATATAAATGTGCTCCAATTCGTTGCCCAAGTTGATATTTAGGCTTAATATCATCTTCATTGGCTTGGAGTGAAATCACCTTTTTTGTCTTATTTTGACGTTCCATTTGAAGATTTACTATTTTAAAGGTTCTATTATAAATGCAAATTAACACAGTAGGAGGCATTTGTAGTCTTTCTGCTGGAAATTAACACATCTGGGTATTTAATCCAAATGGAATTGAGGATTTTGTTCAATTTACCTCAGGATGTACAGATTAAGTGGTCGATTTTTTTCTTCTGTCTACTGTTGCCAAAGTCCTAAAAATTTTAGCTTAGAATACCAACACTGAAATGTTTAATATGCTAAGCAGAAATTCCACTCTAATCCTATTAGAAGTATTAATTCATTGGTTTTAAATAGATCCTTGACATTAATGAAGAAGGCAAAAAAAGAATTTTCAGATTATTAATAATGAATAATTCAGTTTTAATCAAGCAAACATGATGTGTATTAGCAGCCCTGCATTCTCTCTCAGTCATGGGAATAATGTGATAAGTCAAGAGACAAGACATTGTTCTCCCAATTCCTTGCAATTAATGAGACTGAGTTTGAAATGATAAGTAGAGCCCCTTGATTTTCTACTTCATTATTAAACTAGCAGATTGTAGAAAGGAGCTTTGATAAGCAAAAAATTCCAGACATTTCCTGTTCTCTGCTAAGTCATCCACTCTTGGCTAGGATTTTACAAATGGTTGAATATTAGGTAAAAAAATGAATTTGCATTTATGAAGAAACAACATTCTCATCCTTACACTTCCTGAAGCTCTTGAGAGCCAATAACTATGTTAATGTTATCATCCAAGCAAAAGCATTGACAAGCTATGCAAAACAACACATTTTCAAACAGAATCTTTAGCATCTAACTGAACAAATGAACTCACGCTGATTTGAGTGTACTCTATGTTACATTGGCTTTTCTATTTATTATAGATTATTATAAGTTACAATGATTGCACATTGCCCCTTTAGACGGAGACATAACATAAAGATTTTTACTCCTCATGTATGTGAAGGATGTAAGAAATAAAGTCAATTCAATTCAATAGGCAGGATTTGACATTCCAGTTAACGAATGGACTTATCAACATTGCTATACCATTCAGAATCAGGTTTAATATCACTGGCATATGTTGTGAAATTTGTTAACTTAGCAGCAGCAGTACAATGCAATACATGATAACATAGAACAAAGAATAAGTACCGGTAAATCAATTACAGTAAATATATATATATATATATATATATATACACACACAGTTATGGTTCTGTACCTCCTTTCTGAAGGTAATAATGAGAAGAGGGCATGCCCTGGGTGATGGGTGTCCTTAATAACAGACGCCGCCTTTCTGAGGCACCACTCCTCAAAGATGTCTTGAATACTATGGAGGCTAGTACCCAAGATGGAGCTGACTAAGTTTACAACTTTCTGTAGCTTCTTCTGATCCTGTGCAGTAGCCTCTAACATCCCCCCCAAAACAAACAAACAAACAAACACACACACACACACACACACACACACACACACACACACACACACACACACACACACACACACACACACACACACACACACACACACACACACACACACACACACACACACACACACACACACACACTACAAGACAGTGATGCAGCTTGTCAAACTGCTCTCCATGGTACATCTGTAGAGGTTTTCAAATGTTTTAGTTGACAAATCAAGTCTCTTCAAACTCTCAATAATATATGGCCACTGTCTTTCCTTCTTTATAGCTGCATCAATATGTTGGAACCAGGTTAGATCCTCAGAGATCTTGAAACCCAGGAACTTGAACTTTCTCACTCTCTCCATTTCTGATCCCTCCACAAGGACTGGTGTGTGTCCAATCACCTTACCCTTCTGGAAGTCCACAATCAGTTCTTTGGTCTTACTGACGTTGAATGCAAAGTTATTGCAGCAATGCTAGTCAACCTGCTGGTATATCTTGCTCATGTATACCTTCTCATCTCTTTCTGTGATTCTACCAGTAAAGGTTGCATCATCACCCCAAATTTATAGATGGCATTTGAGCCCTACCTAGCCAGACAGTTATGGGTGTAGAGAGAGTAGAGCAATGGGCTAAGTACATATCCTTGATGTGTGCTAGTGTTGATCGTCAGCAGCACTGTCTCTGAAGAAACAGCCCAAGCAATAAGTTAATGCTTTGTGGCTAGGTCTCAGACTCACTGTTTTCTGATTCAAGCGTGAAGTTGAATGTACTGTCACTGAGTCAAACATTTCCTTGATGAGTAATGCCATTTATGATCAAAAGCCAGTAATCATGTCTCTTAAACCACGTCAGTGTTGAAAAAGTCAGCAAGGACTTGACCATGCTGACCAGAACATTGTTTGGCCTGATAAGTGTTGGATGGCTTAACAAATGAACACTAATAGGATATTAATATGCAAGTATCAATGAGCACCTTATCAAACTCCCCAGTGAAATAATGGAAGCAGATTTCATTTAATTTTTTTCTCAAATTCTAACAAGTTATTTTCTGTCTTTGAATATTTTAATACTGAGCGGACAGAGAATGCCTGGTGGCATATGTGTTTAAATCTATAAAACATTAAACCTATCTATATTGAGATAGTTTCCATGAATCCAGGCCTATTTCATACTAATTGATAGATAGTAAATGTGATGATTAATTCAAATTCAGTCATCATTTTAATGTGTGACCTCCAGATTGTAGAAAATGAGTTAAATGGAATTTGGTCTTTCCACATCTAGCAATTCTTAAGGTCTGTGGCCCATGCCCCAGTGAAAGGACTTGTTTCAATAATTCTGGTGCTAAATTACTGATTTTTCAAAGGTGCATTTAATGTCAGAGAAATGTATACAATATACATCCTGAAATCCTTTTTCTTCACAGCCATCCACGAAAACAGAGGAGTGCTCCAAAGAATAAATGTCAGTTAAATGTTAAAACCCCAGTGCCCCACAGTAAACCCCTCCCACGCGTAAGCAGCAGCAAAGCAACGATCCCCCCTCCCCCACCAGCAAAAAAGCATCAGTGTCCCCCCACTGAGCTCTCAAGTGTGCAGTAAAGCATCAATAAAGACACAGAGTTGTAGTACCCCAAAGACGACTCGTTCACCCGGTAATTCAACATACCACAGGCTCTCTCTCTCTCCCTAATAAGGGAAAAAGAAGTGTCCCTGTTTCACAGTGAGAGGGGAGACATAACAAACAACTCACTGATTTACGATGTTAAAGGTCTGTTGTGTCGCTTTTTCCGAGCTCTGTGCCCAAAGAACTCGGGCCTCTGGGCACACAACCAGCATGCTGCTTCCGAATTTCTGTCTCCCACGATACACCAATTTCCTGCAGAGGCACCAACCTCGAGTTCCCCCAGCTCCAGAGCAATGAAATCCCGGAACCCTTAAATTCTTCTAGGTCGCGTCCCTGGTAAGTCGAATAACGGCCAGTCGTGAGACCTCGAGAGCGGGTCCCATTCCTGAAAAGAACCAAAGTCAGCATCTAACTCCAGGTTAAGGTTATCAGAAGAACTCTGAAAGGGGAAAATAGAGACATTAAAGATAGAAATAGAGCTGTTTCTGTAGATGCAAGCAAAGGAATCACCATTAGGCACCTTCATCTCCTAAGCTCCACCCCATCTTTTTGCAGGTTACCTCCTGTTGGGATCCTCTGGGATAACTATTGCAAAAAATATATATATTCTGTACATCCCTGACACAAATTGAGATTTAGCTTCCTTTGAAACAATGTATAATCATTTTAATTTTATTAAGGAGCCTGTAGTTACATTAAATGATAGGTTTGAAAGTACCTTTGAAAACCTGTGAACACTGTATTGTATATTATTCCATCTCAAAAAACTTGCAATTCACATTCTACGCTTGTTTTTCACTTTAAACATAGAATGGGTCTCTTTGAAAGACTAGATACAGCGTAATATTGAAGCAAGTAACACAATCTTATCTTCAAGGTTAAAATAGTTGGAATATTTTATTTGTTTAGTGATACAGCACGGTAACAAGCCCTTCCAGCCCAACAAGCCCATGTCACCCAATTATATACATGTGATCAAATAACCTATGTTCGATTGGGGTGTAGAAATGTTATTTTTCTTGTAGTTTAGCTTTCTTATGCTTACTTGTATCTTTACATATTCATCCACATACATGAAATAGTTTGTTGAATTTTCCAGTAATTATGGTACAGTTGCTTCTGTGTTTTTCAGTAACTTTTTAGTGTTTGATAACAGGTTTCAGCCCACTTGAGTCTAGCTATTTTATAGGTTGATTGCTATCACTGAAATTTTGTTTTTCTCTAGTTTGAGTACAAAATGACTGCTTTATTCCTGAGTAACAGACACAAAATTCTGGAGGATAGGATCTCAGCAGATCAGGCAGCATCAATGGACATTTATAAACTGTTGATGTTTTGAGCTGAGAGCCTTCATCAGGACATGAGGTTCTCCAGCATTTTGTGTTTTACTCTGGATTTCCATCAGCCAAATCTTTTGTGTTTATGGCTGTTTATTCTTCTTTTCCTGTTGTTCTCTCAGCTCCTCTTTCTTTATTCATTCTTCATTCTTGTAACACTTAATAAAATTGCTTAGCAATTAGTGTTATGCATTATTCGCGACTTCCAAGGAAGCTTTGGATCGTAAAGGCATCGCAATTCAACTGCTACTAGCCCATACATGCTTGGAATGTGGAAGGAAACCCATACCATCACAGGGAGAGCATACAAACTCCTTACAGACAGCGTCAGGAATTGAACACCGATTGCTAAGACTGTAATAGTGTTTCACTAACTGCTACACAACTGTGCCACTTATAAAATTCTACAGCCTGCAAAATAAAAATGGTCTGCTGAAAATAGGGACAATACTTGACAATTGAATGACTATTAATTCAAAATTTTAGTTTTAAAAATGGGTGTGCCTAATGAAGTTAAATCTTTCAAACAACACACACAAAATGCTGGTGGAACACAGCAGGCCAGGCAGCATCCATAGGGAGAAGCGCTGTCGATGTTTCAGGCCGAGACCCTTCATCAGGACTAACTAAAAGGAAAGATACTAAGAGATTTGAAAGTAGGAGGGGGATGGGAAATGCAAAATGATAGGAGAAGACCAGAGGGGATGGGATGAAGCTAAGAGCTGGAAAGGTGATTGGCAAAAGTGATACAGAGCTGGAGAAGGGAAAGGATCATGGGACGGGAGGCCTAGGGGGAAAGAAATGGGGAGGGGGGAGCACAAGAGGGAGATGGAGAACAGGCAGAGTGATGGACAGAGAGAGAGAAAAAAATAAACAACTAAATATGTCAGGGATGGGGTAAGAAGGGGAGGAGGGACATTAACGGAAGTTAGAGAAGTCAGTGTTCATGCCATCAGGTTGGAGGCTACCCAGCTGGTATATAAGGTGTTGTTCCTCCAACCTGAGTGTGGCTTCATCTTGACAGTAGAGGAGGCCGTGGATAGACATATCAGACTGGGAATGGGACGTGGAATTAAAATGTGTGGCCACTAGGAGATCCTGCTTTCTCTGGCGGACCGAGCATAGGTGTTCAGCGAAACAGTCTCCCAGTCTGCGTCAAGTCTCACCAATATATAAAAAGCCACACCGGGAGCACCGGACACAGTATACCACACCAGCCAACTCACAGGTGAAGTGTCGCCTCACCTGGAAAGACTGTCTGGGGCCCTGAATGGTGGTGAGGGAGGAAGTGTAAGGGCAGGTGTAGCACTTGTTCCGCTTACAAGGATAAGTGCCAGGAGGGAGATCAGTGGGAAGGGATGGGAGGGACGAGTGGACAAGGGAGTCGTGTAGGGAGCGATCCCTGCAGAAAGCGGAAAGGGGGGAGGGAAAGATGTACTTGGTAGTGGGATCCCGTTGGAGGTGGTGGAAGTTATGGAGAATTATACGTTGGACCTGGAGGCTGGTGAGGTGGTAGGTGAGGACAAGGGGAACCCTATCCCGAGTGGGGTGGCGGGCGGATGAGGTGAGGGCAGATGTGCGGGAAATGGGGAGATGCGTTTGAGAGCAGAGTTGATGGTGGAAGAAGGGAAGCCTCTTTGTTTAAAAGAGGAAGACATCTCCTTCATCCTGGAATGAAAAGTCTCATCCTGAGAGCAGATGCGGCGGAGACAGAGGAATTGTGAGAAGGGGATAGCATTTTTGCAAGAGACAGGGTGAGAAGAGGAATAGTCCAGGTAGCTGTGAGAGTCTGTAGGCTTATAGTAGATATCAGTAGATAAGCCATCTTCAGAGATGGAGACAGAAAGATCAAGAAAGGGGAGGGAGGTGTCGGAAATTGACCAGGTAAATTTGAGGGCAGGGTGAAAGTTGGAGGCAAAGTTAATGAAGTCAACGAGCTCAGCATGCATGCAGGAGGCAGCGCCAATGTAGTCGTCGATGCAGCGAAGGAAAAGAGGGGGACGGATGCCCGCGTCGATGTAGCGAAGGAAAAGAGGGGGACAGATATCTTCTGATATCTACTATAAGCCTACAGACTCTCACAGCTACTTGGATTATTCCTCTTCTCACCCTGTCTCTTGCAAAAATGCTAAATGCTAAAAAAGCAGGATCTCCTAGAGGCCACACATTTTAAATCCACGTCCCCTCCCCATTCTGATATGTCTATCCACGGCCTCCTCTACTGTCAAGATGAAGCCACACTCAGGTTGGAGGAACAACACCTTATATACTGGCTGGGTAGCTTCCAACCTGATGGCATGAACATTGACTTCTCCAACTTCCGTTAATGCCCCTCCTCCCCTGCTTACCCCATCTCTGACAATATTTAGTTGTTTTTTTTCTCTCTCTCTGCCCATCACTCTGCCTGTTCTCCATCTCCCTCTGGTGCTCCCCCCTCCCCCTTTCTTTCTCCCGAGGCCTCCCGTCCCATGATCCTTTCCCTTCTCCAGCTCTGTATCACTTTCGCCAATCACCTTTCCAGCTCTCAGCTTCATCCCACCCCCTCCGGTCTTCTCCTATCATTTCGCATTTCCCCCTCCCCCCACTACTTTCAAATCTCTTAGTATCTCTCCTTTCGGTTAGTCCTGACGAAGGGTCTTGGCCCGAAACATCGACAGTGCTTCTCCCTATAGATGCTGCCTGGCCTGCTGCGTTCCACCAGCATTTTGTGTGTGTTGTTTGAATTTCCAGCATCTGCAGATTTCCTCGTGTTTGCACAACTCCTGAGTCAAAACTTCAAGGTGGCTTTGCAAATAGACATCAGCTTCTTATAATCATTTTAATGAGTACTCAAACTACAAGAGGAAGAGCCCTGGAGGAATAATAAAGCTGGTTACTCCTGATTGAGAAGTTATTCAATGACAGTCTATCTGAAAAATTTGTATTGGGTACTAATCGTCTTTTTGGTGATTTTTGGCTGAACTGAGGTGAGGCAGACGCGAGGCGGAGGGGCCTGGGCCTGAAAGCCGGGAACGGCCCTGTCGCGGCAAAGCTAAACCAAATATTAAAACAAAACAATTGCTGCTAGCCCGTGAATGCCATGGAGTTATTATACTTGCGTGACACACCCCAACTCCAGTGATTGCTCCAAACGTCAAATTCTTGATTCAATCTTTTACTAGCATTTAACAGACATACAATTTTGAAGCAATAAATCTTAAGTGTACCCATGTAAGCTAAGCATTATTCAGCAGTCAGCAAAAAGTACAACCTCCTCTGGTCCCAAGCTACAAACTGCCATGAAATAAACAAGAATACATAACTTTTTCCCTTTACTTTTACCAACCCCCCCCCCTTCATTCATGGGACTAATTACCATAACAAACACTCAACACAGAACACAAAGCAGATAGAGAATAAATGCATGGCTCCTATATTCCAGCCCCTTAATTATTATACTGGAATAATTATAGCTACATGCTACCGAGACACAGTAAACATGAAATCTCAACATTTACACAAGTGTTTTATTGTAAGCAGCCAATCCTGCATTGTGATCGTCTGCCAACCCCACTGTCCCTCTTGACTGCGTTCAGGAAAATCTACCTTGAATCACCACTGCCAAAACACCTTCAGGCTCAAAACTGAAGTCCCATTGACTGTCAGCTCTGGCCGAGTGTCAGCCTCTACCACCACCATGGTCTTCTTTCACTAGCCCAGTAACAGTCCAACCCAGCGTTGTTCTGATTGCATAGGGTCCATCATTAACGCAGCAAATCACTTGCAATGGCTCCAACACCTTAGCACATTCATCCCCATTAGCAGTTCAATTTCTAACTCTATTTCTGGCAAATATATATGCTTCAGCTGAGACTATTCCTGAAGATCCCTCCGAGCCATAAGACACCAAAGCTGTTCTCGCTGCTGTGTTTGTTTCAACCACAGCTTGTTTCGAATCTTCACCCTTTTTATCAGCTCCGGGCTCAGTTTCACCTTCACTTTCCACAATAGCCACAGTAGTGGCAAAGCTGCTTCCTTTAGCTTTTCTTCACACCTTTAATACTGCTGGCAAAGTGGCATTGTATTGTATCCAAACACTGGGTGTGCAGCAATCTTCACTCGCCTTTAAATAAAATTAACAGTATCAGTGAAAGTAAACTTACAGTTGTGCCTTCTTTTGCAGTTAACAAACCAAAAATCCATAAGATATAGGAGCAGAATCAGGCCATTCAGCCCATCATGTCTTCTGTGCCTTTCCATCATGGCTGATCCTGGATCGCACTTAACCCCATATACTTGCCTTCTTGCCATAACCATGGATGCCCTGACCAATCAGAAAACTATTAATTTTCGCTTTAAATATACCTACGGTCTTGGCCTCCACAGCTGTCTGTGGCAGAGAATTCCACAGATTTACTACTCTCTGGCTAAAAGAAATTCCTCCTTACCTCTGTTCTAAAGGGTCACCCCTCAGTTTGAGGCTGTGCCCTTTAGTTCTGGATATCACCACATCTTCTCAACATTCACCTGATCCAGTCCTTTCAACATTCAGTAAGTTTCAATGCAATCCCCCAACCTTCTTCTAAATTCCAGTAAGTACAGGCCCAAATATGCTCCTCATCTGTTAACCCCTTCATTCACAGAATCATCCTTGTGAACCTCCTCTGGACTCTCTCCAATGACAACACATCCTTTCTGAGATATGGGGCCCAAAACTGTTGACAATACTCCAAGACCAGCTTGACCTGTGTCTTATGAAGCCTCAGCATTATCTCCTTGTTTTTATATTCTACAGGCAGTCCCCGGGTTACGTATGAGTTCCGTTCCTGAGTCCATCTTTAAGTCGGATTTGTACGTAAGTCGGAACAAGTACATCTGGTATTATTTAGCGTCAGTTAGTCAAACGTTTGTCTTATTATATAGTATATATTTTACCTTTCTATGCATATAAAACACTTAAGAAACATATATTCCAATAATTAAACCACTGCATTGCTTAGAAATAATTGTAGCTTTTATCGGGGCAGGGCCTTTCACATGCTCCATTATTCTCATCTTATCCTTTAAAATTGTTCCGATCATTGACCGACTGTAGCCTAACGCTTTTCCAATGACCGATAGCGTTTCAACTCTTTCCAAACACTTTATTATTTCCACTTTATTTTCAATCGTGATCGCTTCCCGTCAACGGAACAGAAACTATGCGGGCGGCGGGTTCCAAGCTGCGCTGGCTCCTGAGGTCCGCCGGGTCCTAAACTTCACCGCACTGAGACAGGTTAAATGGGACAAGTGGGGGCTGTGCTGGGTTTGGGTATTTGATCCTCCACAATATTCCCCGTGGGAATTTAAACTGGAGGTGGCAGTGTTTTTTTTTACGAGGCCGAGTTTCGAGCTCGACATCAACCCGGCACGGATGGTACAGGAGTCACTGGATCGACATCAACTCAGCAAGGGAGCGGTCTATCACTGGATCAAACTCGAGAAACTCCGTTCTCCAGCCCGGCGCTGATCTCACCAGCCGACCGGAACGGGGGTGGGGTGCAGTGGTCAGGGTGAATCTTGCTAAGAAAAATTTAAGCCAAATACAAAGTTACACACTCAACACAGTGTCAACGGCAACAACTTAAAATGGCGGATGGCGTTGTCCTTCCTCGGTTCGTTAGTACGAGTTGTCTGTAAGTTGGACATTTGTAACTTGGGAAGTACCTGTATTCCCCTTGAAATGAGTGCCAACATTATGTTTACCTTCTTTACGACAGATTAAACCTGTAAATTAACCTTCTGGGAGGGTTGCACGAGGACTCCTAAGTTGCTTTGCACCTCTGATGTTTGACTTGTCTCCCCATTTAGATAATAGTCTGCATTTTTGTTCCATTTTGCCAAAATATATTATCATACATTTCCCAAAACTATATTCCATCTGCCACATTATTGTCCATTTTTCCAATTTGTCGAAGTCCTGCTACAATCACATTGTTTCTTCGGCACTAGCTACCCCTCCACCTATCTTCATGTCATCTGCAAACTTTGCCACAAAGCCATCAATTCCATTATCTAAATCATCGACAAGCAATGTGAAAAACAGCAGTCCCAATATTGAGGAACATCACTAGTCACTGGCAGCCAAACACAAACAGCCCCTTTTATTCCCACTTGCTGCCTCCTGCCTGTCAGCCCTTCCTCTATCCATGCAGAAAACTTCCCTGTAATGGCAGGAGATTTTATCTTGTTAAGCAGCCTCATGTGTGACATCTTATCAAATACCTTTTGAAATTCCAAGTAAATTACATACATTGCCTCTCCTTTGTCCACTTGTAACTTCCTTGAAGATTTCTAACAGATTTGTCAGGAAAGAGTTCCCTTTACAGAAATCATGCTGACTTAAAGAGGTGAGTGACATTTGCAAT
This sequence comes from Hemitrygon akajei, assembly GCF_048418815.1. Classification (NCBI taxonomy): domain Eukaryota; kingdom Metazoa; phylum Chordata; class Chondrichthyes; order Myliobatiformes; family Dasyatidae; genus Hemitrygon; species Hemitrygon akajei. Next base: position 36,340,468 of record NC_133143.1, on the reverse strand, counting down.
TTTCCAGTCCTCTGGAACTATGCCAGGATCCCCATGCTAAACAGCTGATCTCCATTCTTTCCAAAGTTCATCTGGCAATTAGGGGTTTTAACATTTTTCTGTCATTCATTCTTTGGGGTTTCTCTCCTGTTTTGTGGATGCCAGCAAACAGTAAGAACTTCAGGTTATGTAACCTCTGTATTCTCTGATATCAAACTGAACCATTGACAATCTGCATGTTAGCAGCCATGTCAAACTCGTGCATGTCCTGCATGTCTTCCATGGCATTGCATCAACCTCTATGAAAATGACTGTCATGTTGAAGAGGTTTCATGTCTTCTGCTTTGCTATGCAGCCAAGAAAGAGATTTTTCCATGTAGACCACAGCAATTTTGAACTCATCATCAAAATGTTCTTGTAGTGAAGTTGGGCCTTCAGATATCCTTGCTCCGGTCCGGCCCATTGGCAGCTTTTCACAAGCTCTCTAGGGTAACCTTCAGTGACCTGTTCAAGAAAATAGAGATGGTCACCATAATTAACAGTCTTGCCCTCAATGTTATTCCTGATAGCCCTCATAAATGAATGATACTGCAATGGATCGCAGTCGAAGATTTGAGTTTCTCCTTTATACTGAGGCACAATGAGTTGTTGCAACACTATGCTTGTTATTTCCTTTCGCGTCCTTATGGGCTCCAGAACAGCATTGAGATCTTTATCACCTGAAACACAAATATCACCATACTGTTAGTCTCTGAAGGTTCAGAATGCTTCTTTGGTAAAGGCTGGGAGTGAACACGCTGACCTACTCCTTGGGGTTCAAACTCGTAGTCCATAGCCATTTGTTCCTGAAATGTATTCACATTGACATTGAATTTGCTGGTTTTTCTCTGTTCCATGTCAACAGAGGAACTCTCACCACAGAACTGCTCTGCTGGAGCATGTTTAGCACTCACAGCACTTGAAGCCTTTAGCAGTTTAATTCTGGCCACCTCAGCAGTAATTTCTTCCTGCAACTTCAGATGCTCCAGCTCTCTCCAAAGATGCTGTTCTGCCTGCTCGTCCAGGTTTCTCGGAAGCTGTTCATGTTTCTTTTTCAAAGCTGTTCCAATGCAAATTTGTCCTTCAATATGTGTTGTCTTGCCTATAGCTCAGCTAAATCAGCCTCCACTCTTATGTGTGGAATCAGATGCACCGATTGCTTTGCTAGCAATGGAACTTGCTGCACACGCATTAGATGTGCTGCCTTCAACTTTGTATGTAGTCATAGCCTGTTCTGTGACCTTGTAAATATTTTCACTTCCTTCAACAAACTGGCCTACAACATCACATTTGTTTACTTTCTCTCTTAGTCTTGGCTTCAAGGTCACTGCTTCCAGCCTGACTCATGTTCTTTTCCAAGTGCGCAGACCAGAAAAAAACAACAGCAAATACAATTCAGCTTTCAGCAATGGAAGAAATTCAATTCGTCAGCTCTTCAGCAGAACCAAGTAGCTGAACTCTTTTCGGCAAACACCACTTTACAGCTTTTCAGTCCAACTCAGTTGGCCATGGCAGTGCTGACCATGTAAAACTGTGTTTCAATCCCAAATGGCCATGGCAGTGCTGACCATGTCTTTCACATGCACAGCATGAATCAACAAAAGGTTGTTGCTTGCCAGAAGCTGCTCCGGGCTGCAGTGCTCCTAATTCCACAGACAACTCCAAATACTGATGTTCATTTGGTATAACTGTTGTAAACTTCTGCTGACAGAAAGCAGCGAAAAAGCTAAACCAACAACCAAAGCAAGACAATTGCCACTAGCCTGTAACTGCTATGCAGCTGTTATACTTGCATGATGCTCCCCTAGCTCCAATGATTGCTCCAAGGGTTGTATCCTTTATTTGATCCTTGATTAGCAATTAACAAACATCCAACCTTGAAGCAATGAAACATAGGCTTAGCCATGCAAGCTAAGCATTATTCAGTGGTCAGTAAAAGATATGAGCTCCGCTGGTCTCAGGCCACAAGCTGCCATGAAATAAGAAAGAATACGTAACTTATTCCCTTTGCTTCTACTATGCCCCACTCTTGTGACTAGTTACCATAAAAAACATAATAAATACACAACACAAAATAAAACGCAGATAGAGAACAGATACATGGCTCGTAAAGACCCACTGTTTAGCCATTTTACATACCAGGCCAGATTGGAAAGGTTGGGTATGGGCCAAATCAAGGCAGTGGGACTCTAGCCTGAAAATGTATTGAAAGTGGGAGTATCCCAGCCCAAGAGCCGGGTACAACCCAAGTTCTGGCCAGTTTAAGTGCTGGGTCACATTGAAAAGGTCAGAGTGTCAGGGCTGGAGGAGAGGGAGGAGTCGGTGTTGAGCTCACTGTTCCTTCACGTTTACTCATCTCTGTGCTGAACCAAGGCTGTGACCTGCAACTAACGGGCCTTGGATTAACCATGACTGGCTTCACAGCGGTGGACTCACTTTGGTGAACAGTATGCTCTGAATGTTGTTTGCTTTCTTTTATTGTTTGCACGATTAGGGGTTTTTTTCTGCACCTGAGTGTTTGACGGTCTTTTTTCATAATGGGTTCTGCTGGGTTTCTTTTGCTTGTGGCTGCCTGTAAGGAGATGAATTCCAAGGTTGCATATAATATACATACTTTGATAATAAATGTAATTTCATCTTTGAGCTTTGAAAGCTTTGCCTGGTGGCCTGGGATCGATCAGCAGATTAAGCAGCTTGCCATGCACTGTTCAGGATGCCAACATGTCCAGGAGATGCCAAGAAGAGTGCCTGTCCATCCCTGGGAACAGCCTGGCAGAGGATTCATGGGTATTTTGAATCAGAATCAGGTTTATTATCACCAGCATGTGTCATGAAATTTGTTAACTTAGCAGCAGCAGTTCAATGCAAAACATAATAAAGAAGAAGAAAAATAAATAAATAAAATAAAACAATGATAATAATATTAAGTAGATTAAAAATTATGCAAAAATTTTATATTAAAAAGTGAGGTAGTATTCACAGGTTCAACATCCATTTAGGAATCAGATGACAGAGGGGAAGAAGCTGTTCCTGAATCATTGAGTGTGTGCCTTCAGGATTCTGTACCTCCTTCCTGATGGTGAAAGTGAGAAGAACGCATGCTCTGGGTAATGGATGTCCTTAATGATGTACATCACCTTTTTGAGGCCTCGTTCCTTCGTGTGTTCCCTTGTCTTGTCCTTTCTGGCGAAAGAGTTCTTTTCTCTTACTGATCTTTGGTGCAAGATTGCTACTGTGACACCACTCAACTAGCAGGTATATCTCACTCTTGTACATCCTCTCATCAACATCTGAGATTCTGCCAACAATGGTTGCATCATTAGCAAATTTATAGATGGCATTTGGGCTGTGCCTAGACACATAGATGTAAAGAGATTAGAAAGTAAAGTATAGTCGCAGAATTAGGTCATTTGGCCATTGAGCCTACTTCACCAATTCATCATGGTTGATCTATTTCACTTTTCAGCCCCAGTCTCCTGCCTTCTCTTGATATCTCATCATGTCTTGATTAATCAACCTCTGCCTTAAATATACCCTATGACTTGGCTTCCACAGCCACTTGTGACAACAAACTCCACAGATTCACCACTCCCTGGCTAAAGAAATTTCTCTTCATCTCCATTCTAAAGGTACGCCCCTCTATTCTGAAGCTGTGTCATCTGGTCTGCCCCACCATAGAAAACATCCTCTACACATCAACTCTATCAAAGCCTTTCAACATTCAATAGGTTTCAATGAGGTCACCCTTCATTCTTCTGAATTCCAGTGAGAAGAGGCCATGAATCATCAAATGCTCCTTATAGGACAAGACTTTAAATCCCAGAATCATTTTCCTGAACTTCCTTTGAAGCCTCTCCAATATCAGCACATCCTTTCTTAGATAAGGGGCCCAAAACTGCTTACAATATTCCAAGTGAGGCCACACCAGTGCTTTATAAAGCCTCAACATTACATCCTTGCTTTTGTATATTAGTGCTCTTGAAATGCAAACATCACATTTGCCTTCCTCACCACTGATTCAACCTGCAAATTAACCTTTAGGGAATCTGCACAAGGATCCCCAAGTCCCTTTGCACCTCAAATTTTTGAATTTTCTCTCCATTTAGTAAATAGTCTATACTTTTATTTCTTCTACCAAAGTGCATGACCACACACTTCCCAACACTGTATTACATCTGCCATTTTTTTACCCATTCTCCATTTCAGTATTCTCTCTACTTCCTCAAAACTACCTGTCCCTCCACCTATCTTCATATCATCCACAAACTTTGCAACAAAGCCATCAATTCCATCATCTAAGTCATCGACATATAACGTAAAAAGAAGTGTCCCAACACAGACCCCTCTGGGACACCACTAATCACCAGCAGCCAACCAGAAAAGGCTCCCTTTAGTCCCACACTTTGCCTCCTGCCAATCAGCCAATGCTCTAATATCTTTTCTGTAATAGCATTGACTCTTAACTTGATAAGCAGCCTCATGTGTGGCACCTAATCAAATGCCTTCTGAAAATCCAAGTACACAACATCCACTGATTTTCCTTTGTCTTTCTGAGTTGCTATTTCTTCAAAAAATTCCAACAGATTTGTCAGTCAACATTTTCCCTTGAGGAAACCATGCTGATCACAGCCAATTTTATCATGTTCCTCTATGTGCCCCAAAACTACATCCTTAATAATCAACTCCAACATTTTTCCAACTACTGAAGTCAGACTAACTGGCCTATAATTTCCTTTCTTCTGCCTCTCTCACTTCCAGAAGAGTAAGTAATTTTTGCAATATTCCAGTCTTCTGGAACCATTCCAGAGTCTAGTGATCCTTGAAAGATCACTAATGACTTCACAATCTCTTCAGCTACCTCTTTCAGAATGCTCAGTGTACATCATCTGGTCCAAATCTACTTTCAGACCTTTCAGTTTCCCAAGAACCTTCTCCACGCATGCTTCTGCCCCCTGACACTCTCAAACTTCCAACGTACTGCTAGTGTCTTCCACAGTGAAGACTGATGCAAAATCATTTTCTTATCCTCCATTACTACTGCTCTAGCATGATTTTCCAGGGGTCCAATATCTCTCTCAGCTCTCTTTTACTCTTTATGTACACACACACACACACACACATACACACACAAAACAATTAACATACTTAATCCAATGTAATTAAATTAAATCAAAAGCTTTTATTTCCTATATTCCAAGAGTGGATTTCAATGGATTCTCAATATGTATATATGAATGACAGGCTAATTTGATAAGGATTCAGCCAGTAAATGGTACTGACCAATCATCTTCAACTTGAAAGGTTAACTCTGTTTCTTTTCCCACAAAAATGGCCTGAACTGCTGAATACTTTCAACATATTCAGTATTTATTTTAAGGTATTTAACCCTTTTTTGATACAAGAGGCAGTGGTGCCTCAAGATGGCATCCATCGCTGACGATTCTCACCAGATGGGACATGACTTCTTTTCATACATCATTGGGGAGTAGGTACAGGAGCCTGAAGACCCACACTCTATGTTTTAGGAGCAGCTTCTTCCCCTCCACCTTTCTGAATGGTCCATGAACACCATTCATTAATCTTTTTTTTGCACTAGTTATTTACGGTAATTTTATAGTTTTGCACTGTACAGCTGCCATAAAACAATAAATTTCATATCATATGAGACAGTGATAATAAATTTAATTCTGATTCTTCGGATTTTGAAATTAAAATGAGCTGGGGCCAAAATGCCCCTGCATTTGAATTGTGCTCCTTATCAGCACTTGACATTTTAAATAAAAATTACAAAACTATTCATTTCCCCAGTGATGAAAAATCCTCCTCCTGTAAATACTTCAAATGGTTTAAAGACTTGTTCAACGTAGCAATCAATCTGTGTCACAAAACACAATGGATAAGTAATTGCATCACAATGAACGTAAGACAATATTCATTCTCACAACATGCACTTCCAGTTGGCAAAGTTTCACTATTGAATATTCAGCTACAACTAAAATGACTAAGAGTAGACGGTGATCACATCAGTTTCTCTTTGAATAAGATGTACATTTCAGAAATGTTCCAATGTTGTGAGACTGCTATTTGGCATTACAGTCGACCCTCCTTATCCGTGGGGGATTGGTTCCGGGACCCCCCGCAGATACCAAAAAACACGGATGCTCAAGTCCCTTATTTAACTTGTTTCAGTGCGGTGGACTTTAGGACCCGGTGGAGCTTGGGACCTTATTTAACCTCTTTAAGTGCAGAGGACTTTAGGACCCAGCGGAGCTTGGGATCTGCCGCCTGTGGCTGCTGCTGTTTCTGTTCCATTGATGGAAAGTGATCACGATTGAAAATAAAGTGGAAATAATAAAGCAATCAGAAAGAGGTGAAACACCATCGGTCATTGGAAAAGCATTAGGCTACAGTCAGTCAACAATCGGAACAAGTTTTAACACAGTGGTTTAATTATTGAAATATATGTTTCTTAAGTGTTTCATATGCATAGAAAGGTAAAATATATACTATATACTAAGACAAACTTTTGACTAACTGACGCTAAATAATACCAGACGTACCTGTTCTGACTAAGAGAACTTCCGTTTTATTTTCAGTCCCGATCCATGGTAACATACACACATCCTCCCGTATACTTTAAATCATCTTTAGGTTACTTATAATACCTAATACAATATAAATGCTCTGTAAATAGTTGTTATAATGTATTGTTTGGGGAATAATGACAAGAAAAGAAGTCTGTACATGCTCAAACAACAAGTGCTGGAGAGAGAACTTCCAGGTTTTCCCAATCAGCGGTTATTTGAATCCACGCCTGCGGAACCCGCGGATGATGAGAACTGACTATATTGCCTTTTGAACTTGATAATGGCTAGAAATAACAGCTCAGTAAACCTATTTTTGTTTCAACTCCTATTAATTGAATTGAATTGAATTGATTACTTACACCTTTCATATACATGAGGAGTAAAAATCTTTATGTTAGGTCTCCATCTAAATGTGCAATGTGCAATTTATTGTAATTTATATAAATAGTATGTATAACAGGACAGTCAGTATAACATAGAAATACAATTATAGCAGTATGAATTAATCAGTCTGATGTCCAGGTAGAAGAAATTGTTCCAGAGCCTGTTGGTCCTGGCTTTTATGCTGCGGTACTGTTTCCCAGATGGTAGCAGCTGGAACAGTTTGTGGTTGGGGTGACTCAGGTCTCCAGTGATCCTTCGGACCCTTTTTGCACACCTGTCTTTGTAAATGTCCTGAATAGTGGGAAGTTCACATCTACAGGTGTACTGGGCTGTCCGCACCACTCTCTGCAGAGTCCTGCAGTTGAGGGGGATGTACACTTCCCATACCAGGCAGTGATGCAGCCAGTCAAATGCTCTCAATAGTGCCCCTATAGAAAGTTCTTAGGATTTGGGGGCCCATACCAAACTTCTTCGACCAGTTGAGGTGAAAGAGGTGCTATTGTGCCTTTTTCATCACACAGCCAGTATGTACAGACCACGTGAAATCCTCAGTGATGTGTATGCCGAGGAACATAAAGCTGTTCACCCTCTCAACCCCAGATCCATTGATGTCAATAGGGGTTAGCCTGTCTCCATTCCTCCTGTGGTCCACAACCAGCTCCTTTGTTTTTTATGACGTTGAAGGAGAGGTTGTTTTCTTGAAACCACTGTGTCAGAGAGATGACTTCTTATCTGTAGGCTGCCTCATTATTATTAAATTAGGCCAATCAATGTAGGCTGCCTTAATATTATTTGAGATCAGGCCAATCAACTACACAATCTATTTAAATGTCATCATGAATTCATCAAACAGCTTTTTTGAAAGAAGTCACTCAAAAAGCAAGAGAACAATGGTGTTAACCCATGGGGAAATTCACTGCTGGTTGCTAATGCTCAATATGAACAATGAAATCAACCATAAACATAAGTGATTCTGCAGACACTGGAAATCCAGAGTAACACAGATAAAATGCTAAAGGAACTCAGCTGGTCTGATAGCATCTATGGAGGGGAATAAAGAATCGATCCTTTGGGCTGACACCCTCAGATTTACTGGATTTCCAGAATCTTCAGATGCTCTTGTGTTTAAAATAAACCAGGACACTGTTCCCAAGTCTCGGAATTGTGTAAAATGGATAGAGGATTTAGTATCAACTGTGTCTGTCCCAGCTCTTCAATAAAGCTCTTCACACCTGCTCCATCCCTACAGAACTACAGATGTTTCATTTTTGACTATATGTCAAGATCTTGATGAAGGGTCTCAGCCTAAAATGTCAACCCTTTATCCCCCTCCAATAATATCAATTATTAGATAGATAGATAGATACTTTATTCATCCCCATGGGGAAATTCAACATTTTTTCCAATGTCCCATACACTTATTGTAGCAAAACTAATTACATACAATACTTAACTCAGTAAAAATATGATATGCATCTAAAATCACCCTCTCAAAAAGCATTAATAATAGCTTTTAAAAAGTTCTTAAGTAGTTTACTTAAATACATTGAGTCCTAACCCCGGCACTTTAACATATCTTACTCCTGGCGGTTGAATTGTAAAGCCGAATGGCATTGGGGAGTAATGATCTCTTCATCCTGTCTGAGGAGCATTGCATTGATAGCAACCTGCCACTGAAGCTGCTTCTCTGTCTCTGGATGGTGCTATGTAGAGGATGTTCAGGGTTTTCCATAATTGACCGTAGCCTACTCAGCGCCCTTCGCTCTGCTACCGATGTTATACTCTCCAGTACTTTGCCCACGACAGAGCCCGCCTTCCTTACCAGCTTATTAAGACGTGAGGCGTCCCTCTTCTTAAGTGACTCATTTTTGTACAGCTATTTCAGAATGGAACTAAAGATTAGATTGTAAGAATTCAACTGACAGTTGATTCGGTCACCATCCTAAATCACTAACAACCAAAGACAATTTTCTCCTCATGAGTTAGGAACAGTATCCGAATTTTACCACAGAACCTAACTAAAGAGTCTTAGTTCCATCCTTTCCCACA